>NC_141687.1:718960089-719654464 GCF_964263255.1 Lissotriton vulgaris
GTGCCCTTCGGGGTGCGGCTTTCAATATGGCGACCAAACCTGAAACTGAAAAGCGCAAGAGGAAGGTGCCGACCCGTGGGGGTCCCGTCCAAACTAATGTTATGGACCGATATACACAACCAAAGGGTTCCCCCGGTGGTGCTGGCCGTAGTCTTGAGGACCCGAGGACGGACCTTGTGGCAACATCGGAGGTCTCACTCCAAGATCTAATGCGTGCCATCGCTGGGATTAAGACTGATATGGGGCTACAATACGAGGCCATTGTCTCCAAGATCGACACGGTGGCCGTTGATGTTACCCTCATTAGAGCGGACTTGGCTAAGACCAACGAGAGGGTCAAGGTCTAGGACCTTAAGGCCTCCAGTCTTGTTACTGATATGGCGGGCGCGCAGTCGGAGATTGGCCACCTGCGATCATCTCATGATATGATGGCCAGACGTCTGGACGAGTATGAAAACAGGACCTGACGTAACAACATTCGCTTAGTCGGGGTACCTGAGAACAGTGGCGACACTACCGTTAATTGCTACTCATCTCGCTCCCTCCGGACTTAGTAAGTTCTTTGCGGTCGAGCGTGCGTACCTCTTCCCGGGTCGACAGACTAAATGGGGGGCTCCCCCGAGGCCTATTATTGCTAGGCTCTTCCACTTTCGGGATCGAGACGCTATCCTCCTGGCTTCTCGTAGGCACAGCCCATTGAAGTATGAGAACAGTTCAATTTCTATATATCCTGACTTCACTCCTCAAGTCCAGCGGCAGCGGATGGGATTCCAGGGAGTGAAACGGCGCTTGCAGGACTTGGGACTCAGGTATGCGATGCTGTTTCCGGCTCGACTTCGCATCGAGTATCAAGAGCGTACTTTTTTTTTTTATCGACCGGACAGTGTTGGCGACTGGCTGGACTCGCTGCCGAAGATGGACGATGGGAGTGGAGGCCCTGGCGGCGCGGACGGAGGTGCATCGGCACAGGAATGACATTTTGGTTCTTGGTGTCTGGTTTTGGTTCACATTCACCGGCTGAGTTTTGCTCTTATTTACTTATTCTTGCTCTAGGCCCGAGGGTGGTGCGGGCGGGACGGTCTCTCTTTCCTCCTCTGGGGTTCTTTGTGTAGTGTATTATGAAGGGGCGACAGGCACACTGCAGTTTGGGGTGGCTTTTTAGTCGTACGCAGGGGTGCAGGGTGGGGGGTGTTGTAACGGGTTGTTGGTTGGGGATGAAGGGGGGGTTTGTTATTGTTTTTGTATTTGTTCTTATCACATGGCACAATGTATATTGCTGTTATCCCGTTGCTCTTGGGTTCCGAGGGGGGGGAGTTATGGCGCTTTGCTGGGATGGGGGGGGTGATTTGAAATTGTTGTCTTGGAACGTTAATGGTCTGGGTGACAAGATAAAACGTGGTGTTGTACTCCAATTTCTCCGACGTCACTCCCCTGATATAGTCCTGTTACAGGAGACTCATCTGATTGGAAATGCGTGTAGGGCCCTTGATAGACGAGGCTACATGCTGGTAGCACACGCTGGATTTACATCTGGCTCCAGAGGGGTTGGCATAATGGTCAAATCCTCCCTGCCCCTTGAGATAGACGAAGTTGCCCTTGATGATAGGGGTCGGTATGCAGCTGTCTCTGGGCGGTGGGAGGGGAAGGTGCTCACAGTTGTTAGTGTATATATTCCCCCGGGTCTTCAGGCTACCACCCACGCTGATCTTGGACGAACTCTCCTAGGGCTTCCAGATGGTATCCTTGTACTGGGTGGGGACTTCAACTCTGTGGTCTCGGGTGAGTGTGACCGCTTACCCCCCAGGTTCCTGCTGGCGTCTCAGTTGTGGCTGTTTGAGTTGCTTGAGACTTTCGGATTGGTGGATGTCTGGCGGATGCTGCACCCTACGCAAATGCAATACACATTTCCACTCCGGTGTGCATGGTAGTCTCTCCAGGATCGACTATTTTCTGGTGTTGTCCGCTCATACTCCCTTTGTGCGTGGGGTTCGCCATCTTCCTAGGGGCATTTCTGATCATTCACCCTTGTTGCTTGAGGATTCAATGGGTTTGTGTGGTGGGCGCAGGGTTCCCCCTATCCACCCTTGTAAATGTAATGTAAATGTAAATGTAAATGTATAGGCATTTATATAGCGCACTACTTACCCGTAGGGTCCCAAGGCGCTTCGACCGCTGCGAAACCCTTCCTGGCTTCCCTGAGAGATGGTCCCTTAATGGGTATCTCCAGGGTGAGACCAGGCATCCCCGGCGGTCTGGTGGGGCCGTTAGTGAAAATGAGGCAAGCTAATGCCCAGAGTTGCCGAGTGTGATCGCTGATCAGAGTGGGCACCGAGGCGAGAGAATGATCGAGTCCGCTGACCCTGGTCTAGAAACCTGCCGCGCCGGGAATCGAACCCTGGTCCCGGGCCGTCCTCTGCTCTCGGGTCTGCCGCCTCTAACCGGTGAGCCACACTACTTCACTCTAACCGGTGAGCCACACTACTTCCCTTGGCACCTAAGGAATCCTAAGCTGCGCTCCGAGCTTCTCAAGGCTATTGATTGTTACTTCAATGAGAATGTGGGGTCCGTTTCTTCTCCTATTTCCTTGTGGGAGGCTTTTAAAACTGTAATAAGGGGATCTGCACTGTCATTGATCGCTGCCGATAAGAAGGCCAAACGAGGGGAGGAGCCAAGATGTCGACCAAGATGGCCGCATAGGTGCCCGGCTCCGCTGCTCGCCCTCTCCCTCCCTAACATCCTGGCATTGATCCTGCACCAAACCCCCATTTCCCTGTAGCTGATATGACGCGGTGCTTTATTGCGCAATTCCGAGCTCGCGATCGCCCCGGATGACCGAGTAACGTTGACGCAAAGATTGGGGCCTGAGCCGGTTGAACTCCGGGACCTCAGGTAGTGACGTGGCCGGCGGTGATATGAACAACAGCGGCAGTGGCGGGGCAATGAATACCGGTGAAACCCAGCGGTAGTTGCGGCTCACTCGATTTTGCCAGCAGCCACAGGAGACTTGCAGACAAGTGCCCCGAGCATTCTAACGTTCTTTGGCTGACTCTTTCTGCAGTGGCTGCCCCGAGAACTGACGGCGGTTTTAACGCCCGTATTGGATTCCGTTGATGGGCAGCCCGAGGGGGCCTGGGGTTTTTGGTGGGCCGGCCGGCCGGCGGTAGTCAGTGCCGTATTATGGATCCCTTCCCTCTGCATGGCCGGTGAGATATTTGTGGTGCTACAATACAGAGTGCTTTGAAGGGCTCCGTCACCATCGAAACTTCTGCTACTAAGGGGTAAAGTAGCCCAGAACGCACGACACGATGTGTGCCCTCCAGTCCATGGGCCGCCCAGGGGCGAGGAGCGTTACAACCACTGAAAGCGGGGAGAGGGAATACACCCTGAGAGATGTCCTCCTGGCTATTGAGGACTGTCGCATCTCCCTGAGCCGTGGACTGCTGGCCATTCCTGACTCCCGGATGGTTATTGCTTCGGGCATGATGCCTGAGGGCGCTGATGGAACTGTGATGGGGAGTTCGGCCGACTATGCTCAATCTGTAGTTACTGAAGATTCTCAGAGGTATAATGGGCTGGACCCTGAGGACAGTGCGTACACCGGTCATATTTGCACGACGGACAATTCCTTTGTTTCCCTGACTCAATTTATAGTTGCTGATCGCCAAAGTCAGACATTTCCACTATCGGATAGCGACTACTGGAGAAGAGATCCCGTCACTGTGGGACTGTCTGCACAGAATACTCGAGTTGCTCTTAAGAGGCGGTTACGGCCACCGGGTTTGTCTGCCGGTGGTAATGAGGAGTTGGGGACTGTGTTTACTCATGCTCGGACTGGCCAAGGTTGAGTTGTGCTTGACTGCTCTACTACGTTGGTGAATCCGGTGGTGATGCGGGACTCGGTTTTATACAGCAACTGTGGGGGGGAACGTGATGGTCAAGAAAGATGGCCGTTTTCTTTTTGGGGAGCTTCCACTCTCTTCTGAAACGTAGTGGGGTGGAGAGGGGGTGGGACTAAGGGGCGGGCACGAGGGCTCCTCCTCCAATTTTTCCCATAGTGGGGGTTTTTTCTTTGTAGGGGCGACAGGCATGCCCATGGGGGGGGGGGGCCGTAGCCTTCTGCTGGTATGCAGGGTGGGGGGTCGGGGGGTCGGGGGGATGGGGCTTTGTTTTCTTTTTCTTTTGTTTCTATGACCTTTCTTCTTTTTTCTTTCTCTATACCTTTGATTATGTGGGGGCTCAAGTCTACTTCGTTTTGGGTAGAATCCTGCAAAGTGCTCTCAATGTTTTTACAGTGATTGTTGATCTCATGGGTGGACCGCTGAGTTAGCACACAGTTAATGTATGCTTGCATATCTTGCTTTTCGTGTTTTTGAGTCAATTTCCTAATCGTTTCACGTTGAATGATTACATCCTGATACATGGCTGGTCCCAAATATGGCTTCGTTAGATTGTATGTTCTTATGATCCTCATTCTCTTATTATAAAATGGAGTCCTCTCATATCCTGCTAATTCGTAGACACGCTTTGATATGAATCCTGATTTTCCGATTTGCTATAACCTAGGACCGGTAGTTATTGTACTGTGCTCATTTAGCTTTGCATGATATTGATTTGTCTAGTGCCGGTCCTAAGGGTTGTAGGCTCATGTTTGTATCTTTTTGAAGCAAAATATATGTGGTTTCCAAATAAAAAATTTCAACAAAAAAAAAAAGGCCAAACGAGAGAACTTGGTGTGCCTTGAGGCAGAAATCACTTCACTTGAGAGCGAACTGGGTGGTAATGATACTCCTGCAGTCCTACACTCCTTGGTGCTAAAGCAGGCTGATTATCGGGCCCTGGTGACCGACTCTGCTAAAATCATGAACAGAAATCAGCTGGGCAGACTCTATGATGTGGGCGATAAGGCGAGTAAGCTTCTGGCATGGTTGGATAAATCTGAGAAAATGAGTCGTGTGGTGCCAGTGATTAAACGGTTGACTGGGGAGTGTGTGTCTGACCCAGGTGAGATTGTGGAGTGCTTTGGACCATTTTCGGACGGTCTACCGATCGGTGAGTGAAAGAGATGAGGCTGATTCCCGCCTGCTCTTGCGTGATATTGCGCTGCCCTGCATTTCGGACAAGGATAGGTTCACTTTGGATGCGCCTATAACGGTGGATGAGATCGCTACTGCTATACGTTCCCTTCGTTCGGGTAAAGCTATGGGGCGGAATGGTCTGCCCATCGAGCTTTACAAGCTGCGGCCTGATAAGATGGCGGCGTATCTGCGAAATATGTTCTTGGATGCCTTTGGGGCTGGTCTCCTCCCCCTCGATCAGCGTTTGCCCACTATTGTTGTCATCTACAAGGATGGTAAACCTCGTGACCAATGCACCCCCTACTGCCCCATTTCTCTGCTTAATGCTGAGCCCAAAATCCTAGCCAAATTACTTGCGAATCACTTGGTAACGGTAATCTGCGACCTGATCCATCCGGATCAGTCCAGTTTTATTCCCCATCGGAATACGGCACTCAATCTTCGTAGACTCCATGGGGTTCTCGCGAGAGCTGAGACGCTGACCGAACCCTCCATTTTGGCTTCTCTCGACGCCACTATGGCTTTTGATACCATCGAGTGGTCTTACCTTTGGGCGGCTCTTTCAAAGTTTGGCTTTGGCCCTAATTTTATTGCCTGGGTAAAACTCCTCTATGAACAACCACTGGCCCAGGTGGTGGTCAATGGCAGAGTGTCTGGTTCGTTCCCGCTCGGGCGTGGCACCCGACAGGGTTGTCCACTCTCCCCCCTCCTATTTGCCCTAGCACTGCAACCGTTGGCGGAGTGGCTCCGGTGGGAGCCCTCGATCAGGGGCATCCGGTGGGCCCCTGACCTCGAAGATCGTGTCTCGTTATACGCAGATGACCTTTGCCTTTATTTCACTTCACCCCAGAAGTCACTCAACGTGCTTTTCGATGTCCTCACCTCCTTCGGGAAGAACTCGGGTCTCGTCATTAACTGGACTAAATCATGCATATATGCTATAGCGGGTGAGCTTCCTCCACTACCCCATAGATTCCCGATCCAGGTGGTTGAGACTGGTTTCAAGTACCTGGGAATTCATGTCTCCTTGGTCCCCTCTGTCCGCTATGACCGCAACTTGTATTCTCCTCTCCGTCGACTTAAATTGGATGTCCAGCGGTGGCGCAACTTGCCCCTATCTCCACTGGGGCGTGCGGCTGTTTTCAAGATGATGTCCCTCCCTAGATTTTTGTACGCTCTGCAAAATATTTTCGATCCCGTACCCTCTGGGTATTTCCGTGAGGTCGAAGGCCTCCAGAGGCAGTTGATCTGGGACGGGCGGGCACGTATCTCCTTGCCTAAACTTACTTTGCCATGGTACGACGGTGGCATTGCCCTCCCGGACATCAGGCGCTACTACTGGGCCCCCCAGTTGAGCGCGGTTAACCATGTGATGTACTCCCCAGGTCCTGTCCCTGCCTTTGCGATGGACAAGTTCCTCTTGCCGGGCGGGAACTTCAACAGGGCATTGTACTCGAAGGACCCATTCCGATCTCTGACTGGACCTACGAAGTGTGCTGTGCGTGCGTGGAGGGACGCTAATGTTGCTACGGGCTGGGGCGAGTAGATGACACGACTGACTCCATTGTATGACTCTGATAGGTTGGGTAGCCTGTGGCGAACGAAAGGGTTTGATAAGTGGGATACGATTGGTATCAGCAAGGTAGAGGATCTCTGGTCCAAGGGCGCGGTTAAGTCCTTCGACGCCCTTAAGGCGGAGTATCACCTTGGCGACAATGAGAATTTCCGATACCTTCAGGTGCTCCACGCTTTGATCCCGGTTTTCCCTCCGGGGACGGAGATCCCCCAGCACGATTTCTTTGATTTATAAAAAGCTTATCAACACCAGGGCTGACCTCCTCGTACGGCTCAGGGCCTCGTGGACCGCAGACGGCCTGGAATTAGACGACGAGGATTGGCAGATGGCTATCGCCTCCCCTAAGGAGGTTGCCATTCCAGCTCGCCTTCGTTTTGTGGAACTGAAGATCCTACACCGAGTTTACATGACCGGTACGCGACTGGTGCGAATGGGTTACTCTATTGATGGGTTGTGTAAGCGTGGTTGTGGCATGAGTGGTACCTTTCTCCACATCATCTGGGAATGTCCTGTGGTATCCGCTTTTTGGTCCAGAGTACATGCTATTATGGGACGTGTCACCGGGGTCTCTCTTTTGCCTGAGGCTCGTCGTTGTCTGCTCAACGTCTGGGAGCCTACGGACTGTACGGTTGCTCAGACTTTCTGGGTCACTCTTGGTAACATGGTGGCCAAGAGGGATATTGATCAACTCCGGGGTTCCCATAGGCCGCCCGGGATAACAGCTTGGAAGGAGAACATGGACGGGTGCATGTTCCGGGAGAAGACAGTCTGTGTGGCTCGGGCCGTCCTAAGAAATGGGGTAGGATTTGGTCCCAGTGGAACACGTAACGTGGAGATATCTGCACTCCTCCACTTGAGTTTACTACTGATGTCCCATCATCCCCGTAGTTAACGTTCCAGAGGATTGTCGATAGTGCTATTCTGCGTAGTTCTCTTCACCATTCCCCCGTCCTTAGTATGTCTGTCACAATATTCTTTAGAGACTGGTTCCCTCGCCCTCTCCCTTGAGCCCTTGGAATCGCTCCACCATGTGATTGTGTGATGTGTGTATGTTATATGTTTTTCAACAAAATCAGAAAACAAAACCTATTTCATCCTTTTGTTTTTCTGTGTCTTGGTGCCGGTACACCATTAAGCTGCTACTCTCTGTTCTAACTTTACTGCCTCTATATCTGGCATCCAGATGTTTATTGTCATAGCGCCCGGCCCGATTGGGTTGTAGGCAGATGCTGTGTACTGTGCATACCAAAAATAAAGGTTAAAAAAAAAAAGAAAGGATGCAGAAGTACGAAGTAAAGACATTTAAGACAACAGAGCTACTGTGAAGGTTTCAGAAAGAAAAAAAGGGTGCAAGTGTCTACCCATAAAAAGGCCAGAATGGGATTGATTGACATTCCAAAGACTACTACCCCTTCCAGACCTTACTAATGTCTAATTCAGTCTCACAGTTTCAAAATTGAAATATGTTCAATTTAAATTATTCATAAAAAAATCAAACTGACCATATTAATCACAATTGTATATAATATTAAAACTCTACATTTTTTTGCACAATTTGTGCAGAGGCAATCTGGACATATGTTAAATAGTAACGGTATCCTTTTGTACATGCAAGAACAACCAGAATACTCTAAAGATAACAGAAATATCTCTATTATGCGCACCAAGAAAATCTGGATCCCATTAAATGTTTGCCTTTCGCTACACCCCCAAGTCAAACCCCTGGCCCGCCCCCCTAGCCCACTGCCTAATTTGGCGAGTACCTGCACTTATTTCTTTCCATTGAAAGCACTGGCAGGGGTGCAAGGAGTAATCAAGCCAGAGTGCAGGGGTAGAAGGGTTACATGGGCTTAAGTGATTGATGGATAAAACGGAAGGGGCGCAGGGGTATCAGCAACCATCAGGTGTTCTGTGAAGGTGGAGGACGGATACATTGGAGACACTGAGGGAGTTACTCACTGTTCCTAGTCATAGTGTAACTGTTGGGTTTGGCGAATTCCTGTATGATGGCGAAGAGTTCCTTGAAGTTGTGGACGTTAGAGAGGACTCTGTTTTGGATGATGGCTCCCCGAGGCAGATGTAACAGGGAAGACATTTTTAATTTTCTCCATACTTTTCAAACTTTGCATGTATGCTGCATTGCACAGCACAAATAAAAAGAGATAGAATAATTAAAGCTTCATTTTTGTTTTGGAAGAACATAAACAATTTCCCCCCCATGGCAAGGGGAAACTTCACAATGGGCTGAAATGATGGCGATATGCCTTGGCATCCACCTCTCTTTCAACTTGATGCAGTTTCAGCACCAGCAATGAGCCACTGAAAGCACTGGTAGGTTATACCAGAATAGGTGTTTAGGTGCAAAATGGCCGTAAGGCAGCCAGGGACGGCTTTTAGTAGAAGTAAACATATTTTCACATCACATCAGTGTTTAACTAATTTATTGGTCACTGACTACTAATTTCTTCCTCCTTACATTGTCAATATTGGTTACCTTTTCCATTCTCTTCTCTCTTACCGACCGCCCTCTTCCCCCCCCCTTTTATTTTTCAGGATTTTACCCACCCAATGCCACTTGCTTTCTCTTCACTCATTACCCGCTGCAACACTTTCTTGGCCTCCCCCCCTTTTTCACTTGCTTTATAATCTCTGCTGTCCTCCAGTTCTTCTTGCTTCAATCTGTTTACTTTTCTTAGGTCTTCCTAACTTACTTACCCGTTCTCAAATTTATCAAAGTGCCCTGCCTCATTACCCCAATGTACCATAATTAAAATTGTTATTCTGTTATTACCAAATCTTGTAAAGCGCTCTGATACTCTTGGGTCCAGCCAGTGCTATATAAAACCTTAACATTTTTTTTTTTTTTACAAACTGCTCCTCTCAGCATCTCACCACCTGCTAAAGGCATCACTTGTCTTTATAGGTGCGGCACAGTTTACGACGGTCATTAAAAGTATTTCGATGTGTTTTTCAAGTCCGGCCTCATAGGAAGGACCTTGACGTAATGGTGACATTACTTGTATGTTGCTTGAAAATCTTTATTACTCCGGTTCCATAACTTCATCTTCACCGTATGCCTTGCAGCACCCTCCCTGATCTGTAGTCAGACTTCTTGATAGTACTGTCATGGAAAACTGGACAAGCCTCAAAGACAGCAATGTTGGACTTTAAGCCACACAGGTAGAAAAGGAGATATAACTAGAAGAGAACTGAGAAAAGGTTCAAGAACTATTTTTAGGTCTCACTTACAGATAGCTTTGGCTGTTGTAGGAAGACCTATTTTTTCAAACATCTTACATGTACTTAGAGGTGGCTTTGAGTCAGTCCATGCTTCTTACTAGGAGGCTTTGTTGTCTATCTCACTTCCCTGCTCCCAATTCAATGGCTTTCCCCTCTATTCTTGTGTTTATCCTTCTCAAAGGCATTACAGTCTAACAGTGCTTTGATTGGTTGATGTATGCTTCCACTGCTTAAATCAGAACTAGCTTTACAGTGCATGTAAGGGACTCTTAGTGCTCTCACTTTTTCTGCTCCCCTTCTCTACCATCCCTCTTTCTTTAATTCCCCTCTTCCCTTTCTCAACCCCATCCAATCCGCATCCTGCACTACGCTTGCTGATTCTGCTGTCCCCCATGGTATAACAGACAGCCATTTTAAAGTATTTTTTACAATTCTAAAATTGGCTGTTTTAGATTAAACATGCATGTGCCGCAGGACTCTTATAATGCACTTTTGCTTTCTATATATGACTAGGAAAGTGAGTAACTCCCTCAGTGTCTCCAAGGTACCCGTCCTCCACCTTTACAGAACACCTGATGGCTGCTGACACACCTGCACCCCTCCCGTTTTACCCATCAAACACTTAAGCCCATGTAACCCTTCTACCCCTGCACTCTGGCTTGATTACGCCTTGCTCCCCTACCAGTGCTTTCAATGGAAAGAAATAAGTGCAGGTACTCGCCAAATTAGGCAGTGGGCTAGTGGGCGGGCAAGGGGTTTGACTTGGGGGTGGAGAGAAAGGCAAACATTTAATGGGATCCAGATTATTTTGGTGCGCATAATAGAGACATTTCTGTTATCTTTAGAGTATTCTTGTTGCTCTTACATGTACAAAAGGATACCGTTACTATTTAACATATGTGCAGATTGCCCCTGCACAAATGGTGCATAAAAATGTAGAGTTGATATTATATACAATTGTGATTAATTTAAATTGAACATATTTCAATTTTTGAAACTGAGACTGAATTAGACATTCGTAAGGTCTGGAAGGGGTAGTAGTCTTTGGAATGTCAATAAATCCCACTCTGGCCTTTTTATGGGTAGACACTTGCAACCTTTTTTTCTTTCTGAAACTTTTACAGTAGGTCTGTCTTCTTAAATGTCTTTACTCTGTACTTCTGCATCCTTTCTTCACCTCTCTTTCACTGTGCTCATTCACACCCACAAATGTGGTTATTCAGTCTCTCCTCACCCGTAAACACACCATTTTCTTTTGCCAGTATTCCATCAGCTGGCTGCCTACCTCCTTTGCACACTTACCTTTATTTTCATAATGACAAGTAGCAAATATTAAACTATTGCTCTATGCACTCTGCTGAGGCCGATTGGGTGAGCACCTTTGTGTCCCCCTTGTAGGAACAATGAGATGCTCATACTGCCTTCATCCTATAGTCCAAAGCTATTAAATCAGGAAGTGACACGTCCAACAGATCCCAAACAAGCCGCACAGCCACCACAAAGAACACAAGAAATGGCATGAAAACAACAGCCACTAACTACCTCATTACAAGCCACTACAAGTCCTTTTTTTAGACCAAGGCCATGAAGAAAGAGGAGACCCAGGAGGGGAAAAGACAAGGAGCATCCCAACACCAGGAGTACAACGCTACCAAAGAGGGACAAGAAGAAGACCACACCAAAGGACAACTAATCATCAACATTTCGAACTTCCCTTTAAAACCTATTGAATCCAAACTTCTACAAAAGGGAACATCGTTTGTACCCACAACCAAAACAGATCAATTAGAATTGGAGGTAAGCACATTTAAATTGATGAGAAAACTGAGACTAAGACATTTTTTGAGAATGTCTTACCGGATCAAGAAAGAAAAGAAACGGACCAACTAATGGGCCTTAGAACAAAAAGTACATATCAAGCTCCAGTCAGCCATAAGTGCCTGGACCTTTTCGAAAATCTGGTTAAACAAGATCTATCCAAACTCAACTACAATAAAAAAAATCAAAGAAAAACATCACACAGAAAGATTTAGACCCTTAGAAAAATTGCTAACAACAAACAAATCAAATGTGTGAAAGCTGATAAAGGTGGAGCACTATTTATTATGAACACTAACATGTTTGAAAGGAAGGTAATGGACCGTATCTCGGATCCTACCACCTATATGAAATTAAACGAAAATCCTACAACACGGTTCATGACAACATTGAAAGATATTCTAGACAAAGCATACGAAACTGGAGTAATTAAAGACAGAACAAGGACTTTCCTTATGAAATCTAACTCAAAGAGCCCGACACTTTATATGGTCCCGAAGATTAAAAAAAAATCTAGATGATCCACCATTAAGGCCAATTGTATCCACACGTGGAAGTCTCCACGAACCAGTGGGGCAATTTCTAATTAAATACATTCAACCAATAGTGAAAACCATGAGAAGCTATGTAAAGGACACGACAGACTTTTTATTAAAACTACAAACCATTGAAATCAACGATGAAGAAAATCTATTAATGTGTACAGCGGATGTTAAATCGCTGTACACTTCAATTCCACACCTACAAGGTATAGAAGCCATGGAACTAGCCATAATGAGTACTCAAATAGATCATTCAATGCAAGTTTTCTTGATGGAACTGGTATATTTTACCCTCTACCAAAGCTATTTTAAATATAAGGATGACTGGTACCTCCAATTAATGGGCATATTTTAATGCCCAATAATAACAAATTGACCATTTTTAAGCAGCCTGGAATCTTTTTAGAAAGAAAATAACACAAATAAAATCACACACAAAAGTGGGTCTACAGAGCAGGGCCGACTTAATGCATGAGCAAACTGGAACCAGGACCAGAGTTGCTTACTTCAGAACGGAGTTCCCTATCAAATTGATTTTTAACCATTTTTGGAGATGTCCAAGTACTGTGCCACACATGGCTTCCGCAAAACACAGAACATGCTCGCCACTGTGAGAATACCAATCAGAGTCCTCAGTACCTTTGACTTTTTCTGACTGGTTTTGACCCAAAAGCAGTGCTCTTTACTATTCGTAATGTATGTTTAAGATTTACATTCAGCTGGATGAGAAAACTTTACATCTCTTTGTGGAACATGGAGGACCAGCAAGTATTGCAGGTTCAACAGATTCCAGCTTTATGCGTGCTGTGTTAAGCAGATAACTGAGGGGTTACATTAAACCTGCGCAGAGTACACACTCCCTGAGTTTTTCACAGGATTCAGCAAGTCAGCTCTCTCCTTAACCCAAAACACTTATTTTTGTGTTACTCCGTGGCCCTGTGACAAAGGAAGAACCTTTCTATACGCTAAAACAAAAATCTGTTATTTTATACTGTTTTCACTAAACTCTTTACATAAAATATTATTATATAAAATTCATCGCATTCTCTGATATATAGTCTGTAGACGTTGGAAGGATTAACAGCTGAAACATCTTTACCAGGATTCAAATGTGAGACCTGCACATCACACACTGATCTTGGCAGAATGCTGACCTTCCTAAGGTGAGTGTTCTATTGCACCAGGTAGAATAGGATAGAGCCTCTTCATTTCAGTATACCAGGAAGGAAAAAAAACAGTCACCTGATCTCACTGCCCCAGAGAGAATCGATGCCAGTCTCCTGATCTCACCAAGAGGATTGGAGCCATCCCCCTAATTTAACTCCACAAGAATGACAGGAGCAAGGTCCATTCATCAGTGCCAAGGTTGCTACCTGGCCGTTTTTAAAGCGTTTTTAGATGCAGGCTAGTAAAAATATTGTGAAAACCTGAGAAACCCATACCTGCGAATTCACACTGTGCCACCCTGTGGAACGATACCGCCCCATCACACAGTCTCCTGGTGAGGAGCTGATATCAAACAGTGGCAGGGAACAAAGCTTTAAACTTCTGAACTCTATTAAGGGGTGTGAAATCTCCCCAGGAGGTCAGCACCAGCCTCAGCAAGTTTTTTTTTCTTTTTTTTGGGAGGAGGGGATATATGGGGTTCAAAAGTGCCTCTAGGTACTTGTCAGAGTGAGGCTCTGCCCCCTTCAAGGCCCCACCCCCTTCTCACACAATGATATTGTTCTTCAAGTTGGCAGGTATGGAAGCCCGATATTTTTTCCCTGCTGAGAAAGAAACCTAAACCTGCAAGTAGATGAAGAAATCAGTTAACGCCTTGAGTGCTCATGACGAGGTCAGCTCGTCATGAGCCATGGCGCTCCGGTGCTCATGACGAGCTGAGCTCGTCATGACCGCGCCCGTTAAATGGAACGCTGGCACGCTGGGCTAATTCCCCTGCTGTGCTGAGCGTTCCATTGGAATGGGCGTTGTCATGACGAGTTCAGCTCGTCATGAGCACCGGAGCGCCGTGGCTCATGAGGAGCTGACCTCGTTATGAGCACCGGGGCGCTGTGCGCGCCCCCGCCCCCCCAGCACTGCGGGGGAAATCGCCCCGCATGGAAGGGATTAAAACATCTTTGAGGGCTGTCTAAAATGTTTCAGAATGATTAACAAAACAAACTGAAATAATAATGATGTAATGGTTGTTCCAGAGTAAGAAGATGTTAACAACAAGCATGCCCAGTATTTTCTGTCTAACAAAGGTGGCCGCTGTAATCAGCTCCTGTTCCCTTCCTTAAGTTTCTTACATTTTCCCTTTACACACCTGCACCTCAATTCCAGTGTGGGGCCCAGGCGGCCATAATGGTCCTCTCTTTTCTGGGAACATGGGCGCTAACAGGTGCAGTTAGCACAGAAGGAAGGGTGATGCCATGCGACACATTTAAAGCAGCGGCTGCTCACCGGGAAATGTTCATGATAGCATGCGGGTGCAAGCTCATTTCACCGTTTTGCCAAACCAGACAGGCCCAAATGAGTACCGGTACTCTTCTCAGGCCTGGAGAAGTTCCGGTAACTCTCAAGGGAAAAGAATAAAAGGGCTGGTGCTCAGTACCTGTATGCACCAGCCTATTTAGAGCACTGCTCGGAGTACTTTTAGGACCCCAGACACTGCCAGGCACTCGCCCTCCAGGTTTCCTTTAGGCCCTCATTGCTCCCTGCCCACGGGCCCCGCCAGTCACTCATAACAGGGCCGCTGTCTGCCCCCACATCCTATGGCCAGGGACTGCCGGAGGACCCCCCCATTCAGTTAACAAACATTATTAAAAGGACATAAGAGGGGTTTCTTTTCTTTGGAGGCGGGGGTCGTACAACCCCCAGCCGTATTTATTAAAACATAAAAATAAATCAAAAATTGAAATAAACAATATTTACACAACTACGCAGAAAACGTTACACAACATTTGATTACAATTGATATATACCGATATCAG
This sequence comes from Lissotriton vulgaris, assembly GCF_964263255.1. Taxonomy (NCBI): domain Eukaryota; kingdom Metazoa; phylum Chordata; class Amphibia; order Caudata; family Salamandridae; genus Lissotriton; species Lissotriton vulgaris. Next base: position 718,975,316 of record NC_141687.1, read on the forward strand.
ATGGCTAACCTTAACATAATTCTAGTACAAGGTATTTCCTATCCGAATCTAACATATCAATTACATTATATAATATTTCTTTTCTGCGTATCCTATTTGGGCCTAAGGCAAGGTCACTAACTGGTGTCAGATCCTTATCACTTAGACCACGCCCTCCTGTCGGAGTGCGCATGTGCAGAGGGCCCGTTTACCGTGAAGGTTCTCCCCCGCCCCGGTTACCCCCGTTCGCCCTACTAACCACGCCCTTCCGTCGAAGTGCGCATGCGCAGATGGCCCGTTTACCGTGAGGGTACTTCCGCCCGGTTACCCCCGTACGCTCTATTAACTCCATTAAAGGGGGCCCTTGCATCTCTGCGCCGTTTACTGGCGTCATTGTGCACATGCGGGGTAGCCAACCAGCCTAGAGAAAGCGTGACCCCCCCCCCCCCCTCCTCCCCCGCACCCATGTAGCCAACAGGCTGTAACTGCCCCTAGAGTTCTAGGAGAGACTACTTGTCCCTCCCTTTGGGGGACCCCATTCAAGAATGATGACCTGTAAACGGGATAAAGTTCTAAGGAACAAAACGCATTAGTCCGACACTCCTGTCATCTATAAACATTTGTAACAAACCTGTGAAAACCTTCATAACACACAATACCAATCATCTGCTTCAGGGTATGGCGGGCGGGTGGGGAAAAATAATTACAGCCTCCTAGAGGCTGGAGGGGCAGGCCGTGGAGCGCGGAGTCAAAGAGGCAGACTCCTGTGCTCCCCGGCCTTTTAACCCCTCATTCGCCAGGCTGGATCTAACCGGCCTGGCCTTTGTTTCATAGTCACCCGGAAGTGATTCGATCACTTACAGGTCACTAGGGGACCCGGGGTCCAATCCATGTTGAGGCGCGCCTGCCACGTCATGGTGACGTGATGGGGGCGCGTCCAAACATCAAGAGCGTGAAGCGGGTGGGGCTTGTGCCCCCAGCCATATCTGCGACGGGGCCGATGTCGTCCTCGCCTTTCTATATGGCCAGGGACTGCCTGAGGACCCACCCTGTTCCGTTAACAAACATTATTAAAAGGAAATGAGAGGGATTTCTTTTCTTTGGAGGCGGGGGTCGTACAACCCCCGGACGTATTTATTAAAACATAAAAATAAATCAAAAATTTAAATAAACAATATTTACACAATTAAGCAGAAAACTTTACACAACATGTGACTACAATTGATATATACAGTTATCAGATGGCTAACCTTAACATAATTCTAGTATAAGGTATTTCCTATCCGAATCTAACGTGTCAATCACATTATACAATATTTCTTTTCTGCGTATCCTATTTGGGCCTATTGCAAGGTCACTAACTGGTGTCAGATCCTTATCACTTAAACCACACCCTCCTGTCGGAGTGCACATGCGTTTACCGTGAGGGTACTTCCCCCCTCCCCCGGTTACCCCCCGTACGTCCTACTAACCACGCCCTTCCGTCGAAGTGCGCATGTGCAGAGGGCCCGTTTACCGCCCCCTGGTTACCCCCCTACGCTCTAGTAACTCCATTAAAGGGGGCCCTTGCATCTCTGCGCCGCTTACTGGCATCATGGTGCACGTGCGAGTGGCCAACCAGCCTAGAGAAAGCGTGACTCCCCCCTCCCCCGCACCCATGTAGCCAACAGGCTGTAACTGCCCCTGGAGTTCTAGGAGAGACAACTTGTCCCTCCCTTTGGGCGACCCCATTCAGGAATGGCGCTGCCCCCTAAGGACCTTAAATTTACTGCTCACCAATCATGACCTTACCGCCACAGGCCAGCTTAGTTGACCGACTATCTGGCCCCCCCACCCTCCTACACTGAAAGGTCATGTCCTGTCCTTAAACAATTCACAAAACTAGCCAACTCACTGCAAGGTCATGCTTTGTCCCTAAACACCACTAACTAGGCAAGAAGATTCTCTGCGACGGTTGCATCCCCCGGTGTGGACAAATGGATGCCATCTTTTAAAAAGCACGACTCCCCCCAGATGCACACCTGAGCTATAGTCTGTAAGTGTCAAGCCTTAGCTAGCCTCAGCAGTTTGTTACTAGGTATTTGTTTCCAGTGGTCCAGTGGCCTCACAGACTTGCTTCCTCCCCATTGGAGGCTCTGGAATGTCTGGGTGTACCCCGTGCACAAACATGTTGACCCGCTTTACACCAATAACTGGGCCTAAAGATCCTTCCAAAGATTTCATTCCCTACTCTGGACGGACAGCCATCTTTTTAAGAAGCCCGACTCCTCATATTCACCCAAGGACTATAGACTGCCGGTGCAAAGCCCTGAATAGCCTCACTAGTTTGTTACTAGGTATCCCACAGAGTGGCTCCATGCCCTCTCAGAGACAATACCCCCCTTTTCCAAACCTTGAGTCCGTGCCAGGGCGCATTAGATAGCCTCACTCGTCTGTTATTAGTTATCTAACAGCGTGGCCCAGTGCTCTCACAGATGCCCTTCCCTTTGGAATCCCTGGAGTCGCTGTGACAGGGCGTATCTTGGTGCTAGATGTGGAAAACCAACCCACTTCAGAGATTGGTGTTCCTGACCACCCAGTCCTGCTCAAGTTGCAGGATCATAATGCTGGGGCTGGCCTACTCATAGGAACTTGACACACCTTCTTGGAACCACTACTCGGCCTCCGTCATCAGCATCACGGTGCAGCGGATATTCACGCCTCCCCTGCCAATGCTAATCGTTGCTGGTGCAACTGTACCATTGTAAGGCTACCCAAGGAATGCCCCAAAGGGCCGGCGCTCCCCTATAAGCCTTGACCACTATATTCTGGGGTAAGATCTGTGCAAGCCTACCCTCCTACTACGGAACCTCCTAACACCACGCAGTGTCAGTTACGAAGGCGCCCGCGAGCACAGGTGCCGTCATGGCAGATAACCGTTTCACAACAAGGGTGTTGTTGTGACGCCTCCGCCCTTAATACCTGTGCTCCGGTCAAGCTATCACGGTATACACCTGTAATGCAGCGTACTGCTAATTTCCCAAAACTAGCAGCACAAATGGGTAACAATTATATACTTCAACTATAATGCATGGGTAGCACCTTCTCATGCTGGCACCGCTTGAGCTGTTGAATTCATCGCCCATCACACTTGATGCCGTTGCTTGCCACTCACATTCCAGATTTACCTGTCCCCTTGGTTGTCTACCATTTTGCAGTCATAGCGATGTGGAGCACTTTCCAGGCGTCAGGCGTGAAATCAGTCCTACAAAAAATGAAAATCAAAGATCAATGATTAGTGCCTTTGCTTTTATATGACCGAAACACTTCCCAAATCATACAAATCAGTGCTACTTCATGAAACTGTACCCCCCCTTTTTCACCTACACCCCCAGCTTTAGGGCGCATAGGTGCTGTTGTGACACACCTGGCCACATATTTAGCCAGTCTATGGTGCAGAGATACAGCGAGACAAACCCCCAGACATAATGCCACCATGTACACGTACTAGGGGTGCGACCTACGGATCTCACAGGATAGTTACACGGGTGCAGAGACATCGTGTGATACAATACATCCTTGTTCTTCCGGGAATACTCAAGGGTGTATAGATACTGTGTGGATGACACCGGCATACAACGCATCTGTGTACAAGCGGACCAGTGCAGAGGCCCCACGTGACATAACACCCCCCCCCAAAAAACATATGTGTACCTGCACCTGGTGCCTAGGGCTTTAGACACAGGCACCTAAATCCTATGTACCGCCGCACTGCACGCAGGGATACCCTTGAAGGTGTGACAACAGGGCCTGGGGTGTACTGTTTTGACATCATAAGTGTTGGGAGTATACCAGCGTGACCCTCCCCGAGGCCATCTCCAAGTAGGCCTGACCTCTCCACCATGTAAAGAAATCGCTGTAATATGCCAAGCATACCTCACTCAGTAAGTAATGTCCCCAATGTGGAATCCTGGAGCCTACCCTAGAGGTAACTTATATGAAATGAAAAAGGAAGGTTTGGACCATCCTGTCAATTCACCAACCGCGTGAACTGACCCTACAGTGAAAGGTCTGAAATACATTTACGGGGTCACTCCCGCGGGTGGCCCCACCGAGGTGCAAGCCCACTAGCAGCATTTGACTTACAGGCCATGGCACCCACCCATATAGTTCCAGTAAATCAGATACATCAACCTAGGGACACTTAGGCCATGTTGCTCCGCTTTGTATGAATGCTGTTGCTGAAACACATGAAGCGAAACTGACTCATAATACACTGTTCCCATCACTGGATACTTTATTCCTCAATATTAAATGCAAATGCCCTTAACCTCCTTCAACCCGGCTCCCTACAGTGGTACTCCATCTATTTATACTACCGGCCAAGGCGTTGCTTTAGCCAACTAATCCATTTTCTGACAATTTGGAATGGGGCAAATGTATATGCGTATCTAAAGGCGCCGATTACTGACTTACATGTATAACCATTCTGTGTTCCCCATTGCGTACACGATTCTGCAATGCAGTATATAATGTAATTTCATTCTATTCCTAAATTCACGCAATATTATCTCTATCTATAGTTTGTTACATACTGTGCATAAGGACTTGTAAATGTACGCTCAGTCTGTAAATATGCACTAGTTACATGGGGACCCTTTCATATGTTGCCGCCAGAGATTAACTGGTTTGCCCAATCTCACCTACGTTCTAGGTATCCTTCCTCTGTACCGTTGAGAGGGTATTGCAATCCACTATCCCATTATAGAACGGGCTAATATTTTCCCTGCATTTCATGTCCCCGCTCCCCTGCATGTGTACACCAAATGCGCGCTGGGTCCCACTAATTAAAGAATAGACCTGGAGTGCCATGTTGAGCGTAATAACGCATTCAAGGTTACATAAGGAATGCTCAAGCCAAGAACGTGTGGTCAAACTCAAAGCAGAATCACAGAAAATGTACCTGGAGTGCAGAGCTGAGAGTACTAGCACTTAATCATACTTAAAGAATGTGTTCCGGGGTAGAGTGCTACTTGCTGAACAAACGCTTTGACGCAAAGCCAGGGGTAATAAATGCTATATAATTACACCACCATACAATAAACTGAAACGTTGAGAACTATTATAGCGGTGGCTCTAACCTACGGTTGCCGTGCCCCCCATTTCAGATGCTGGGACATTACCTTGGGTACTACTGAGCATACCTCGCTTATTAGAGGTGAGTGCGCCTGGCTCCAGTCAGCCGCCGTGTTTTGGCTCAGCTCGCGGTCCACATGAAACTTCAAGCCCGACCTCTCGCCCTTTATCACTAACTATGGAGGTCAGAACTCAAATCGTGATTAAGAAAACGAAACCATGTGCATCCTTTATCCTTTACTAAGGAGGTGAAGACTCAAATCGTTCTCCTCCCGGTTAAAGTTAGCCGTAGAGGCTGCTGTACGGCCACACACCCCTGCCCGCCTCATGCCAATGTTTACAAGCCAAATCTTGTAATAGAGCAGGAGATAAGATAACTGGTGACATCCTTTGGCGTGCCCAGAGCCCGTGCGAGCCAGTGACCCTCACCGCGGGTAAACGCTGATGAATAGTTTCGGGTCTCCTGCCCTTTGGATTATGGATTCTTAAACAGTGGGGATAAAAGCGGATAGTTTGTTTCGCAACCCCCATGGCTTTCAGAGTGCCCTTGCTGCCCTGTATTGTTGCCCAGCCATACACAGACGTTATGAAGAACTGTTAATTTCGGACAGGAAACCTCGGGGAACTGACCCTGCAGCAAGTGCAGTCAGTCAGTGCAAGAAAGGACATTCCTCATGCGAAGCTGCGGGTGGTAAGGGGAGCAGCCAGTAAAAATAATCGTTGCCTCCGAGGGCTGAGTGACCAGAGAGAGAAACTTGCTTATTTAGACCTTGGTCTTTTGACAGTACAGAACACATGCAATTAGGCTCAAAAAGTACGGACAGACAAAATTCTACTACATCTTAAATAGGTAAAATTCAGTACTTGTTAAAAGAACGATAAAAGAGGGTGACGCCCTCAGAAACACAACATACAATACGCCCTATTTTTACAGAAATCTCAAAATCACTAAAAGGATAAGAAGAACATTTTTCATTTTATAAAACTTTAAAACAAGTTAAAATCAGTGCCCCTCTTTCGAAATCACCCTTCCATATTCTTTTAAACCCTTCAAAAATGGACCCAATCCAATTGCAATTTCTAACGTGGACATTTCGATAAGTAAACAGATCGCCTGGGCACGTGAAGTTATCTTATGTGATAGAAATATCAGACGTAAAAACAATTTCCTTATATCATGTACAAATAAGCAATCAAGTAAAATATGCGGCATATCATGTCTTAGTCCACGCCCACAATTACAATTACCTTCTGGGGCGATCAGCGCAGATTTTAATTTTCCATCTATCTTCCATGGGTTAACCCCAACCCGAGTCCTAAGAATTTCATATCTCAGCACTCGATTGGGCAGAATGTCCAAATACGGGAACCAGCCATCATTAACCCATGACTTTTTTAACCACTGGACCGATTTTTTCTCTGACATATAATCTAAGTCCTGCGCCCTGGAGAGTGACAGGCCTTGTTCCCTAAGGGTTTTCTTTGTAAACTCGGCTATCAAGGCGTCCTGAGAGAATTTCACATTAAGGCGCCCAGTTACTTTCTGGAGGGTTTTGCTCACATCCTTTGCCCAGGCAAGGTTACTTATTTGAATCTCATCCCTACACCACTGTGAGACCTTTAGTGTCACTCCTGGGTCTTGGCGCTTCCAGAATCTTACCAGGGCCATTTGAGATTGTACGGTCCATGAAGTTAGCCCAAGCTCCATTCTTATTGCTTGGACCATAGTACAGTTTGGTAAGGACAATAATATTTTTAAGATTTTTCCCTCTTCCTGGTCCCACTCATGTTTACCGCTCAGGTATAACACCTCTGCGCCATACAATACTTGGGGGGGGGGGGGATCATTGCACCAAATGCCTTTATCATTGGTTTATGAGTCATGTCGCCATATTCTTTATTAAACCTTTTCAACCCACATGTGGATGAAAAAGCTTTGGCTCTTTGCTCCTCCAAATGGGTGCGCCAATTTAGCGCACTATCAACCCAGAGGCCTAGATATCTATATTCATTAACTGCCTCTAATTTGTTATTACCCAAAAACCAATTAACGTTTTTCTTGCTCTTTCCAAAACATAAGACCTTGGTTTTTTTCCATATTCACAGTCAAAATGTTCCTATCACAATAACCTTTAAAAGCATTTAGATTCCTTTGAAGTCCTATTTCTGTTTGATCTAGGATCACTAAGTCATCTGCGTATAATAGGCAAGGCACTTTGTTCCCGCTCATTCTAGGGCTTGCACTTCTTTCTACTTCAAGTGCCGCAGGGAGATCTGCCAGAAAGAGTGAAAATAACAGGGGTGCCAGAACGCACCCCTGTCTAAGGCCATTCCCTATCAATATCTTCTGGGTTAGTGACCCATGCGAATCTCTAATAACCTGGGCCCAGTTCCCTCTATGGAGATCTTTCAAGATCATCAATAAGCCATCCGGAATTCCATATCCTATCAAATCCTCCCAGAGTTTGTTCCGGTCCACAGAGTCAAACGCGGCCCGAAAGTCAACAAAACAACAATGCAACTTCCCATTTTGTTCTATTGACTTCGGGCCAACGCCCATAGGGCAAAGCAGTGGTCTATTGTAGAATGGCCTTCTTTGAAGCCGCCCTGTTCCACTGGAATAATTATGCTCTCTCTTCTGCCCAAGTCTTTAGCCTACCTAATATTATTTTAGCAAATATTTTTTCTCCTATATCGAGTAGGTTGATTAATCTATAGTTCCTTGGTGCGTTGACGTCCCCTTTTTTATGGATCAGTAGAATTATCGCACCCTTCCAGCTACTTGGAACTATCCCTAATTCTAGGATTACTAAGAACATTTGGGAGAAGAATTTGGCCCACCAAGATGTCCGTGACTTCATTATCAGGGCAGGCAGGTTATCTGGGCCGGAGGCTCTTGTTAAAATTAAAGTTTTGATTGTATTAAGTACATTTCTTTCAGAGAAGTCTGGTTTTAGGTCATCTACCAGGCCTCTCCAGTCCCTTTGTACTTCCTCTTCAGATTCACCCCTCAGCGGGTATAGCTCTTTCAAATAATCCTCCCAGGCACCCTCTTCTACCACACAAATCATTGACTGAGTGACCACCTAATCAAAGTGGCCGCTTCATATGCTTTCACATGCAGCCACTTGGCTGTGCCAGCTAAACTGAAAACGCTACTTATAAGCCTGACAGGACTGGCCGGGGCTTGCAAGTGTGTTTGTGCCATTCATCGATGGGACAGGCCATAAGACACCTCACTGCAGGCTGCTAACGTTGATATATGCAATTCAAACCGTAACTATATACCTAGTACATTTATAAAAACACGGACTGAAAGAATGCTACTGGCAGCGAACCCACAATAATTTCCCACCAAATACGTGTGTTTAAGCCTTATTTATGTTTGTAATCGGGTCTGTGCCACAGCAGCCCAAAAACTAACCAGGTGGAAAAGACGGTACAGAGTGGATCAGGAGTACACGGACTGTAGGCGCCCCTGCTCACATATTAATTACAACAGATTATGAATGCATGTCTGAACCTACTGCCACCCAGCAACGACTACAGCCAAGCAGGCGCCCCACCCACGCACTACCGTACCATGTAGTATTCACAACCGCTCTGAAAGCACGTCACAACCCACACACTACTGCACACTGTAGTATTCACAACCGCTCTGAAAGTACATGTTTTAACCCACGCACTACCGTACAATGTAGTACCGGACCCAGGCACTAGAATTATGGTGGATTGCAAACGTGATGACCTACAGGCGCCCCCGCTACAAGACACAGGCACAAGACTTGCAAACGTGATGGTTCGTTTCTCAAACGCATGGTCCCCTTACCCCGTTACCACAATCACGCCTCGGCCGTGAAACAAGAATCTGTTTTATGCAACTGCCACTGCGAGTATACTTAGACCACACTCCCCTCGTGCAATGCTGGCAATCCGGTCTCTCCGCCTTCTGCGACCTCCCGATGAGGAGGCAAAGTTCCTCAAGCTCATCCGCTCTTGCGCCGCTCGAAGTTCGCCAATAGCTGCTTCTAGATAGGCGCTCCAAATATCCCGTAGTCTTTCCTCCGCGATCTCCCGGCGATCTCCCAGTGAGCCAGCTAAATTCCTCACGCTTATCCCCTCTCCTGCCACCCGAGATTCGATACCCTGAAATAGTTGCGCGCAGAGACGAGGATGCCCCCAACGCCACCACAAGCTTGCAACCTGCAAGGAAAACAAAGACAAAATTAGTTGCTCCGGGGCCGATGCCCCCAACTAAATCTGAACCTGGCTAGAGAAGGAGAAAGAAAAAGCGAAAAAGAGTTACAGCTTCCTAGAGGCTGGAGGGGCAGGCCGTGGAGCGCGGAGTCAAAGAGGCAGACTCCCGCGCTCCCTGGCCTTTTAACCCTTCATCCGCCAGGCCGGATCTAACCGGCCTGGCCTTTATTCCATAGTGACCCAGAAGTGATTCGATCACTTCCGGGTCACTAGGGGACCCGGGGTCCAATTCATGTTGAGGCACGCCCGCCGCGTCATGGTGACGCGATGGGGGCCCGCCCCAACATCAAGAGCGGGTAGCGGGTCGGGGCTGGTGCGCCCCACCATAACTGCGGGGGGCAGATGTCAGCCCCACCTTTCTATTCTTCCCAGTTTCCCCTCTCACCTCCCCTATTGAGAGTGCTAATTGCAAACTGCGCGACGGAGACAAGGCAGGTCCACTAGAGCAGCAGCTGGAGTTGGATAAATGGTAAAAACACTGTGTGTGCGCGCAAGGGTATGTGTGTGCCTGTCTGTGTTGTGTGTGTGCAAGTATGTCTGTGTGTACGACTGAATAATTGTGGATGTGTGGTATGAATGTCCTTGTGTAATGTAATGTAATGTAAGTAGGTTTTTATAAAGCGCGGCTATCACTCCAAGGAGCATCTTGGCGCTGAAAGACCAGAAAAGATGAAAGGTCTGGCCAGGCTGCTATCATTAGTAGGCCAGGGTACTCATATTAAATCTCTAGCACGTAATAAGAAGGCTAAATATCCAAGTCTTCAGTGATTTCCTGAACTCTGATTTCAAGACCACAGCACAGAGATGTGGGGGTAGTTTATTCCATGCCTTGGATCCTAGAACTGCCAGGGATTTCCCTCCCTTCGAGATGAGTCTGAAGGTGGGGATGGCCAACAAATTTGCATTAGAGGATCTATGGTTGCGTGATGGATGGTAACGCAAGAACCTCTTTTGTAGGTACTTTGGTCCTCGTAAGTGAAAAGCCCTAAAGGTGATCACTAGGACTTTGAACAATACCCGTTTGTGAATTGGTAGCCAGTGAAGAGTGTCCAATGCAGCTGAAGCCGAAGATTTCCTAGACCACTTCAGCACAAGCCTGGCCGCTGCATGCTGTACCATTTGCAACTTATGTATGACTACCTTGTTTGTTCCAGCATACAGACTGTTGCAGTAGTCGAGTCTTGATGCTATAAGGGCGACCGCTACCATTTTCCTGGTTGATAGTGGGAGCAAATCAAAAATTGTCCTTAAGCCCTTTATAACATTAAAATAGGTACCTGCTACTGCCAACGCCTGTTGTTTAAAAGACAGGGAGGCGTCAAACTTAATGCCTAGGTTTCGTGCTGCATTAATCGTGTTTGGAGGCACCTCCGCATCTTCAGGCCACCATTGTTTGGGCACAAATTAATTTTGTGGGCCCAACCGCAAAATTTCAGTTTTTTCCGCGTTATATTTCAAATGATTCCTACTCATCCACTCAAAGGTGGCTGATAAGCAGCTCTTAAAGTTTTCTTCCCAGTCCTTAGTATCTTTATCCAGTACTAGAATAAGCTGCTTATCGTCCGCATAGGAGATTGAATCAATCTTAAAGGACGATATCAACCTAATCAGGGGGGCTGTGTAAATATTTTTCTTCTGAACAAATGTCTTCGAGGGTGACCACTTGCCGCCTGTCACTCAGAAATGTTTTGATCCACTCCAATACGTTTCCTGCTATGCCAGAAGTTACTAAACGGTCTATGAGGATGGCATGGAGACCATATCGAAGGCTGCAGACAGGTCTAATAATATCAAAACAGCCTTCTTTCCCTGATCTATGCAGTGCGTATGGTATCTGTGGTAAACAAGAGAGCCGATTCAGTGGAGTGCTGAGCTCTAAAACCCGATTGATTTGGGTGCCAGGCATTAGTTTCCCCCAGGAAATTTGTGAGCTGTCTATTCACAAATGTTTCTGTTAACTTGCATAACACAGGGAGAAGCGAGATGGGCCGGAGATTAGACAAAGTAGTAGGATCTGCCAATTGTTTTTTCTGTAAAGGTTTTCCTGCTGCAAGTTTCCACTCCGTAGGAATCATTGCAGTACCCAGTGAAGCGTTTACAATATTATTAATAATGGGGTTGACTGTGTCCACAAGGGCCTGTAAAAGAATAGGGGGGCAGGGATAAAATGGAGATCCTGACTTAATCAACAATAGGGCCTGGCGGGTTTCCTCCAGACCGATAGCCCGAAAAGTCTTCATACAGACCAAGTCAGTACCTGCCAGGCTCCCTTCATCTGGTATGTGAGCGTTAGGCAGGGAGAAGTCTTTGGTAAGTACCTGCACTTCTTGTTCAAAGAAATTCGCTATTGTGTTACACAACACCTGAGAAGAGGGAATTTCCTGCGACAGTATTTTAGGATTATTTAAAACATTCCTGATCTTAAAAATCGTTTTTTGTTTATTATTAGCCGCTTCTATTGCTGCCAAAAAAATAATATGTTTTGGCCGCCTTAATCAGTGCATGATAGTGTCTTCTTGCCGATTTATAGATGCTGAGCTCTTCGTTTTAGTAGTTTTTGCGCCATCTTCGTTCTAATGCTCGCACCTCTCCTTGCTTTTCTTTTAGCAGGTGTGTAAACCAGGGGGCAGATGGTTTATTATAATTTAGCCAATTCCTAACACTAACATGACCAGACTTCTCCTTTAAAGTAAACTTCCATTCCCCAAAACGTTCATTGTCTATTAACGGATTTCCTGTCATTATAGGTCTGCATTCACTAGCTATCGTGACCAGATCAGGGCGTCCAATGATCGTTTTCCAACCCAATTTCCCAGACTGAGAGGTTTTCCCTAAGTTTTTGCCTATATGACCCCCATCTACCGAGAAATTAAAGGGAATCAGTGAGTGATCCGACCATATCTGAACAATAGGAGGGTTTACTTTAAGCGTATCTAGGTTTGAACAAATACAGTCCAAAATATGTCCTGCTCTGTGTGTTGTATCCAATGTAAGTAATGGAAGGCCAAGTACACTCATTGTATCTTTAAAAGAGATAGCAGCCGGATCTGTGGGGGAGTCCAGATTAAGATTAATATCGCCGAGTAGTGTAAAATTAGAAAATCTAAGGGACAAATTACTAAGTACTTCCCCAATGCTTTCCAAGAACTCCTTATGCTGGCCTGGCAGACGATAAACTAGTGCTCCCACAAAGGTAAAAGAGTTATTAACCTTGATGCGGAAACCAACACTTTCTGCTCCTTTGATGTCCGAGAGCTCATTTATAGAACATTTCCAGGTATCTCGATAAATAATTGCGAGGCCCCCCCACCACGTTGCTCCAGTCTATCTGCCCTTTGAATAAGATAGAAGGGGGGAAGGGCTTGAATGATATCTGGATTACTCCAGGTGTTCAGCCAGGTCTCAGTAATAAAAAGGCAGTCCAGATCACTCTGGTTTATTAAATCAAAAATATGCAACGCATGTTTGCACATTGACCTAGCGTTTATAAGCCCCCCACGCAGCCCTTTAAGGGGGCCTTTGATCGATGGTATTTAGGTAAAGGCAAAAGATCTTTTACAGTAATAGCAACTGACCGGGTCCTCCCAAGTGGCTACGTCCAGTGAGTGATGGCATGCATGGGATTTTTTTATTTAAGGATAATATGAGATCCCTACTACCTACTATAGGGTTGGATTATTCCTGGGCGGGCATAATTACTGGCCCTATGCCTGACCAGTGCGCGGACGGGCGCAGACAGTCTTGCCTTTGGCGCGCAATCGGCACGCCCGCTGCGCGCGTCTGCTGCGCATCGGCCCCATTAGGGCTTTAAGTAGGAGGCTGGGCTCGGTCCTAGTGCAAGACTAGACCGTCAACCTCAGCCAAGATAGCCTCCTGTAATGTGCCCCCGAAAGTGAGTACAATCACTCCCTGTGTGCCGCGCTATCTGTCTTCCTCTACACAAACAGCACCTGTACTGGTGCGAAGCAATTGTTTTGCCCTCTGTCCGTGAATCTCTAGGCCTCGCTCAATGATGGCAATTCCTGGCAATAATTGTGGCTATTTTCCCTAGCAAAATTCATGTAATTCCTGGCAGCATGCGGACGCAGGCACACTGGTGGTAACTCCTGGCTCAGTAATGATAATCCATTGCAACATACTGATCGTGGTACAAAGAACATACCTGGTAAAATACTGGCCTTGGTGCAATGGTGGTAATTCCTGGTAACATGTTAGCCCTAACACAATGGTGGTTATCCCTGGTAACATGCAAAGAATGGCACGCTGGTGGGAATTCCTGCTAAAATGCTGGCCCTAAAAATCTCTGGCAACATGCTCGCACTGGCACAATGGCGGCATTCCCTGGAAATCTGCTGGGTTTAGCACATTGGTGGTAATTCTTAGAAGCATGCTGGTCTTGGAACAATGGTGGTAATCCCTTGCAACCTGCTTCCCATGGCACAATGGTGGTAATTCCTGGTAAGATGCTGGCACTCGCACTATGGTGGTAATCCTTGGCAACATTGAAAACCCATAAAGTCAATAGGAGAAGTATTGTTTTTCATACTGCGTTTAATCAATTTCTTCGGGTACAATGATTTTACCTGTTTCTAATGGAGAACACCCCTGTATAACTTAAGATTTCAATGAGAAAGGCCTCAAGCATGAGTGATGTAGAGAACCTGCCATAGGCAATCTGATCATCTTCGTGAGTGATTTGTTTCCTTCTGTCTTCTCATCCGTTCCTTATTGATAGTTTGCTGCTAGTTCCTCTGCTAGTTACTCTTGACACAGCCCACCTCCTACCCCACTCAAACGGCAATCCCAGCAAAATGGCGCTGGTGTCTGCCCTACCCTCTCTTGGCATGCACCAATAGAAAAGCCACAGGTTCATGTTTCCCTATTTATTTATGAACATGAGCTGACAACGCTTCATGACGCAGTCTGAAAACTTAATCTGTCTGCATGTGTTGTTGTCATTAGCCCGAAATACTGCAAACACCTCTTCAAAAACGCTGTTGACATTGCAACAAAGCTATTGTGCACTGTGGGCTCACTGTTTCCGCTGCGACAGGATCAGGCTGACATTTTAATTCCTGAAGGTCACATGGGTACTTGATCTTACAAGGCAATATTTAGAAGTGTAAACCAGGGCTGTGTTGTGTCTGCTCATGTATCACAGGGCAGAGGCGCAGCCAGTGTGTCTTGAGCTCATGTGCAATGCCTCGCTCACAACCAGGCCGCTTTGTGAATGGTGAAATATAGCAATAATAATGGTTCAGTGGGCCCCTATGGCACCTGGGTCATGGTGCCACTGCACCAGTGGGAGCTCTGCCCTTGATGCAGCAACCGTAAGCGTTTTTGGGCAAACCTATCATCTACATTAACGAAACTCAATTTCGTTTCTCAACAGAACAAGCAGAAATAAGCCAGATATATTATAGTAGATTGAATTTTACAAGCCATGGACCGTGATTATCAGTCGATATTGCAGTATGTGAGTTAGAGATGATGGAACCCTTGTGGTTCCTGATGTAGTCTGTAGAACAGTGACATAAGTGCATGGGTGTGGGCAATAGAATTCATGATGTAGAATAGTCAATTCACAGTTACGCGCTGGTAAATAAAGATGTGTAATACGAAGCTCCGTGTGTGGCGTGATCATTTGCATGCTCCCAGGCTGGGGTAGGACACTAAAACTGGTGACGTAAACTATGCGACCCGAAAAACCAAGAGTGCTTTCCGTGAGAGTTTGCTGTGGTCCAGAAAACTGCTTGTGCCACGGTCAAAGTGAGAATCGACAGTTAGTGTATGTCGAGTCAATGCGCCTCTCAAGCCTGTGCTAGGTCTGTGAAGAAAGTGAAGGCTTACAGAAAGTGTGTTTGTCCTCGTCTAGAAATTTGCTGATAAAGTCAATTCAAGAGGTACTGCACCACAAGGAGACACAGAGTCATCATTCATACCGTGCAACAATGGTAAAGGCAGCGACAACTAGGTGCAGAGAAGCGCTAAAGACTGTATTAGTCAAATACAAGGAAGTGCTAAAAGCAGAAACATTTCTAACAGTAAGAAACTCTGAAGGCAGTGACAACAAGGTGCAAAAGAATGCTTCAAGCTGAAGCAGGTAAATGCAGAGAAACATAAGAGGTGGCGATAAGCCACATATAGAGAATACAATCACGCTTATCAGAACCTCAGTAAAGAGAGTCACCCGACCTCAGCACTAGGTGTCACCTCCTAAGCAGAAGTATGAGGTTGTGCTTACGGGGCTAATATATCACTTTGGACCGACAGAAAGGCCATGAGCGGCAGTCGCAATAGTGACATTTTTCAATGGCTACTGAAAAGAACTCAAGGTATGGCACCGCCGCCTTCTTGAAACCACCACCTTTCATTGATCCTGTCAAAAAGCAAAATATTGGTGTTGGAAAGTGAGTTATTGGTAGGGATAAGTATGTACCTACTACTAGTAGTAATAAGGCCACCAACATGGTATTGGAGCCAGTAAAAGTTTACGGTAAATTAGCCACTTGCTCAACCCTTGGTTGCTGACAATGAGCAGTCAGGCTTAACTTAGTAGCCAGGAGTGTAAAGCATTGAAAAACACCAGTACATCAAATAAGTAAGACACAACACACAATAAAATTCCCACACCAATTTATAAAAATAGGAAATGTTTAAACCAGAGAGATTAATTTTGAAAGATTAACCACTTTCTGGTGCTTAAAACATATAGTGCCACTCTGGGACATCTGGTCGTGCTTAACCGGGACAAAGTCAACATTGGAGGCAGACTGCGATGGAGCCCTGGTCAGATACACTAAGCGGGAGGCCCCAGTCAAAATTTTACAATCACACTAATAAACTTTTCTGGACCTTTTTCTTCCAACTTTGCTCGACCCTCCCCTGCAGGCTGGATTCAGTGGAGGTTCGCCGGCTTGACTTTCTGCAAGGCCCTGGTCAAATTCTGGAAGTCTTGAGCTCCGGAGCTTTCAGCGGGGCGAAACTGAAACCCTGGCTGGGTCGCAGTTGAAGGTAGCCAGCTTGACCCTCTGCGTCAGGTTGGTCACCCCATTTAGCTTTTTCACAAAAATTCTTCAAAGTTCTCCAAACTTCAGTAGGTGCTTTCTGAAGGTATCCTTGTGGTTCCAAGTGAACAAAATACAAATCTCAAGGTCTGGATTCTCCTAGGTGGTCTCTGGGATGTCTGGACAACAACTCCCACAATGCGCCTGACCAAATCCTTAAAAGTCCACTGGACACACTCCAGGATGGGGACTCTTGGTGGAGATGGTGCAGGTGGGGTCTGTTAACCTGTAGCTTGAAGGGAGTCTACTCCTTAATCCTTCTGAATCAAGGCAAAGTCCCTAGGGCTATAGTACCAGTTTGTTCAGCAGGCACAGTCAGTCAGGGTGCAGGCCTATGGGTGCACATTCAGATTCCAGCAGGGCAGTCCTTCTTCTCATTTTAGTTTCAGGCAGCTGATATGAGAGACTATGCAGCTCTCACGTATTTTTTCAGTGTACTGGGGCAACAAGCAGGGGGGCACATCTGTCCAATGAGATGCTGGGTACCACCCAAAAGAATGACAACTTCCTCCAAAGTATGGCATAATCTTGTCCCACAAAGCACTACACTTCCAAAATCCAACATGGATCGTTTCTCTCCAGAGGAGTAAGAGCTGGCTAAACCAACCCACAGCGTGGCTCATTTCTATTAGCACTCATCCTCTGACCTCTGCAAATTCCTGTCCTTAGCCTGCCATCTGGCTAGGCACAGGATGTGGGGGTAGGTATGCTTGGCACTCCTTACTGATCTGCTCTCTCTTTGAACTCGGTTTGATTTCCTGCCCCAACTTTATGACCTGTCCTCTGTAGCTTCAGAGCTCTCCCTATCAGATAACCTCTGCTCTTGCCAGGCCACTTATCACCTAATCAAAGCAGTCTCGCTAAGCTTGTTAAGGCTGACCAATCAACAGAGACTACTAGAAGGCTAGATTTTGGCTTACAGAAGAGAAAGTTCTATACCATATCCTCTGTACTAGTTATGATAAATTCAACAGTGGCAAGTTGTTAAATTAATCAATACCAATCTTTTAAGTCTTTGAATCATATCTTACTCCTTTCCTAGGAATAGTTATACCTAAATAAAAGATTACAATGTTAGCCAATAGAGCTAAGTATCTACAATGGGGAACAAGGAAAGGTGTTGTTTTCCCTCACCAGGATATCTAAAACATATTTTATAAGGTCTCTGTTTATACTTACATGCCCCCCTGGTACACCTAGTAGAGACATTGAGGGTGCCTAATATGTAAATATAAGGTAGATTGTCACTATTAAATAAAAGTGCCCATACAACCAAAGTCGAGCTGGCATACAGTTTATTTTTAAAGACAGTCTACGAAGCCAGGCTGCCTTTTAAATGATATTTACAACAAGGGGTGGTGAGGGACAGAGTCTCTGAATTAAGCAGAAAGCTCTCACCCAGTCAAGAGATCAGGGCTGGATCCAACACCGTTTTTTAGCTCACTGCACCATCCCAGTTTCAGAACCTGGCTGTATGCAAATTAGTCTGTTCCTGTCCCAGTGCATGATGGGAACAGGGCAAACCAAACTACAAAAGCCAATTCTTACACTGGGAAGGAAACAAGCTCCCGGGGACCGGTTTCTGGCATTACAGCCGTCTTCGGCCCGGTTTGCTTGAATCCTGATGGTGCAATGAGCAAGAGTCTCACATCTGAGAATACCCTTCCACGCTTAGGGTGGACAAAAATATTTACAACAAGGGGTGGTGAGGGACAGAGTCTCTGAATTAAGCAGAAAGCTCTCACCCAGTCAAGAGATCAGGGCTAGATCCAACACCGTTTTTTAGCTCACTGCACCATCCCAGTTTCAGAACCTGGCTGTATGCAAATTAGTCTGTTCCTGTCCCAGTGCATGATGGGAACAGGGCAAACCAAACTACAAAAGCCAATTCTTTCACTGGGAAGGAAACAAGCTCCCGGGGACCGGTTTCTGGCATTACAGCCGTCTTCGGCCCGGTTTGCTTGAATCCTGATGGTGCAATGAGCAAGGGTCTCACATCTGAGAATACCCTTCCACGCTTAGGGTGGACAAAAATATTTACAACAAGGGGTGGTGAGGGACAGAGTCTCTGAATTAAGCAGAAAGCTCTCACCCAGTCAAGAGATCAGGGCTAGATCCAACACCGTTTTTTAGCTCACTGCACCATCCCAGTTTCAGAACATGGCTGTATGCAAATTAGTCTGTTCCTGTCCCAGTGCATGATGGGAACAGGGCAAACCAAACTACAAAAGCCAATTCTTACACTGGGAAGGAAACAAGCTCCCGGGGACCGGTTTCTGGCATTACAGCCGTCTTCGGCCCGGTTTGCTTGAATCCTGATGGTGCAATGAGCAAGGGTCTCACATCTGAGAATACCCTTCCACGCTTAGGGTGGACAAAAATATTTACAACAAGGGGTGGTGAGGGACAGAGTCTCTGAATTAAGCAGAAAGCTCTCACCCAGTCAAGAGATCAGGGCCTTTTAAATGATAGCAGGCACTCAGCAGTGCACGCATGCAAGTGCAGGAAATCTTCTGGGCCTCTAAACTTCCATGCTCTATTATATACTAGGGACTTATAGGTAGTTTGAACCCCTTAGCCCTATCATATACTAGGGACTTATAGGGTCTGTCAATAGCAATTGTGAGAATTACTTTTAAAGACAGGATGCAAGGCAGGACTATTTTTAAAAGGGCTCTTTGGCACACAGTGGTGCACACATGCAAGTGTAGGAAATTTGCTGGGCCTCTATCCTCCATGCCCTGTCAAATACTATGGACTCATAAGTATATTTCACCCCTTGACCCTATTATCTACAAGGCACCTATAGGATCTGCCATTGCCAATTGTAAGTATACTGTATTACATGCAGCTTTTTAAACATAGCAGTGGTCCTGGGCCTAGTTAGCAGAGCCCATGGTACAGTTAAAGTCCATGACCACCAGTATCATTCAGCAAAAAATGGGGGTGAACAGGGCAAAAGGATGACTTTCTAACAATTGGCGCCCAATGGACTGCCTCGGTTTAATCATTGAATGATTTTGTTGATGTGCTCGAAGAAGCAAATGACAAAAAGATCATTAAATATCTAAAGAATTTATCTGGTGAAGGAGTAATTGAAGTGAAAAAGAAAATACCACAAGGTGATGAAGTGATGTGCCGTCACATCAAAGAAGCGCTAAACACCAAGTTCAATCCAATGCCGATATGTCGACTATGAAAGGTATATTTTCAATCAGGAATGGCAGAGAGCTGGTGAAAGAAGGGATCAGTTTGTAGGAAGACTTGATTGTCTCATAAATCATTGAAAGTTCAATAAGTTCAACAATGAGGAGGCTATGCATCTCAGAGTCATAGATTGTTACCTATCTGATTCCTTCAGAGGACAAACGCTGAAAGAAACACTAAGCTTGGAGAAGTACTCAAGGCTGCCAGAGTGGAAGAAAGGGCTGACAGACAGACAGCTAACATGAAAGCCAGAATGGCTCAAAATGAATCAGCACTGAGTGTGAAAAGTAAGTCATAACACACGGCAGAAGGCCATTAAGTAATATCTCCAAAGAAAAAGATGTTGTGTTTTTGATGTGGATTTTCTTTTCCACATGAAGGTAGCTGTCTCGCCATTGGACAGATCTGAAAATGCTGCGTGAAAGAGAACCATTTTGTAACAGCCTGCAATGCGTGGGAAAGATCAAGTGCGTTACTTGGAGAAAACAAAATGGAGGCAAGATCAAGTGTGTCACATCGAGAAAACAAAATGAATGCCAGAAAGTTCCAGACGCGGCCTTCTATACACGCCCACAAGGCCAAATGGCAACATCATTCATGCAAGCAGATACAGAACAATGTTGATTGTTGTCATATTCTTTGTCTAAGAGTCCATCATCGTCATTGTCAAGCGGCAGTAAGGAAGATGGGTGTGCGATGTCAATGTTGACTGCTGTCCGATGTGCAAATGTAGGATAAGCTTCTTGCAAGGAGGAATGCAGGTCAAAATTAGGTCGACAAGTGAAAGTGCGAAATTCATTTGGACACTGTCCTGTCCTAAGATCACACTGAAAGTGAATGGGTGTTGCCTACTTCTTATCATAGACAGTGGTGCATTGATAAACATAATGCCAGTAGAAAAGTACAATGAATTGTCTTCAGTGCCACATTTAACTCCATCGAAAAGTGTATACATAGGCTCCTTCGACGTCACTCCAAAGTCAAGGTTTATTCATAGCAACTGTGAAGCCAAAAATATGAAAGTGCAAGCGCCAATTTATGCTTTTCCAGGCTCTTCATCGAGTGCATGTTTACTCAGTTTCAGTACTGCTGCTGACATGAGGCTGATTTCTGTAAACTACAATTTCACGGGCTATCATCAGATTGTGAATACGTTTTCATCTTTGTTCCATGTGCTAGGAAGACTTAAGACCATGAAAGTGCAACTTCAGATAAATGAGGACATCCGTCCTGTTGCTCAGAGACATCGTTGAATTGCAATTCATTTACAAGAGGCTGCTGAAAAAGAACTTGAGACACTATTAAAGCACAACATCTTTAAGAGATCTACTGGTCTGACGCCATGGGTATCACCCATAGTGGTAGGGCCAAAAATGGATATTGGAGGAACTGTACGCATCTGCGTGAATATACGTCAAGCGAACAAAGCACTTGAAAGATAACATCTAGGTGTTCACATTGCTGCCGTGATTATGCAGGTGAGTGGAGCCAAAGTATTTTCCTGTCTTGATTTGAACAAGGGAGTGTCATCAGCAGCAAAACATTTCCAAGATGTCACTTGTTGCATAATAAAGCCAGTCACCAATGCTTTCAATTACAGTGATGACATCCTAGTCATTAGCGCCACACAAAAGGAACATGCTAATGCTCCTGCCGATGTGCGTGTATACTTGCTAATGCAGGTCTCACTTTAAATGTGGCAAACTGTGTGTTTAATCAAACCAAACTCAAGTTCTTTGGTCATATCTTTTCTGATGGGAAATGACTCCAGATCCAAATAGGTACAGACCATGTCATCCACTTCTAGTTGAGTGAATGTGAACAAAGCTTCAAGAAAATCAAGCACACAATAGAGAACGTACCTGAAATGGCATACTTTGATCAGAAATTGCAGACAGAGATTGCTGTTGATGCAAGCCCAGAGGGTTGGGTGCCATCCTTGCACAGCACACTGGGCATCCCAATGCACCAAGACACATTGTAGCTTATGCTGGCCGAAGTTTGTCAAAGACAGAACATGCCTATTCACAACCTGAAGAAGAAAGTTTAGCTATAGTGTGAGCTTTTTCATGTGTTACTATATGGAAAGCATTTCACTGTTGTCATCAGTTACCAAGCATCGCTCACCATCTTCAGATATCCTGAAGCCAAGATTCCCATCCCATTTATGGGAGGGGCTTGCGGCAGCCGGAGTATGATTATATGATTGTGCATCATCCAGGACAGGATAAAAACCCTGCTGCCTACTTCTCACGTATGACAATACAGAGTCATGTCACTACTCCTAAAGTGGCTGATGCTTATGGTAATTTCATTGTGCAGCCCAGTACCCCTGCTGCTATATCAGAAGAACAAATCATTGTTGCTAATACTGAAAGATATTATTGCACACCAATCATGGCAGAAACTTAATCTACCTCTTTACCTTGAATACCAGAAATGTTAAAATGTGCAGGATGTACTGTCAATTACCCCAGAAGGCATCATGTTACAAGGGTTGAGAATTGCAATACCCAATTGAGACAGACAACAAGTTATTGAACTGGCTCATGAAGGACACCGTGGTGTTGTTGCTACAAAACGATCTCATTGGGACCAAGTGCGGCTCCCTCGTTAAAGGCATGTCATTTAGACAGCTTTTGGTAGTCCAATACAACCCCACATCCGTTAAACATGTCTGATTATCCAGAGCATGCATAGGAGAAGATTTCAATTGCTTTCTTTAGACTCCTTGACAATAGACAACCTCTACTAGTAAATGTTGATGAATATTCCCATTTTCCCTTTGTGGAAGATCTGTTGTCAACTACTCACAACAGAGTTATGAAGAGATTAGAAAGTATATTTGCAACAATGGGTGTTCCTTCAATTTTGAAATCTGACAATGACCCACCTTTCAATCGTCGAGAATTAAAAATATTTCTCACTCATCTAAATGTCAAGCATCCAAAAAGCATGCCTCGCTGGCCTCAGGTGAATGTTGTGTTCAAGAGATTCATGAGTACCCTCAAGAAGATCGTTAAGCACGCTGCGCCGGAAAAGCTGAAACTCAAATCAGTTCTTCAGCCTATGCTTTTTTCATACAGGTCAACTTAATTCTACGCAAGGGGAAAGCCCTGCCACCATAGGCACCAAAATGCCACAATGGACCCACGTAAGATCAATTCACATTGATAAACTTTAACCTACTCACTCGCCTCACCACAATCAAATTAAAGCCTATGCAGATAGATGCCACTGTTCGCGGAACACTGTGCTCAACAGGGGAAACCTAGTTACCCTAAGTCAGAAGCGGAAACGCAAGTCTGATGCTCCTTTTGATATTGCACCACTGAGGGTTGTGACCAGTAAAGGACACAGGATGACTGCTCACCATCCCGGGAAGTCTATTACGCAAGCTTCTTCGCATTTCAAGCAACTGCCTCAGCCTTCGCCAACTCCAGATGTCAAGAGTGAGACTTGTTCACCTGAGAATCCAGAGAGCCCATTGATTGTACCAATGTCTCTGTTACCAATGCCAGTCATAGACCCTTCTCCAGCATCTCCGCAGCCTCACAGCCCCAGATCTGGGTGATTGTTTCGAGTGCAAGAGTTGCAAAGCATATATTTATTATTGGTACTTTTAATAAAACTAATGGGGAGATGTAGTATCTTGTGAGTTAGAGATGATGGGCCCCATGTGTTTATTGACAGAGTCCGTAGAACAGTGACGTAACTGTGTGGGTGTGGGTAATAGAATTAATTAGGTAGAATAGTCAGTTTGAAGCTACATGCTCATGAATAGAGATGTGTAATACCAAGCACCTTGTGCGGCGTGATCATTTTCATGTACCCGGGTTTGGGTAGGATTCTACATATATGTTTGGTCATTTCTAGACTGTGTTTACATTCTAGTCAGTTGAAATCAGGTCATCTCTTCTTTACATTTTTCACAATATATTTTGGGGTTTTCAAGGGTGAGACACCATGGAGTGTTGAATAGCAATACCCCCAAAAACATCTTGCTCATTTCTGCTTTTTGGCATGTGCTTCGAATACATGTAATTCATATTTATACAGGGGTTACTGTAATTCATCTCTGCTCGCTAGCTCAGGCTGTAATGAAACCTAGCTAATGCTAATGCTCAAATGGTATCTGAAGAACACACCAGTTTTGAATGGCATATCTTAAAATGTTCATCGATGACTTAGACATTTTCATTACAAGTAGTGCTTAATTTGTGCAGTTGGTGGGGACCGGCACTCATTTTTGGCGATTTGGACTAAGTATATCATCAGTCTTTAATCGAGTATAGAGAAAAGGGAGAAAGAAGGAACAAGAGATAGAAGTAGTGACAAAGGGAGACAGCAGGTAAAGGAATGTAATCTGCAGGAGCGAGGAGAAAGAGTGATCCAGAATGGGGTGGTGGAAGAAAGAGGCATGAGGTGGATTACAAAACCTAAGAAGTCTTTATATTCAGCAACCCCAACAAGCATCGGCTGCCAGGATACAGGCCCCTGCACTTTTTCTTTATTCTTAGGTCTAGCATTTGAAAATGCATTCTCTCCCGACTGTTGTTTTACCAAAACATCCTATATAACATACATTCATAGCATGGATTCATCCATAGAACTGTTTAATTATAATTCACATACTGCTTTTGCTGACCACAACATCCAGCATGGGACAATGGGTCATTGGATTCCTTCACTTTGGATAACTGCACAAAATCCGTGCACATTGTTTACATACACGAACAAATAGTTCTCTTCTCTTCAGCGACACATCTTGTTCAAAATGTGTCTTATTTTAATTATTATTTATATTGCTATTAAATACCAGCTATTTATTTTGCGTGTAAACTTCAGATGCTAGTTAAATTATTGTTTATTTGCTGTCTCCTTTAAAAGAATATGTTTCAAAATGTTTAAGTGACATTGTAACTTTGCAACAGCCTGTAATATGCATAATTATAATAACATACTTGGTACATCTGGAAGGATAGTCATTTAAAAAATATCACTTGTAAATTCACATATCATGAATAAGTTTTAACTAAAAAGAAAATTGTTGTAAACATATCGTGGCTATGTTGAGGTGGCTGCATGTTTTCTTTTTTCTATGTATTGTTGTAGCATATGCTTGCAATAAAAAAACACACAACTATTGTACCAACCTAGCAAGGCCCGATCTATTGGCTTTGCAAGTGCTTTTAAAAACATGTTTTTTTTACAAAGTAGGCTCCGGTTGTAATCGATTGTGTGGTACGGTTTGACAGCAGGTCATTCCTAATTAAGAGCAAGGTTTTTTCTTCCTTTACTTACACCATTATCAGCAAAGACATCTTTCAAGGGTTGGCTCAAGTGGGTGACATTCCTCAGGAGCGCTGATAGCATCGCACTGCAAAACTCACCCTGAAGGTCAGCTCCTAGGGGGATCTAGAAACTGCTGGACGAGTATCTGGACCCCTATGAACCCCCGTGAGAGCACGGAGGGGGGTGGCTGTCCTCAGAACAAAACGATACAACCCCTAGGAAGTAGTCTTCTTTACTCTTTCCTCTTCCTCTCTTCTTTACTCTTTCCTTCTCTCTTAGCTGTCCTTAATCTTCTAACAAGACATTGGAATGGGGTACAGTCTAACATGTATATCACCTACCTGTAAACATGACAACATCAACCAAGTTCGACCAGTGCCTGTAACAGTAAAGCGAATGTACCCACATGGAAAACTCAATAACATACTTTGAAATGAAAAGTAGGGCTTTGTGTAGAAGAAAAGAAGCACTATAACTGCATCAGAGCTTAAACATAATCGGAATAATTTGAAAAACGTTATGAAAGAAAACGCTCACAAGCGATGTTCAGAGGTCACAGCCAAGGCCGGACTGGCTGCACTTGGTGTTTCTGGGAGGCTGGAAGGAAGGGGGCCTGTTATGTTACCGGGGACTCGTTTTGCAGCAGTGCTGCAATGTCGGCCCTGTAACAAACTCATCAGGCCAGCATAATCCACTCAGCACTCACTTTTGTTTCCAGCCTCTCTGTGTTTTGAAATATGATATGGTTTTTAAAGCACCACTGCAGTGTTCCTTGTATATTCAGCAGTTTTCAGGGAACAATAAAAGTATCAAGATACCTCTGGTGATTATTCTTCATGCTGGAGAGAGTTTGAAGTTTTGTGTAGTCAGTTTTGGCTCATCTAAGGTAGTGCAGAGGGTTTATATGCCTGTGCAGATCACATAACTGTATTTTATGTGCACAGTTTAGTGGGTAAGGCTTTTGTCACAGAGATCTTTTTGTTACTGTGCAGTTCATACGTTACAATGTAATCTATCACTGTGCGCTATTAACTGCCATCAAAAAGGTTAGAAAGCTGTTTTTTTCAGTCTTTTATTATCTTAATGTTGCGAAAAAAGGTCTGTTTGTGTAGAAAATGTTCTAATTAGTAAAGCTACCCAAAATATTATTTTAC
Organism: Lissotriton vulgaris; assembly: GCF_964263255.1. Taxonomy (NCBI): domain Eukaryota; kingdom Metazoa; phylum Chordata; class Amphibia; order Caudata; family Salamandridae; genus Lissotriton; species Lissotriton vulgaris. Next base: position 719,001,390 of record NC_141687.1, read on the forward strand.
GTTTTGGCTTTCCCAGACCAAGCACTCCTCCCTTTGTCTTATGTAACATTTTCTATACACTAATTTACACACATATTTTTAATTCTCTCTATGTATGTGCTATGTAAAGTGCTCTGACACCCCACACTGGTATGAGAGGCACTATAAAACAAATTAAATGTGTTTGCGAGAGGGGTTATGGAGAGATGAGAGGCACTGTTGGAGGGTGGTAGTGGGAAAATCATTGAAGGGCCCCAACAAAGATTGCTGTATCCTGGTGCAGCGTAAGCTCATCGTTTACTGTATTTTGAAACATATTACAATTGAATATATAATTAACAATTTGTTGCAGAGTGCACCATTTTTACCATTTTCCCAAACGTTCTTTGGGGCACAACCCCATTGAAACACCCCTTTAAGTGGTCAGGCACGCCTGCTCGCTACTGTTAATATGGAATGTTATGTGTGTATCGATAAAAATGAAATCTTGTCCTTATTAACATATTTTTGTCCGTTGTGAGCTCTACATCAACCCGACTCGCAAATATGTAGTCAAACAGGCCCTCAGACCATGGCTCGGGATTACTGATTGATAGGCCACAGGTGGGAGGGTGCATAGCTGGCAGGCTAGCGCTCAGGCAGGAAACTCTGGATCAATCCCAAAGATAGGCACAGCGACGTTACAAAGGGTCAAGGGAGATTGCCCCAGTAAAGCACACATGGCAGGAGGTTGTACTTGTGTTTCTAAAAACACTATAAAATTCAGATACACATGAGTATCAGGGCCTAGCACACATAGTGATCATGCGCCCCTCATGCCCTACATCTGGACACGTATCCTCTGGCCAACATTGTGTCCACACGAGATGGAAGACCCACCTGTAGTACCCATTAGACAATTCATTTATGACTCCAAAGGCAGCAACCAACATTCCTCCGCACAATCGTTATGCGGGAAACTTTCACATCTGTTCACATTTTGTATAAAAGAAGGGCATATACAGAATCTAAATTAAGACAGCCTTTAGAATCTGAGCCTGTAACTGTTCTCCTGGGTGTAATGTTTAATTAAATGAACTGTTTCTTTTTTGCGAAATACCTCTTGTCTTCTGTTTTTAAGGGATTTCAAACTCAAGCAACATTTTGGCAAGCCACTAGTGGAGCTGATTGGGACCTCCAACCCGATTGCAGAGGAAGGATGGAGACCCCACCGGACAAATTCACGATTGTGCATCAAGGAAAGGTGGCTAGGCACCACAAGTGACTGGAAGTCCTGCTGAATCTGTGGGGTGGAGGTCCGTCCGGAAGCCGCCGTCAGAGAGGGTAAGAGACAGTTCAGCAAGGTGAATATAGACCTTGATAACTCCCAGGACACTATTTTTGTGATACAGCTATCCTGACTGGGCGAAGGTGACACCTCAGTCACATGGTTTTTTAGTTCAATGTTTTCATAGTGCTAAAGAGGTTTCTTAACACCCTTAAGAAAAAGTGCGGGAGGGTGCATCTACCTTAGACCCTGGGCGATAAATCAGGGGGTAATTTGGACATAGGGAAAACTAGGACCCAGGAAACTGGGCGTAACTTGAGTGTAAGAGGGGCCGGTGACTCCCGAGTTATTATAACATGGTTTCTGTGATTACTACCTTTGCCTAGGAGCAGATATTGGCAGACTATCCAGCTCACTTAGTAATGTGTTCCACACACACCTTCCCTGTTTAGAGGATAACCTGTGCAGAAAAAGTACCAAGTTTTACTTTTGATAAAGTAAATTTATTCTGTCAACTATTATTGGATTGCATTGTGTATGGGATGTTGTTGTGCTGATTAATTGCAAACTATATTATGTGCCAAAACTTAAATCATGCAGATGGTATTTTACCACATCACATATTCGCCCTATGTTGCAATACTACATATGCATTTTTTATCTTTTTTTATTAAAATGTTAGTCAAAGTGTGTGATGCATTATTGTAAAAGTGCAGAGCTCCTAATACTAATTTGTAAGAGTGCACTACTTACAATTATCCCTACAATTAGGCAAACAAAACTACAAGATGTTATTTTAATTGTATTTATCCAAATTACTAAAATTGGCATGGATTCCCCATTGAAGCACATGGAAACTAGATTACCTAAACAGATAAAGAAAATTAATACGTTTGACCAAGAGTGGCATTTACACACTGGTTAGAGGCGGCAGACCCGAGAGCAGAGGACGGCCCGGGACCAGGGTTCGATTCCCGGCGCGGCAGGTTTCTGGACCAGGGTCAGCAGACTCGATAATTCTCTCGCCTCGGTGCCCACTCTGATCAGCGATCACACTCGGCAACTCTGGGCATTAGCTTGCCTCATCTTCACTAACGGCCCCACCAGACCGCCGGGGATGCCTGGTCTCACCCTGGAGATACCCATTAAGGGACCATCTCTCAGGGAAGCCAGGAAGGGTTTCGCAGCGGTCGAAGCGCCTTGGGACCCTCCGGGTAAGTAGTGCGCTATATAAATGCCTATACATTTACATACATTACATTTACATTGCACACATTTCCTTGGACTAAGGAGGGAACATTTCACACAAACATAATTCAACACACTAAAACACATCTAAAGGCCATATATACAGGCCAAAAGAGAGACAAGAGAGAGGCATTATTAGAATTATGGGCCATCTTCGAAGATATTAAAACCAATATTTCCACAATGCCATTAGCAAACAAGACGTCAGCACCTCCTCTGCCATATGCAGAGATGGATGTACTCACCCCGGCTCCCCATGCATTAGAATATTCAAATCCAGCAGTTGTAGAGACCGACGAGTCCCCCCACTGAAAGAAGGACAGTTAGGTCTAAGCCTGAAAGAACCAGAAGCAAGCAAGCCCAGACACCTCCAACCCAGCCAAGTCCCTAGGGCGGGTCCCCAAAAGCTTGACTCCTTGTTCACAATTCTCAACACATGACCCTTTGGGGGCACTTAAAACCCAGGCTTCAGGCAGGCATACGCAAATGTCAGGAAAGTTTTGGGAGGTTCTTGACACCAACTTAGTGAGCTTGGGAGAGGAAGGGATCTCCAGTCCCCCAGGAACCAATGCCAATGGTGGGCCCACAGGAATAGCCCAGGTAGCGAAGGAGGAAACAGTGGGTGAATTTGAAAGCGAAGCTAGGTCAATGAAAGCAGCGCATAGCTCAGAGCAAAGGAGACAGTGCGAAGAAGAGAGGCATGAGCTCCTACTAGGAGACAGTGCAAGGAAGAGAGGCATGAGCTCCTACTAGGAGACAGTGCGAGGAAGAGAGGCATGAGCTCCTGCTTGAGAGAGAAAGGGCACGCAACCAGGAGTTAGAGCAAGAGCACAGCACAGCGCGCTCAGGTATCAACCTAACGATATGTGACATTAAGAGATTGCTATGCAGCCTAATTGGGGAACAGACATACATCGTATTCATCCAAGCTCAACTTCCAGCAATCACATTAACAGATACCTAAAATGACGGGCCGCATTTAATTCGTACAGGCACCGTATATGGACCACCCTAAGACAAATATTCCCTGACAGCCCAAATATAGAAGGGCTAATGGTAGAGGTCACAAAGCCAGAAAAAAGCATAAATGATTTCTTAAATAGAGTGAGTAAAAGATGGGGACAGGAAACCGACAGCAGTGAGCCAACACAGGCCCATAGGTCACATTCTTCTATAATATGTTGAAGGAAGGATTGCCCACCAAGATACAGAATGGGCTGAACAGCATAGTTGGTTTAGATATTAAACCCCAGCAGGAAATACGAGTTCATATACTACCATAAGAAAGCGCAAGATAAGGTTAGAGAGAGAGAGAAAGGACAGAAAGAAGTCAGGCAGAACCAGGGTACGACCAAAGAATCACTGCAAGGCACCAGGGAATGGATGGCTTTTGGAAGAGCCACTATAGCCACAGTGGCACATAAGGCAGCGGTAATGATGGTAGTACCGCCGTAGAGCCTTAGAAAGGACAAAGCAAGTAGTAGAGGGACCAGAGGAAATAGTATACAGTGGACAGAGAGGAATGGCCAGACATCACAGAGCTCCTAGTGACAAGACATGGTTGCAGATCCCCCTGAGCTCCCACAAGAAAATAGGCCACAGGGACAACAATGGTTGATCCAGCATACAGTGCATGTGGAACACACATACAACCACACATGTCCCATATTATCAATCATGTGCCAATCTGAAGAAGAACCCACAGTAACAGTACTCACAAACAACACACCTTATATCTTCCTAATAGACGTGGGGGAAGCAAAGTCATGCCTAAGGGAGGGGCTCGTCCCTTTAGCCAGAGACACTATGGACACTCGAGGGTTTTCAGGTATGGTGATGAGGGTCCCATTCACAAAACCCCTAGAGTTGTACATAGGAGGTAGTCACATGCAAGGACAGCTGTATCTTCCCTCGTCAACAACTAATCTATTGGAACGAGACTTAATGGCCAAACTAAACATGACCATTAACTTCTCAGATGATGAAACAATGACCTGCTCCACATCTGGGGTTTTACCCCTAAGACTCATGTCATTAAGACGCCTCCACAGCACAGGTGAATCAATGAGAACATCACCTGCAGATCAGGTTGCCTTCACTAAGGCAGCCTCGTGATTGTAGCAAACACACCTGAACCGTTGAGACAGAAATTGCAACTGCCCAACAAATTTGTATTCTGCCAGAAGAGACACCATTATTGGGAACCACAAGAGGAAGTATTATTCTGCTTAGAGTCAGTGGAAATATGGCCTCCTTATGGGGTCTTGTTGGCCACCGACCAAGCAAACGAGATGTGTGAGTGTATCATCTTTGTAACATCTGGCCTCAGTGTGCGGGAGGTAACAGATGACCAGCTGTTTGGTGAATGCCCAGGAGTCTCAGAAATTATTTTCGCAGACTGGATAGAGGTTAGGGTAGAGCTAGGAAATAAGGCCCCAGAACCAATGTCAGTACTGGCCTTGCTCATTACTGGGATGATCCAGCATGTTTGACTCAAAGATGTAAGATCCAGGTTAAGAATCAATTTTGGTTCTATATAACACACAATTACCAAAATAATCATCCATGTGGATCCATTACACGCAGTTTTCTTGATTTTAAGGATATTCCATTGTTTGAGGAATTTTTAAATGAGATACAACCAGCTCTAGCAAAAAGCCTGTACTTAAAATTTAGATATGGCATACTAAAAACAAAAGTAGTACTAGCAAAATGGGATAAGGTCTTAGGGCAATCAAAAACTACAAATTGTACATGTTGTGAACTAAATTTAGGAGAAGATGATAGTCACATATTGTTTTTTTGTACTGCCTATGACCGAGCTAGGAGAAGATGGATCAAACCCCTGTGTAAAGCCTTAGGTATTCGATCATACCAGGAAGCATATAGGATTGTTAAAACTGACACTAGACGCTTTATAGTGTTCTGTGTTAGCAGATTCCTATTGAATGTTGGGTATACACGGAAAAACTTGGCTCTTGATCTATAGATAGCAAATGTCAGTACATTAGATGCAGGCTAGGTTGCCATGAGATCTGCTGGTGATGAAAACTGTAAATATACCCAATTTTTAATTATTACGCCTATTTTAACATGGATGATTTTTAATGTTCTAATTGTTGAAACGTATAAATTCTGCTTCCAATTGATATGTTGTATTTAATGTGTATAATGTATTGTGTTGTAATGCATCTTTTATGGCCAAAAAGAGCCGAAATAAAGATTAAATGAATGAATGAAATGAATGAATGTCAGTACTGACAATCTTCCAGGAGCAGGACTTGTAAAAAAAAAAAAAAAGGGTCATATGATATGGGTCTCATTAATACCACTGAACCTGTGAAAATAACTTTGAGGGAAGGGCCCACCCTACCCAGTATGCCAATACCCACTCTCTAAGGAAGCAGACGAGGGTATAGCATCCATAATTCAGGCAGTGATTGATCAAGCAGTCCTCTATGTGGCAGTATCCCCCTGTAATGCTCTGATTTTCCCAGTAAAGAAGAGTAAAGGTGGAACTTGGTGCTTGGTACAAGACATACGTTCCCTGAAAGACATTGTGGTCCCAGAGTTCTCCATAGTGCCAGACCCCTACATCTTCTTAATCAATTTAACAGCGGATGCAAAATATTGAATTCTTTAGCATCCTGCTTCACCCCGACAGTCAGTACTTGACTGCATTTATAGTCCGAGGGGTTCAGCTGGTATACCGGAGAATACCACAAGGATACTGTGAGTCTACAAGTATTTTGAATAGAATTCTGAGAAGGGATTTTGCTAACTTCCATCAAATAGCACCCTGATACAATATGCGGGTGACGTCTTGATATGTAGCTCCTCTGAATAATTATGTCATTATGACATGATAACTTTCCTCATTGCACGAGCCGAGAAGGGATATAAGGTGGAGTAGGACAATATGCAATATGTACAGCAGGAGGCCGGTCGATGGGTCACCCCTGGGTGTGCAAACTCCATTAGGGCTATTCCACCAGTGCAAACTAAAGAGAATGCAAAAATTCTAGGGCCTTTGCAAATACGTCTGGTAGTGTGTCTTTGATTACAGCGCGTCCATCTCTCCCATATATTTGAGGTATGAAAAAGGCAAAAACTGGCAGAGAGAAACTAACTATGACACCAGAAATGCACTATTCTGCAAACTCAAAACTGAGATAACATGATCACCTGTGCTGGGGACACCCGGCTATAATAGGCAATTCTTGTTATTCAGCCACAGTGGACTGGCGAACCATGTCAGCCGTCTTGATGCGTAATTATCCATTGAGGCACAAACTCTTTGCGCACTATAATGGGCACCTGGATTCAGCCATGCAGGGTAATTTCCCATGCAAGTAAGCATAGGCAGCAGCCGCTTTTGCCATCGATAAAAGCACCCCCATTGTAATGGGGGCACCGCTGACACTGTATGCACAACGTTTGGCTTTTGCAGTCATACAAAAGAGTAAGAGCAGACTGACTACGCAACAGGTTTCGGGTTGCAAGCTTACTGTCTCCCGAGCACAGGATCAAGACTATCTTTCTAGGAAAAGCTCTGTTCTCCATATGGTCAGAGTGTGGCAAAAAGATCAACATTTTCCTTATATTGACAGGCTACCCAGTTGCCAGTTAAGGCGTGAAGTGCTAAGAATAAGAATTGGGGTAAATCCATGTTATGGGAGTAAAGAGATAAAAAGCTCTATGCTAAATAATGAAAGAAAATGTACTTGCACTTTAGGAACAACTTGTAATATCATACATATTTTATTAGATTGCCAGAAGTTGTTAGAAATGCGAAGACAATTTTAATGCCCGATTTTTAAAAAGTATGATATTAAAAATAGGCTGCAAGCAGTAAACCTTTTACTGGAAATGGTCAATCTGGACATAGCTTGTGCCATGGGTAAATATATAAAAAAAATTAAGGAGTTCCTAAAATATAATGACTATCGAGTGGTTTAGGTCGAGCGTTTTAGGCGAAGGAGAAACATAAGATTAAAAATCATGTGGTAACAAACATTTTTATACTTCAGGATTTTTAATTAGAATTGTGTGTTTTAGATTTTCTTTTTTTACATGCCAGTTTCTAATGTTTTCTCCTCTTTGAGGATGTGAGGATGGTCGCTTTTTAGATGATGTTTAGAAGCTGTATACCCTGAATTTTATTATGAGATGTGTTATTTATTTGGATACTTTGATAGGTTGTAATAGACCGAATAACGTTTTACTGAACTGAACTGACTGAAAATAGTGCAACATCACCTGGTGAACCCAGCCACTTTCGTAGCCTATGAAGTACAGGAAGGGTAAGAGATTTGTGACTATGCAAATTGCACAGCCCACTGGATCAGCCAGGCAGAGGAGGATCCTATCTCGGACAGTGAGGCACTGTTCATTTATGGGTCCTCTGTAATAGATCAGGAAACAGGGGTAAGACACCCGGGGCAGCAGTATTAACAGCTCGTAGACACACACCTTCAGAAATGCTGTAGGTCATGGTGCAGCTAAGCCTCCTACCACACCTCTCAGCAAGGGCAGTCGAGTTAATAGCATTGGTTGAAGCTCTCACCCAAAAGCACGGAGAAGACAGTAACAATTTACTCAGACTCAGCCTATGTCACCACCACAGTACATTCGAGCATAGAGAGGTGGAAAAGACAAGAATTCCTGGAATTGGATGGTGGACCCATCAAGTGCCAGGACCGCTTCAAACTACTAATCAATGCATTGACTCTACCTAAACGGGTAGCTGTGGTAAAGTGTGCAGCGCTTACAAGGAGTAAGGGCTTTATATCACTAACAAATGCACTAGCCGACTGAATGGCAAAGATGGCAGTTTACGAAGCGGTTAGGGAAACCCACAATCTCCCCTTTCAGCATGCAGCAGGGGCATCACTTGCTCAGGACAGACCGTACACAGAGACAGCAAACAATATCTAAAAGAGTTGCAGGAAACAGCATTACCACACGATAAAGAGCTGTGGGAAGTGGGGGTCTGCACACAGACAGCACATGCTATATATTGACACACACCCACGGGAAACCAGTCATGCCTCCGCGCTTAGTAAACATAGCACTGCCCCAATGGCAGCTTTTAGCACACACTGCAAAGGAAAGTATGTTGGTGGAACTTCAGATTGAATGGTTTATCCCCAATGCTGCAGAAGTAGTGATGCAGTGGAAGCAGTTTAACCCCTTCACTGCGGCGGCTATTCCGCCGCAGTGCTAAGGGGGCGGGGCAGAAATGCGGCAGGCCGTCACCAGCGTCGGTTGCGCTGTGCTTATGACGGAGTGGTTCCATCATGGCCCGCCCGCTCAATAGAACGCTCAGCGTAGGTGCGGAATTCGCGCCGCACATGAGTGTCGGGCAGGCCATGACGGAACCGCTCCGTCATCAGCACAGCACCACCGCGGCTGATGACGGAGCGGATCCGTCATCAGCAGGGGAGGGGTTAAAGTTTTTGCAACCATATACAATATCACTAATACATTTATACTGAATCTTCATAACCTTGTGTTCGGGCCTCTAAGAACACAACAATCACTTACAATGATAAGGTCCTCTGATGGACCTTTAAGTAGAGCTAATAGGGACTTGATAATGAAAAGACAGATAATATTCCTTTCACGAGGACCTGTAATGAAGGAAATACCTAACAGTCACAGTCACAAATTGCAATATGTCAATATCTCAACAATAAATGACAAACTCTGATAACTTATCAAGTCACTTATATCTAATATTTCAGAATATGATTGGTCAATTGCACAAATACATTAGTATTTTCAATCAACGTTATATATTAATACAGGTAATTCACAATTAAGAAGCAATGCATAATCAGAACAGAAGCAATGCATAATCAGAATACATAAATTCAATAACAAATGAGAGGGAAAGAAAGAGAGAGCGACAAAAGGAAAAGTACATTGCAAATTTCAATATGCAATTTTATTTGTATTCAAAACTAGAGAACTAATGCACAACATGCAATAATGTAGAAGAGCTAACCTTTCGGCTGGAAAGCTATAGCTTAAGCAACATCACCAGCCGATGAAGTGCAGAGAGTTTTGAGGCCTTCATAGGCGTTCATAGGAAATCATAAACTGCAAACCAACTTTTTTTTCTAGGGAATAAAGCACACTTTATTATTAAGAAAATACATAATGTTTTTGTTAAAAGTGGGAATTCATTATACCAACTATCCTCATAAACACAATCCAATTAAGCTCATTAATAATTATTATGTGGGGGGGCGGAGCTAGCCAGCGTCGATGGCGGACGTGTGAGCTTTCGGCTCCTCGCCTAAGCCCCTAAAATATCCTGATAAACTATCCTATCGCATGCCAGCGTAGCTGTGTTCGGTACCTGGTGACCCCTGGTACCCCCAGACCCAATTGAGTGGTCCGGAGCGGCCGTTAGTAGCGGAGAAAACCCAGAGACGTTCCGCGAAGGAGAGAGGTGGCGGACCAGGCCTGAAGCCGCGACCTGCCCTGCGGAGCAGACCGCACGACGTCACCCGACGTGCGGCCCCGAACACTGGAGGAGACGGGGCGAGCGGTGCTGGACTCGGCGCGCTGCCGCCAGGACACACGGGAGGCCCCCCCCCCAGCCACACCGCACCACCCTAGAGCTACAGAGCGGGCGAGCACGGTGACGACTGAACACGAGCTGCGGGGGCTTGGGAGACACGCCGGCTGCGTGTACGCCTTGGTTCACCTGGGAGCACACGCACAGCGACATTACAGCTGGAAGGACACTGTTGTTAGCAAACCCGGAGGGGTTAGCATAAAATCAGCGGACTGCGGGGGCCTACACAAGAAGCTCACCGGAGGGGACGCTCTCGACATAGCCGCCATTTTGGCCCACACGCTCCACCAACGCTGGTGCGGCAGCCGGGAGTGGTGAAGGAGTGAGCGGAGCACTACTCTCACGGCCCTGCCTAAACTGCGACAAGGAGGTTTCTTAGTGACAGAGCCCCCCCTTCCACTGGGAGGACATCATGGGGAAAAACGATGCGGCGCAGGCCAAACTCTCGTTTGAACGCCGGAGGCCGGAGGCCGGAGGCCGAAGGGGACGGAGCCACCAGCACCGGAGGCCTCCCCGAAAGGGGCGGCGGCGACAACGGCACCTGCGGAACTTCGGGACTTGCTGGCGGCGATGGAGAAGGGCATCCAGAACAGCATCGAGGTGGTGGGCTCCAAGATAGACGCTTTGTCGTATCGCATGGACCGCATGGCGGAGCGAGTAGACAAACATGCGGAGCGCCTAGATATGGCGGAACGACGCCTCACGGAGGCCGAGGAGGCGCAGACCGAGTGGGACAAGGACCGTCGGCAATTCGGCAGGCTGCTCCAAGTGATCCGTGACAAGGCCGAGGACTTAGAAGCGCGCTCCCGCAGATCGAACATTCGTATAATGGGGGTAGCGGAATCGACTCGGACTGGTAAGATGGAGCTCTACGTAGAGAATATGCTGAAAGTGCTGCTTGGGGAGGAGGCTTTCTCCCCAATGTTCATCGTGGAGAGGGCGCATCGCACTTTGGGCCCTCAACCTCAACCTGGCGCGCCTCCCCGACCCATCATAGCAAAGCTCCTGAACTACAGGGACAGGGACACGGCCCTGCGGCTGGCTAGGGAAAAAGGGCAGCTCCAGATGGAAGGCATGAACATATCGCTGTACCCCGACTTCACGGCCAAAGTGCAAGAGGAGCGCCGTCAGTTCGTACCGCATAAGAAACAGCTCCGCGAGTTGGGACTTGACTACGCGATGCTATACCCGGCCAAACTGAGGATTAACACTGGCGGGAAATCGTACTTCTTCACAGACCCTAAGGAACTGCAGAAGTCGCTGAAAACGTGGGCCAGGGAACGTAAGGAACATCGACAGCAGCACGGAGAGGACTCGGGGGCAGCATCGAACTTGGGGAAACAGGACTGAAGAGATGCACCCAGTATGTATTGCTCCCCACTGCGGGTAGTGCCGTCGGACATGCTGCCACAAGAACAAGGTGCGATCCCATAAGGTGAGCTGTACACCGGAATCATTTTGGGACACTAGATGTGAGAAGGGAGGAGTGTCCACACCGCGAAGCAAGCTGTTTTGCAGGGACAGACTACAAGTGCCGGAGAGGCGTTCAAAGTATTGACATTGAGGACGGGTTTGGGGGGAACGGGGGAAATGGGTGAACTCAGTGTAAGGCATTGGAACACTTTGGGGCTAGGCGGAGGTGCAGAACTGGAGATAAACTTGGAAACCGTTGGTGGTTCTATGCAGTCTTGGCACGCTTTGCCCCTGTGCTTTTGGTTGAGACACTCCCCAGGGAGTTGGGACTTGTATTGCCTAACAATTTGAGGTTCTTGAGTTGATGGGGATTTGTGGGGGGCTTTGTCTGGCCGGGTTGGGGGAGGTCAGCTGTGGGTGGGGAGGGGACAGGGGGGCGGGTTCTGGAACCGGGTTTGGGGGGTTCGTTGTTGTTCGAAAGTTGAGGGGTCCGTGGTTTGCTATGAGAATCTGGCTTGGAGTGAGTGCGTGTGAATGGAGTGACTGTCTGGCCGCCTTGGGTACTGGTGCCCTGGGCTGTGGCACGCCACCTGCCCATGGCGTCACTATGATACGTTGTGATCTGCGATGTCGGCTGCTGTAGTGTCTGAGCACCCACAGGCCCGACGCGCACTAACCCTGCTGACCTGGAATGTGCGAGGGCTAAACGACCACCGCAAGCTGAGGAAGGTTATGAGCTTTCTCCACAGACATCATGTGGATGTAGCCCTGCTGCAAGAAACACACCTACCTGTTCATAGTAAGATGTTGCAGACTAGAGGGTTGGCGGGAAATATAGTGGCAGCGGGCTTCACCACTCACGCGCGTGGCGTGATTACCTGGGCTAACCCCTCCTCGAGATTGAAACTGACCCCGATACATGTGGACACAGAGGGTAGATATGTGATTGCTAGGTGTGCGGGGAGGGGGCTAGATCTGCTATTAGTGAACGTTTATGGTCCCAATCATGATAATCCGGAGTTTTATGCAACCCTGTCGACCACATGTAGGGCACACACACACTCCAAAATGCTATGGGGGGGGACTTCAACTTTGTATTTGACCCTGACAGGGATCGTTCCGCTGGCCCTGCTCGAAGGCCAGTGGCATCTGCTGTCTACATGAGAGCGGAGATGACAAAGCTGGACCTAATGGATGTGTGGCGGGACAAACACCCTATGCAGGGCGGATTCACGCATTACTCGGCCTATCACAACATACATACTAGAATAGACTACTGGCTAGCCTCCTCTTCAGTGCTTGGCGGCATCGGCTCGTGTACAGTCCTCCCGCGCACACTATCGGACCATTCCCCAGTCCTGATCAGTCTTTCCACCGCCAGGAAGGGGATCCCGCCTTACACTTGGCGTTTTCCGCCCTATGCTCTGCTAGACGACGCCTTTCGCGGGGAGATGGCGGAAGACATAGAACGCTACTTCGCCACCAATCTTAAATCTGTTGATAGCTTCTTCACCCTATGGGAAGCCTTCAAAGTGTATATAAGAGGAATGGCCATGTCCAAACACTCCAGCGTACTGCGCTCCATTAGGAGGGACCTCTCCGACTTAGAAAACAAGCTGGCGGCCTTAGAGAAACGACAGCTGGCTGATTCTGGAGGCGACGCAGGACAGGCGCTCCCGCCCCTGCTGGCGGAATACAACGCGCTTGCGGACAGAGAAGTCCTTTACATGGGCAAGTACGCCACTGCCCGAGCTTACGGGGAGGGAGAGAGGCCGGGGGCATTGCTGACCCGCATGGTCAAGGGCTCCCGGAGACCCTTAGTGATAGAAGAACTGCAGACCCCGGAGGGCGACAGGGTAGTTGAGGAAGACCAGATACTGGAGACGTTCCGGCGCTATTACACGGAACTTTATCGTTCCAAGGCGGGGGGTGCGGAAACGGAAATTGACGATTACCTGGACTATATCTCAATGCCGTTCCTCAAGAACTCAGACAGGGAATTTGTTATGGCCCCCTTCCACGAAGACGAGATTTTAGATGCACTGGGAAGCATGCAGTCGGGGAGCGCCCCGGGCTCTGACGGTCTCACGGTAGGCTTTTACAAGGCATTTAAAGACCTCCTGCTCCCGCACCTGATCGCCCTCTTTGACACCATCTGCGAGGATGGAGAGATGCCACCCTCCATGCGGGAAGCCTTGCTGGTTACGATCCCGAAACTGAAGCAGCTTGCTGAAAGTAGACGCGAAATTGTATGCAAAGGTGCTAGCCAACAGACTGGCTCTACTGGTCCCGGACCTGGTGGCATCGGAGCAATCTGGTTTCGTGCCTAGCCGGAACCTGACTTATAACATCCGCACGGTACTGGGTACGATACAGCATGTTAAACAGGAGAATCCCGCGTTGGCGATTTTCCTAGATATGGAAAAGGCGTTCGACTCTGTCGAATGGCCGTTCATGATCAGAGTGTTGCGAAAATTGGGACTGGGAGAACCGTTCTTGCAGAGGATAGGGGCACTTTATCACCACCCCTCGGCCCGACTGCGCCTGGGTGACAGGGTTTCAGACCCGATACACATCAGTAGGGGAACCCGACAGGGATGCCCCTTGTCACCACTGCTGTATGCGCTGGTGGCTGAACCGCTAGCGTGTGCCATGCGGGAATACCATAGCCTGGAAGGTGTCAGTTTCCCCACCTACAAGATCGGCATCTCGACATATGCAGATGACACCTTACTGTATGTCCGGGACCCAGAAACCAATTTGACCTCGATTCTCAGGGAAGTGGTCCGGTTCGGAGCGCTTTCTGGACTCAAAGTGAACTGGGACAAGTCCATTGCTTTCCCCCTGACCCCAGTCACGAGACCTTTCGAGATGGAATATCCCCTACAGTGGACTGACGACTCGGTACGATACCTAGGCATCCGCCTACACACGGATCCTGAGATCCTGATCCGCGACAACTACGGGGTCGCGTTCAACAAACTGGTGGATGATATGGATGTCTGGATCAGACTCCCCCTCTCCTTGTTGGGCAGGATTGCCCTCATGAAGATGATAGTGCTTCCCCGGTTCCTCTTCCTCTTTGTTAACATTCCGGTTATACTGTCGAGGGTCTTCTTTAAGCGAATAACACAGGTCTTAGTTAGGCTCGCCTGGGGCGGGAAGCAACCTCGAGTCAAATGGGCGACACTGACACTCCCATGCGAAATGGGGGGACTGGGGGCGCCAGACTTGGAGCGCTACTATCGAGTGGCACAGGCGATACACTTACACTCATGGATCCATGGAGATGCACGTACACCACATCTCATCCTAGAGCGGCTGTTCGCCGACCCACTCCCCCTGCCGGCCACGATCTGTCTCCCATCGGACCGAGCGGTCGGACAGATGGACTCGCTCAAGGCGACCAACCATGCATGGCACGCACTGATGAGAGAGCGGGGATGTGACTTGATGTACTCCCCACAGATGCCGGTGGCCTGGGCCCTATGGCTTGACCCGCTCAATGAGAAAGGGGTAACGGAGGCCCTAAAAGCCCTTGGCGTACAGAATATGGAGGACTTGTTCTTGGACGGTACCCTGAAAACCTGGGAACAACTCCCCCCTATCACCCCGGCTCCCTCGCTGCTACAAAGGTTCCAGTATCATAGGATCCGATCAGCCTGCCGAGAAATACTGGGCCCCTCGCTACAGGAGCCTGAGGAGGTCCCTGAATTGACGTATATTATTAAGACTAAAACTCCTACGAAACTGGTCTCTATGGTCAACAAGCTAGGGACCTCGCACCAAACATTACCTGTCTCTGCTCCTAGAGCGGCGTGGGAAACGGATCTTCAAACCCCCATCGATGACGCTATGTGGCGCTACTGCTGCGCCAACACCCGTAAAGTTTCTCTTAATGGCAGGCACCGTTTGGTGCACTTTAAATTTCTGCAGAGGGTATATTATACCCCTGAGCGGCTACACCGCTATGGCTACGTGGCTCCTCGGAGTGTGAGCGCTGTCGGGCCCGGATCGCTGACTTCTTTCATTTGGCCTGGCTTTGCCCGGGGGTGAGCTCCTTCTGGGAGGAGGTCTTTGCGGAGCTTGGCGGGATTTTGGGGGAACCACTGCAGAGATCCCCAGCGCTCGCACTGCTGGGCTTCTCCAAACCACTGGCCCCTTCGTTGCGCAGGATAGTGGATGTAGCGTTGCTGTTGGCCAGAAGGGTGGTGGCAACGTGCTGGATGCGCGGGCCACTCCCCACCAAAACGAGATGGCTTAGGGACCTCCAATACTGCTGCACCCAAACGGAGTTGTACAGCGAGCTGCTGCCGCCCAAGAGCAGGCCGAAATCCTTCTGGGACCTCTACAAGGAACACCTACTGAAGGGGGAGGGGGACGACACTGACTCGTCGGAGGCAGACGAACTTCAGGCTGAGGAGTTGGAGAATGATTTAGACCTGGGACAACCGCCACAGGGGGAGCTCTGAAGCTTTTCTTGTAGGAAGTGGGATACGGGAGGGCGCAGGCGGTGCACGGGGAGGGTGGGTTGGGTGCGATAAGAACTAGAAGACGGCTCGGGTGGGGGGTGGGTGTGATACACACTTAGGACACACACGACACCATTCACATAGGATGAATAACAGAGACTCCAGCAATGTACTCGATAGCAAACGGGGAGGGCCTTGGGGTTGTTTAGGGGTAGTTTCTTTCTGGTTTTTCCCTTTCTTTCCTTTCCCTTTCTTGCTGTTGCAAGACCGCACCACTACACTTGAATTGTATGATTGCCGACTGTCTCATTGCTCAGCTGAAGCCTTTAAGGGTACGATAAGACTGGCGTATATTGTTTTGTTCCATCACCTTGCGCCGCCGGGCCTCCGGGATGCTGGCACTCAGGCTGTGTATAATGCTCTACAGAATTGCCCACCGGGCCTTCGTGAAGTGTTGTGAACTGTGCTGTTGAAATGTAATGCCACTTTATGCTGACGGTTGGCGCTATCAAAAATAAAGGTCTTTAATAAAAAAAAAAAAATTATTATTATGTCTCTCTCATGTTATAAAGATAGGAAAACATAGGCATTTTATGGAAACATTTCCCATAAGCGTTTTTGCTAATATTTTCGTAATTCTACGTGAAAGCTTTTATAATGTAACGTTTTCATTGGATGTATGGCATTACAACGCAATCTTTTAGATCGCGGTACTTGACAATGCGGGCATTACAACGCAAGTCGTTACAACGACTTGCGTTGGAGGGCGCGGATTTTGGAATATTATAATTTTATATTCCAACACCAGTCCACATAACAGTAGGGAAGGTGTTGGAATATAAAATTACAACATTCCTTGTCCAACAGCGCCATTCAGCGCAAGTCGTAGTAACGACTTGTGTTGTAATGGCATTGTTGTAAAGGCACTGCGGACCGCTTTGTAAACGATGTTTACTGTTTTCATTTTCAGTCTCCTCTCTCGTAATACTTTTAGTCCACGTAAAAAGAATACTATATTATTCATGTTTTTCTAACATGCCTGAATGTTATGTTTATTACTAAATGTGATGTACTTCGTCTTTGCACACTTATTCATGTAAACTTGTAAAAAGGTCACCCATATTATTAGCTTTTTACACCATTGGTCACTGGTTTTCGTTAATAGCATGAACATGAGTAGATTTGATCAAGCAGGATTATTTAGCAAAAATCATGCTTCATCAATAGTAGCGATGTACTTAAATGATTTCACTGTTTGTCAATTATACTCACCTAAACCCACACTCACGGCCATAGCTTTGTCCATCTCCAGACCAATGGGACCCTTTAAGGCACTGCACATCAACTTCATTGACATCATCGATCGATGCGCTAGTTACAAATATTTGATTGTATTTGTTTGTCTGTACTTTAGATGGATTGAAGGCGGCCCTTGCCTGCATTGTGATGCCAAAGCAGCGGTAACCTTCCTGGTGAGGGAAGTAATACCCAGATGGGGAGTTCCAGACGTTATTAGATCAGACAACAGGAAAAAGTTTGTCAACATCATGCTTGATAAAATCTGTACCCTGTTATAAATCACACACAAATTAGCTTCAGCTTACCATCTCCAAAGTAATAGCATTGTAGAAAGGCTCAATGGTCTATTAAAAAATAAAATAAGTAAAATGTGTGCCACCCTCGAGAAGAAATGGCTACACTACATAGTCTTAGCCTTATTTGCTCTGATGGACTCATGTAGCAGTGATCACCATGTCACAGCACACCAGATTGCGACTGGTAGACCAGCGGGGTCGCCCATACCAACAACTAGGCCAGGATGAATGCAAAAGCTAGCTCCAAAGCTTTGGGTGACAAATTGCATGTATACTTATCAGAATTAATAAAGACTGCTAGGTTTCTGTCCAAACAGGTCAGCCACAGAACATCTAAGTGCACCAACACCAAGCTACCATACCCAACACCTCAGCCTGGGCAAGAGTTGTACGTTCGGTACTTTGTAAGAAAATGCAAAGATGCTAAATTTGAGGGGCCTTAGCGGGTGATCTTTCAACACCCACAGCCCTCAAGGTGGAGGGAAAAAGTGTGTGGATCCACCTCTCGGATGTGCAGTTGAACCCTTCTCCGACACAGTTTCCATGAACTAAAATATGCAACTTTTACAAACTGGGCAGAAAGAACAAAGCCACAGGAGGAGCACAGATGCTTACCAGAGGACCTATACCAAGACCTGCAATATCCCAACAAAAGGTATGTATACTTGTATGGTTATGTATGATATCCCTGTTATAGATAGTCCCACCCTTGATTAATATATATAAGCATCTTTATTCGATTCACAAAATCATCAAAGCATTAAATACAAAACATTATCATTAAAAGGGAATAAATACAAGCATCGATCTTAATTTCAATTACGATACAGTACTTGAGATATAATTTTACTATTTTAGCAGCATATGCGTAAAAAAATACAAAGTCCAAAGTGCCTAACAGTCTCATGTTAGTTTCAGTATCTTACATCCTATAAGAATTTCACAACTTGCAATTATTCCTCTGATAACTAGATGGAAAAAATAACCATCAATAGGACAATTAACATTTGGAATTCACTGTCAATCATAGATATTAGTTTTAACAGGTGACAACGAAATAGTAAATGCATAAAGGGCCACTTGCAAATCTATTGTAATTATTAGTTTTTAGCAATCGACTAAGGAAGGATTGATGTCACAAAGAGCAAGTGCTGTGTAAAGAGATATCTAACCCACTGTAGGTTCGCAAGATCAAGGTTTTCCCTTTTCTGATATTTGTTTGAAACTTTAGACCTCGCTTTCACCTAATAAAATTGACTGCTAATAAAAATCTACTAGTTCCAAATACAATCAACTTAGAAGTATCGAACTTTAAAATACGCAACATTTCAATATATTTTTCTAATGCACAGGTTCCTACCTAAAGGTGTTAACCATTTCTTCCTTGGGATTTCATACAACGGGCAGAAAAATAGCACATGTGCAATATCCTCTTCTCTTCCTGAGAAGCACTGGGTACATTTAGAATCATTTTCCTCGCCATCCTTTTTCCCCCACCTAGATGTAAATGACTTGATTAGCAGTGTACCGTATCTAAATTTTAGATACATTACTTTAGCAAGTAAAGGTTCAAGCTCGTCTAAAAATGGTTCAAAGGAGGGGGTTATTTTAAACATCATAAACTGAGTTGTGAGTGTACCAGATCTGCAATTTAGGATAACGCTATGCTCAATAAAATTCCAGTATATGGTTTTACATTCCTGTTTAGATTCAGAAATTAACAGGTTTGGTTGTTCAAAAACCTGCTCAAACCCAGATCCAAAAACCATCTACGAATATGAACCAACCATGGGAAGGTAATAAAAGTGTCAAGAGCGATCAGTTCGCTCACCTCTTGTCTATATATTTGCAATTCCTCCGTGGTCCATATTCTTATCCAGTGTGAAAAAGTCATCCAGATTGCCCTATGTTCAATCCGCCTAATACCCAGATCAAACATTATGGGGATCACAGGTGTGCTTTGTGGTAAGGCAGCAAACCTCCTGAGAATCTTACTTCCCCCCGTAATTAAGGGTAAGAGGCCCGACCCCCCTTCCCACAACTCCGAGCCATATAAGGCGGCTGCTTGGGCCCTGGATTTATAACTTGGAGGGCTGGCGTAACAGCCTTTGTCGTAGTAGAAAAAAGTTTTTTTTAACTGGGGCTGCGTTTTGTATTAAAATAGATTTGGATTTCATAATCAGGGAGTTCCATGAGAGGTTAGAATCGATAGTTACCCCAAGATAGACAAAGTTAGAAACACGCTCCAAGGTTACTCCATTCCACTTCATATTATTCTTAAAGCATTTATGGGGCCTAATTGTCATTTATTTAGTTTTCAATGGATTTATTTCCAGCCCTTTTTGCCTGCAATATTGCTCCAGTGTATTTAGAAGGTTTTGGAGACCCTTTGGTGTTTGGGATAACAGGATGGTATCATCAGCGAAAGTTGGTGCACAAATATGTTCACCTCCTAATTTCGGGGAATCGCGATTGGCTTTTTGGAGGGACTCCATCATATCATTGACATACAAGAGGTACAGAGTTGGCGCCAGGACACAGCCCTGGCGCACACCTCTCCTAAACGGTATCTCTTCCGTCAATTCTCCCCCTTTTCCCAAGCACACTTTCGCAAAAGTGTTCTCATGAAGCCTGACTAACTGTACTACAATATTCCTCGGAACCCCTTGCTGGAGTAGGTTAGCCCATAGTAAATCTCTAGGGATGGAATCAAATGCGGCCTATAAACCTATAAAGGCCACATATATATGGCCAGATCTTAACCTTGTGTATTTCCATGCTATGATTATCAACCTAAAGACCTGGTCTATGGTACTTATTCTCATCCTGAAACCGGCTTGGCATGATGATAGTACATTGTTATCTAAGATCCACTCATTTAGCCAATCTAGAATCTGTTTTGCGTAGACCTTTTGTAGTATATCTAACAAGCTGATAGGTCTATAATTAGCGGGGTCGTCGCTAGAATCTTTCTTATAGATCGGGACGATCTCCGCTCCTTTCCATGAATCTGGGACGGGCTGGCTTCTAGCAATTGTATTGCATAGGAGGTTGATGTATGGAGTCCACACCTCTGGCTCATGTTTGAATAGATCACCCGGGACCTTATCAGGGCCGGGTGCTTTAGAGAGTTTAATGGCAGCTATTGCCTTTATAGTGTCTTCCATACTAAATTGAAGTGGTATAATTTCATTTGATGACAAAAGGGTTTCACTACTATCTGGAGAAACTCCAGTCGTTGGAGCCGGAAAAACATATAGATGGGCGAAATGGTCATACCTAGACCTAGGGTCCAAGTTGTCATCTTGGGCCGGGATATTTGCCTTGGTACCATTTGCAAAAATCTTCCAGAACAGGAATTGATCACCCCTCTCAATGGCTGTTATCAGTTCTCCCCAGCTTTCATCTTCCCACCTTTTACGGGCAACTTTCTGGACTTTATTATACATATTCCTTAATTACCTGATCAGAGTAATGTTCTTAGTTTCCAGGGCCTCAACTAAATTCTGCTTGGCAAGAATGCATTCCTTGTCAAACCATGAACTAGACTGCCCAATCTTAGTATTGTATTTGGTGTTCCCGGCCACTGGCTTAGTTAAGTAAAATGTTATAATCTCCATAAGCATCTGATGGATCTGGGTTATAGTTAGGCCTCTAGTACACTCTTTTAAGAAGAGCAATACCAGGTCACTAAAGGTATTATAAACACATGTAAGTGGTTCTACCTTCCCCAGAATAGATGGCCATTTTAATACCCTCCTGTTATTGGACACCTCAGGCTGTATAACCTCTAAGTCCCTACCCATTTGAGGTGGGGAATGTAGCAGGAAGCCTTTCCCTACAAGATCTAGGCACAAAGAAAAATGATCGCTTTCTCTACTGCTACTATTCACTTTAAAATCTTGCACATAATCCCAATAACGGGCGCTTATAATGATGTTATCTATCCGAGAGGATGATAACCCTCTCGAAAAGGTGTTTGAGCATTGGGGGTCGGAAGAAGTTCTACCATTACATGATCTTAATCCCTTTTCTATGGTAAAATTAAATATTTGTAATGCAGAGACAGAAAGTCTCATAGTTTCTTCCAACCCTAAGAGCGGGATGCCCATTGCTAAGTCTTGTTCTTCAGTGACCGTATTTAATCCCTGCAATGGCTCATAACAGCAGTTGAAATCGCCTCCAAGTATAATGGGCCCATTAGAATGAATAGAATCAAGAGCTTTTTCTAAGTGAGGGATTATTACTGATTCTTTTAAAGATTCTCTGGGTCTTATATATATATATTGAACAAATAAAGCCGAGATTTATTCGGAAATTTAAGACTCAAGCCCAAAATGTCATCAGTAGCAGTAGGAAAAATAACCACAGAGGCATTTGTATTATTTTTTATCCAGATTAGGAGGCCCCCGGATGGTCTTCCTCTAGTTGATTCGAGAGCCTCTATACTGAATGTTCTGTAGCCGACTTTGAACAATGGTTCCCTTGCCCATGTTTCTTGGAAAAGGCAGAAATAAAAAGATTTAATATAGGTCTGCCAATCAGGTTCTTGTAATTTTCTTGTGAGCCACCTATATTCCAAGAAATCATCCTTATTCAGCTAGCAGTTGGGTGGGATATTAAAATATTGGGGCCATCACATTTAGGTATTGCATCTATAGATGCTTCATTTCGGGGACCAGTATTAGTAGAGCGTGAGGACCATTCTAAGTACACAATGTCATTCACTTGTTTACCATCAAGGCTATATCCTTCATATGAAACATGCATTTTAGGTTGATCATCAAAATGCGTGACCCATTGTGCCTGGGTCAAAAGATGCGTTGTCCTGCTCCCTTCAGGATACAAATTATGTGCTTGGAGCAGTCAATCAATGGCCTCAAGGTCACTGTGCCACCTTAGGTTGTCGTTTCGATAAGCATTGCTAGTTTTATCAGTTCTGTTTTGCCTAATGTTATTTCTAGAGTCTAAAAGGGAGTGAGATTTCAGGTTCATAGTAATTAGGTTCTCAGCAATAAATTTGGAATAAAAAGTTACCTTTATATCGTCCAAATTCCCAATATCCTGTGGGATCTTTTCAACATATTTTATGTCAGATCTTATTATAGAAAGACACTGCCTTTCCTTCCTAATCCAGTGTGTTACTTTATTTACAAGGTACTCCCTATCTTCTTCACTACTCAAGGCTAGCCTCGGTACTTTAGTCAAGAACACATTATACGTATTTTGATCCTCTCTAATTGGGGTATAAAGACTTGACCTACTCTATAGTTTCCCTCCTGGGCACCAGGACCCCTACCCAGACACTGTACTCCTCCCCATGACCTTATTTGATGTAAAATTGTAGGGTTTCTGTTTCCACAATTAATTTGTTCTCGAGGAAAGGAGGGTCTTGCATAGCTATTTCTCCCATGAGACTCCAGGATGGATTTAGTGTGTAACTTTGGGGTAAGACAAGTACTTTGGTTTACGGCCTGATTTGTAGGATGGCTTGCACTAGTTCTAACCGGTACTCTACATTAGTGCAATCAGATTTCTTCCCTAATTGGGTTTTATCCCCTGGGGCAGTCGCTACGGTCCCTAGATCTTTAAATGGTCGAATTATTAGTACCTCTATCATTTTTTTAATTGTCGAGACCTCCTCCTGAATAATATTAAGTTTTGCATAGAGGTCCAGTACCAAATTATGAGTGTGATGTACCTGTCTCTGTGGATCTTCCTCAGTTAAACTCAAATTGATTGGAATAATTCCATCTTCCTAGATGTCCTATTTGGACTTCCTCCACAATATCCTCTTCGAACACCCTATGTTCACGGTCTCACTAGATGATAGGCTACATCGGTCCCCTTCTATAATACCACAATTACTCGTCGTAGGAGAGGGAGTCATATCTGTACCCCGTCCTGACTTTAATAGTGAAACCGTTGGTACTTGAACTGATTTTTTATTATTACATTGGTGAACAATGACGGTTGAACTATTTGCTTTTACAGTATCCACTTTCTCTTTCCTACTGTATTAGGAAGAAATTTTACTTTTCTCTTTGACACTACTCTCTTTTCCACTTGATAGTATGCTTTCTACTTCCTCAATTAACTCATAAATAGCAGCCAGGGTGCAGTTCTCTGCCGCATATTTTGTTTACTTTTGCATTTTTGCAATCTTTTTCCTCCCAGTGATCGTGTCAGCTGCTTTCCTCTTCCCCATTATTACCTTAATAGTTTGATGGAGGTGCCTACCTTGGCTATTTGGTCAATGCCAATACAGTAGCTTGCAGTACAATAAAATTACAATAGTGTTTTCAGGATAAGTACTCCTATATCCAGTAATATCAATATAGTACAACGGTCCAAAAAGTATTGCTGGTATCTATCTATAACATTTGGTAACCACAAATCAAATATTTAAAACATATTGGTACAACATGAGACAGCGGCGGTTCTTCTATGGGGGCGTTTGGGCGCCGCCCCCCCCTGCTTTTTCACCGTGCGAGAAGGCAGAACAAATGCTAGTTATCATATTATATAAGTTATATAATATGATAACTAGCATTTGTTTGTGCCTTCTTGCAGGCCGAGAAAGCAGAACTTCCGTGTTTACAGTGGGAGTGTTACTCGAGGGCAGGGGGAGTGGCTTGGGGGAGTGGCTTGCCCACTGTTCTTAATGCTGACTGTATGGGCAGCCTGAGGCCGCCCAAACAGACAGTATTACCAACAGTGGGAAAGCCACTCCCCCAAGCCACTCCCCCTGCCCTCGAGTAACTCTGGCCTGTTCTCTCTGTATGCTGCAGCAGCAGCATACAGAGAGAAAAATTACGTAGCCTGGGGCAGCCGGCCGCACCAATCAGAAACGCGGCGGTGGAGAGGGAGGCTGCCTGTCGCGCCGCCTTCCTGATGACGTGCTGCAGCGCAGGACAGGACTTGAAAACGAGGAGGCGGGAATCGGGACGGAGTCTCTGGACCGGATGGTAAGTGAGTTTATACTATTTTATTTAAAATATATAGGTTGTCGTTTGTTTACAAACCCCTCCCGCCTCCCCCCTCATCCCCTCAGGACCCCATCTCAAGTGCATCAGCACGAGGGTTCAGTGGTGCACTTGTGTGTATGCTTGTGTGTGTGTGCAATTTGAGGCGGAATCATCAACAGCAACTCGATCGCCAGATCTCAGCATTTCGTACAGATAGTAGTGTTCTACTACTCACTCAGTCAGTGCTCTGGTCCCCATTTTTATTGCGTAAGTAAGTTAGCACTCAGGTTTGTTTTTGTTGTGGCAGTTCATAATTTTAACAGGTGCTAGGCGGGCCTCCGATCCGATCGCTTATTAGTATGCGCTCCCAGAGTGAGAAAAGATGAGCAAATTGGGCAAGCCAATAAGTCATATAGAAGGTGCTGGCAGTTAATGAGCAGAGAAAAGGCGGGCTAATTATGTCGGTCTTTACCGTCTTTAGATAACGGCTGTTATGATGAACCCCGTCAGGAGTCATTCCCCTTACGATGCACTGTGTGTTCTTGACCGTGTACAAACATGGAGCATTGCAGTATAATTAACGGGTATAGAAGTGCTCTGTACTGGGTGGGCAGTGTGGGCATTAATCAGCACAGCAGTTTTAGTAAAGGGGGTATTAAAACGGAAGCATTAACTGCGAAGCGGACTCTTCAAAGCAGGTGCCTCAAGTGAAATGAGGCCATAACTTCGGTAATCCCTAGTGTTTATTGGACTTAATTTCCTCCCCTTCTGCCCATCTTTCAGGAAATCGAGAAACTTTCTCTCAAGGTGAGTCCGCATCTGAATGGCTAGATAGGTGGCATGTGGTGTTGGTTGCTATAATAAAGTCACACTTGAATTACGAAACCTGTATTCGAATTCTCCTTTGAACATTCGACACACTGTGTGATCTTAGGCAACCCTCTTGATGTTACTGTACTTGTGCCTTCATTGCAAAACATATTGATATGATTCTTTAAAACCAAATAACACAACATGGAAAACTGCTTGCAGGAGTGGTTGTGACTTTTGTTCGCTCTGGCCCTCACTCATAGGCAATAGCGTGTTATCGCCTTACGGACATCTGTTCTGGCTGCGAGTCAGACTTGAAAAGCTGCTACATTCGTAGCCGGCCCCGCGGGACTCAAACTGCTGACCCAACCAGTAATGTTATGCTTAAGGAATGGCCGATCCGCACTTATCCCATGAGCCAGTGTGCGCCAGTCAAGAATCACCTTCCATCGATCTCTAACAGGTCTTGGAGGGCACGGAGAGAAGATGGCAGAGTGTTTTTTGTGGCAAACTGGTAAAAACACTTAGAGGCATTGTTTGTTCTATTAGAAATGTTCTTTTATTTACTATAAGCCTGACCCAACATATCATAAAATAGACCTAGGAGAATGAAGCACAATTTAGCCTCGCAGACTGCGAGGCTAAACACTAGGATGCCCGAGGCTGCGGCCTCATTTCACTCAAGGCACCTGCTTTGAAGAGGCCGCTTTACGAGCCTGGGTGCTGTCTGTGTGGGAGTCTCCAGGCCTCGCATGACAAACATGCATTCTTACCTGTTTTAGTCTCTCCCACCACAGCTGCGATGCAGTTTACAGGCTAGTTGTACAGCTCTCGTCTAATTTCACTGCCAGCACTCTTAAGCCTGACAGGCTGCCCTTTAGTTCTAGGTCTGCTTTTAAACTTGAAGCTTCCCAGCTTTTTCACTCACTTTTGAAGCTGTAAGATTGGTGGCCCTGACCTTGTCATACTCCATTTTATTTGTAGAGGGGCTCATTTTACGCCCTACCACTTTCAAAAGTCACCAGCCGCCACTGACATGAGAGGTACAAAAAAGAAAAGCAAAACAAAAGTATTAAAAGATTTGTGAAACACAGATGCTTACTAACAATAAAATACCTATTTTCCAATTAGGATCATTCAAGGTTTGAACAGGTGAAACATGTCCTTCTTAAACAGATATTGTTGTATATCTATCTAGGACCCTAATTCGATATTTCCGATTCATGCCCTTATGTGGTTATAATAAATAGTATCCTTATAAAGGCATAAGAATCATATCCATATTTAGTAATAGCCCATGCAGTCCAAAGCACGGCAAGGCTACTTCCATAGACTCCTAGAAAGCACAACGCGTTCTTTAAATAAACCAAGCCTCCAGCAGCCCGGGAATGCCCCCTGCTTTTGTTTTGATTTGCACAAGAACTCCTGGAGTCCAGAAAGAACTGTTAGTTCTTAGTGACGTCTTATGTCCAACCTTACGTCAAACCCGGCACCTTTCAGGTATAAATATACCAACGTTGCCTTAAGCAAACACACTGTGGTGGGGAGCAGAGCAGCGTTCTACTTGTCCGAGAGCCCAGCTGTTGCCAGAGCTGAAGGAAGCCGCCCCTCCCTTTTTTGACGCACTGGAGAAGCTGCCTTTTCTCACCCCGAGAAATCCAGCTCCGGTGTTCCCAAGTCACCCTCGCGGGTTGCTGGGAAATCGAGTCCTGAGAAGTGAGATACAAGACCTCCTTCATTCTATAACCAAGGTACGGAGCTGATTAAAACCTTAGAGAGAATTCTTGATTCCGATACTTGGCAAAAACCTAACTTAACTTAAAACTGCAACTTACTTACTCCTTCCCACGTATTAGGCTTAGGTCAGGTACATCGGGGTAGGCGTATCTTAGAAGCATCAGTTGAGTTTGTTAGTCAATCTTTTTATGTATGTATATATTTTATTCATTTTAAAGTATCATATGGCTAAGAAACCATATCAATGCTTTTACAGTATTATTTCATAATACTACTTTTACTGTATGCACTTTACTTTATAATGAGTATTGCAATTGTGGCAATTCATTTCTCTTGCATGAGAAAGAAGACTGCTCAATAAAATACCACCTTTTATTGAAAACGCCCGTCTCTCTATTTCTCTGCACTCTGATGAAATTAAGCATGCACGATTGACTGAGTGAAATAGCTGTCTACTGTTTTCACACGACTCTAGAGATACACTCTTTATTCTGAGGGAGAAAAGTTGTCATGTTTATGCGGTTGTCAGAAACTAATCCCTTCTTGTCTAAATCAGGACGGTTAACCTTTTCCTGAACATTCGAGAAAGTTTCTAGTGACCTCCGAGCTAGCTGGCAAAACTAATTAAGTCTAACATAGTCAGTAGAGACCTAGATGACCTCAGTCCTACGTCTACACAGCTGTTTATGTTATTCCAATGCGCAGAGCCTATTGGGAATATAGGAACTACACTACAATATGAATTGTCTATTCAGTCTTACCGCTGATAAAAGAGGATGCCAGGGGAAAAACCAAGGGATATGGCCCAGCCCAGCCTTCTTCGGGCTTTGACAGGAGCGGATGGGCCCGCCCTTGGCCCCGGCTTTGCCTTGTCAAGCTCCCACGCGTCTCGCGCTGCGGGAGCCCTGTAATGATTTTAAAGCGCCTCCTGGCGCTGGTCAATGACGCTGGATTTGGGCGCCACAGGTGGACTCTGGGAAGTGAGTCCTCGGCACCCGACGCGATGTCAGGAACGGTGCAGTTCCCACGGACTGTTTAGACAGGGCAGGGCAGGAACAAGGCAGCAGCGGCAACGCAGTTATGGGACCTGTGCTGCGGGAGCCCTGTAATGATTTTAAAGTGCCTCCTGGCGCTGGTCGATGACTCTGGTGTGGGGTGCCACAGGGGGACTCTGGGAAGTGGAGTCCCTGGCACCCGACGCAATGTCAGGAACGGTGCAGTCCCCACAGACTGTTTAGACAGGGCAGGGCAGCAAAAAGGCAGCAGCGGCAACGCAGTTATGGGACCCGCGCTGTGGGTGCCTTGTAATGATTTTAAAGCGCTTCCTGGCACTGGTCGATGACGCTGGTGTGGGGCTCCACAGGGGGACTCTGGGAAGTGGAGTCCCTGGCACCCGACGCGATGTCAGGAACAGTGTAGTCCCCACGTACAGTTTAGACAGGGCAGGGCAGCAACAAGACAGCAGAGGCAAAGCAGTTATGGGACCCCCTGATTATTGCCAAGTAAAAAGGAGTTTACTAAAAGCTTACCACAATTCCTGCTTAGGAATCTCTCATGTCACATATAATTACACCAAACAGAGCACCAGCATCTCATATGCACTGCACAGTGCCCTTTTGCATAACACATGATATCAGCACATTACCATAGTCAGCTCCCAAGCATCAGCCACGTCATGTTACATCTGTTTGTTGATCCCACATGCAGTAGAAGGAGCGCCTGAGAAAGCTAAATGCCTGATACACCTCAATCTATATAATATAACAGCCAAAATCCAACCCAACAAGGTAGAACCACACAGGGAAGTAGTAAACGTAATCCAATATGATACCAACCCAACAGCTTTCTACATTCTGACTGATCCCACTGATATCCAAACCGAGCTGGACAGGATGCTTAGGAAGGGCCAAATAGGGAAGATATCACATGGCCTTGAGATTTCTCAGAGAAAATATTTTTGGGAGGTAGCAAAACCCCCTACTCAGTGCACAAATACCTTTGCTCCAGTATCCGTCTGTGGACCAAGAGTGGCGTTTAGTGTAACCGGGGCGGTCTTCCTAAACAACATGTGGTCTCCTGACATGGAATTCCAGTATTGGGCCATCCAGCTTGGGGATAAAAAGGGAAATGGGTCACATGGGGGAGGGTTGAATGAAAGTATGACCTCCCCATGTCAGGAAATGTGGGACACTAAGGTGGGTGGATACACTTGGATAGAAGGGAAGGGACAACCCTTAATTGTATGGAAGCTAACCATGTACTCCTTATGTTTTAGAGGAAAAGGAACACTTCTGATGGGCACAAATGCTAACTGTGAAGTGATTTTATATATCCCAGATATGCAATCGGGCCCCGCCATACTGATGGATTTCTACTGGCAGTGCAGTGAGTATGCCTATACTCAGCTTGCTCCCAAATGGAGAGGACCGTGTTCCCTGGGCACCATGCACACCCTGACCCTGGTCATTCCTGGAGAAGAGCTATCAGACTTGTACCAGCACCCGTTAAGGAAGAAGACAACCTTGCTGCACTAGGCTCATAAAAGGAGAGCCATGGACTACTTTGGCTTGGCTCAGTTCAAAGACATTCCAGAAAAACTTCAACTGTTCACTGAAGCACAGCTGGGGGTAGGAGGGTCGATACCCTTCTCCTCCCTACAGACAAAAGCTAATGCCCGTTGGCTCCAAATAACTTGGTGGGAGATGCTCAAATGGTTAACAGGACTGAGCTTTGCCTCAATTCCATCAAAGAAGAAATGCGGGCAATCCGCCTCACATGGTAATGCAGCATAGATACGTACTGGACTTGATGACCACAATGGTCCATGTCATCCAAGGGAATGACATGGACAATGGAAAACTGACACTTATCATCCAAGCATTGCACAACGTACTAAGAGACATACGCGAAGGTGGAGGTGCCCCTGAGCTGGAGTGGTTTTCGAATTGGTTCTCCTGGCTCCAATGATGGATATCCTCTTGATGTAAATCACCGTTGCCAGTTATCATTGTGTATGTGGGGTTATACGATTGGGGATCACCTGCTGTAAAAACTCAGTCCTCAAAATGGGAAGTCTGCAAGTAAATAAAAAGGTAGTTATTGTAAAAAGTGAGCTTTAGGTACAACAGGACCCAAAGAGAGGTACTATCCAAATGCAAGAGTTAGGTAGTATAGTTAAAGAGTCATCTAGAGGGGGGAATGTTAATATGGAATTCGATGCAATTATCGATAAAAATGAAATCCCGTCCCTATTAACAAATTCGCCCACTGTGAACCCTACATCAAACCAGACTAGTAAATATGTAGTCAAGCAGTCCCTCAGACTAAGGCCCAGGATTGCTGATTGAAAGGCCAATGGTGGGAGGGTGCATAGCTGGCAGGCTAATGCTCAGGCAGGAAACTCTTGGTCAATCCCACAGATAGGTGCAGCAACATTACAAAGAGTCAATGGAGATTGCCCCAATAAAGCACACATGCCTGGAGGGGGTACGCACGTTCCTAAAACACCATAAAAGTCAGATGCAACATGAGTTAGTAAAATATAGCCAGTCAGAGCCTAGCACACGTAGTGATCACACGCTCCCCATGCCGGACATGTGGACACGTATCCACTGGCCAACAATGTGTCCACACAAAGTAGAAGTGCCACCTGTGGTAACTATTAGACAATTGATTTATGACTCCAAAGGCAGCAACCAACATTCCTCACCATATATGGATGGTACGCCAGAAAATGTTACATCTGTTCACATTTTGTATAAATGAAGGCTATATACCAAATGTGAATTTAGACAGTCCTTAGACCCTGTGCCTGTAACTGTTCTCCCGGCCAAAATATTTAATTAACCAAATTGTTCCTGTTTTGCCAAACGCCTCCTTTCTTCTGTTTTCTAAGGGATTTAAACTCAAGCAGCGCTAAGCAGCATACAGGTAGTGGTCTGATAACATTTGCCAGGGCTGCTTCGGGCCCCCAGTCAGAAAAATGTGTGCTCCAGTAAGCACCTGGAACCAGATGTACAACCGTTTTTAGTGGTCGCAAATGGAGATTCAGGCTATCTGCGACCACTTAAGAGGATTTTAGCATGTATCAACCCTATTTTGCGAGTTTGTAACCTGTAACTTTCCTACACATAAGCAATCCTGCCCTGCACGCAGACATCCTTGCACTATGGTGCAAGGATGCCTGCAGGGCAGGGGAAAACATAGGGCTGCTCCATATTCTTGTAAATATGGTGCAGCCTTGCGTTTTTGAAGTGACAGAGTGAGGTTCTGTATTTGCCCTGTCTTAGGTGCTAGCGGTGCCTATGGTTGTCAGCAGGAAGGTTTCCGTGATAATAGTAGTGATCATGGCTGCTATCGGGGAGGGGTCGGTTGTGGTTTCAGTTACAGTGTGTGTTTACTCTGGCTACCAAACAAACACTGCGTCTGCATAATCTGAGTGCAATAGTGTGTTGTGGTGTCCTGCAGTGCTATGTGTGCACACTAAACTGCAGTGCTAGTTATGTTTGAGCAGTAGTGTTTCATTGCACATGCACATTAACAAAATACAGCCCACACCTTTTTATAATAAATAGAGCATTTATTTAACATCTCTTCATAACACCTCTAAAAATAATATTTCCTTTTTTCTTGTTTTCTACATGCCGGATCTCCTCCTTCCTCTGTATCTTTCCCACCACCATCTCTACCTCAGTCTACCTCATTTCATTAACTTGCTTTTAAGGTTGATCCTTCTGCTTTCTTTTTCAAGGCACACCTACTATTTTAGTTCCTCTTGCTGATTTACTCGTAGAAGCTTTCATAAATGTGCTCAATTCATATCTTTAAAGTCACTATATATCATTCCACTACACAACTTCATTCCACCCCACACAATTCCACACCACACAATGCCACAACGAACAATTCTAATCCAATTTACATAACTCCATTGTACACCACACGCATCCACTCCATTCCTTAACACATAAGTAAGAGATATTTACAATGCCAAAATCTCTAACTCTCTTTTCTTTTTTTTTTACAACAAAACACACACATCTGGAGCTTAGCTCCTATGTATTTCTTTTTTCATCACCAAAGAGGTAAAACTACCCACGTAGTTCCAGCCACACAATTCAACTCCACACACTTCCAATCCACAACACATAATTTGACACCAAATAATACAACTCAACAACACAATTGCATAACACACCACATTCATCCAATCCACACTACACAATTATACATCATGCCACAAAATTCAACAGCACACCACATAATTACATTCCACTACATACCACTCCACAACACAAAACATATTCCACATAATTACACTCCACAACACACAATCCCAATCCGCATAATTCCAGTACACTCAGTACAACATAATAACTATCCATATAATTCCACAGCACACCATGCCAAATAATTCCAGTACACAAATCCACACCACACCATTCCATGCCACACACTTCCACAACTAATTAATCCAACCCACATAATTCCACTACCTACTACATACATACACTCCATAACACATAGGTAAAAGACACTACCATTCAAAATTCCAATAGCTCTAATTCAAACAAATGCGAGACCAATTGCATTTCCAATGCTTGTTGTTTGTAAAACGCATCCTGTTTTTCTTCGAGGAAAACAGGCTGCATTTCATTTTAATAAAAGTTGTTTATTTAAAAAGAAAACACAGACATGGTGGTCTGCAGCCCCAAGCAGGCAACCATCCCTGTGTTATTGCCCATTCCCAATGGGTCACAAATGTGACCTGCCTTATGAACATTGATGAGGTAGGTCATTTGCTATCCCATTGGGAACTGCACAATGTGTGTGAGATTCATTACATTTCCTTTTGAAACTAGCCCTTAGACACGATCCTGGGTAAAAATTCAACCCCAGCTGCACCTGCCACTACCTCTCTTCACTATCACTACATAGACCTAGAGTCCTCTTCCCCACAGTCCACCCCTGAGAACAATTATGCAAGTTAATAATCTTCAGTAAGCATGAGACCTAATTTTCAAAACCAATAAGTGATAACAGAGCACTACAACCCACTTTAACAAGCCAGACGGGAGGAGACAAAAGACTATATATCACTCTATTTTCAGCAAGACTAAAATTCACCTTGCCAATGAACTACACAACCGAGAAAAATGGGATGAGAACAAAGATTATTGTGAGCATTGCTCATATTCCTTGTGCCGGAGGGTGTGGGGAGGGGGGCTGATGGGTAGGAGGAGCAAAAGTGGGAGGCTGGCTCCCTGCACAGTTTCTTATACCATGTACCTGGTCCGCCGCTCAGAGAACAGCAACAATGTTTGAGATTTCTGATCACCAGAGGGTCTGAGGGATGACTGTTCTCTTAGCGCCCCAATGTCAGGTGCCCCCTGCTGGTCTCCACCTATTGTGCAGGACCCGCGTTGAGGAGCTTGCTTTCCTACTCTCTTGTGTTTGTAATACTTTCCAGCACTGGACAGTCTCCAAAGCAAACCATGATCAATGACAGTCTCATGGTTGAATCCCGTTCATGTTCTCCCGAATTCTTGTTTTGGAAAGAGTGGTTTGGATGAATTGCTAAGTGGGGACAATCTGTTAACCAGAAATGTAGCCATGATAGTTTTTCTTGACATACTTTCATGTTGTGGCCCGTCTCTTTAACCCCTTCGCTGCCAGACCTTTTCTCCCCCCCGTGCCACACCCTTTTATTTGGGATAGTTCGCGCTTAGGCCCCTATAACTTTTTGCCCACATAAGGTATCCACGCCAAATATGCATCCTTTTCTTCCATCATGCTGAGGATTCTAAAGGTATCCTAGGTTTGTGGATTCCCTCAAAGGGGACCAAGAATTTAGGCAAAATACAGGAACATTTGGGGTTTTTGGAGGAAAATGGGAAAAAGTGCTGCAGAAGTAAGTGGCTGTTTTTTCCCTGCAAATGATAAGAACAAAGGGTTTGCAGTGCTAACAAAATCCATCTTCACAGCTTTAAGGAACAGGCAGACTTTTATCAGAAAACCAAAATTCTCCACACAGTTTTTGCATTTTACTTGGACACAGCTTATGTTCCCATGTTTTTGTGCTGTCAACCTCCTTCCATTCAGTAGGAGAAATGGGTGTGAAACCAATAATGGATACTGGAAAGCTATAGTATTGGGAATGTAGACAAAATCTTGAATTCAGCTAGGGGTCATTTGTGTAGATCCTTCAAGGTTTTTCTATAGAAAGTAACAGTTGAAATAAAAGAATATTGACATTTAGTTGGAAAAAACAGCCATTTGTGCTACATTTTCACCTGTAATTTCTTCTAATGTAGATTTTTGAAAGCCATATACCGTTACATCCAACTGACCCTTCTGGTTGTGGGGATATATGAGGCTTGTAGGTTCACCAAGAGCCCCAGGTACCCAGAGCCAATAACTGAATTACACCTTGCAATGGGTTGTCATTGTGTCCTGGGTATACAGTAATTCATTTGGTAAAATATAAAGAGCGAAAAATAGGTATCAAGGAAACTTATGTATTTCTGAAATGGGAACAAGATATAGAGTTTAGAACGAAGCAGAGGTTATTTGTGCATCCCTGAATTTGTGGGTATCCATATTAGCATGTGAATTAGAGGATATTGTTAAAAATGACTTCTTTTTTACACACTTTTTGGAAGGCAGAAATGCATGGAAAGACAAATGGTAATAAAACTTGTTCTACTATTCTATATTCTCCTAAGTCTCTTAATAAAAATGGTACCTCACTTGTGTGGGTAGGCCTAGTGTCTGTGACAGCAAACGTCCCAAAACGTATTATGGACACATCACATTTTTCCACTGTAAACTGACACTTTTTTCGCAATGTACTTAGCTGTGTATTATGGGCACTAGCTCAGCTGGCACCTATGTAAACTTAGAAAACATGTACATTTGTGAAAACTACACACCCAGGGGAATCCAGGATGGGTTGACTTGTGTGGCTCTCACCAGGTTCTGTTACCCAGATTCCCTTGCAAACATCAAACTTTATGAAAGAAAACACATTTTCCTCCCATTGCTGTGATGGGAAGTTCTGGAATCTACATGGAGCCACAAACTTTCACCCACCCAGCATACCCCCAAGTCTGCTAATAAAAAGTGTACCTCACTTTTGTGGGTAGGCTTAGTGCCCACGACAGGAAACGTCCCAAAACGCAATGTGGACACATCACATTTTTCCAACAAAAAGCAGACCCTTTTTTTTGAAATGTATCTAGCTGTGGATTTATGGCCCTAGCTCAGCCTGCACCTAAGGAAACCCAGAATACCTGTACAACTTTGAAAACCGGGCACCCATGGAAATCTAGGACTGGGTGACTTGTATGTTATACGCATGCCGCCTCTCGTGTGACACATGGATTAATCATGGAAATATGAATATACCTGGATGTAATATGAATAAACTTTTGGTGAAATCTGGATTAACTTTCTGCATCACTGTTATGCTTATATAATCTCTGTGCGCCCGATTTTGGGGTGAACGATCGCCCCATTCTTTGGAATTAGACTTGTATGGCTCGAATCACTGACATAACCTCTACAGACCCAATATTGACTAGACAAAATATTGATGTCAAATTATCGACTACAAAAATATCGACTCCCAATACTAAAACAAGAATTAACAAATATATTGAAACAACAATATCGATTACAAAAAATATTGACTACTAAATTATCGACCATCTATATTATCGAATGTAAAAAACATAGAGCACCAATCCTTAACATTAAACACCGTCAAAATATCGACCATCACTATAGAATACTAAAACATCGAAAAATAATTATTATCGACTTTACAAAATACATACAAAATACGCTTTATAATTAAAAAAACATATCATACACTTCACAAATATACATAATATATTTTTTAAAAAGGATACTACATACAATAAACATTTCTAAATTAAAAAAAAAAACATTTACATCAAATATACATTTTATAATACATATAAAACATTGCAAATAATTTCACATTGCTTAATACACATAATAAATATTCTTTCTCTTTAAATATAACAAAACGCCATTAAACATTGATAAAATTGCTTTAACCTTAAAAAAACACTAATTGGCGTCCACCATTTAAGGACAAAAATTACCAAAACAAGTAAAAAAAATCAAATAAACCAATAAGAACAAGGTATCAAAGTGGATAACCAATAAACTTTCACAAACAATTAAATACACCCTATAAAAAGACAAATTACACCTGCTAAAATCTCAATCTAAAACACCAAAAAAAAGGAAGGCAAAACTCTGCCAGTTTGTTGAATGAAAACGGATTTACTTCTACCAAAAAGCTGCTACACCTATCTAAACTAAGTACAACCACCTTTATATCTTCAGAAAACGTAAATCTAAAACTTCTAACTGCTATTTAGAAAACAAATAACTGAAACATCTTTTATTCCTACTCTATTTTCTACAGATAAAAAGAAATTATAGAAAACCTGCACAACATCAACACTACAAAGAAAAAATATAAAAAGTAGCTATCTAATCTAAAAAATAAGTAAAAAACGTAGTAATTAGAAAACTAAGGAAAAACTAGGTAGCTGACCAAAACCAAAGAAACATTAAGAAATAAACTTTCTTCTAACACATCTTCTCCATCTTAACAGGTACAGAAAAAATACAACAAAAAGAAAACTTCGAAGAAAACCAACAACTGCATTCAACAAAGAAATAAACTGGTAAACAATTAACGTGCAAATCAATGTTATGATAATACTAAATACATGATTTAAATACTTTTCTAATAATGTAATTTTTAATCTCTCCTAGCACCAAAAAGCAAATATGACTGAAGGAGCTAAATTTGTGTATTCTCAAAAAGGCAAAATGCTTCTATGTTACATGGGATATGTATACACTCAAGAGAAACAGAAAGATATGAAAGTTTTTTGGAAATGCACCAAATACTATTCTAACAAATGTTATGGGAGAGCTATAACTCAGGAAACTACTGTAACTTATACTAAAGAACATAACCACCCACCAAATGAATAGAAATTAGAGAAGTGCTTGATTCCCTTAAAGAAGCTAGCACTACTAGTGATACACCAACAACTACTATTTTAAAACAACAATTAAGTACTCTACCCCAACATGCCTCTAGCCAACTACCAATTTTAGATTCACTTAAAAGAACCATAGCTAGACAAAAAAGAGCTACAGCAACTACTCCTCCCACACCTAAAACATTTGAAGAAGTTCAATTTCCCCCTGAACTCTGTGTAACTCATAATAATGAACCATTTATACTATATGACAACAACTCAAAAGATAAAAGAATAATACTATTTGCCACTGCAGACAACATCACTAAACTAAACCAATGCCAAACTTGGATGATGGATGGTACTTTTGCAGTATGTCCTAAACCTTTTTACCAATTGTACACTATCCATGGTCATTTCCAAAATGCTAATATTCCATTTCTATATGCCCTCCTACCAAACAAACAACAATCTACCTACCAAGAAATCCTAACCAAAGTTAAACAACTAACTAATAACTCTTTCCCACAAAAAATTATCATTGATTTTGAAAAAGCAATGATAAACAGTATCCTAAAAATATTCCCACGTACAGCAATACAGGGTTGCTATTATCATTTTAATCAATGTTTATGGCGACATCTACAAAAATTGACATTAAAGGGCCCATTAGGATGTCGGGCGGATTGCCTCCGCCAGTGTGGCGGTGGCCACCGCCACCCTGGCGGAGGGAATCCGTCGACATCCATGCCTGCATTCCCCCCGCCAGATTAAGATGGCAGTGGGGACAGCGGCAGACGGAAAGACCGTCCGCCGCTTTACCGCCGCGGTCGCCTTGCGACCGCGGCAGTAATAGAATAATATGGTGACGGTGTCCTATGGACACCGCCAGCCATATTACAATGTCCACATGAAGGGGCCCTTCCGCGGCGGCAATGCCGCCACGGAAAGGCAGGCGGTGTTTGCTGCGGGGTCCCCCTGCGGGGCCCCCAGGTGATGCCAGCTAAGGGGGGTACCTATGGCACCCCCCCACATTTGCATATGCAAAGCGGCAGGCACCGCGCGGTGCCTTACGCTTTGCATATGCAAATGCGTTCTCTTTTGTTTTGCATTGTGGCGGGCGGTGCAGAGAGCACCGCCCGCCACAATGCAAAACATGTAGGATGGGCACATCCTAATTCCCCCTACGGGACCCCCGCCCATATGGCGGGCGGTCCCGTCATCCTAATGAGGCCCTAATTGTCCACTACGCCACAGATAGCACCTTTGCTTATCAAATCAAAAAACTTATCTCTCTAGCATATGTTCCTGTAACAGACGTTGCAGAGCACTACCACCTATTAATAGACAGCCCCTACTATAAAAGAAATGAAGAAAGATTAAGCCCTATGCTTGACTCCTTTGAAGATACATGG
The DNA here is from genome assembly GCF_964263255.1 of Lissotriton vulgaris. NCBI lineage: Eukaryota > Metazoa > Chordata > Amphibia > Caudata > Salamandridae > Lissotriton > Lissotriton vulgaris. The sequence goes on from NC_141687.1 coordinate 719,039,913, forward strand.
GTAGGAAGGCTACACCGATCAGGTCAGAGAAGACAACCTAAATATCAAATAGCCTGGTGGAATGTCTACCTTAGCACCATAAATAAGGAAGCAAAAACAAACAACGCAGTTGAAGGATGGCACAGCGCCTTTCGGAGCAACCACAGGCAGAGGAACACCTACCCTTTACAAATTAATTCAATCCCTATTGAGTCACCAAGAGCTCCGAATGGAGCAATCAGTAACCCTGATAGGACCAAAATTACCTAAACAAACCAAAAAAATGTATAACACACTCCAAAGCCAAGTTACCCTCTATCCATGTACCAGAGGACTAGCATATCTCTCAATGATAGCTAAAACGATTCTATAAAATATATAACAACTATACAAACATCCATTTATAGATAAACTTTTTTTACCATTACCATATGTAACAAATTGTAATTAAATTATCAAATAAATTACAAACACATATATTAAATTTATTTTGATAATTTACTTTCAAACTGTTACATATAACATAGCAATACAAAACATTTAAACAGATTTCCCACCCAAAAACATTTCCTTATATACTTACAGTTTTTGGCGGTTCTTCAAAAGTAATCCAATGTAAAAAAGATCCATACGAAATATTCCAAAATATCCATACAATCCAAGGAAACCCCTCAAAAAATGAAAAAATACAAGCAAATCCATAGCGACACCTCTGCAATGTAATCCACAGAGTATACCCTTCAAAACCCGAAAATGGTAATTTAAAAAAATAAACGCTCCTGGAAAACACAAAAAACAAAGCATGTGTGTAAAAATCTGAGTATATAATACACGTCACAGTACTTTAAAAAAACGGACCTCCTCCAAAAACTAAAAGAGCGACGACAACCTAAAAATAGAAAAAACACATACCCACCCACACAAATACACCCATACACATATAAAAATACATTTTTATCCTATGAACATAAGCATTTAGTAACATTAAAACATATAAACATCTTTCACACACCTAGTACTAAAACGCGATAAACACTAAATAACGAGCTAACACCTAAAACACAATTTACGATATATATCACAATACTAATCAAGCTAAAAACACCACACATACACTTAAATTAAATTTCCTAGCTTATAAAATACAACAAAAACAAACTTACCCTCTCCAATGCGACGCAGCATCCAACCGCGAGCTGTTCCAGTACCAAATCAAAAATAATAACATTACGCGGTTAAAAAAAAGTCCCTGTATAACTGAAAAGCCTATTTATTTCCTATTTTCTTACACTTTAAAATTAATAATATAGGCTTACATTATATATTATTTCTCCTAAGAATTTTTTAGAATAATTATAAATATATAGTTATTTAAAAAAATGATTTACAACATTATTTAATAAAGAATGAAAAAGAAAATATTATTTATATGTACAATTGTAATTAATTATAATGTTGAATTTACTTTAATCATTCACCTTCTGCTGAACCTCAGCTTATAAATATGTTAATGTGATAATAAAATGTATGCACAATTTAAATTTTTTCACATTATTCACTTTTGTAAAAATTATTTATTATTACTATTTTCAATATTCATTTTATTAATTTATAAAATAAATATTATAATTTTGTAAGCAAAAAAAAAGTTACTATTTTGAGATGTGTAAAAAATGTATCTATCAATAATTTGTACTATAAAAGACTAAAAAATGTATATACATCAAATAAAACAATTATTTACATGTTTAGTATTAAAATATATCTATTTTGTATGTGATTTATAATTATTGTTAAAAAATAAATTGTACACTATGTAATAATATTAGTATTAAAAATTGAAATTTGCAATATATGTGAATGAACATAAAAATTGTTTCATTGTAATTTATTAATATGTTTTATATTAAAAAATATACTTATAATTTATTTTTATTTTTGAAAACTATTCACTTACAAAATTAAACTACAAATAAAAACTTTTCCTCTAATTGGCATTTGTTTTTACATCTTAATAAACAGTTTCACTTAAACATGTGTGTGTCTCCTTTATTAATGTTCAAAATAACATTTAATGCAAATATATTTTACATTATTTATTAATTCTTTTTATTAAATAAAAAAAATCATGAAATCTTTACCAATCTCCTACAAATTTAACAATAATTTAAATTACTACTATAGATAATTTATTTACAAAAAAATAATAATTGTACTTTTCTACCAACCAAAATGTATATCTCTAAAAAGTTTTTGCTATTCCCACTCCACCAAATATAAAGTCAGAGAAGGTGCTGGACAGTAAACCAATATAAATTACTATTCCCACTCCACAAAGTATAAAATCAGGGAAGGTGCTGGACAGTAAAACCATATAAATTACTATTCCCACTCCACAAAGTATAAACTCAGGGAAGGTACTGGACAGTAAACCCATATAAATTACTATTCCCACTCCACCAAGTATAAACTCAGGGAAGGTGCTGGACATTCATCCCATATAACTTACTATTCCCACTCCACCAAGTATAAAGTCAAAGAAGGTGCTGGACAGTAAACTCATATAAATTACTATTACCACTCCACCAAGTATAAACGCAGGGAAGGTGGTTGGGCAGTAAACCCATATAAATTATTATTCCCACTTCACCAAGTATAAACTCAGGGAAGGTGCTTGACAGTAAACCCATATAAATTACTATTCCCACTCCACCAAGTATAAAGTCAAAGAAGGTGCTGGATAGTAAACCCATATAAATTACTATTCCCACTCCACCAAGTATAAACTCAGGAAAGGTGCTGGACATTCAACCCATATAAATTACTATTCCCACTCCACCAAGTATAAAGTCAAAGAAGGTGCTGGACAGTAAACTCATATAAATTACTATTCCCACTCCACCAAGTATAAACTCAGGGAAGGTGCTGGGCCGTAAACCCATATAAATTATTATTCCCACTTCACCAAGTATAAACTCAGAGAAGGTGCTGGACAGTAAACCCATATAAATTACTATTCCCACTCCACCAAGTATAAACTAAGGGAAGGTGCTGGACATTCAACCCATATAAATTACTATTCACACTCCACCAAGTATAAAGTCAAAGAAGGTGCTGGACAGTAAACCTATATAAATTACTATTCCCACTCCACCAAGTATAAACTCAGGGAAGGTGCTGGACAGTAAACCCATATAAATTACTAGTCCCACTCCACCAAGTATAAACTCAGGGAAGGTGCTGGACAGTAAACCCATATAAATCACTATTCCCACTCCACCAAGTATAAAGTCAAAGAAGGTGCTGGACAGTAAACCCAAATAAATTACTATTCCCACTCCACCAAGTATAAACTCAGGGAAGGTGCTGGACATTCAACCCATATAAATTACTATTCCCACTCCACCAAGTATAAACTCAGGGAAGGTGCTGGACAGTAAACCCATGTAAATTACTATTGGCACTCCACCAAGTATAAACTCAGGGAAGGTACTGGACAGTAAACCCATATAAATTACTATTCCCACTCCACCAAGTATAAACTCAGGGAAGGTGCTGGACATTCATCCCATATAACTTACTATTCCCACTCCACCAAGTATAAAGTCAAAGAAGGTGCTGGACAGTAAACTCATATAAATTACTATTACCACTCCACCAAGTATAAACGCAGGGAAGGTGGTTGGGCAGTAAACCCATATAAATTATTATTCCCACTTCACCAAGTATAAACTCAGGGAAGGTGCTTGACAGTAAACCCATATAAATTACTATTCCCACTCCACCAAGTATAAAGTCAAAGAAGGTGCTGGATAGTAAACCCATATAAATTACTATTCCCACTCCACCAAGTATAAACTCAGGAAAGGTGCTGGACATTCAACCCATATAAATTACTATTCCCACTCCACCAAGTATAAAGTCAAAGAAGGTGCTGGACAGTAAACTCATATAAATTACTATTCCCACTCCACCAAGTATAAACTCAGGGAAGGTGCTGGGCCGTAAACCCATATAAATTATTATTCCCACTTCACCAAGTATAAAGTCAAAGAAGGTGCTGGACAGTAAACCCATATAAATTACTATTCCCACTCCACCAAGTATAAACTCAGGGAAGGTGCTGGACAGTAAACCCATATAAATTACTAGTCCCACTCCACCAAGTATAAACTCAGGGAAGGTGCTGGACAGTAAACCCATATAAATCACTATTCCCACTCCACCAAGTATAAAGTCAAAGAAGGTGCTGGACAGTAAACCCAAATAAATTACTATTCCCACTCCACCAAGTATAAACTCAGGGAAGGTGCTGGACATTCAACCCATATAAATTACTATTCCCACTCCACCAAGTATAAACTCAGGGAAGGTGCTGGACAGTAAACCCATGTAAATTACTATTCGCACTCCACCAAGTATAAAGTCAAAGAAGGTGCTGGACAGTAAACCCAAATAAATTACTATTCCCACTCCACCAAGTATAAACTCAGAGAAGTTGCTGGACATTCAACCCATATAAATTACTATTCCCACTCCACCAAGTATAAACTCAGGGAAGATGCTGGACAGTAAACCCATATAAATTACTGTTCCCACTCCACCAATTATAAACTCAGGGAAGGTGCTGGACAGTAAACCCATATAAATTACTATTGCCACTCCACCAAGTATAAAGTCAGGGAAGGTGCTGGACAGTAAACTCATATAAATTACTATTCACACTCCACCAAGTATAAAGTCAAAGAAGGTGCTGGACAGTAAACCCATAGAAATTACTATTCCCACTTCACCAAGTATAAACTCGGGGAAGGTGCTGGACATTCAAACCATATAAATTACTATTCCCACTCCACCAAGTATAAACTCAGGGAAGGTGCTGGACATTCAACCCATATACATTACTATTCCCACTCCACCAAGTATAAAGTCATGGAAGGTGCTGGACAGTAAACCCATATACATTACTATTCCCACTACACCAAGTATAAACTCAGGTACGGTGCTGGACAGTAAACCCATCTAAATTACTATTCCCACTCTAACAAATATAAACTCAGAGAAGGTGCTGGACACTAAACCCATATAAATTACTATTCCCACTCCACCAATTATAAAGTCATAAAAGGTGCTGAACATTCAACCCATATAAATTACTATTCCCACTCCACCAAGTATAAAGTCTGTGAAGTTGCTGGACATTAAAACCATATAACTTATAAACTCCCATTATTTTATATATTTCATACACTAAAACATTTTTAATGTCATAAAGAAATTAGATTTTTTTTTAATTATTTTGTCAAATATTTTATTATTAATTAAAGAATTAATGACAAAATGTCACAAAAATTATTAATATAATAAAAAATAATTATCTAAAATTAAAAGATTATTTTATAAATTATTTATAAATTAATTTCTATTAAATATTCAAATTTATAACATTAATTTCGAATCATTTTCTATTTTATTTTAAAAATTTTATCTCCTAAATATTTTTTTGAAAATTTCTAAATTTTTAACTATAAATCTATTTATCTTCTAATTTATTTTCTAATTAATTTCAAAATTAAAATAAAATCACATTAAATTATTAATTCTTCTAAATAAATTGTCTAAATTAATAAAATTATTTTGAAAATAATTTTGAAATTAATTTTGAAATTCCTATAAAAAAATTGCAATAATTTCGAAAAAAATTCTAAACAATTTCTAATTTCAAATAAATAATTTTAAATTCTATTAGAAATGTATTTTAAAATTATTTTAAAACACTTCCCACCCTATTCCCCTAATAACCCGCAACCCGCTACTAAATCATACATTTTTAATACATTTTACAATTATTATACTTGTATTTTAATTTAATTCTATATATTTGAAAACACTTCCCACCCTATTCCCCTAAAAACCCACAACCCGCTCCTAAAAAAAATTCTTATTTTTAAACAACATATTTTTATTCCTTTGTTTAAATTATTTAGATATTTTATTACATTAAATGACAAACATAAACAAAGTTTAAGTAAAATAAATTACAAATACAACATTTATAACATTATACATTCCAGAAATCGATAATTTAACAGTCGATATTTTCTCTTTAGATATTCTGACAGTCTATATTTTGGCATTCGATATTTTTTACATACACAAGAAATCGATATTTTCAACACTCGATATAAACTACTCGATATTCTATACTTTGATATTTTTAAAAACACTAAAAAATCGATAAAATTAACATCGATATTACTTACCTGGATATTACTGCAATGTCGATATTCTGTAGTCGATAATCTGTCCAGTCGATAAAAAAAACTCGATATTTAGACTGCACACCGTATGGCTCTCACCAGGTTTCTGTTACCCAGACTTCCTTGCAAACCTCAAACTTTGTATAAAAAACATATTTTCCTCACATTTCTGTGATGAAAAGTTCTGAAATCTGCATGGAGCCACAAACTTCCACCCTCCCAGCCTTTTCCCAAGTCTGCCAATAAAAATTGTATCTCACTTATGTTGGTGGGCAAAGTACCTGCAACAGAAAAGGGCCCAAAACGTACTGTGAAGACATCAAAATTTTGCATCAGAAAACGACCTTGTTTTGCAAGTGGCACCTGCATTTTTGGTCCCAGGTTAGGCGGCTATCTAGGGAAACCTTCCAAACCCAGACATTTCTGAAAATTCGACACCCGGAGGAGTTTGGGGAGGTGTGGCTTGCATGGATCCCACAAAGTTTCTTTACCCAGAGTCCCATGAGAACATCAAATTTAGCTAAAACAAAAAAATCACATTTTACTTAAATTTCGCACCACCCTGTGTTCCCCTCCGTCTTCCGAGAAATATGATACTTCACTGGTATGGGTGCCCACAGCAGTGTTAGCCTAAAAACGTATGAAAAACAAATTGCCCTTATGGATCCACTTTGGTTCCCCCTCATTTTTTCATTTTATACTTTTTTAGGTTCTCTGCTTTGGACACACACACACACACACAAGTGAGGTATCATTTTCTTCAGGTGACCAAGGGAAATGCTGGGTGGTAGGAAATGTGTGCCAGTGCAGTGATCCAACACATTTTCCACACCGAAATGTGAGGAAAGTGTGAATTGTTAGCCATATTGGAGGTTTGCTAGGGATTCTGGGCAATAAAACACTGGAGAATCCATGCAAGCCACATCGCCAGCCAAGCGCCACTCATGCACACCACCAGCCAAGCGCCATCCATGCACACCGGCAGCCAAGCACCATCCAAGCACAGGGGGGGCAGAAAGACTGTGGCTATTTTTTTGGGGGGAGGGGCATTGGCAGCCTCCAACCCTCTTTTATAAAAAAAAATTGCTGGGGTCTAATGGGCTTTCTGCCCCCCCCCCCCCCCCCCGGCCCCCCGGGGCAGATTGGGGGTAATAACACTCATATGCCCTCCAGGGCGGGCAGAAAGACTGTCCCTTTTTTGTTTGTGGGGTGGGGGCATATGAATGCCCATTTTATAATGCCCTTAAAATTCGCTATTAAGGACTCGCAAAACAGGACTTTGATGAATCTGGGGGATAGTCGTGCCCATATCCCGTTTTGATTTAAAAGGAAATCCCTGGTATCTAGTGAGATTTCTGCCCCGGGGAGGCAGATGGAGGGTAATACCACCCATAGGCCCCCAGGGAGGCATAAAGGCTGTACTTTTGTTTTGAGTGATGGGGACCCTAGCACGCCCATTCTGGGCACCCCGACCGCTGTTTACAGCAGAGTGATTTGGCAGTGGTGTGCTGCGGACGTAACGGTTACATCCTTGGCACATCAGCGCCGCAGCAGAGGACATAATCGTTACATCCTAGGCACCAAATGCGTTAATTATTTTGTTTTGAATTGCGTGGGATGTGCTCCTGTGAACCTTTCTTGTTTGCTATTATTTATTTGTATCGGATTTACCCACACCGCATTTCTGTGTTTCCACTAGTTTCCTTCTCCACTATAACTCATAGCAAGGGAAATGACAGTGGAGCGAAATCTACGTTATTGTCAATGTTGCTAGCTTAGGAGCAGTCTGTGTAACGTGATGAGCAATACCATTATCACAAAGCTCCTTTGTCTTGAAGTGTAATGATATCATGGGTATGCCATTATTAGAAAGCATTTGTTTGATTTACTGGGCTAGGCCATTATAAGTAAATATTCCTGTATAACCAGATGATGTGTTGGGATATGCTGTTATACAAAAGCTATGAAACTGCATGATGCCATGCGGTATGCCATAACAAGAAATAAGTCCTTTGTTGCTGTCAGAAAGCACTACCTTTGAAGTCTGGATCCAATGTGAATGATGTATGTTTTTACACTTCACCCCATCCACAGTCAACTACACACAATTGCTATACGTAGGCTAACCCTAGGCAGCAGAAAGTGAAATGGGAAAACAGAGAAAATGGATATCATCATTTTGACTCATCAATCTACAGGGCATTAGCATTTTGGGATCGCAGTGGATTTATAAAGTCAAGACTAAAACACATGTTTTAGTACATGACCATTATGGTATTTTACCTATCACTCCGTATTGAGCAAAGCTTCAAAATATTTCTTGATTTCAGACTCTCTGCCTTGAATCGGAATACTGGTAACTCTAAAAAAAAAAAATTTCATATGAGCAAAAGCATAAACTTACTTTCTCTATAGTAAGGCAACAAACTTCTACTTGTGAATAGAAGAAGCAAAGCCAGAGGACTCATATCCCAACTTACATCTGCACAGGCAGTAACCTAATTGTAATAAAAAAAAGATGCCAGGCAAGAGGGATTATTTTCCATCGTCCATCAGTACTGGAAGCAACATCACTGGATTTCCCATCATCCATCTGCACAGTAAGTGACATCGCTGGATTTCCCATCATCCATCAGCACATGAAGTGATATCTCTGGTTCAGTCTTCCCTCAAAGGAGGATGCAACGGGGATGTGCCGCTGGCGTGCTAATTTCAAGCCCATCTGCTCCTGTCTGTGCCCTGCCTGCACCCAGCACAAGGGCCCCTGGTCCTCCTCTCACCCATTTCTCTTCAATTGTGGCCCTCTGCGCCCTGAACTCTCAGTGCTGCTGCCGCACCTGCCATTTCACAAGCACCCTCCCACCCCCACCTCACTCCCTCAATGGACCAGAAACACCCAGGACACTCAATCCGCACTACACCACACCCCTCCCTGGATACGCCTCAACACTTTCTCCCTCACAAAACACGCCACCAAAATTTAGGATCTGCCACACGATCTATCACCTGACCTGCTTTTTCTGACTGAAACCTGGCTGACTCCCTCATCAGCCCCAGTCATTGCCATGGCAATCACACCAGGACACAAGATTACAAGACAGGACAGGACAGGAAAACAGATCTGGAAGCAGAATCACTATCATCTTCAGAGAATCCATCCAATGCTCCACAACCTCAGAAAAGCACCACCAGCAACATGGAACGCTTGACCTTCCGACTCCTCATCACCTCCAACTAAACCGTGAGCGGCACCCTTATCTACTACCCTACTAGACCATGCACCAACTTTGGCAGCACTTCCTTGCGGACTTTGTTGCCCCTCTGGCTCTAGTGACTTCATCTTCGTCAGTGAACTCAACTACCATCTGGAGGACCATCAAGCTCCTCGAGGATCTGTCCAACCTCAGACAGTTCTAACAACAAGGAGGGACAAATAAAGGACAAAGTTTACCGGGGTCCAATGTACATGTCCTACAACTAGATATCAATAGCGTGTACAGAGTTCCCCATATGAAGTGGAGTAAAATAAGGGAGTGACTCTCTCTCTAAACATTGTTGGTCGTGCAGCAGGGAATAAGGTAATCCCTTGACGGAATTAAGGATGCCTCACACAATTAAAAGGCTGGACGACTGTTGCCATCCTACCCGATGATTGTATCGTGTCATCATTGGCCTCCTGTTCCAGCGACAGGCTGGCGGTGCAATGCCTGCCGGGTAGCACTGGGTGCTACTCTTTGGCGGAGTTCTTTTATTCCTGACCAATAGATGCGTGTGTGTGAGGGGCCTAAAAAGTGCAGAAGTGAGCGTGAGTGAAGATTTAAAAGAGGTCAGTAGAGTCCATTGAGAAAACTTTAAAGATATGGCTCACTGCCTCGTTAAAATTGGTGAAGGGAGGGGTACCGAAGCACAAAGAATAAGGTAATTTGGCCTCGTTCAACCCTCGCCTATGGTGCGGTCAACATGTTTCATGCCACTCGGGCAATTCTTCAGGGCCTAAGTAAGCTCATCAACTTGTAGGGAATTTCAAACCATTAGAAAGAAATTAAGTATACAACCTGCATGGTATGGCAGGAAGGAATCCTACGTTCCCGCCCCTTAATCCCTGGTAGACGGTCCCCACAGACTGTCCCTGTGGGGCCTGAGCTGTAAGGTAGTTACCTTATTTGCTCGAGGCACTAGGCTAGTAAGCACCTACCCCTACCACAGCGGCTGATCTTTGGACTGGGTAAGAGTGGTCTGCTTAATTCAGACACTCTGTTCATCACCACCCACTTTTCTGAATCATTTTGTCCACCATAAGCGTGGAAGGGTATACTCACACATGAGTCCCTTGCTCGCTGCACCATCAGGATTCAAGCAAGCCGTGCCGATGACGGCTGTAATGCCAGAAACCGGTCCCTGAAAGCTTGTTTCCTTCCCAGTGAAAGAATTGGCTTGGTAGTTTGGTTTGCCCTGTTCCCATGATGTACAAGGACAGGGACAGACTAATTTGCATGTAGCCAGGTTCTGAGCTTGGATTGTGCAGTGAGCTAAAAAACGGTGATGGATCAAGCCCTGATCTGTTGACTGGGTAGGAGTATTCTGCTTAATTCAGAAACTCTGTCCATCACCACCCCCTTTTCTGAATCATTTTGTCCACCATAAGCGTGGAAGGGTATACTCAGATGTGAGTCCCTTGCTCATTGCACCATCAGGATTCAAGCAAGCCGGGACGATGACGGCTGTAATGCCAGAAACCGGTCCCCGGAAGCTTGTTTCCTTCCCAGTGATAGAATTGGCTTGGTAGTTTGGTTTGCCCTGTTCCCATGATGCACTGGGACAGGGACAGACTAAGTTGCATGTAGCCAGGTTCTGAGCTGGGATGGTGCAGTGAGCTAAAAAACGGTGATGGATCAAGCCCTGATCTGTTGACTGGGTAGGAGTATTCTGCTTAATTCAGAAACTCTGTCCATCACCACCCCCTTTTCTGAATCGTTTTGTCCACCATAAGTGTGGAAGGGTATACTCAGATGTGAGTCCCTTGCTCATTGCACCATCAGGATTCAAGCAAGCCGGGCCGATGACGGCTGTAATGCCAGAAACCGGTCCCCGGAAGCTTGTTTCCTTCCCAGTGAAAGAATTGGCTTGGTAGTTTGGTTTGCCCTGTTCCCATGATGCACTGGGACAGGGACAGACTAATTTGCATGTAGCCAGGTTCTGAGCTGGGATGGTGCAGTGAGCTAAAAAACGGTGATGGATCAAGCCCTGATCTGTTGACTGGGTAGGAGTATTCTGCTTAATTCAGAAACTCTGTCCATCACCAACCCCTTTTCTGAATCGTTTTGTCAACCATAAGCGTGGAAGGGTATACTCAGATGTGAGTCCCTTGCTCATTGCACCATCAGGATTCAAGCAAGCCGGGCCGATGACGGCTGTAATGCCAGAAACCGGTCCCCGGAAGCTTGTTTCCTTCCCAGTGAAAGAATTGGCTTGGTACTTTGGTTTGCCCTGTTCCCATGATGCACTGGGACAGGGACAGACTAATTTGCATGTAGCCAGGTTCTGAGCTGGGATGGTGCAGTGAGTTAAAAAACTGTGATGGATCAAGCCCTGATCTGTTGACTGGGTAGGAGTATTCTGCTTAATTCAGAAACTCTGTCCATCACCACCCCCTTTTCTGAATTGTTTTGTCCACCATAAGCGTGGAAGGCTATACTCAGATGTGAGTCCCTTGCTCATCGCACCATCAGGATTCAAGCAAGCCGGGCCGATGACGGCTGTAATGCCAGAAACCGGTCCCCGGAAGTTTGTTTCCTTCCCAGTGAAAGAATTGGCTTGGTAGTTTGGTTTGCCCTGTTCCCATGATGCACTGGGACAGGGACAGACTAATTTGCATGTAGCCAGGTTCTGAGCTGGGAGGGTGCAGTGAGCCAAAAAACGGTGATGGATCAAGCCCTGATCTTTGGACTGGGTAAGAGTGGTCTGCTTAATTCAGACACTCTGTTCATCACCACCCCCTTTTCTGAATCATTTTGTCCACCATAAGCGTGGAAGGGTATACTCAGACATGAGTCCCTTGCTCACTGCACCGTCAGGATTCAAGCAAGCCGGGCCGAAGACGGCTGTAATGCCAGAAACCGGTCCCCGGAAGCTTGTTTCCTTCCCAGTGAAAGAATTGGCTTGGTAGTTTGGTTTGCCCTGTTCCCATGATGCACTGGGACAGGGACAGACTAATTTGCATGTAGCCAGGTTCTGAGCTGGGATGGTGCAGTGAGCTAAAAAACGGTGATGGATCAAGCCCTGATCTTTGGACTGGGTAAGAGTGGTCTGCTTAATTCAGACACTCTGTCCATCACCACCCCCTTTTCTGAATCGTGTTGTCTCAGGACTACGGCACCCAGTTCCTATGCTTCCACCATCATCTATGAAAACTTTGAGCTTCACACTTTTCGAGACTTCCACCCTTACAGCCTTCCTGTCAATCTCTACCAAAACCCAGAACCACCTGGCTCACCATCAACACTCAAGAAGCTGCAATGACAATGAAGTCCATACACTCTGGAGCACCCTGCCCTCTCGATGTCTTCATCAAATGACTAGGCCCCAGCCGTGTAGATCTCATCCAAAACCTGAACAACTGAATCATCACAGCCACCTATCCAAATGCCTGGAACCACTCCACTGTACTCCCTTTCCTCAATAAGCCCTCAGCAAGACACTAGCCGACTATCAACCTATCTCCCTGCTACCCTATTCAACAAAAGTTATAGAAAAGAAAAACAAACACCTTGCCACCCACTGACAACCATCTCCTTCACACCACTTAATCAAGAGTTAAGCCCAACCAAAGTACAGGGATCATCCGCATCGCCACCACAGATGATCATGAACAGATGTGACACTGCAGCCCCCCCTTCCTACTGGATCTTTCTGCAGGCTTCCACACCATACCCTTTCCATCACAACCTTATTAAACAACTGCATAAAGTAGTCATCCAAGGTCTTGCACTTTGCTGGATTTGCTCCTTCCTGATAGCCTGCACCCAGTCGGTCAGCCTGGACCCGTTCACCTCGGACATTCTATCTGCGGAATTCTAAAAGGATCCTTACTCAGCCCCACTCTGTTAAATGTGTACATGACTCTACTCGCCAGCATCCTCTGCACCCACTGATATTATATCCTAGGATGGTGACACCCATCTCATACTCTCCCTTACCGACAACCAAACACCCTGACCAATTTCTCCAACGGCATGACTACAGTTGCCAGTGTTATAGCACTGACTTCCTGGGCCTTCAACATCTATAATTTAACTAACCTATTCTTATCGCCTTTAACCTCTAGCTACTGGTCATTTTCCTTAGTCCTCCTCTGGCGGATCTTGTTCTGTGCTGAAAGGGACTGGAATATTCAGAGGATAAGCAATTATTGAATGATTCAAATTTTATGTTCATAAGATTTAGAAACTCAATTTATCAAACAGAAAGGGAAAATGTTATTCAAATGATTTACCTATATGGAAATAATGAGACAAAATCAGCAGATTTAGGTTAAATATCATATATTTGTGTTTGAGATTTAAGTGTAAAGAACATTTAAATGACACCATTTTTGAATCCTAAAATCTTAATTATTGTTAAGATTTAATAAGTAAACCAACACTGCGGGGTTACAAAGATGACAGTGATATGAATCTTCCTCGGCCGACGGAGATCAGGGAAATCTATACCATTTAAATTAATGGTATTTACGTTGAGCGTCATACAAACTCTTAGGAGAGTTCAGTGTGTTCCGGAATGACCAGTTCCAGTTCACTAAAGACAGGAAATCTGTCTCGGTCCATTGCTGTAACGTTAGAGTCACAGCAATATGGCACAAACCTTTCAGCCACCAAGGTTCGACTACACTAGCATAACAGCCAGCAGCAGATCGTAGCATTTCGTCACAGTTTGCATTATCTTTAGATGTCCAAGCCAACAATCTCAATGCTGCAAAATGGGTGAGCAAAGGAGCCAAGCAATCATGTGAAGATTTTTCTTTCACTTCAAAAGTCTTCAGCAATTATGCTTCATTAGTTCCGGGGTGACACCTCTTGACATCACTGAATTGATCAGACCATTCTGTTCCGTTGGTCATCTTTGTTAGGATAAGATGCTGTAGAATGTCAAAAAAATATACAAATCTGGAAGAATTATGTAATCCATAACGCATAATTTCCTTAAAATCTTTGTAGGTTTAGTCATATGAACAATGTGTCACTCAGTAAATGTACAAGTATATGCTCTTATCTTTTGTCTGCTAGTTCTCGAGCAATCTATTCAAACATGTAGTATTTTTTGTTGCGAGTTTAATCATATTGTGCTACATATGTCAAAGGAAGCAATTGAAAGTTGGAAAATGCGTGGCAACTTTACAAAATGTTCCTAAAGGCTGCAGACAATTCAGTTCATAAGTTTATATCAGAAAAATAAGCTAGAATTGAGACCTATATGAAATACAGCTTGTTCATGTTGAAATTATGCTAAACGGTGAATCTCACATTGCGTAGCATGAAATGGTAATCTTTCAATTTGATGTATTGATTTAATTTCTATCATATCATAATTAATTCATGTAAGTTTAAAGTACTCATACATGTTTTGGAAAATGTCATTGTCACTCACATTAAAATGTATATAAGTTTTCTTTTACACATCATATGTTGTTAAAGCACACATGTTTAAAGGCACAACAAAAGAAATGTTTACAGAATGCAATTTTAGCTAAAACTCTTGTAGCACTTGCTTTTCTTTCGTCATTTTCAGTGCACCTTACAAATTTTAATGTACTGTTTATTTCTAACACATGAAATGTTTAATTTTCACATGTGTTCCTTAATTATTATTATTATCTAATCACAGGATCAAATGTCATTACATGGCTAAAATTCGCATCTATTCAGTAAATATAAAATGCAATATAAGCTCATTCTATCATTCTGCATGCTTTTATGATGCAGTATCTAAATCAGAATTATATTTTGCCATTTCTAGAAACGTGGACCTTAACACACATTTGTCATCCTCCATGTAAAGTAGTGTCACAAATCGTTTTCTTTGTTAATTGTCGTAAATTAGTAAGAGGAAAACCTCTTCAACACCAACAAAATGAAAGAAGCAATCTTTGGCAAAGACACATCACTCTGGCACCCAACCTAGCGTACTGCCAAACTCAGAACTACACTGTTACCGGCAACCCATGAAAAGAACCTTGAAATATTTAACATTAACCAACTCAACATGAATGGCCATGTGAACGCAGTCTCCATCTCTTTCTTCCACACACTCAAGATGCTGAAGATCTTCAAATTGATCCCAACCAAAACTTGCAGAACTGTCACCGAAGCCCTCATCACCATCAAGCTGGACTTTGGCAGCAATCAACGCTCAACTGACCAGAAAACTTCAGACCTTGTAAAACTCAGTCAAGCTCAACCTTCCACCCCACACTCATATCTCCCGACACCTTAAAAAGCTCCACTGGCACCCAATCCATAAACAAGCACTCTTCAAACTCCTCACACACATCTAAAGTCGTACACACACCACATATCTCAACAACTACAAAAACATCCACAAACCTAGCTGAACTCCTACTTGCACACTCCCCAGCTTAGGCAGAACCAGATCTGGTGGTCATGACTTCTCTGATCTCGCTCCTAAATCCTGAAACGACCCACCCCTGCTCATCAGAGCTGCCTCCTGAGTTCTTAAATAACGCAGGAAACATGGCAGTTCACCTATCCCGACCCTGGCTTGGACTATAAAGCGTCCACTTCAGCGGGTGGATACCTTCCAGAGTTAGCTATGCGCTTTACAAATACATATACAAATACATATAGCAGTATACCCTTCCTGTTGTTGTTATTATGTCTATACATATTCTTGATGGTCTTTGGCAAGCCATAATGGAATAAACATTAATCAATTTTATGTAGTTCACATTGATTACTAATTAACCCCTTGCATGCTCCGAACAGCTGGGAGCCGTCCAACGCCACGGTGGGCATGCTGGTCGGCTGGCTCGCCGCTACCTAGCACCCGCCCACAATGTAAAAACATGTAAATGCCATTTGTAAAACGCACAGCTACCTCCAACGGAGGTGTCCCGGCGCTAACCGTATACCGCTTAGAAACCCTTCCTGGTTTTTCCCTGTGGAATGTCCACTCCTGGGCACCCCCAAGGTTAAGCCAGGCATCCCAGCGCTGTTGGGGCCGTTGTGGAGATTAAGCAAGCTATTGCCCAGAGTTGCAGAGTGGGACCCATGATTATAATAGGCACGAGGCAAGAATTATCAGGTCCGAGGAAATTGAGCCCAAGACCCGCCGAGGCCGGTATTGAACCCTGGTGGGAACATCCTTTACAACGCAACTTTTACAATGCACTACCATTACAACACAACTTTTACAATGCAAGTTATTACAACGCATTGCGCTGGGGGGCGCTCTAGGATAGGGAATAGTTTAATTACTATGCAACACCTTCCCTACTATCCACGGGGACTGGAGTTGGAATAGTAAATTAAACTATTCACTATCCAGCGCCCCCCAACGCAAGTCATTGTAACGACTTGCATTGTAAAACCTGCGATGTAATGGCATGTGTTGTAAAAGCATGCGTTAAAACGTCATACATCCGAACCCTGGTCCCGGACCAGACCTCTGCATCGGGGTCTGCCGCTCTAACCATTGAGCCACACTTCTCCACACAATGGGGAAGTGCTGGCGCTCCCCCTCCCGTCCTTGGTGACGCCCCCACCAGGGATGGCAACAAAAGCAATTCCGCTGCCCTCCCACCCCATCCCACTGCATCTAATAACATCAGCACGCACCGTGGGCTGACAGTGGTTGCCAGACTCGCTGGAAGTCATTTGCTTCAAGTATGCTTAGGAGAAAGGTGAGTTTCTCCTTGGGGAGGGGGACTTGTTTTGGAACAAAGAGGCATCAGGGAAAAGGAAAGGGTTTTCCTTCTCACCGATGTTCTTGGAGCATTGCTGCTGCATGATTGCGCATGGGTCTGCGATCGTGCACCAAGTATTTTTTTTTGTTCATCAGTTTCAGGAATGTCAGGGAGCGGCCCCTTGGGGAAGGGTCGCTCCCCTTCGGGAGCATGTGTTTTGGCCATTCCTGCCCCCTTGCGGCTTATAAATGTGTAGGTTTTTTTACCCCACTAGGCCTCCAAGGATTACTTTCTTTTTTTATGTTGGGGAGCAGCCCCTTTGGCAAGGGTCGTTACCATTTAGGGGGAAATTTTGCCCGTTTCTTCCCCCATGGGGGCAGATCAGCCTTATGGTTTTAGGCCCAACTGCTACCAAGGAGGGCAGAAGCCAATAGACACCAGGGATGTTTAGTGGAATATGTAATTGTTGTTGTTTGGAAGAAAGGTGAGGAAAATGTGTTTTGATTAAAAAGTTTGAAATTTGCAAAGGATTCACATTGCAAATATGTCATGTGGCCACGTTGCCTTTTGGACCGTTTCCTGGCCCTGGCACTAGGCCAACCCACACAAGTGAGGTACCATTTTTATCGGGGGACTGGGGGGAATGTTGGGTAGGTGGAATGTTGTGGCACTCTGCAGATTCCAGAACTTTCCATTAGAGAAATATATGGGAAAACGTTTTTTGTTTGACAAAGTGTGAAGTGTGCAGGGCATTCTAGGTAATAGAACAAAGTGTGAGCCTCATGAGTCACCCCATCCTGGATTTCCCTGGATGTCTAGTTTAGAAAAATGTACAGGTTTGCTAGGGTTTCCTAGGTACTGGCTGAGCTAGGGTCCACAATCCGCAGCTAGGCAAATTACGAAAAAAGGGTCAGTTTTCATTGGAAAACTGTGATTTGCCCACAAGTGTTTTGGGCTTTTTCCTGTCGCAGGCACTAGGCCTACCCAGAAAAGTGAGGTAGCATTTCTATCGAGGGACTTGGAGGAATACTGGGTGTGTTGAAGTTTTTGGCTCCCTGCAGATTCCAGAACTTTCCATCACAAAAATGTGAGGAAAATGTGTTTTTTTTTAACAAATTTTGAGGTATGCAAGGGATTCTTGGTAGCAGAACCTGGTAAGAGCCACACAAGTCACTCCAACCTGTATTCCCCTGCTAGTCTAGTTTTAAAAAATTTACAGGTTTGCTAGGTTTCCCTAAGTGCTGGCTGAACTAGGGTTCATAATCCATAGATAGGCACATTGCAAAAAAAAGGGTCGGTGTACACTGGAAAAATGTGATATGCCCACATTGTGTTTTGGGCTATTTCATGTCACGGGCACTAGGTGTGGTATGAGGTATCCTTTTTATCAGGGTACTTGGGGAAATGCTGGGTGGGTGGAAGTTTGTGGCTTCCGGCAGATTCCAGAACTTTCTATCACAGAACTAAGAGGAAAATGTGTTTTTACTTTTACAAAGATTGAGGTTTGCAAGGGGTTCTGGGTAATAGAACCTAGTGAGAGTCACACAAGTCACCCCATCCTACATTCCCCATAATGTATAGCTTTTAAATATGTACCGGTTTGCTAGGTTTCCTTAGGTGCTGGCTGAGCTAGGATCCACAATCCACGGCTAGGCACATTGCAAAAAAAGTGTCAGCTTTCACTGGAAAAATGTGTTGTGCCTACATTGCATTTTGGGCCATTTCCTGTTGCAACCACTAGACCTTCCCAGACGAGAGAGGTACCATTTTTATTGGGAGACTTATAGGAATGCTGTGTTGGTGGAAGTTTGTGGCTCTCCACAGATTAGAGAACTTTACATCATAGAAATGTGAGAAAAAATTGTTTTTTTTACGAAGTTTGAGAGTTGCAAGGGATTCTGGGTAATGGAAACTAGTGAAAGCCAGACAAGTCACCCCATCCTGGATTCCCCTGGATGTCTAGTTTTTAAACATGTGCAGGTTTGTTAGATTTCCTTGGGAGCTGGCTGAGCTAGGATCCATAATCCACAGCTTGGCACATTGCAAAAAAGGGTCTGTTTTCACTGGAATAATGTGAAGTGCCCATGTTGCATTTTGGTCAGTTACTTGTCAACGGCACTAGGCTTACCCACACAAGTGAGGTACCATTTTTTTAGCAAGAGATTTGGTGGAATGGTGTGTGGATAAATATTTGTGATTCCAGAACTTTCGATCACAGAAATATGAGGAAATGTGTTTGTTGTTACAAAGTTTGAGGTTTGCAAGAGAATCTGGGTAACAGAGCCTGGTGAGAGCCACACACGTCACCCCATCCTAGATTCCTCAACATTGCTTGTTTTTAAAAATGTACAGGTTTGCTAGGTTTCCCTTCGTGCTGGCTGAGCTAAGGTCCACAATCCACCGAAAGGCATATTGCGAAAAAAGGATCAGTTATACTGGAATAATGTGATGCTCCCATGTTTTTCTGACCGTTTCCAGTCATGGCCACTAGTCCTACCTACACAAGTGAGGTAGATTATGTCTTCAGAGTTTTGGAGAAATCCTGGGTGTGTTGCAGTATGTGGCTCCCCACAGATTCCATAATTTTCTATCACAGAAATGTGAGGAAAATGTTTATTTTTTTAGAAAGTTTGAGGATTCTGGGTAACAGAACCTGATGAGAGCCACACAAGTCACCCCATCCTAGATTACCCTGAGTGCCTAGTTTTCACAAATGTACAGGTTTTCTGGGTTTCCCTAGGTGCCAGCTGAGCCAGGATACAAAATTCACAGCAAGGCACATTGCGAAAAATGGTCGGTTTTCACTGAAAAAATGGGATGTGTCCGTGTTGCATTTTGGGGCGTTTCCTATCGTGGGCACAAGGCCTACCCGTACAAGTGAGGAACCATTTTAATTGGGAGACTGGGAGGGAATGCTGGTTGAGTGGAAGTTTGTGGCTCCACTCAGATTCCAGAATTTTCCATCACAGAAATGTGAGGAATTGTTGTGTTTTTCACACAGTTTGAGGTTTGCACGAGAATATGGGTAACGGAACCTAGTGAGAGCCACACAAGTCACCCCATCCTGGATTCCCCTATGTGGCTTGTTTTTAAAAATCTACAGGTTTGCTAGGTTAAGGTTTCCCTTTGTGACAGCTGCACTAGGGTCCAAAATCCACAGCTAGGCATATTTCGAAAAAAGGGTCGTTTTCACAGGAAAAACGTGACTTGCCAACGTTGGGTTTATTTATATTTATTTATTTTTTAAACTTATATGGCGCAAACAGCTACCCAAAAAGGGTTTCCCGGCGCCTAAGAACACAGCATCATGAATGGAATAGTATAGAAGGGGTCGTTCAAGGTTATTGATCGAACAACCAGGTCTTTATCTCTTTACGAAACCTGGAGAGACTTTCCTCCTTTCGTATGTGAAGTGGTAATAGGTTCCAGATAGTGGGACCCAGGTGGGCAAAGGATTTTCCTCCCATCCTGGAGAGCTTGAATCTAGGTACACAGAACTTTCCAGCTGATTGGGACCGTAGGTTTCTTGTTGGAATATAGGGATGTGCTAGTTTCTGAAGATATTTAATGGCGGGACCTGATTTGATTTTAAACATGTAGATTAAGGCCTTAAATCTGATACGATTTTCCACCTTCAACCAGTGCAGTTCACGTAGATAGGGGGACACGCTGGTGTTTTTTGGTATATGGCAAAGAAGTCGGGCCGCCGTATTTTGTACCAGCTGTAATCTTTTTATAACTGCCTTATTTGCCCCCAGATACAGGATGTTCCCGTAGTCAAGCCGGGATGTAATTAAGGCATTGACTACTGTTTTTTGCATGGGGATAGGCAGCATCCACAGGATCTTCTTGAGCCATTTAATGATGGTAAAGCAGAGACCCACTACTTTGCTTTCCTGTTGCTTCATGGACAGTGTATTGTCCCGAATTACTCCCAAATTTCTTGCATGAGGCACTGGTGTTGGAAGATCACCCATCTCTGTGGGCCAGTGAGATATATTCCAAAGCTCTGGTTGTTTGCCCAGTAGGAGGATCTCCGTCTTGTCTCCGTTTAATTTCAACTGGTTAGTTGTCATCCAGTTGAAGATGTTCAGGAGACCATCTTTGAGAGAGGACGAAGATGAAGATTGGGATTCAGACAATGAAAAGACAATTTGTGAGTCGTCTGCATACATCATAAAGGTGAGTCCTGCTTTTTCCACTAGATCTGCTAAGGGTCTAAGATATAGATTAAAAAAGAGCGGGCTGAGGATGGAGCCCTGTGGTACCCCATGAGGGGAGTTGAAATGTCCAGAGCTTGCAGCGGCAGATGCTATTTGGTATGTACGTTGGCTCAGGAAGGATCTAATCCATTGCAGGGCAATTCCACAGATTCCATTTTTTCAGAGCGTGGTGAGTAGCCTTTTATGCGACACAGTGTCAAAGGCTGCGCTTAGGTCGAGTAAAATAAGCGCAACCGTATGACCGTCGTCGAGGAGTTTCTTGATGGTTTCAGAGACTCCCAACAGGGCAGTCTCTGTGGAGAAACCCGCTCGGAATCCTGACTGGGTGGGATGGAGAAGGGCGTTTTCGTCTGCAAAAAGGGTGAGGGCTGAGTGTACATGTCTTTCCAGACATTTAGAGAAAGCTGGAAGGAGTGATATGGGCCTATAATTGGCTAGTTGTTCCGGATCTGCTGTGGGTTTTTTCAACAGTGGGGTCACAATGGCATGTTTCCATAGGGTAGGAACTGTGGCCAGCTCAAGGGATGAATTTAAAGTGTCTGCAATAATTTCAAGGGCGGGCGTATCCAATAGTTTTATTATATTGATAGGAATGGGATCCTGTGGAGAGCCAGATCTAATCGACTTCATGAGGGAAATAAGAGTATCGATTGTAATGGGCGGCCATTTTTGTAGGGTTTGATTTATAGTCGGAGTGTACAATCTCAATGATTAATTTATCAATTTTGTCAGAGAAAAATTGGGCTAGGTCCTGACATTGCTTCCCATTTAGAGGGCGTGACGGAGCTGTGATCTGCTCACCCGCAAGATCTTTGACCGTGTTAAACAAAGTTTTAGTTTTGTTTACAGCTCCCGTGATGGTACTAGCTACATACGTAGCACGTGCTTTTTTACATGCGGTATGATAAGAGATTCCTAGCTGTATTATAACTAGTTTTTTTGTCGGGTCGAAGTCTTTGCGCCATGCTCTTTCAAGAGCTTTACATTTGGTTTTTTCCACTTTAAGTGAATCATTAAACCATGGGGCGGGAGGGCGATGTACATTGCCCTTGGATTTGGGAGTGGGTAGACAGGACTCTGCTGCATTGGTAAGCCATAATTGAGTGGCATTAGCAATACTTTCCATAGTTTGGTTCGTTTTGGGTGGGTTCATGCTGAGTGCAATGTTAAGTTTAGGAATATCTAGGGATTTCCAATTTTTCCTAGGCAAGGTTGACGACCTATTATGGTCCATGGAAGTAATGGGTGGTTTGAGAGTAAATTTAAGTAAAAAATGATCAGACCAACACACCGGAGTGGTGTCCTTCCAGATAAGTTGTGAGAGGTTCGATAGAAGTGGGTCTAATAAATGTCCTGCCTTGTGGGTAGGTCCCGAATTGAGGAGATGGATGTTTAGTGCGGTAAGATCTTCTAACAAATTGGCACTAGTCGTATTTGATTTATCCTCTAGATGAAGATTAAGATCTCCAATAATGGAGAAGTTTTTTGACGCCAAGAGAAAAGGGGTGATGTAATTGGCCAAATCGGCAGCCCATTTAGCGCAGCTTCCGGGAGGCCGGTACATGAGGATGCCAGAAAATGTGAAGTTGGGATTCAGACAGATTTTAATATTTATTTATTTATTATTTATTATTTATTTTATTTTATATTAATATTTATTTATTTATTTATTTAATATTTATTTTATTATAATATTTTAATATTTTGGCCGTTATCTGTCGCGGGCACTAGGCCTACAAGTGAGGTATCATTTTTATAGGGACACTTAGAGCAATGCTGGGTGGGTGAAAGTTTGTGACTCCAAGCAGATTCCAGAACTTTCTCTCACTGAAATATGAGGAAAATTGCTTTCGTTTTTTTACAAGGTTTGAGGTTTAAAGGTTTTCTGGGTAAGAGAACCTGCTGTGAGCCACACATGTCACCCCATCATGGATTCCCCTGGATATCTGGTCATCACAAATGTACAGTTTTATTAGGTTCCCATAGGGGTCAGCTGAGGTAGGTCTGAAATCCACAGCTAGGCACATTGCAAAAAAAGGGTCAGTTTTCACTGGAAAAATGTGATGTGCCCACGGTGTATTTTGAGCTGGTTCCTGTCGCAGGCACCAGTCCTACCCACACAAGTGAGGTATCATTTTTATCGGGGAACTTGGGCAATGCTGGGTGGGTGGAAGATTGTGGCTGGACGCAGATTCCAGAACTTTCTTTTATACTTATATGAGGAAAATGTGTTTTTTTTGGGACAAAGTTTGAGGTTTGCAAAGGATTCTTGGTAAAAGAACTGGTCAGAGCCTCCCAAGTCACCCCATCCTGGATTCCCCTGGATGTCTAGTTTTGAAACATGTGTAGGTTTACTAGGTTTCCTTAGGTGCTGGCTGAGCTAGGTCCACAATCCACAGCTAGGCATATTCCAAAAACAGGGTCGGTTTTCACTGGAAATATGTGATGTGCATACATTGCGTTTTGGGCCATTTACTGTCGCGGCCACTAGACCTACTGACACAAGTGAGGTACCATTTGTATTGGGAGACTAATAAGAATCCTGTGTTGGTGGAAGTTTGTAGCTCCCCGCAGATGCCCGAACTTTCCATCACAGAAATGTTGGGAACATTTGATTTTGTATTCAAAGTTTGAGGTTTGCAAGGGATTCTGGGTAATAGAACCTGGTAAGAGCCACACAAGTCACCCCATCGTGGATTCCCCTGGATGTCTAGGTTTTCTAGGTTTCCATATGTGCCAGCTGAGCTAGGGTCCAAAATCCACAGCTAAGCACATTGCTAATAAAGTGTAATTTTTTCTGGAAAAGTTTAATCTGCACACATTGTGTTTTGGCTGTTTTCTTTCACGGCCAGTAGGCCTACCCATACAAGCGAGGTACCATTTTTATCGGTAGACTTGAGGAATGCTGGGTGGGTGGAAGTTGGTGAATCCCCACAGATTCCAGAATGTTCAATCATAGAGATGTGAGGAAAATGTGTTTTTTTGACAAAGTTTGAAGTTTGGAAGAAATTCTGGGTAACGGAACCTGGCGAGAGCTACACAAGTCACTCCATCCTGGATTTACCTGGATGTCTAGTTTAAAAAATGTACAGTTTGCTAGATTTCCCTAGTTGCCGGCTGAGCTAGGGTCCAAAATCCACAGCAATGCGTTTTGGGCCATTTCCTGTCATGGGACAACGACTACCCACACAAGTGATGTACCATTTGTATTGGGAGACTTGGAAGAATTCTGGGTGGGTGGAGGGGTATGGCTCCCCGCAGATTTCAGAACTTTGTATTACAGAAATTTGAGGAAATTTTTTTTTTTTTTTAGTAAAGTTGGAGGTTTGCAAGGGATTCTGGGACACAAGCCATTTCATCCTAGATTCCTCTAAATGTCTAGTTTTAATAAAATGTACAAGTTTGCTTGGATCCTCTAGGTGCCGGCTGAGCCAGAGTCCAAAACCACAGCTAGGGACATTGCGAAAAAAGGGTACGTTTTCACTGGAAAAATGTGTTGTGCCTACGTAGGGTTTTGGGCTGTTTCCTGTCGCATGCACTATGCCTACCCTCACAAATGAGGATCATTTTTTATCAGCAGCCTTAGGGGAATAGTGGGTGGGTAGACGTTTTTGGCACCCCACAGATTCCATACATTTCCAACACAGAAATTTGAGGAAAATGTATTTTCTTTACAAAGTGTGAGGATTGCAAGGGTTTCTGAGTAGCATAACAAGGCACCCCATTCTGGATTTTCCTGCATATCGAGCTTTAAAAAATGTGCAGATTTCCTAGGTTTCCCCAGGTGCCAAATGAGCTAGGGTCGGAAATCCACTGCTAGGCACATTGAAAAAATTTGATGTGCCAATGTTGCTTTTTGGGCCAGTTCCTGTCGTGGGCACTAGGCCTACCCACACATGGGAGGTGCCATTTTTATTGGAAGACTTTGGAAAATGTTGGGTGAAGTTTGTTGCTCCCTGAAGATTCCATGACTTTCCATCACAGAAATGTGTGGAAACAGTATATTTTTTTAAGTTTGAGGTTTGCAAGGGATTCTGGATAACAGAACCCGGTAAGAGCCACACAAGCACGCCATGATGGGTTCCCCTGGATGTCTTCTTTTTTTTAAAGTGTAATGGTTTGCTAGGTTTCCCATGGTGCTGGCTAAGCTAGGGTCCAAAATCCACAGTTAGGCACATTGCTAAAAAAAGGGTCAGTTTTAAATGGAAATGTTTCCTGTCACGGCCACTAGGCCTACACACACAAGTGTGGTACCTTTTTTATTAGTAGACTTGAGGAATGCTGGGTGGAAGGAGGTTTGTGGATCCCACAGATTCCAGAACGTTCCATCACAGAAATGTACAGAAAATGTGTTTTTGAACCAATTTTAATGTTTGCAAGGGATTCTGTGTAACAGAACACAGTGAGAGCCACACAAGTCACCCCATACTGGCTTTACCTGGATGTTTAGTCTTGAAAAATTTACAGGTTTGATAGGTTTCCCTAAGTGCCGGCTGAGCTAGTGTCCAAAATCCACAGCAAGGCACATTGTGATGAACGGGTTGGTTTTCCCTGTAAAAATGTGATGTGTCCCTGTGCGTTTTTGGCCATTTCCTGTTGTGGGAAAAGGACTATCCACTCAAGTGAGGGTCCATTTTTATTGGGAGACTTGGGGAAATGTTGGGTGGGTAGAAGCTTGTGGCTCCCTGAAGATCCCAGGACTTTCCATCATAGAAATTTGAGGGAAATGTGTTTATTTTGACAAGGTTTGAGGTTTGAAAGGGATTCTGGGTAACAGACCCTGCAGCCACTCAAGTCACCCTATCTTGGATTCACCTGGATGTCTAGTTTAACAAAATGTACAGGTTTGCTATGTTTCCCTATGTGCATGTATTTACTGAAAAAATATGATGTGCCCATGTTGTGTTTTGGGCCGTTTCTTGTCAGGAGCACCAGGCCTACCCACACAAGTGAGGTAACATTTGTATCAGGAGACTTGGAGGAATGCTGGGTGGGTGGACGCTATGGCTTCCCACAGATTCCAGAACTTTCCATCACAGAAATTTGAGGAAAATTTGTTTTTATTAAGCAAAGTTTGAGGTTTGAAAGGCATTTTGGGAAGCAGAACCTGGTGAGAGCCACACAAGTCACCCCATCATGCATTCCTCTAGATGTCTATTTTTAAAAAACTTCCTTTCCTGAACGAGCGCGGACAACCACTGTACCTGACCTGAGGATGCCGCATCTTATCTGGTGGACTGCCTTGGCCCTGTGGACTTGTGGGCTTTGCTGCCGCCCCCACACCTCGCCGCACCCGCTTCGCGGGTGCCGCATCGCGCTGTCGGTGGTGGCAGTGATGCTGTCCCGGTGAGGCTGCTGGGCTGCAAATACAGGGGAGGAGCATCGCGCTGCAGGGACTCACTCTCCCAGGAGTCCCTGCACGGCCGTACACACCTGGCCTGCGCACTCTGTGAGCCCCGCCCCGGACCGGCAACCAGTTCAAAGGCCCCGCCATCCCTGCAGACTACGGGACACTTCCTTTCCTGAACGAGCGCGGACAACCACTGTACCTGACCTGAGGACGCCGCATCTTATCTGGTGGACTGCCTTGGCCCTGTGGACTTGTGCGACCCCACCCCCTTTTTGAAATATTTAAGCGGGCTGACGAGCCTGGGACCCCGCACCCGCGCGCCCGTGTGGTACTAGACCTGGCAATATTTGGCAGCCACCGGCAACCCCAGAAGATAAGAAGATGGCCTATTCCCTGCTGATGAGGGGTAAATACCCCGAAACACGTGTCCAGGGATGGCGAAGAAAGATACATCGCGGAATACAAAACTACACTGACCATAGTCCTTAGGGGCGATCCCGCTGGTGAGTGAGTGGTGTGCGACCCCACCCCCTTTTTGAAATATTTAAGCGGGCTGACGAGCCTGGGACCCCGCACCCGCGCGCCCGTGTGGTACTAGACCTGGCAATATTTGGCAGCCACCGGCAACCCCAGAAGATAAGAAGATGGCCTATTCCCTGCTGATGAGGGGTAAATACCCCGAAACACGTGTCCAGGGATGGCGAAGAAAGATACATCGCGGAATATAAAACTACACTGACCATAGTCCTTAGGGGTGATCCCGCTGGTGAGTGAGTGGTGTGCGACCCCACCCCCTTTTTGAAATATTTAAGCGGGCTGACGAGCCTGGGACCCCGCACCCGCGCGCCCGTGTGGTACTAGACCTGGCAATATTTGGCAGCCACCGGCAACCCCAGAAGATAAGAAGATGGCCTATTCCCTGCTGATGAGGGGTAAATACCCCGAAACACGTGTCCAGGGATGGCGAAGAAAGATACATCGCGGAATACAAAACTACACTGACCATAGTCCTTAGGGGCGATCCCGCTGGTGAGTGAGTGGTGTGCGACCCCACCCCCTTTTTGAAATATTTAAGCGGGCTGACGAGCCTGGGACCCCGCACCCGCGCGCCCGTGTGGTACTAGACCTGGCAATATTTGGCAGCCACCGGCAACCCCAGAAGATAAGAAGATGGCCTATTCCCTGCTGATGAGGGGTAAATACCCCGAAACACGTGTCCAGGGATGGCGAAGAAAGATACATCGCGGAATACAAAACTACACTGACCATAGTCCTTAGGGGCGATCCCGCTGGTGAGTGAGTGGTGTGCGACCCCACCCCCTTTTTGAAATATTTAAGCGGGCTGACGAGCCTGGGACCCCGCACCCGCGCGCCCGTGTGGTACTAGACCTGGCAATATTTGGCAGCCACCGGCAACCCCAGAAGATAAGAAGATGGCCTATTCCCTGCTGATGAGGGGTAAATACCCCGAAACACGTGTCCAGGGATGGCGAAGAAAGATACATCGCGGAATACAAAACTACACTGACCATAGTCCTTAGGGGCGATCCCGCTGGTGAGTGAGTGGTGTGCGACCCCACCCCCTTTTTGAAATATTTAAGCGGGCTGACGAGCCTGGGACCCCGCACCCGCGCGCCCGTGTGGTACTAGACCTGGCAATATTTGGCAGCCACCGGCAACCCCAGAAGATAAGAAGATGGCCTATTCCCTGCTGATGAGGGGTAAATACCCCGAAACACGTGTCCAGGGATGGCGAAGAAAGATACATCGCGGAATACAAAACTACACTGACCATAGTCCTTAGGGGCGATCCCGCTGGTGAGTGAGTGGTGTGCGACCCCACCCCCTTTTTGACTTGTGGGCTTTGCTGCCGCCCACACACCTCGCCGCACCCGCTTTGCGGGTGCCGCATCGCGGGTGCCGCATCGCGCTGTCGGTGGTGGCAGTGATGCTGTCCTGGTGAGGCTGCTGGGCTGTAAATACAGGGGAGGAGCATCGCGCTGCAGGGACTCACTCTCCCAGGAGTCCCTGCACGGCCGTACACACCTGGCCTGCGCACCCTGTGAGCCCCGCCCCAGACCCCCATATTTTATATTTGTTTGGACCAGTCCCACGCTGCGCGGGAGCGGGCGGGAGCGCTGGGCGAAGCCCGGGCAAAGGGCGGGCCCTTTGCATATAGCCAGGTTCTGAGCTGGGATGGGGCAGTGAGATAAATAACGGTGATGGATCAAGCCCTGATCTTTTGACTGGGTAAGAGTGGTCTGTTTAACTCAGACACTCTGTTTATCACCACCCCCCTTTTCTAAATCGTTTTTGGCCACTATAGGTGTGGCAGGGTATACTCAGACATGAGTCCCTTTCTCACTGCTCCATCAGGATTCAAGCAAGCCGGGCCGAAGAAGGCTGAAATGCCAGAAACCGGTCCCCGGTAGCTTGTCTCCTTTCTGGTGAAGAATTGGCTTGGTAGTTTAGTCTGCCCTGTTCCCATGAAGCACTGGGCCAGGGACAGACTGATTTGCATATAGCCAGGTTCTGAGCTGGGATGGGGCAGTGAGATAAATAACGGTGATGGATCAAGCCCTGATCTTTTGACTGGGTAAGAGTGGTCTGTTTAACTCAGACACTCTGTTTATCACCACCCCCCTTTTCTAAATCGTTTTTGGCCACTATAGGTGTGGCAGGGTATACTCAGACATGAGTCCCTTTCTCACTGCTCCATCAGGATTCAAGCAAGCCGGGCCGAAGAAGGCTGAAATGCCAGAAACCGGTCCCCGGTAGCTTGTCTCCTTTCTGGTGAAGAATTGGCTTGGTAGTTTAGTCTGCCCTGTTCCCATGATGCACTGGGCCAGGGACAGACTGATTTGCATATAGCCAGGTTCTGAGCTGGGATGGGGCAGTGAGATAAATAACGGTGATGGATCAAGCCCTGATCTTTTGACTGGGTAAGAGTGGTCTGTTTAACTCAGACACTCTGTTTATCACCACCCCCCTTTTCTAAATCGTTTTTGGCCACTATAGGTGTGGCAGGGTATACTCAGACATGAGTCCCTTTCTCACTGCTCCATCAGGATTCAAGCAAGCCGGGCCGAAGAAGGCTGAAATGCCAGAAACCGGTCCCCGGTAGCTTGTCTCCTTTCTGGTGAAGAATTGGCTTGGTAGTTTAGTCTGCCCTGTTCCCATGATGCACTGGGCCAGGGACAGACTGATTTGCATATAGCCAGGTTCTGAGCTGGGATGGGGCAGTGAGATAAATAACGGTGATGGATCAAGCCCTGATCTTTTGACTGGGTAAGAGTGGTCTGTTTAACTCAGACACTCTGTTTATCACCACCCCCCTTTTCTAAATCGTTTTTGGCCACTATAGGTGTGGCAGGGTATACTCAGACATGAGTCCCTTTCTCACTGCTCCATCAGGATTCAAGCAAGCCGGGCCGAAGAAGGCTGAAATGCCAGAAACCGGTCCCCGGTAGCTTGTCTCCTTTCTGGTGAAGAATTGGCTTGGTAGTTTAGTCTGCCCTGTTCCCATGATGCACTGGGCCAGGGACAGACTGATTTGCATATAGCCAGGTTCTGAGCTGGGATGGGGCAGTGAGATAAATAACGGTGATGGATCAAGCCCTGATCTTTTGACTGGGTAAGAGTGGTCTGTTTAACTCAGACACTCTGTTTATCACCACCCCCCTTTTCTAAATCGTTTTTGGCCACTATAGGTGTGGCAGGGTATACTCAGACATGAGTCCCTTTCTCACTGCTCCATCAGGATTCAAGCAAGCCGGGCCGAAGAAGGCTGAAATGCCAGAAACCGGTCCCCGGTAGCTTGTCTCCTTTCTGGTGAAGAATTGGCTTGGTAGTTTAGTCTGCCCTGTTCCCATGATGCACTGGGCCAGGGACAGACTGATTTGCATATAGCCAGGTTCTGAGCTGGGATGGGGCAGTGAGATAAATAACGGTGATGGATCAAGCCCTGATCTTTTGACTGGGTAAGAGTGGTCTGTTTAACTCAGACACTCTGTTTATCACCACCCCCCTTTTCTAAATCGTTTTTGGCCACTATAGGTGTGGCAGGGTATACTCAGACATGAGTCCCTTTCTCACTGCTCCATCAGGATTCAAGCAAGCCGGGCCGAAGAAGGCTGAAATGCCAGAAACCGGTCCCCGGTAGCTTGTCTCCTTTCTGGTGAAGAATTGGCTTGGTAGTTTAGTCTGCCCTGTTCCCATGATGCACTGGGCCAGGGACAGACTGATTTGCATATAGCCAGGTTCTGAGCTGGGATGGGGCAGTGAGATAAATAACGGTGATGGATCAAGCCCTGATCTTTTGACTGGGTAAGAGTGGTCTGTTTAACTCAGACACTCTGTTTATCACCACCCCCCTTTTCTAAATCGTTTTTGGCCACTATAGGTGTGGCAGGGTATACTCAGACATGAGTCCCTTTCTCACTGCTCCATCAGGATTCAAGCAAGCCGGGCCGAAGAAGGCTGAAATGCCAGAAACCGGTCCCCGGTAGCTTGTCTCCTTTCTGGTGAAGAATTGGCTTGGTAGTTTAGTCTGCCCTGTTCCCATGATGCACTGGGCCAGGGACAGACTGATTTGCATATAGCCAGGTTCTGAGCTGGGATGGGGCAGTGAGATAAATAACGGTGATGGATCAAGCCCTGATCTTTTGACTGGGTAAGAGTGGTCTGTTTAACTCAGACACTCTGTTTATCACCACCCCCCTTTTCTAAATCGTTTTTGGCCACTATAGGTGTGGCAGGGTATACTCAGACATGAGTCCCTTTCTCACTGCTCCATCAGGATTCAAGCAAGCCGGGCCGAAGAAGGCTGAAATGCCAGAAACCGGTCCCCGGTAGCTTGTCTCCTTTCTGGTGAAGAATTGGCTTGGTAGTTTAGTCTGCCCTGTTCCCATGATGCACTGGGCCAGGGACAGACTGATTTGCATATAGCCAGGTTCTGAGCTGGGATGGGGCAGTGAGATAAATAACGGTGATGGATCAAGCCCTGATCTTTTGACTGGGTAAGAGTGGTCTGTTTAACTCAGACACTCTGTTTATCACCACCCCCCTTTTCTAAATCGTTTTTGGCCACTATAGGTGTGGCAGGGTATACTCAGACATGAGTCCCTTTCTCACTGCTCCATCAGGATTCAAGCAAGCCGGGCCGAAGAAGGCTGAAATGCCAGAAACCGGTCCCCGGTAGCTTGTCTCCTTTCTGGTGAAGAATTGGCTTGGTAGTTTAGTCTGCCCTGTTCCCATGATGCACTGGGCCAGGGACAGACTGATTTGCATATAGCCAGGTTCTGAGCTGGGATGGGGCAGTGAGATAAATAACGGTGATGGATCAAGCCCTGATCTTTTGACTGGGTAAGAGTGGTCTGTTTAACTCAGACACTCTGTTTATCACCACCCCCCTTTTCTAAATCGTTTTTGGCCACTATAGGTGTGGCAGGGTATACTCAGACATGAGTCCCTTTCTCACTGCTCCATCAGGATTCAAGCAAGCCGGGCCGAAGAAGGCTGAAATGCCAGAAACCGGTCCCCGGTAGCTTGTCTCCTTTCTGGTGAAGAATTGGCTTGGTAGTTTAGTCTGCCCTGTTCCCATGATGCACTGGGCCAGGGACAGACTGATTTGCATATAGCCAGGTTCTGAGCTGGGATGGGGCAGTGAGATAAATAACGGTGATGGATCAAGCCCTGATCTTTTGACTGGGTAAGAGTGGTCTGTTTAACTCAGACACTCTGTTTATCACCACCCCCCTTTTCTAAATCCTCTTAGGCCCTCAGAGGCCAGAGGAGGCCGGGCTGGGCCACCCCCCTGTCGTACAGGACATTGGACCCCATAATTTGGTATTTTGATTTTGCGCCATCCAACACACTGTTCTGTGTATCACTATTGACTTCTCTGTTGCATTATGGTGCGGACACTTAGGAAGGACCGCAAGGTCACTATTGCATCCACTGGGGGGGTAGCAACTGGTACTATCGATCAATTCCTGACACGGACAAAGGTGGTTATAGAGAAAGAGATAGCGCTAGTGGAGATGCGCTTGTCGCTAGATCTACTAACCGGGAAACGTTCCTCGCTTGGCAAGATTGGAACATCTGTTACACCTGAACCTGTTCCAAGCATCACTCCACTAGTCACTTTGAGCCCAGTATCCAGCCACACACAAGGGGAAATCGATAGCACCGAGTCATGTTCCCTATTAAATTCTACTCCTATCAGTCTGACCTCTCGTGCCTCCTGTGTTTCATCACCCATATTACCCACCCCACCATTGCAGCCATCTTCTCCTGCCATCTCTGTACATGTTAATACAGAGATGCGTGAGACTACCAATATTAGCACTGTTAATCCACCAGCATTATTGTCACCCTGACCTGTGATCTCTGCATATGTTAATCCAGAGCTACCTGAGAACACGAATATTAGTACTATCAGTACTACTGACCCACCAGGCAAAAGGAAAAGAGGCGCTAGCCCACCAAAGAAAGTGGCAGTAAAGAGGCGTAAAAAAGTACAAAGGGTACCCCGAGAGCCTCTGCTACCTACTACTTCACCTTTAATAGTTATTGACAATCCCCATCCAGTCTTGCAAGGGTGTAGTGAAGTAAGGCTAATGGAGAAAATGGAAAAGTTGGTTAGGTCACTAATGTTACCATTAATTGAAAGGACGAAACAGATTAATTCTAAATTAGACCACTTAGAAAAATTAGTTTCTGGTAACACAACCAGACTAGACACCATTACAACAGTTTTAAAGAGTCCAAAGGTCCCACATCCTACCACTGCCATACCAATTACCGTCCCAAGTACTAAAAGCGTAACTATGAAACCCAACACCACCACACCCTTGGTCACTCTACCTGCTACAACCACTACGAATAAAAGTACGCCAGATACCAACTTCAAGGGATATGCTAGAAACAAATCCGTAAGGGTCGGCGCCACGCCCAAGAACCAACCCGAGTCACGTGTTCATACAACAGACAATTTGCCCAAGGCACAGGGTGATACGAACAATAAGCATATCCACCAACGAGTCCCCTGTGTAAATCTTCCCCCGGAAGCAATACCATATACAATCATCATGGTGGGAGTACGCGGGATTGGAACTGAGAAATGGGAAACACATAGGGACTTGAAGCATAAAGTCATTTATTGGCTTAACACCAACAGAACACTCCCCCCCCTTCTCCAACACAGAGATACTTAACGTTAGGAGAGTAAACTGGGTAGGGAACACTACTAAGGACCTGGAAGGTGACTGTGTCATCGTGAGTTTTAAAGATCCCTGGGTGTTTGATTTCATTCGCAGGGAACCAAGGTTCGGCAGAGAGGGGGACATCCAAACACTAGACCTAAATTATTTCTACCCTGGTATTAGACATGGCCCATCTTTCCATCCGCGCCATGCATATAGAAGGGAGCCCTATGTAGCAAACACTCTCAACAGGGCTATGTTTCATCTACCCTTATCAAATCTATTCGAGTCGTTTTCAAACTTAGAGGGGGTAGACTGACTGTCATGTAATGTTGATTTGTCTGTAACTAGTAAATCTAATAAAATGTCCTGAGGGGTATCAAACATGGAGCGATTGTGGAAACTTTAAACGATGGGCAGGATGAGGGCAATGAAGAAGGCCTCAAAGCAGGGCAGGATGTGGACATGTTTTATCAGCATTCTGTTGAGGGAAAAATAGCTAATACAAGAACTATTATGAATGATTTAGTCCAGAATGCGGACCCCCCTGTTAATTTGGAGAAAGACCAAAACCTATGCGAACTGGAAAAAATCTCATGCACAGAGGCGAATGTTTCATCAAAACATAATAACACGCCTACTACTGATACAACACATATAGGCAGCCATAGGTTATCACCCTCCCTCCAACCAGTATATGTAACTGGAGTTGGATTGAACTTTATAACCTGGAATAAAGCAGGTATAAATAGCAAATTTAATACCCCATTCTGGAATGATTTTATTTCCCAAGGGCATGACATAATATGTCTCCAAGAGACATGGTATAGAGATCAAATTACTGTTGAAGGTTACACATCCTTTTATATAAACGCCGTGGACTCGGTTGCTGGCAGGGCAAAGGGTGGCTTATTGACCCTGGGCTCACTGAATTCAAATTAGGCAAACACATAGATGTTGGCCCTCATGCTTTAATAATTTGTCTTGAGCACCAGAAAACTAACGACTTAATGATTGTTAACTTCTATAACAACATTTTTAACGCCAATAGAGATTTTGTGGTACAGGAAATAGAAACAGCAATAGACAATCTTCTTACCAATTATAGAGATTGCCCTGTCATACTCTGGGCAGGGGATTTTAACCTGCAAGTTTGCGCAGATGCCCAAAAGGGGATCTGCGGTACCACTTATGACCTGGAGGATAGAAGTACCATAATTCATAATCATTTCTCACATGACAAATATGGGCTGGCTTTCGAACAGCTTGGCTGCCAAATTAGATCTAGAACTTCTGGACTGCTCCAAAAAGAGGGGAGACATCAGATGTCCAACATTTAACCTCATGAATGCTAGTGGAATTCCCCTGCTGTGCTGAGATTTTCAAAATCCTATGCTTCATGACGAGCTGGGCTCGTCATCAGCCTGGGAGGAGGCTACTTTATGACGAGCCCAGCTCGTCATGAGCCTGGAAGGGGTTAAGGGTAGGAATTTCAATTCCAACATCAATCACATTTTAGTATCGAGTGGTACTGCGAACTGTGATCTATGGATAGAGGAGCAAGCTGTGAGTGATCACAACAGTATCTCACTGACTTTACTTGGCTGGGGTCCTAAAACTCAAATATATAGTAAGCCGATACAAGAAATTATGGCCTCTAGACCAAATGGACGGGGACGGGGGCTGGACCAGCGAACAGGAGTGTGTACAGCTAAAACTGTTGAGGAACACCAATAGCATCTTTAGATTCGCAGCTAAACTGGGGAACCGCAGAATAAAAGAAATGATCCACATCTACATCGTGAGGTGCTTGTCATCTGCACTGTACGGGGTCGGTGTGTGGGGACATAACACCAATAGTTGTAAGCTGCTTCAACATCAGGAAAATCACTTCCTTAATCGCTTATTATGTACCCCGGCATCTGCTTCCATAGAGATCATACATAGGGAAGTAGGTTTAGCCTACATCGGAGATCTGGCCGCATTACATCCCCTTTCCCTATGGAGATCCATTTGGTCCAAAGCAGAAACAGAATTCACACAAACCGTAATTAAGGATTGTTTAAAACTAGAACATCATATGCGTATCCCCTGGTTTAGGCACATCCGGTTTTGGTTCAAGGCAGTCTTTGACCACAACCCATTTTTGAACCCAGAACTGGGTGTCCCGCTTTCAAAAAAAGAGCTAAAAGATCTGTTCTTGGAAAATGCAAAGAAGGTTAGGGCTGCCAGATATGCAAGCCAACACACATACGCTTTCTATAACGAACACAATATCGCAGAAGGTCTCCAACAATACTTGATAACCGTCACCAGAAGTTCACATCATTTTGCATTGACCCAGCTGAGATTGGGCACTGTGCACCACCTAGTGTCCTTCCCCATACTGGAAGGAATAGCACTTTGCCCTGCCCATGCGACGGGACATCCAAACAGAGCTGTTGCCATTTTATGCTTTTCTGTAAATTTTACATTTCTTATAGGAAAATATACATAAAGCCTATGTTTTTAAAACATAACAAAAGAACTACCAAAGAAGCCTTGCTGTTAATGTTCGAATTCAATAGCACGGATGTATGTTTCCATGTAGCCACCTACATTTTAAAATGTGTTTCCAGTAGGAAATCGATCATCCTATGATTCAGATTAACATGATTCCTGTAATTTAAACAGTCTGTATATTGTTGTTTGTATTGGTTTTATTACTGTATTTTGAATCAATTGATTATTTATTTAGATGAAATTATCATATATTATCAATAATTTTAACATGAATTTAACTAGAAAGTATATCTCTAAACGAAACATGAGCTATTCTAATCTTATTTCATACATTTTTTGGGATTACGCACTTTGTCACTTTACTTAAAGGAAATAATGTAATAATGCAATTAATTGTTTGCAAAATGTCTTGAGCTAAACACCGCAACTTTGTCCTCCAAAAGTGATTTCATTTATCTAATTTCGTGGAGACTTAGTTCATGCCCTTGTTTTAGTATGGTAATCGATTTTCTTTAAAAAAAGGTCTATGATGTATTATCTGTATATTCTTTTTTGTGTGCTATATGGTTATATTTTATATACCGAATAAAGCATTTGAAATTTGAATTTTAAAAAACTGTACAGATTTGCTTGGTTTATCTAGGTGCCGGCTGAGCTAGGGTCCAAAACCACAGCTAGGTACTTCGCCTAGCTGTGACCCACGACAGGCAAGGGCCCAAAACGTATTGTGGAAACTTCAAAATTACTAATCACAAAACGACCTGGTTTTGCAAGGGAGGGTCACCTGGGTTTTTGGCCCCAGGCTTGCCGTCCATCTAGGGAAACCGACCAAACCCACACATTTCTGAAACCTAGACAGCTGGGGGAGTCCAGGGCGGTATGAGTTGCGTAGATCCCCAAACGTTTTCCTACACAGAATCACTTGCAAATCTCAAATTTAGCTGAAAAAATCTTTTTTTCTGAAATTTCTGTGAGGGAAAGTTGTGGAATCACCGGACTGACACAAATTTCCTATCACTCAGGGTTCCCTCAGGTCTCCTTATAAAAATGGTACCTCACTGATGTGGGTGGGCCAAGTACTTGTGACAGGCAAGGGTCCAAAACGTATTGTGAAGACATCAAAATTACCTATCACAAAATGACCTGATATTGCAAGTGAGGTATCATTTAATCGGGTGACCAAGGGGAACGCTGGGTGGTAGGACATTTGTGCCGGCACGGCGATCCCACTCAAACGTGTGTAGAAAAAGGGGGTTTTTCAGCTAAATTTGAGGTTTGCAGAGTATTTGGGGGAGGAACACATTGGGTTATCCCTGCAACCCATACCTCACTGTACTCCCCAGGGTATCTAGTTTTCAGAAATGTATGGGTTTGGTAGGTTTCCCTAGATGCCCACTGAGCCCGGGGCCAAAAACCCAGGTGACCCCCTTGCAAACCAGGTCGTTTTGAGATAGGTAATTTTGATGTCTCCACAATACGTTCTGAGCCCTTGCCTGTCGCAGGCACTTGACCCACCCACACAACTGAGGTACCATTTTTATCTAGAGACCTGGGGGAACGATGGGTGGTAGGAAATTTGTGTCAGCCCAGTGATCCCACAACTTTACCACACAGAAATTAGAGAAAAATGTGATTTTTTCAGGTAATTTGAGGCTTGCAAGGGATTCTGGGTAGGAAAACATTGAGGGATCCATCCACCCCATACGTCCCTGGACTTCCCAGAGTGCCTAGTTTTCAGAAATATGTGGGTTTGGTAGGTTACCCTAGATGGCCACAAGTTTGGGCCAAAAACCCTTGTGCCCCCCCCTTGCAAAACCAGGTCATTTTGTAATAGGTAATTTTGATGTCTCCACAATACGTTTTGGGCCCTTGCCTGTCGCAGGAACTTGGCCCACCCACACGAGTGAGGTATCATTTTTATCGGGAGACCTTGTGGAACGCTGGGTGATAGGAAATTTGTGTCAGCCCAGTGACCCCACAACTTTCACACACAGAAATTTGAGAAACATTTGATTTTTTTCAGGTAAATTTGAGGTTTGCAGGGGATTCTGGGTAAGAAAACATTGGGGGATCCACAAAAGCCATACCTCACTAGACTCCCCAGGGTATCTAGTTTTTAGAAATGTGTGGGTTTGGTAGGTTTGCCTAGATGGCCGCCCAGCCCAGTGCCAAAAACCCAGGTGCCCCCCCTTGCAAAACCGGGGCGTTTTGTGATAGGTAATTTTGATTTCTCCACAATACATTTTGAGCCATTCCCTGTCGCGGACACTTGGCCCACCCACACGAGCGAGCTACCATTTTTA
This sequence comes from Lissotriton vulgaris, assembly GCF_964263255.1. Taxonomy (NCBI): domain Eukaryota; kingdom Metazoa; phylum Chordata; class Amphibia; order Caudata; family Salamandridae; genus Lissotriton; species Lissotriton vulgaris. Next base: position 719,078,653 of record NC_141687.1, read on the forward strand.
TCGGGAGACCTAGGGGAACGCTGGGTGGTAGGAAATTTGTTTCTATCACAAAACAACCTGGTTTTTCAAAGGGGTCACCTGCTATTTGGTACCACGCTCAGCGGCCCTCTAGGGAAACCTTCCAAATCCAGACATTTCTGAAAACTAGACATCCAGGGGAGTGCAGGGAGGTGTAGCTGGCATAGATCCCCGATATTTTCCTACCATGAATTCCATGCAAACCTCCAAATTAGCTGAAAAAATCACATTTTTCTCACATTTTTGTGTGGAAAAGATGTGGAATCAACAGGCTGACACAAATTTCCTTCCACCCAGCGTTCCCTGAGGCTTATTGATAAAAAGTGTACCTCACTTTTTTGGGTAGGCATAGTCATCGTAACAGGAAATGGCCAAAATCGTACTGTGCAGATTTCAAAATTACTATCAATAAACTACCTGGTTTTGCAGGGGTGATCACCTGGGAGTTTGGCCCCAGACTTAGCGGCCATCTAGGGAAATCTACCAAACCCACATGTCTCTGAAAACTAGACACCCTGTGGAGTCCAGGAAGGTATGAGTTGCCTGGATTCCCCAATGTTTTCCTACCCAGAATCTTCTGTAAACCTCAAATTTAGCTGAAAAAATCATATTTTTCTCAATTTTATTTGATTTTTCCAGTTAAACTTGAGGTTTGCAAGGAATTCTGGGTAAAAGAACCTGGTGAAAGCCACACAAGTCACCCTACCCTGGATTCCTTTGGGTGTCTAATTTTCAAAAATGTATAGGTTTGGTAGGTTTCCCTAGGTGGCAGCTGAGTTAGAGTTCAAAATCCGCAGCTAGGCACTTTGCAAAAAAGGGTCTGTTTTCACTGTAAAAATGAGGAGTGCACATATTGCGTTTTGGGCTGTGTCCTGTTGCGGGCATTAGGCCTACCCATAAAAGTGAGGTACCATTTTTATTGAGAGACTTAGGGGAACACAGAATAGTAAAGCAACTGTTATTACCTATTGACTCTCTATGCATTTCTGCCTTCCAATTGTAAAACAATGTTTAAAAAAGAAGTCACTTTGAAAAATGTCCTATAATTCACTTGCCAGTATGGGTACCCATAATTTTGGAGATGTCCAAATAGCTACTGCTTCTAAACTCTATATTTCGTCCCCATTTCGGAAAAACATATGTAGTTGATACCTATTGTTAACTCTTTATATTTTAGCAAAGGCATTGCAACATACGTGGTACGCAATGAAAAACCGTTGTAAGACGCAGCTCAGTTATTGGCTATGGGTTCCTCAGGTTCTTGGTGAACCTACAAGTCCTATGTATTCCCACAACCAGATGGTCTAGCAGATGTAAAAGTATATTGCTTTAAAAATCTGTAATACTTGGAAGAAGTTCCAGGTGAAAATGTTGGCACAATTGGCTGTTTTTTCAACTCATTTTCAATTTTTCTTATTCAACTGCTAGTTCCTATAAAAAAAAAGCATTGAAAGATCTACACAAAGAACCCCTTGCTGAATTTAGAATGTTGTCTACTTTTCTGAAATGTATAGCTTTCCAGGATCCATTATTGCTTTTATACCCATTTCTACCACTAACTGGAAGAAGGTTGAAAGCATAAAACATAGCAAAAATAGGCTATGTCCCAGTAAAAAGCCAAAACTGTGTAAAAAAATGGTTTTCTGACAAAAGTCTGACTATGTGACCAAGTTGCATCTCCTGATTAGGAGATGTCCCCTGTGCACAGCTCTGAAGACCCAAATAAAAATGGGTAACGTTTTTAACGCAAATGAATGTTTCTCAAAAATAAACAGCTCTGCAACCCTGGAGTACTGGCAGTGTGTGTCCCGCTTCCGTTTATTGTATCTAAAAGTCTGTCGATCCCTGAAAGTGGGTGATTTCAGCACCATACACCCTTTGTTGATACCATTTGCAGGGAAAAAAACCTCTTTCTTTTGCAGCACTTTTTTTCAACTTTTTCCCCCCAAAAATAAAAATGTAGCCGTATTTTGCCTCACAGGAAATCAGCACACCCTGGAAAGCTTTAAAATCCCCATGATGTTTGAAGAAAAGGACGCACATTTGGTGTGGATACATCATGTGGCCAAAATGTTACAGGGCCCTAAACGCAAACTACCCCAAATAGCCAAAAAAGAGGCTTAGCACAGGGGGGAAATGCCTAGCAGCAAAGGGGTTAATATAATCAAGGTATGCATTCCCACCTGAAATCCCCCGTAAAACTGATGACAGTGGTATTTATGATATTTTGCAAAAGAGGCGCATCTTTGGGAAGTGGGCCTCGATCCTGAAATGTGTCAAAATTCCTTTGCCTCTAAAACCCAGGCGTAGTGATGACGCATTGGCCGTGGCATAGGTATCTGATCAGTTGAAGTGAATTGAAAGAGTGTAATCTGCAATCAAGTCACATTCCCTGAACAGGTAACTGCACACATAAGGTAGGTAACCCAGTAAATATCATATCACACACCATCACAGACTTGTATGCACTTGCATTGTACTTTCACATAATATGTGACACATGTGTAGGCATAATGGTACACATACATACACTATGCCCACTTGTATTCCTGACACACAGGACAAATGTAAAAGACTGTAAGGTGAATTTTTCACCTTTTCACACTCTACTACATGGGTCCCAACACATGACGTTACTAGCGCCAGCCAAAACTGACTCATCACCTCTGATTTCTGACGCATTGCTGTACTTACATCAGTCTTATGACCAACTACAGCAATAAGCCACTTTTGGGTCGGATGCCTTGCGACATCCATCCCACCGATGAGTCAGAATTTCTGATGCATCCTTGGAACCTGCACAATGGAGCCCCGTATTTTAAATAGGGCACATCCATGGCATTGTAAGGTTTTTTGACACAGGCGCAAGATATTTTGACACATCTCTGCCTTGGTGCAGCAATGCATAATTTCTTCGTGTATATGCCACATAGTTTGTTTTCGGACTCGGGGGTAGGGGGTTCACCAAGCATCTCAGACATTTATTGAGCACCTCCAGCCCTTCTTTCCTTTGAATGTGTTCGACACAGACCCTGTCAGTATTCCATTCATGTTATAAGCCAGTTTAAGAAATCATTCTTGTGAAACAGAATGTTGTGGTGGATTGTGCCATAATGAGGAAGTGTATCTGTGCAGAGTTCTGAAGCAGCAGAGTGTTCCATTATGAGGAAGTGTACTTGTTCAGAGGTCTGAAGCAACAGAGTGTGCAATTATGGGGAAGCGTACTTGCACTGAGGTCTGAAGCAGCAGTGTGCCATTATGAGGAAGTGTACTTGTGCAGAGGTCTGAAGCAACAGAGTGTGCCATTATGGGGAAGCGTACCTGCACATAGGTCTGAAGCAACAGAGTGTGCCATTATGAGTGAGCCTTCCTCCACCAACGGGTGAGGACTCCCCTCCGGAGTCAACAGGAGATGGGGAGTTGGGTGGAGACGGAATGGAGAATCCCAAGAAAGTTCCAGTAGAACCGGAAACCAAACTTGCGACCTCCAAAACGGCGTTATCAGAACCATGGATGCTCCACTCTAACTCCTCGCGAACCTCCTCCCTCAGCGGGACCACCTGCGAATACGTGAGGCCCTTCCGAAGGTGGTGCACTTTCAAACGTTGAAGAGCCCGGTAATGCAATGGGCCCGGAAAGATTGCCTGAATGGAAGCCGAGAAAATGCCCACCAGGTGCGCAATCTGTCGCAAAGACGTTCCTTGTTTGGCTAAAGTCTGCCGGATCTCGTGGCGGCTCTTTGCCTCCTTCCTGGAGGGCAAACTGAGCGTGGCAGAAATGGAGTCTATCACAAACCCTAGAAAGGAATCTTTCTGAGTCGGAACCAGGAGGGACTTCTGTTCGTTGATCACGAACCCTAGAGACTGAAGGAGGGACACAGCCATCTGCAGATGCTCCCTGGGCACTGGCTCAAGAGAAGCATATTGTCCAAGTAGACGATCAAGCGGACCCCATGCGCTCTCAGGTACTCCACCACCGGCTTGAGGACCTTGGTGAAACACCACAGGGCCAAGGAAAGCACGAATGGAAGGCAGCGGAACTTGTATGCCTGACCCCCAGTGTTCCCTCGAGCGTGCGCGCCTGTGCACGCGCGCACCTCAGTGCCCCCGAGCGCGCAGTGCTTTGTATTGGCGCGCACACATCACTGAGAGCATTTGAGCCACCACTGCAGTGTGAAAAACGGGCATTTCGATCTTGCATATGAAAAGGCATTTAGCAAGTGCTCCAGGAAGGGAGCACTTGCTAAATGTCTTCTGTTTTTTAGAGTGCGGATCTGGGGGTCATTGTGTGCTTATGTTTGAGTATTCGTGTTAATTGCAGAGCCCATAAGGAGCTACGATTAACATGAATGCTTTAAAAAAAGGCACCCAATCGGCCCTGCAGCCACACTCTAGAAAATAAAAGAAATGCAGCACCAAACACAGCGTGTGCTTTTAGAATCACCAAAAAGCACACGCTGTGTCTGTATTGTGGCTGCATTTCATCTCTTACAAGTGCTGGGCTGCGGGGTGATTGTGTGCCTTTTTGGTAAAGTTTTCAGGTTAATTGTAGGTCATGATAGGCGCTGCCATTAACACTAAAACAACACACAACCACCCCGCAGCTGCACTCTATTAAGGGAAGAAATACAGCCAGCATACAAACGCGTTGTTTTGGCTGAAAACGGGGCAACCCAAGGGCAGGATGTTGCATGCCATCATAATAAGGACATTAGCAACTTACTGAGGACTAAAGCTTCTTTAGTTTATTGGGAGATACTTAAAATTAGCTGTAGCCTATAAACAAGATATACTCTTATGACAAAAAAACGGATTCAGTCTTGACTAGGGAAATTTAGGATTTCAAAATGTACTCTTGGAATATTATTTCCACATTTTTAAGGACAAATTGAAGGTGAGGCGGCATGTGTAGGGGAGGGGCATTCTGACTGCACAAGTGAGATCACACGTTCTGGGTTTAACAACAGCGAACTATCGTTTTACTTTATCAGTAGTTAGCTGCCCTCAGACTTTTTTCATGTAGCCCGATTTTCCATCTAGCACCACCCTTTCACCTGATTTAGTTTATTTGCATGTATTTAAATAGTGCGTTTCTCCAGTTATTGCAAATTGTACCCACATATGTTTGGATCTTGCATGTGTCTGTGTGTTCCCTTCCACGCTCTCCAGTCATGTGTATGTGCGGTATTTCTACAAAGCAAGCCTAGCTACTTTGTAGCGGAGCGCTGTACACACTCATTCTGGCAGTAAGTGATATGGTATCAGAGTTGGACAGTGTGAGAGGCCCCCTTCAAGCTTAATACTTTGATGTCACTGATTTTGGCAGCGTATGAGGCACCCAGGGCTGAGAGATATATCCATAAGAAACCATTTAGATTGCGTGCACTTCTAAAACAAGCTGCAAGGGAGGGCGCCTGATCGCAGAGCAGGCCTCTGGGTTTGTAAAGGTGTTTTTTTTTAATTTAGAATGTCGAAACATGGGTCGTTTTTCTTACCATTTTTTGCCACATATATGTGTCAATATTTTTGTGGATGTCTGTACGTTTGTGCACATTAATATTATAGCTATGTGTAAATGTAGATATATATATGGTTTGTCCTCATCTCAGGTGTACATCTTGGCAGGCCCAGTCAGCCTCTCATCCTTCCAAGGTCGATACAATTATAAGTATTGAGTAACTTAACAGTAAACCATTAAGTAGAGTTAGCAGTAAAAAGTAACAGGAACAAATTATCCCACAGGGTCTCAGAAGCTTTACAGATTTATGTATTATGTTTTGTTAAGTTGTTATATGATTTATGTTATGTTACTTTTTCATGGGCTAAACACGAATGTGCTGTACGGCTAAATACTTATAAAGTCCTAAAGGTGAGACCAATTGCATTGCAAATGCTTGTTTTTACTTCCTCCCCTTACCTCTAAAGGCTCAGAATCCTTCCATTGCAGAAGGGAAGGGAGGCATCCAGAGAGCAGAAGATATGCATTCTCTACCCTTAACTCGCACTTCTGAGGGGTAGCCATCAGCGTGGACTCCAAATTCCTGCCGCCCGACTGTTCCTCTGAGGGCCTACACAACAACCCTTCCCAACACACCACAGGCAGTGCACTTGACTGGAGTAGAGCTGCAACCTTGGGGACTCTATGTGCGTGCAGGGTGAATACAAAATAATGTGACTGTATGCATGCAGGGTGAGTGAAGTGCCTGTGTGAGAGCAAAGTAAGATATGTGACTGTACGAGTGCAGGGTGAGTGGTGTGATTTTGTGCCTGCAAAGTGAATTATGCAAGTCCACTGTATAAGCGCAAGGCAAAGGATGTGCCTGAGTGAGTGAGTGTGTGAAGGTTCATTAGTGTGCCACTGTAAGCGATGGGGTGAGTGATTGGGGTGCAATGGGAGCGATGTGTCTGTGTGAGCGTACAGTGAGTTGTGTGACAATGAGTATACTGGATGAGAGGTGTGAATGCACTCAGCGAGTTGTGTTCACTAGTGAGAGCAGGGAGAAAGGTATGCTTATGTGAGTGTAGGCTGAGCAAAGCGGTGTGCATCTGTGAACACAGGGTGAGAAGAGCGATGTGTCTGCATGAGTATAGGGAGAGTGGCGAGTCTTTGTGAGGTCATTTGCCTATGTTCAATACATTCCTGCAAGTTTTTGTGAACTATATGGTGGAAATACACCATTTGCACCGATTTTTTTCTTGTGATTTAGTACCAAATCAATAATTAGTCTCATAGTAACCCCGTCTCCATGGTTGATTCTCTCGTGCTTTCTCGCACTTCAAATTCACCTCAACGTTTTCTGCCTCACCACTTTTTAAAAGCACCAGCCACCACTACATGAGTTTAAAAGAGGAAGCACCAACCATTTGTCTCCGAGCCATAGATTTTCTGTCATCAGCACTTGTTCTCCATTTTTCAACAAGAGCAGTTCAAGCATGAATGGCAAAATGTCCTACTTTGCAAATGTTTTCTACATAATTCTGGTTCTGCAATATTCACCGCATAATGCATCAGCTGCTGCATACATTTACGATTTTAACAAAAAAAATGGTGTAGCTCTAACGGAACATATCACGTTACAAAAAAATTTGACTAGTGTTTCTGCGAAGTGGACGGCCCTTTGCAAAGGTTGACTGATCACCTTGTCACTGCTGGATTCGTATGTCATTGTTGTAGCTACCGCCCACCGGTGTGTCCAATCTTCGAAGCATGTGTGTGCTTCTGGTCACCAAAAGGGTGGTGTGATTGTGGGAAAACAGCAGGCAAGACCCGCTCCATGGATCACTCACGTGATGGCTGGTACCCCCAGAGTAGACTCACAGGAAGGCTAGTAGGGGCATGGCTAATTGATCTGTTAAATTCTGGCCTGCTAGCTCAGCGCTGTTCATGAATATTCTATCTCTGATGCATAGCATTTTAAATGTGATGGCGCAGTTGCATGCTCATATATATTAGACAATTTTAGCTTGCTGAATGGTGCTGCCTCATTGTCAGTGTACCTCAATTGCAGTATTGTCAGAGGGGCGCTAGAATACGTGACTAATGCATTTTAATGCGGTGATGCGGACACTAGCATTAAAATGCGTTAGTGGAAAGCCTGATGCGGCCTACGCTAACCCAGCCCTGAAACTGCGAAAACTAAAATTATAATACCAATGTTATTATAACTTTATTTTTCCAGCTCAAAGAGAGCATTTGTTAAAGTTTTCATGTTAATCGCAGTGCTCGTCATGAGCTGAAATTACCATGAACACTTGAACAAATGCACACAATCCCCCGCAGCCTAGCTCAACTAAGAAAAGAAATGCAGCAACATACCTGCTAAGGTTTCAAATTGCTTTGTGGGGTGGTTTCAAACCTGCCTTGCCCTTAACACCATTCATGTGGATCTGTATGTGTGGAAATGCACAGTCTTTTCACTTTTTTTCCAAAAGTTTAGAGTGATATTTGGCGCTGTACCCACACACGCGTCTGGTTACTGGCGCACATAGCCTTGGTTGCAGCGCACATAGACCTTACACTGCCGCACACAGAGGAAAGAAATTAGAGGGAACATTGCTGATCCCACCAAAGAAACTGGAGGAATCGCCTGTGCGGCGGGAAGATCGGTACCACCAGGTACGCGTCCTTTAGATCCAGCCTCACCATCCAATCAAGTGGCAGGAGAACATCCCTGAGCAGGTGAATACCCTCCATCTTGAAGTGCCTGTATACCAGCCACTCGTTGAACTACCGAAGGTTGATGACCGGTCTCCACCAGAAAAAGATTGCTGAGGAAATCCATGGGGTGAACCTCTGTCCGACACACCGCCCCTTTGCGGAGCAACTCGGCCACCTCTTCGTCCACCATAGCCGCATCTGCCGCGCAGGAAACTATTGGACGGAGACGACAGCATTGTCGGGGGGGAGCCGTAAAACTCTATCTGGAACCCCCTGACCATCTGGAGGACCCAAGCATCCCCAGTTAGCGCCACCCAAGCAGGGAAAATCTGCGCCAGCCTGCCCCCAACTCGTACTTGCGCAGCGGGCAAAACACTTACCATTGGCATTTCCGTCGTTGCCTCAGTAGCCACTGAAGCGTTGCCCCCTGGTCGGGTAGAAGTTGTTGAATCTTTGGTCCGTCTGATATTGTCCGTGCCCGGAGCCTTGCCCCCTGCATTGGGGCTGTTGGTTCTGGCCACAGCCGGGCGGGCGGCTCCTACCCCGACCGGCCCCCCGGAAAACCAGAGGGCTGAACACTGTCTTAATATTAGCCTGCGCCTTATCCAATGAAGTGAACGTGGCAACAAACTTCCTCAGTTCCTTAATAAATGGTTCGCCAAACAACCCCCCTTGTGCTGATGCCCCCGCCTCCGAACATGCCAAGTCCCCAAGCTTGGGATCCAACTTAATCAAAAGTGATCTACGCCTCTCAGTTGAGAGTGTGCAATTTGCGCTGCCCATAAAGCAAATCGCGCACTGCGCCCACTCAGATAAAACCTCTGTGTTAATTAAGGGGCCTGAACTACGGGTCTCCTCCGCCATGTCTAATATCTTAGTCATTGCACCAATGGCATGTAGCAACTTGTCTTGGCATGCGCGCCACGAATTATCTATCCCTTTCTTAGGGTCTTTAATAAACTTGGCCAAAAAGGTAGCCATTTTACCCTCAATTTCAGGGGTGAGTGACACGTTTCCATCCAGGGTAGGCCGGGGGCATTCAGCTCGCAACCTACTCCGAGCCTCATTCTCCAATGGCTTCCTGAGGCGAGAAGCCACGTACAATGCAGCCTTCTCTGCGGGGACCCATTCCGCCGATCTAGGATGAACTATATCCTCTGGGTCCAACATGCATGCGATGCCAGTCTTCTGAAGGTCAGTAGACACCGACTGCCGTCAAGAGCCGGCGTCATCATCAGAAGCATCCAGGGTGTTTCCCTGCTGCGTTTCGAGGGATGCCGGTTGCGGATCTTCACCCGAAGGCGGCGGGTCCTGAGACAGAACTATTGGGGCCCATGTGTTCTAGAAAGGCCTGCTTAAGGCGCTCAAAAGCGTCAGTGTCAACCGCCTTGTCGCATCTTTTCTTGGGGGGGGGGGGTCCCTGTCTGTCCGGTTGGGCCTGCGCACCGTCGCCTGAGGGTACCGGGGCTGCAGGGGGGGCTGCCCCACCTTTGCACACAACTGTTCAATCTTATCGGCCAGCCGCTGCTCCATGAGGGTCATGAGCTCTGTGACCGCTTTGTAAATGGAGCTGTCTTCTTTATTATAGAAATCACCAGCCCATTGTAAATAGGCCAAGGAGTCCTCCTCCTCATAATATTTATTCTCCACCTGCCAGAATAATTAGCACACCCACAAGCGTCTGGGACAGGCACAGGGCAAACCCTAGGAGTCACACTCACGCGTAGCGTGGAAAGTTTAGAGCTGAGGATCCTTCTGAGTATTTGTGAGGCCAAAGGCACAGGCTTTAATGGGCATACAGCCCTGTGACACCACAAACTCCCAAAAAATGCACAGGAACAGCTGCCTGCCAGTGGTGTCCATGTGGGGACTAACGCGATCCTCCCCCACACACAGGTACCTACCCACCAGAAATGGGCATGAGGAGCACAAGCTCACCAGGTGCACCGCACCAACTTCCTACCCGCCGAGCGGGCGATTCACACCAATACGGGGCACAATACAGACCCAGAACACACTGGGCGATTACAGGCAGCACGGGCACGGACTTCAGGGTGACCAGAGCGCGTTCTGACAGCTTCTGGCTGAAAACATGCTCCGGAGACCCGAGTCACGTCGCCCGCACATTGCCCTCTGCTGGGCGGAGGGCCGCACCACGGTCCACGTCGGAAGGGGTATAAGCCGTGTAAGGAGCGCACGAGAAGGGGAATCTGCGGGGAAAACAAGCAACCCACAATCCCCACAAAAGTCAACAGGCTATTACCATAAGCATTGTACAGATAATGGAAAAGCACTTAACTCTAGCTGTCGAGCAGCGAAGAAAGAGGAAGTGCAGGAAGTAACAGAAGGATTTATGGGCTGACATGCATGGACTCTGTAGATGGACTGTTTTCTTTCCCTAATGGTATGGGAAATGTAGTTTTGTTGCATAATGGTGATGAGCTGCTGTTTGAAAATTGTTAATAAAAGCGAAGAAAGAATGAGCATAATCCTCGCCTCCGGTCCTGACATAGAATATAAATCATAAGTACAGAGAACTCAGTGCAGTTCAATGCAAAATCTTCAAAGATTGGCCTTACGAAGTAGGGAATGAGGTATCCTAGTTACAGAGGAAGAGCACATCATTTGATAGGACCTTAGACAAAAGATTTCATACATTACTTTGCAAGTACAAGGGTTCTCGGGATGTGCACCAATAAGGAACAAGCAAAAAGAAACATGTTACTACAGAATACATTTGAAGATTCTCTCATAATACTAGTACTACATTGAAATACTATCTCTCTCGCAGTTTTTCAAGCACTTGAGTCAACACATGTATGAGCAATTGACTGGAACAGGTAGGATATCCTTGCTTGAGGACAACTTGGTGAGACGCTCCTGGAAGCACTCAATGACGTCTAGTCGGAAGATTGGAATTCTTTATTTAGCCGAGACAAAACAACAACTATAATCGTGTGGTCTGGTACAGCATTATTTCAAAATCGAAGATCATACATCTACGGTTATGTTAGAGCAAGTTTGATTTCAAGCATTTTAGAATCACAAAGGAAAAACAACATTCACAACATGAAATATGCTATTCTTGTGTGACTGCAACTATGGTTGCAAACCATTGAAACATTTCTGGTTCCCAGGTTAAGGCTGGGAACTGATTTGACATGGGAAAGCTTCCTCCTTGGGATTCGAGGCTGGCAGTCTCGTGGAAGCTGGCGGGGTTCATGGGCATCGGTGAGCAGGATGATCACTGGTATGGTGCTTTTTTTTACATCTGGTTGTATGTGTGATTTGATGGCATAGGTTGTGCTTATACATCCATGTTTGTGTCAAGCTCCCAAACATACTTTACTTAAATAGGTCCTAGAAAGTATTGTCCTCTTCAATTCTTTTTTTGGTGTTTTTCTTTGGCAGACCTCGACTAGTTGTGCTTTCAAACTTGCTTTGCCCACGTTCCATAATATTAATTGTTGCTCATGTTATTAACAAATAAAACATTACACACAACCGTACCATTTCACTCAAGTGCCAGAAGTGTCTGTTTGAAACTTTGTGTGCGTTGTCTTCCGACCCAGTTAACAAAAACAACTGTGCCTGGTGTCTTTGTTTGAAATCATAATTTATTGTTGGGTATTTTGCGGCTGTCATTTAATCCCACCGAGGTTTTTGAGGCAGACGTCTGTATTTTGTTGTCACTATACTGGCGCTGAAGGGAGCGAGAGCACCTGCTGAACCTGATTTGAGCAGATCTGTTTACCTCCTGTCTGTTTTTGTTTTGCATATTGTCTTCAGCAATGATACCTGGTTGGTATAAATGGGACGCCGACGAAGGTACCTGCGCCCACAGAACCCATCTGCAAACCTCAGGTATGTGGCGTATTTTGCTGTGGAACTTATTTGCCCTGGCCGAAGAATTAGATGACAACCAATAAGAAATGGTAATATAAAAAACCTTCTTTTTAGTGTCGCCCAATAACTGTGAACTTTACAGCTTGATTTAGAAAAAGTAAGTAATAAAAAGTATTTCTATCATCATTATTTTTACATAAATAATTGTATTTAAGGTATACTTGCCCTAGCAAAATTGCTATGTATTGAATATAGGCGGACAACAAAACTATCAAATTTCACTGTGTACCATTTCTTAACACTTTTTCATACAGCTGAATGACAAATTGCTGCAGTTTGAAATATATGTAAGAAAAATAAGAAACGCAACATTAATCTGTGCAGGTCAGGAGCAGACCCGTATTTTGACAGTAGGATGCGGTATTTGACACTGATGATTTAGGAACCTCCCCAGAGTTTGGGAATGGCGTTTAATTATCTTTCTATCCACCGCCGAAGGCTGCGTGTTTAATCTGCCTCCCTGCTCCACACTGCTCGTTTGCGCAATACATCATTGCTGGCTGGCACCAATAGCGGTCGTAAATAGTTCGTGTTCTTCAATGTCAGGCTGTTAAGTTGGTTTGATGAAACAGAATTTAAATACATAACTGACTGAAGTTTCGAGGAAAACTTATTTCCTCTAATGATTATTCTTATTTTCTCTGTACAGCCGCAACAGAATCCATTTATAAGAAAACAGGGATTCACTGGTGAAGTCATAGAGGTAAATATTTCTAATTAAAATATTTCCTCATGGGAGATGAGTAATGTAAAAAAGCATATAGTCTATGTATTAACTGGGGTGTTCGTACAGGTGTCGCCAGGGCCCGCGGTTCTTTAGGGACCCTGGGAACCCAGCTGGGGAACGAGCCTTCGGTGCCTGTAGAAACCTGCAGGGACCTGAGGTCCCAGCTGGGCGCTGCTCCTTTTTTTTGTTGCAGATTTATATAGCACAAACTCGACTCGAAGGTATTGGAGCGCTTTACATGAGCACCAGTTACGTTAAACAAGGACACATTATTTGGTAGCCACGGGGAGATTAAGTGATTTGCCCAGAATCAAAGCATGTGGAGTTGACCCCGAGGCGCGAACCTTGGTTTCCCAGCTCCAAGGGTCGGCAGTCTAGCTCTGAGACCACATCCTCTCCATTCTCCTCTCTCCTTCTAGGGCATGGTTGTATGTCATAGCAACGCATGCCTTTACCACGCATGCGTTACAACAGAATGCTTTTTTCACGCATATCCTTTTCCGTGAAGTTACCTTTACCACGCATAGATTTACAACTATTTTTGTTTTAAATGTATGCATGGTAAGGGCATACTCTTGGGAAAGGTTATACCCCTTCCCTGTACCCTTACGTGTCCCTGAGCCCTCAAACCTTCATCTAATTACCCCTTCCCTTAACCCGCAATCTTTTTTTAAAAATTAAAATTCCCCTTACCTCTTCACGTCGTCGTCTCTTCGCCTTCATCTTCCTTGATGACGTCATACGTCGTAAAGAGGAAGTGGAAGTTTCTTTCCGTTTCCTCTCTAACGACGCCGATTGCCTCCACTTTGCTTCATCGCTTAATTTCGGTTTTTTTGGGGGGGAGGGAAGACCCCTAAGCCCCCTTTTTTCACACTTTTTTTGGGGTGGGGAGACCCTCCAAGCCCCCCCCTTTTTTTTGCCTTTACCACACATGCCTTTACTTTGCATCTCATAGTAAAGGTATGCGTGGTAAAGGCTTTCGTGGTAACCACGAATGCGTTCTAATGCATGCGTGGTAAAGGCTTTCATGGAAACGGCTGAGTTGTAGTGGCCGTTTCCCCTACGGCACAGATAAATTTCTACTGCGCAAGCAGGGCTTTTCCAGGGCTAGCAGTTTTCTGCCGGCCTCATTCATGTCCAGATTTACTAAGCCTTTGCGTTGCCATTGCGTGATGCAACGCAATGCAAAGTCTTAAGTGCTATTTACGAAGCCACGCAAAGCCACCTTGCATAGCTCTGTTTGGCTGAGTAAATTCAGAGTAACACAAGCAGAAATTGCGTCCTTGCGTTACTCCACGCTGGGCAGGTGTCCCATGGGTGGAGTGTGGCTGTTCCCCTGCGTCCACCCATGGATTTAGAGGATACCCAGATTTACTAAAGGTAGTAAACTTGGGAATGTGTCAACAGAAGCGTAAAGAGGAGAAATGTGTTTATTTCTTCTCGTTATTTCCTGTTTCTAAAGAGGAAAATACCTCTGAGGATTAGCAGGAAGGTGCACCTTCCTGCACAAAAGCAATCCTACATGTGAAAAAGGCGCCCTTGGACCATGGCACAATGGTGCATGCGTGGACGCTTGGCAGCACTTAGTGCGCCAGCGTAGAGAGAGCAGGAATGTGCCATATCTTGATAAATATGGCACATACTTGCTCTCTCCATTTGATGCAGCACAGCAAAATGTCTTGCCGCCTTGTGTTGCTTCAAATGTTAGTAAATGTTGTTCTCAGTGTATGGGCCAGACGCAGGGCCGGCTTCAAAGCTGGTGGCACCCGGTGCAACAGTGCTTGTTAGCGCCCCCCAATGACCACGTCTGCCAGGAATTTCTTCACTACCACCCTTTAACAGTGCCCCTCAAGTCTCCATACCACTCTCTTTCAGATGCATTTAATTAGTTTCATAATGCCACTCATATCAGTGTAGGGTGTCAGAGCACTGTACATCCCACACAAATTCCACCTAGAAAAATCATTCATACACATGTAAATCTGTATATAGGAAATGTTCCATAAGACAGAGTACTACAAGGTGTAGGAGTCGCATGTCATCTGTACTGGCAGGCAGTACAGTTTAAGAGTGCTTGCTCTTCAGGACAGCACACTCAGAATGTATAATGTAACGCCATGGTTGTGGGGGGGGGGGGTTTATTAATAAGAATTGATTTCTACCCAAATGAACACTTTTTGCAACAAGAGGATAATGAATGACTTGGGAAAAAAATCATAACGCACTAATATAAAGTTTGCATGCAGTTCTTTGATGACAGTGGAGAAGTGTGGCTCAGGGGTGGAGAAGTGTGGCTCAGGGGTTAGAGGCGGCAGACCTGGAGCTTGAGTTCGGCCCGGGACCAGGGTTCAATTCCCCGCCTCGGCGGGTCTTGGGCTCAAAATTCCACGGACTTGTTAATTCTCGCTCCGGTGCCTTCTCGACCTTCTGCAACACTGGGCAAAGCTTGCTTAATCTCCACAACAGCCGCTCGCGGCGGGATGCCTGGCTTTCACCCTGTGGACACCCTGCCGGGGCCTCTCACAGGGGAATACCAGGACGGGTTCCCTAAGCAAGCACCAGGATGCCCTTTGGGTGACAGGTTGCGCTATATAAGTACACCTACATTTACATTTACAGTTAATAGCTCACTTTTCTAAGTTAGGGTTTTAACTTATAAACTGCAAGTAGCAAAAGGATTTCTCTGACAAAAACAGTAACCCACTGACCTATTTACATTATATGCACTTTGTGATCAGCATTGTATACGTTCTTTGCAGTAGGCATATTAACCCTCATATTAACCCTCTGAACTACATTACAATGAGTTAAAACTTCCACTAGAGAAAACTCTGATTTCCCTCTAGAAAGAACATTAATCACCTGAGTTATCGTGACATTTTTATTGTGGCCTGAAAATTGCTGGAGGCTAGGAACATGTGCAGGTGCTTTTAAAACCGAATACACTTGCAAACAGGTGCCCCACCTGGCGTCAGTGGGTGCTGTGGCGGCCGTGGTATCGCTCTAGAGCCGACCCTGGTCAGACGAAGGACAAACCCTGGCCAGCAAAGCCACACAATGTTTTCTCTCTTTTAATAAAGTGAAGTACCTGCTCACGGCAGGACACAAATCAGGATTTCTGATCACTAGATGGCACATGGGTGGGAAATCCTACAGCAGTGTCTGCAATGCAGCAACCACTCACAGTGCAGGAGGGGAGGGGAGCCAACATCGTGAGGACCTGAGAAGGATGGTGAGGCCCAGAAAGTGGCCGGGGTCTAGGTAAGATTAGGGTTGTGAGCCGCAGTGGCAAGGAGAGCACAAGACCTACGTTTGGACATGCCCATCTCACTCGGGGTGACAAATGCAAAAAGAACAATTTATGGACAGAATGCTGAACAATGTCATACATTCAACCCAGTGCAGAGATCTTCTAAACTAGAATGGCGTGGTGTTTAATAAAACGATGGATTTAACCCAGATCTGTGACTGGGGGTGAAAGTTTGATTCATTCAGCATTCCGTCCATCATCTGTTCGTTTTGTAATTGTCACCCTAAGTGGGAAGGGTATGCCCAGAGGAGGGTCCTTTGCTCGCTACGCCACCAGGTTCAAGTTAGCTGGGCTGATGAGGGGTGTTACCCCGAAACCGGTCCCAGGATGCTTGTTTCTGGTCCAATGAGGACCTGGCTTGGCAGTTCATGCTGGGCTGTTCCCATGGGAAACAGGGTCAAGACTGATTTGCTTGTGGCTGGGTCTAAACTGGAAAGGTGTGTCTTTAAAAAAAAAAACGATGAATTTAACACGGATCTGTGACTGGGGTGAATGTTTGATTAATTCAACATTCCGTCCATCATCTGTTCTTTTTGCGTAAGTCGAGGATGGGCTCAGGGAGACAGGTGCCAACACGTTGGTTTATATTTCTGTGTCTCTATAGGCACTTGATCTGCCTCTGGTCACAGTGTTGTAGTAAATATCTTTTTAACATGGCCATTTGGTTATCCAAGGAGTGTTCATGTTAGCCCAGTAGCAAATCGACGCTGGCATCTGCCTTTGAAAGGCACTCTAGGCTCTTTAACCAATGATTGCCTACAAGGAAAAAGGCTGAAAGCCAGGAACTAAATTTTATTTTACACTTCAGAAGGTGGAAAATTGCCACCATGACATATAATCATGGTCACTAGAATTATGCATTTCTATGGCTTCAGCGTTTGCGTCATGGACTTTCTTTTCCTTAATTGTCCCATAACGCATAATCTGATGCATAATTTGAAGATTTCAAAAATGTATTTCGTTTGTTTAAGCTCAAACGGATCAAAAGTTGTTAAAAACACCTACAAGTACTTCTGAGCAGTGGCAGATCCTTTGTGTAGCATAACTGGACACCTTTCAGTTGCTGAGTGCTGTAAGAAAGTGTGAACCTGGTACGAATACGGTGCAACTTTGCCCAGACACTTTTAATAGCTGCTAAAATGTCTGAACAAAGAGCTACTGCTACCAAGTGCGTTGCATTATGGCTCTTAATTTGCCTTTCCTAGCTGCATAAATTAATCAAACTGGTCGCATACATTTCTCCCCAACTACTACATAATCCCTGTGGCCCTGCATAATACACTATCCATCATTGCAAACTTTACGTTTTGTGGTGCTTATAGTTTTGTTGTGAACTCTGCCATTAGGGGCAAACATTCTCGGCATGCAAAGTACTTTTGGCTAATGTGCGTGACTTCAAGCTACTTGTCAGCTATGTTTTCCATGTTTACACATACTTGTCAGCTATATTTTACACATTTTAAATAGTCATATCGTTCAGGAAAAAACTGCTTATTTCACACAAGACGAAAGAAAACTCAGTACACACATTTTGTAAGGATTCACTCTTTCATTCACATCATCTATTAAAACAAAGATTGTCAATGCTAATCGTTTTATCTTTTGTGTAGTGGAAATTTTGATACCGTGCTTCACAGCACAATAAAGTTACAACATGGGCAGCACTGCCTACTCTTTTTTAATACATCCAGTTTTCTTTTAAGGCACCTAATCAGGGGGTCCGTGATTGCTTAGAAAAATCATTTTAATAGATTAATGAAGTGTATGTACATAAAAAAGCAAAATGTAAAACTGAAAAATGTAGTTGGTATCCTCAAACTGATTAGTAGGATGGGTGGCCTCAATTGAATTTTAAAAAAACGCCATCCTTCCCATTAAAATTTAAATTGTGATTTTTTAAAATATTTGTTTGTGAATTAAATAAAAGATTTCATAATTTGAGTATTTTTTTGATGAATGCATGTTTCTGTATTTGTGTGCATTACTTTGTGGTTCAAGTCATAAAAACTGGTTAGACCGGGGTTCTCAGATTCCAATAATGACTTAGTGAGGGTCCCCTGATTCCAATAATGATTCATTGGGGGTCCCTGGATTTGAGTAATGATTAAGTGGAGATCCACAGAAGTGAAGCAGTTTAGAACCACTGTCCAAGAGTAGTATTGTTCACTGGTTGTACAGTTTCCAAGTTTTAAGTTTGTTCGTTTGGGTTAAGTTATGTTCCTCAAGTCGTCATCTATTTCTCTCTTTTTTTAAACTCAGACCTCAATTGAAATTGTCTGTGGGTGAAACTCAGACATGTATTAAAATTGTATGTGGGTTAGCTCAGGATATTTTTACCTGTGTCACCCCACTACCAGATTCAAAAGAGGAAGTTCGAGCAATGGACGCTACTGCTCTTTTCAGTTACCATGCTTTGACGCTTGAATATTGGCCCACGGGATAAAAGGTCTTGGTATTTCACGTTAAATATTGTGAAACAGTTCTTGATTCACATGGCATGGTATGTAACTGCACTCGATACATCTTCAGTTTTTTCATAAAATGTGACAACAGCAGTGGAAACAACCCTACTTTTTAGAACAGGCACATCCTGGGCAGAAACAGTGTTAGATTCGGTCTATCAGAGGACGGGTACATCTAGAGCTTTCTTTATGTTTGTTTATTTTTATGTGATTGTGTAAAATTGAGGACAATGAAATGTCAGATGTTTTTTTAATAAGAATAAATATGTAATAAGAAACTTTAAAAAAAAATTAGGTTACATTCATAGTGGTTTCAGAATACATCTCCTGGCATGTATGAATTGAATGAATGTATGAGTAAAGTCATGAAAGGACTAGGATGTTGTTTTACTTGAATCGTTTCTTTCTCCTAAAGGAAAATCACTTTAAACTTGGTTGCTCACAGGATAGGCATGCAATGGCCGAAGCAAAGCATGCTCCCCTCCCTCTCTTGCAAAAAGCAATAAGCGCAATCTTCCAATCCACACCCAACAAATGCAGAAGGGCAGACTAGTACAAGCTTTCATCGCTCACAGAACATTCACATTCAAGGCATGCGTAACATACATTCGATATCAGGAGCAGATACTCAACTCACTGTGAGGAATGTATCGGTGGATGAGTGAGTGAGTGTGTGAGTTTTTACACTATTCTCACTTACGTGATTTTCCACGTTAGCATGTTGAAAGTCCTGTGGCTGTCATTCGGAGATCGGCTATCCATGCTGTAAACCCTGTTGTCGTGTTCTGCAGTCTTACTGTTGTCACTTTCTTTACATCAAACTACTACAGTTCACAAGAACATTTGTCTTAGGATTTGGCCCCTGCTATGCTAATACACTGATGTTCCGGACTCGTGGTACGAAAAGGGATGGAGACAGCGACATGTGCCCAGAATAGTCAGTTTAAAGAAACAAGCATCAATGCAATAGGTATTATTTATGAAAGTTGGAGCTCTTGGCGTTGTAAATTTTATTACTTTATACTTATCTTTTTTGTTTGTAGTGGAGAGGATATATGTTGTTTGCAGTAGAATTATGTGGTTTGAATTTGAATTGTTAGTTGTTTAATTGTGTGGTGTGTATTGGAACTATGTGGTATGGTGAACTGATACAGATGGGAGCTGTATAAAATAGAATGTAAGATTAGAGGGATAGGTTGCTTGTGTGGTGTTGAATTGTGTTGTGTGGAATTGTGTGGCATGGTGTGGAATTATGTGGATTGTAAACATGTGGCATGTTGCGGAGTAGACTTTTGTTGAGTGTAAATATGTGTTTTGTAGCTGTGTGGATATATGTGGAGTGTAATTATGTGGCGTGAAGTGTAATTATGTAGTTTGAGGTGTAATTATCTGTAGTGGAGTTATCTGGACTTGAATTGTGTTGTGTGGAGTGTAATGGAATTATGTTGTATGGAGAGGTATTATGTGAAGTGGAATTATGTGGTATGGAGCGGAGTGGAAATTTGTGGAGTTTAATTTGATGGATTGTCATTATGTGGAATGTAGTGGGATGATGTGGAGTTGAAGTGTGTGGTGTGGCATTATGAGATGTTGAAATAGTTTGTGTAGTGGAATTATGTGGTGTACATTTGTGTGTGGATCAGTGTTTTGTAGTAAAATTAAGATATATTCTGCCATTCCAATACATATAAAACCCTTATTCAAACAGAGCATGATAGAAGAGAAAGGTTGGAAGAATGGGGAGTGAGAGAAGGAAGAAAGGCATAGATGCAGAGAGCAAAATTACTGTGAGTGAGAGAGAGAAAGGTGGGTGTGAAAGGCTCAGAATGGATATGAGGGATGGATTGTGAGAAAGAGACAGATGGAGTGTGAGTGGTTGGCAAGGGCACCAACGATAGTGTGTGTGATATGAGTGAGAAAGTGGGAGTAAGAATGAGATGGCGTATAAATGTCAGAGATTGAAAATGAGTAATAAAGAGTGTGAAAAAGAAAGATAAAAAGCGTGTGATATTGAGTGGAAATGAAGAAAGTGTGTGAGAGATATAGTGAAACAGAAAAACAACAGTGAAGGAGAGGTGTGGATGGGTGAAATAAAACCATGGTAATGTAAGAGTGGAAATGAGGAAGAAAGTGTATATGTGAAAAAGAAAGGAAGTACATGTGGCAGACTAGAGTGTAAGAACTAGTGCGCGCGCAAAGCAGCAGAACATACATGCCTTACCTGTTGCCTCACTAAATACAGCTGCAGTACAGCTGAACCATTGTTTGTGGGCTTCTCTTGGCCAGTGGTGGTATGAAAGTGGCCCGGGCCTCACATTAACTATGCCCAATAATTGCAAGTGCAACGGTAGTCAGCTGGAAAAATAAACCCAGGCCTGTTTTCACAGTTTACTCCCAAACCCGATCCAACACCAAATAACTGTGCCTCGCCCCTGCCCTAGTACAGGGCAGGGCCGTAAACACCATTACAGAGCCTGCCATGAAGCGCATCTATGTCTCAGACAAGCTGTTTGTTACCAAAGGGCTGAATGTATTCAACTCTTTGGCAATAAACAGCTTGCCTAAGACATGGACGTGATTCACGGCAAGGTTGCAGGGAGTGCTCAAAAGGAGCAGGAAATAACAGGGGCGGCTCCTCCTCTAAAGGACGGGTACATCTAGAGCTTTCTTTATGTTTGTTTATTTTTATGTGATTGTGTAAAATTGAGGACAATGAAATGTCAGATATTTTTTAATAAGAATAAATATGTAATAAGAAACTTAAAAAAAAATTAGGTTGCATTCATAGTGGTTTCAGAATACATCTCCCGACAGGTATGAATTGAATGAATGTATGAGTAAAGTCATGAAAGGACTAGGATTTTACTTGAATCGTTTCTTTCTCCTAAAGGAAAATTACTTTAAACGTGGTTGCTCAAGAGGAGGAGTGTCGAACCACTGCTCTTTGAGCAGGAAAATAAAAATTATATTAACATAGCTATTATAATTGTATTTTTTGCAGGTTCAGAGTTGGGTTAGGGAGGGACTGGCGGCTCAGGGAGAGGAGTGGTTTGTGCACATTAAGTGTGACTGCTTAACTGGCCGTCTGTAACCAGTCAGTCATGCGCACTTAGCATGTTCCTCCCCAGGCTGCATTTCACAGCCTGGTGGGGAACATGCCCAGGCCCCCAGTTCCATCTGAGCACTGATTCATGGCGCTCAGACCAATCTCAATGCTGTATTGCAGAATTGTGATTGGCTTAGGGGACCTTCTGGTTCCTAGACTCACTAGAGAAGCGAGGAGAGATGGCCGGTGGAAAAGGTAAGTGTTTTTTGAGAAAATGTCCCCACCACCACCCCACCTTCCCCCGTCCTCCAAACTCATTCTCTGCCAGCCGCTACTGGGAAATAAACAAAATAAGTAGTGCGGGACACTAACATATATGGCCCGTAGTGAAATAAACTTGCAACAGGGGCAATCTCCAGGGCATGACCAGACCAGCAAAAGGCGGGACAAAAGGTAGGGAATTTTTGCAAAGCACATCAAGGAACCAATCAGAAGCCATGGGCGTGGTGAATGCCCATAAAATGGATACAGCATGTTTCGCAGATCGACCTAAAAAATGGCACAAATAAATTGTCTATGCTCCTATTTTGCCTTGTTAACCAGTAACACAATTTCCAACAAATACGAGCAAGATGGAAATATGAACGTTGCATAACGCCGACCAAACTGCACTCAAAGGCTAAACAGACCACTCAGGGCCAAGAACTACAAATGATGCCGTAATATCTACAAGAAGTTGTGTAATTGGTGAATGTTGCACTTCACAAAAACATACCACTACGTACCCTACATAACATAATTTCGAATTTTACAGTTTTAACTTTAGAAAATCTGTGATTTCTCTGTACATTGTTAATACATGTAATATTCTGCGTGGGTTTACAAGGAGAAAGCCTGACGAGTTACAATTAGCTCCCATTAATAAGAACGTTAGCCTATTTACAGATACAACATCGTGACACTTCCTTGGGAATGCAACGTCAAACTGCAACCAGTCAGTGCATCCTCGGTCAGGATGGTGACAATAATGACGGGTAAAACATAAATCGCATGAAGTAAAAGAGAAGAATTAGCAAAACACGCCAATAAAAACTGAAAAAACTGTGGATAGAGAATAATACATTAGGAAAAGATCATGTTTTTTCTAAAACATTGATAAAAATAAACTATACGTTCTTTCAAGTAGGTTACCTTTATCACTTTAAAACATACTTTAGTTGCCCCCGTTCAAGACAATTATGGTTTCTTCCTAGGGCATTGTACAATGCTTAGGGAAAATGGTAATCAAAGCTGGAAACTATAAATGTGCTGGCATAATAATGATATCAACTTTTCAAGAATGAATGCTGTCATTTTTTTTAACAATAACTGAACTTTTTCTGAACAACATGATATACCCGTTACTTCTAGAAACAAGCCTTTACAGGGCAATATGTCTCGCATTAGTTAAATGTCGAGCTATTGGCTTTGAAAATAGAAAAGAAATGCAGCTTCTGCCTGCCTTTGATTTTTTATTTATTGACTTTTGTAGCGCTTTAGCTTTAGAAGTTTAAAGCTAAAGCGCGGTGTGCTGCCATTGCTACAAAAGTCAACTAATAGAAAAAACACTTGTGCAGCGCCTTTTTGTGTTTATTTACTATTGTAGCAATCGTGGCACGCTGTGCTTTAGCTTTCGATATTTAAAGCTAAAGCGCAGCGTGCCTCCATTGCTATAAGAGTACATAAATAGAAAAGAAATGCGGCGTCCGCCTGCCTTTGTTTTTTTGTTTATTGGCTTTTGTAGCAATGGCGGAATGCCGCGCATTAGCTTTAGATGCTTTAAGCTAAAGCGCAGCGTACCACCATTGCCACAAAAGTCAATGCAGTGTCATGCAGGGGGGTGGGGCAGGCAGGAGCGAACAATAAATACAATAAGTTACAGTCGGAAACTTCCCAAAATACAATGCCATTGGCACAAAAGTCTGTTTCAGTGCTGTGCAGGGGTGTGGGGCATGCAGAAGAGAACAATAAATACAATTCATTACGGTCAGTAAAGTTACCAAAATACAATGCATTACATCGGCCGGTAGGCAGCAGCGCAGGAAGGACAGCAGCAATGACGGGACGGAGGGGGTGCGAACATAGATGCAACAGATGGCCAGAGATGACCAACCAAAATAAACAATTAGTGATGTCCGCTGGGAAGGACCCAGGCACACAAAGGTGGAACAGATGGACAGTATTGACCAACCAGAGTAAAGGAATTTAGAAAACAGGCCCAGAGGATACGACACCACTGAGCGATTGCAGGACCAGGGTTTGAATCCGGCGTAATCAATTTCGATTTGGAAATTCGAGATTTAGCCTTCTGTTTTGTCTTTTAATTCAGTATGTTTCACCTTGGTACCACTCGGAGATCTGAGACAGCGTTTTTACTGAAATCGTCTCTTCCGATTTCCTCCTTTCTGCCTCGTGAAGGCGACAACACCCACCAACACGCCTCCTCCATAAGGATGCTGCAAGAGCAGCCTTCTCGCCTTTACCTTCCCAACTCCGAATAGCCGGCCTCGTAGATTTTTATCCTACAGGGAGAGCAGCCTCATACAGAACGTGCACGGCGGTCTTATTCGGAACACAAATTTGCCCTATAAGCAGCCACGGCCCGTGGAGGGAGTTTCAGTGGGGCAGAGAGGCAGGGCGGGGGAGGGGCAGGGTGGGATGTGCTAAAAACTGGAGTATGGATAATTGAAGGTAAGTAAACAATTTACTTAATAAAACAAATTTCGTAGCGCACCCTGCATCGCATTTTGCAATGCAGGGTGCGCTACGAAATTATATTATATTATTTATTGAACAGTCTTCTTTCTCATGCAGAAGAAATGAACTGCTACAATCGTAATACTGGCTGCAAAGTATAATGCGTACAGCAAAAAGAGTATTATGAAATAATACTGTAAAAGCATGGTATGGTTTCTAAGCCATAGAATACATACATAAATAAATAAAGACTAAAAGTACTCAACTGGTGCTTCTAAAATACTCCTACCCCGGTGTACCTAACCTGGGTCTAGTACGAGGGAAGAAGTAAGTGTGGTGTAGCATAAATCTAGTATTCTTTTGCCAAGAATCTAGCCAAGATTTCTCTTAGGGTCTAATCAGCTCCGTACCTTGGTTACGAATGAAGGAGGTCTGGTATCTTTTTTTCTCAGGACTCGATTTCCCAACAATCCGCAAGGGTAGCTTGGAAACACTGGAGCTGGATTTCTCGGCAAGAGAAAAGACAGCGTCTCTCTCAGTGTGTCTGCTGGAGAGTTGGCTTCCTTCGGCACTTGCTGTAGCGAGCTGCGTCCGGCAAGTAGATAGTCGAACTGCTCCAAACCACTGTGTGTTTGCTAGGGCAAGTATGGGCATATTTATACCTTGAAGGTGCCAAGTTTGACGTAAGGTTGGACATAATAATGTCATCAAAGAGTCTCAGTTCTTTGAAAACTCCATGAGTACTTGGACAAATCAATATTCCTGCAAGGGGAAGTCCCTGACTGCTGAAGGCGATTTTTCCAGGAAATCGTTGTGGATTTTCGGAACTAGTGGAAGTAGCCATGCCGTATTTTGACTGCATGAGCTATGTCTAAATAGGGTTATGATTTCTATGCCTATATAAGGATAGGGTGATTTATACCTATATAAGGGCATGAATCGGGAAAATTACACTAGGGTCCTCAAATCCTTTACAACAGCCTGTGGTCTTTGGCACATAACTGGGATCAAAGCTTAATATGGGGCAAGACAAGGGTTTTTTCCTCAAGAAGCTTATTTGCTTTTGACCCTAAATAACTTGTGCTCTACGCATATTTATCAGCCCTTAAAAATAAGTCATTGAATAACGTGTAAAATTCACAGAGTAGCTGTAGTGAGACTGAAATTAACGTATACTCGTGATAACCCTAACGCAACCCTACTAGAATCGCTGACAGTGATTATTCCTAGACCCCTATAACACATACAGTTCAATCTTAAACAGGCCTGAAGCCAGAAACACACAGTACAAAGGTTAGGGAGAGAAGATTTGAGTTACTCCTGCTATTACATTTAAAACAAAAATAAACATGCACCGTTCACTGCCATGCAGACATTTAACATAGCAAAACAGTTCCAATGATGTAAGCCATTAGGAGAAACACATGAAAGGTTCAGAGGCCAGCTGCGTTATCAGCAGCCCACTTTACTAACCAATCAACTGAAAATATGTACGAATTGTGCATGCTACAGGGTTAACTGGATTTCACTGAACTCTGTGTGCACAAACATCCCATGTGTACTCCCATTTTACGATTATCAGACAGTAACGCAGGCAACGAAAAACCGAAATGCACTCAACAGCACTAAAGAACTGGCACACATATGCATGCTGTCTGTGATCGTATTCCTATTTCTGTGCATCGTTGTATGTGTGTCTATTTTGCACCTGTGAAGAACACAGGCACGGAGAACACACAGCCACAAAAGCGAAGCAAAGGAGGGTATGCAAGGCTGTGTCGGCTGTCGCGAAGTGCAGTGTTATATTGCAGTGTTTGGCTTTTATACAAGAGTACCAGGGGCGGCTCTAGGCTCATGGTGGCCCTGGGCAGGGAGCGTAGGTAGGGGGCCCCGGAAGAGGGGGTCTGGGCGGGGCGGAGCGCGGAGGCCAGTGAAGAGGGGGGAGTCAGGGTGTTTGGAAGTGGAACAGTGCTGGGGGCTGCCAAATTCCTGCCAGGGGCCGCCACGCAAATAATTATCCATCCTCAGAGGATTATTATATTAAGGATATATAGTGGCGTGGTGGCCCCTGGGGTTTGGTGGCCCTGTGCAGGAACACAGCTTGCACATGCCTAAGGCCGCCCCTGAGAGTACTGTCGAGAGCAGCTTAACTGCGGAGGCAGAGTAGTGATACTCCTTTCTTTCCGCTGAGGTATTTTAAGACCTCAGCCGCACAGGTTGGTACTGTCTGCATTCAGGAATTACTTGATGAGTGTACATCACCGTTTCTTTGAAGCGCCCGGGACTGTGCTGCTATGTGAGAGAAACATTACTGAATGCTGCCAGGAACAAGCCCCAGTAAGGCACATTAAACAGAAGCAGATTAACTGAAATGGTGAATACATCATAAAACAAGGCGTTCCCGTAATCTTACCTCTAGCCACCACCGGCAGCTGCATTTAATTAATGTTTATAAAGTAAATACCATACCTGCCAACTTGAACAAAAATCTAAACTTGAGAGGAAAAGGCGGGGCCCTGCGCCCAGAAGTACCTGCAAGGCACTTTTGCCCACACCCTGCCCCCAAGCGCCCTCCTCTAAAAACAAAACAAAAAGCTTGCTGAGGCTGGTGTCGATGTCTGGGTGTGTTTTCTCGCCCCTTAATGGACGTTGGTAGTTCAAAACCTCGGCAAGAGAGCTGGAAATCCACTACTTACTGTGGTTTTCATATTGTTTTCCTCATCATCGTGTGATATCGGCTCCTGACCATGTGATAGGATCCGATATTGTGTTTCACGCGGTGGCACCGTGTGAGTTGGCACGTCAGAAATAAAAGAAAGGCACAGGTGCCATGTTTAATAAATCGCTGTGTGCGCGAATGAAGGATAACGTGCGGCAAACCACTGTAGGGTTTCCCCATGTTTTCATTGAACAAACCAATGCAGCAATAAAGGTTTCATAAAAACAAAAACAAAACAAAACTTATAAAATAAAATCATTCCATAAAGCTTTTACCGTCTGGTTTCCCCAACGGAAACCCAAAAGAAAAAAAAGAAGTGCAAAAAAAGTAAAGCGGTAAACAAAGTAGCAATAAAACTTTTAACACGGCCAGTTGCCAGGGACAGGAACCACCCACAGAAAAGAGGGACAAATGTAACAAGTGACCAATGAAAGCAGAGGAATTTTAAGGAACGAATTGGGAGCAAGAGGTGCGATGAATGCCCAGAGAGGAGATACAACATGCAGAGCAGCACATGCGCGTCAGCGCCATACTGGGAACAGCGACCAGCACTGGCAGATTGCTGCTCGACTAGCCCTGGGGGAGGAGGAGGAACACTGCTGCTGCACTGTTACAAGGGACCCCACAGCCATAAAACTGCCCACCACCCCTCCGGGGAATCGCCCGGTGCCTGCTACGGCCAGTCCGGCCCTGACGGGCCCTGTGCTAGACTCGACCTAAAAAGGCGGTTTTGTGTATGTGAAGGAAGAGAAGCTGTAGAAGGTGCTGTTGTAACAAAGATGCTCTTACAGCACACTGATCGACTACCCTTCCTTCAATGAATGCAAGAGAATGATACTTCACCAGTTCCCGTTGTCTTCTGCGCCAAAAGAGGTCCCATTCATTGAGCTTAGCGCTGTTGGTTTTAAGCGCCAGAATACGCCCTCACATATTTCCAGTCTGAAATTCTTCTCATTTGTCAAGGCTCCAAGTTCTCCATTTTTTTAGTGAGGTTTGAGTGTGTTAGTGTTTGCTGGAGCTGTACTGGTTATGTAGTACCCAAACATTCAAGAGAACATACATTTAATTCGTTTTTGGTGAGCGTGCGTTGCCCAACGAGTTCACTGGAAAGGGACGGCTGCCAATTAAGATAGTCGAACACCTGAAACTGTCATAACAACAGCACATCACCCCCCCAAGCGCGTGATCGATGGGCTTCGCGTGTCTGTTGGTTTAATGAAGCATTCCCTGCCCTTACGCAAAATTTAACGAAATTGGGAAACTAAAAACATATGCCAACTGTGAGCAAAAGCAAAATGCAGTTCAGTACATATACCCTGACACTTCCTTGAGTGTGAGGTAGCTGTACAACAAATACATCAGTGACACTCGTGTGAATTGGTTCTTTTCTTTTTTACCTTTTTCCCGCCTCTAAATGCCCCCATATGGTCCACATGGAGAAAACCCTTTTTTTGTAATAGGCCTCATTTCTTTAGGTATTCAGGCACCACTCAAAATAAGGGGGCTGGCCTTGGGGCAACTCACGGGATGTAATAGTACGCGCCCACCTCACAGTTAGTTACTTGAATTTGATTTTGGTGGAAGTGAGACCATGACTTTCCAGCCTTTCTCTGGAGCGCTGTTCTGGGATTACTTACCTGTACTCTCACCGCGGAATGATACATGAAATTTCGGACCCTTATCCTTGTGAGTCCGAACTTAGCGGAACCTTACTAGGCTTCCCTTTCTCTCTGACTAGCATTGATAGGCACGCAATCGTTGGAGTAAAGCGCATGCCCCAGCAATCTGCGTGACTGCAGCCATATGATACAGAACGTTCCATGGTTTATGATTTACGATGCATTTTAACATTTATTTCCAAATCGATAACGTCGACTGAGGTCCAGGCTCAGCTCCAGGAATTTTTATTTGGGTGGGCCAAGGGTGCATTTGTTTGGGCCATTGCGGGCCCAACTTGTGGCTTCTTGTGGTAGCCTACACGCTCTAGATTACATCATATCTACTTGCAAACAGTCACCACGAAAAAACAGATCCATTGTGTGTATATACAGAGCATGTGGAGAGTTATTCGAAAGTAAGAGCAATGTCTGGACCTAAGTGCAAACCCTCAATTCCAGCAGGCTAGGCGTCAACACAAGATCTTCCAGGCCTGATTATCCACTTTTCTACCAACCTTATCTCACAGCTGACTGTGGGCTCCAGCCCCATATCAGCCACCATCCAGCTCAACTTTTCTAATCCTGTAAAAAACATTACTAAAATCAACCTCAAACTTAAAACATTGAATATAGCAGTAAATATAATTTGCACACACTTTGAAATATGTTCCACAGTTCCCCTAATGACCTGATTACTACTTAAATAAAAACAGAAAGGCCATGACCGGGTTGGCTTTAGCTATAGTGCGAAAGATTTTTTTGGGCTCCCTACCAATGACCTCTTTCTCCGCAGATACCATTACTACCACCCCCCAACATTGCCCTTCATCTGTCCGTAGCCACTCTCATATGCATTTCATTTGTTGTATAGTGCTACTTATATCAGTGTAGGGTGCCGCAGTACCTTACATCACGCATGTATTATACAGACACAATGACTCATACAGGTATGCAAATCAGCCTACAGGGGATGTCACATAAACCAATTAGGATTAGAAGATTTAGAAATCAGTTGTCATCAATACTGGTGGGCAGTATATTTTAAGAAGGTTTGGGCTGGGGAAGCACAAACTCAGGATTTAAGGCATACCCCAGTGATTGGGGGTTGGCTTTACTAATAAAAATGTATATCGGCCCAAACTCTTTTTTTAGCTACATTAAAATAATGAAAGACTGGAGAAGTTTTAACTATATAGCAACACAAAAAAGTGAAGTTCTAACTATACCATTCATGTTTGTATGCATCTCTTTGATGACCGTTCATAGGTCGCTGCCCTATGTTACGATTGTAACTTATGAACTGCAAGTAACAAAAGAATCTTTGTGACAAGGGTAGTAACTCACTGAGCTATCCACATAAAATGTAACTTATCTGCATTTCAAGACTACCAACAACAATAGATTTTTCTCCAGCAGGATCATTAATCACCAGTTACCTGGACATTATTATTTTTGTCTTGCATCCATGTCCATGATAATGAAAAAACGATGTAAATGAAGCAAGGCAAGTATGTCACAGCCTGATCTGATAAGCAACTGCAGCGGTCAGGAAAGGTGAATAAGGATAAACAAACTTCTTTTCTCCAGCGCTGAATACACAGCAGGACAGAAGTTACTCGGTACCAAATAAAGAATGTTTCCCCTTCGCGTAACTGTACAACACCGCCCACCTTTTTTAAAAAGGAAATAAGTGATTGGGGGTGCTTGTGAGAAAGAGCCAGGCCCAATCACGCAACTCCCAGTAAAGAAGAAAACCAAAGTTCAGCCCATTTTCTAGTGGCCTTCATGTCCTCACTGCGTGGGACAAGGATCTTGTTTGGGTGGGCCAGGCTCATGTTTGGGTGGGCCTGGCCCACCCACAAGAACAGTGCCTGCTGAGATCTAACAGCTGGATATATAGCGTAGACTGCTTAGATAGCTTTAAGTTGCTGCTTTAATGAGGGATGTCACTCAGATACCTTCGGGTAAAGTTTGCGCTATATCAAAACACATATAAGTGTCCGTGAAATGCCTGTCGGACTGGGGCAGAGTAAATCAGCAGTTTGTTTTCCTGCCCTATTCCTATTTATGTTTAGGGGTGGGCGCATACTATTACAACCTGTGAGTTGCCCCAAGGCCAGCCCACCTTACTTTGTGTTGTTCCTAGGGCTTAAAGTGGGATGACAAAACTGGGGGGGGGGTCTCTCAAAGGGGCATGGCTGACGTAATTAAGGGCTTGGCTTAAAAACATATAAGCAAAAAATCTGTGCTTAGCATAGTGTGCCACCCG
Organism: Lissotriton vulgaris; assembly: GCF_964263255.1. Taxonomy (NCBI): domain Eukaryota; kingdom Metazoa; phylum Chordata; class Amphibia; order Caudata; family Salamandridae; genus Lissotriton; species Lissotriton vulgaris. The sequence continues at coordinate 719,109,661 of NC_141687.1, forward strand.
ACTTGTATTTTGCTGTTTCTGTCATTACACCCAGATATATGATACAAAAAGTAACATCATACCTACAACAACTCAGGACTATTGGCTTTGTCAATGGTTGTTAGTTGCATAAGATAAATAAGCAGCAATTATGGCTTGTATACTATTAAAAAATCTTCCACTTAAAGCCCTGGTGACACCATGACTTGCGTTTCAAAAAGAGAAGGGAAATCCAGAGAGAAAATGGCTCTGTAAAGGATTTCCCTTTCCCTACAACGCTTGGTATGACGTCATGCCGTAACTTCTCCACCAGCGAGAAGTGAGCAGTGCGTGCAGCGCACATCGATGTGCTGTCACTGCAGTCCGGAAAAAAAGGGACGCCTGTGCCAGGGCACAAAACAGAGCCCGACAGAGACCCGTTTAGATGCCCCCTTTAACAAATTGCCTGTGCTCAGCACCGGCCCACTTAAAGCCCTGGGGCCTCATTTATGAAAAGTGACGCATCGCTGCGTGAAAACAGCGGTGCGTCACTTTTCACTGCGCACTCCTTGCGACACCAATGATGCGTCATATTTAATATATGACGCATCATGTCGCAAGGACTTACAGATACGTCAGTATTTCTGACGCATCTGTAAGCGCAAAAGTGACGCATTGCTGGAGTGTGTCACAAAAGTGACGCAACTCCAGCAATGCGTCCTTTCACATGGGGAAAGCCCCATGTGAAAGGGCTTGCATCAGTCTTACGCCTGCTGTGAGGCAGGCGCAAGATTTTGACGCAACAGCATCCTAAAAGTGACGCAGTGACATCTCATAGATTTCACTGCGTCACTATTATGAGGCTTTTTTGCGGGGGAACGCCCCCTCTGCATACATTATACCTGACGCAGGTATAATGTGGCGCAGGGGTTTAAAAAGTGACGCATCTACCTAGATGCGTCACTTTTTAAATATGGCGCAACAAGGCGCATTTTGTACGCCGCTGGTGCGTCACAAAAAGTGACGCACCGGCGGCGCAAAACTGACGCAAGACCTCATAAATAAGGGCCCAGGTTGTGCCTGAATACATAAAAAAATGAGACCGATAAAAAAAAAAGGTTTTATCCGTGTGGACTGTATAGGGGCTTATAGTAAGAGACGGGTAAAAGGTAAAAAAGAAAAGACCCAATTCAGACGAGTGTCGCTGATGTATTTGTTGTCCGGCCGCGTCACACTCCAGGAAGCGTCAGGGCATATGTACTGAACTGCATTTTGCTTCTGCTCACAGTTGGTATACGTTTTAAGTTTCCCAACTAAATGCGCAGGGTATGCTGCATTAAACCAGCAGGCACGCGGGGCCCGTCGACCACGCGCCTGGAGGGTGATGTGCTGTTGTTATGACAGTTTCAGGTGTTCGGCTTTCTTAATTGTCAGCCGTCTCTTTCCAGGTGGACGGTTTACAATAACGCTCATGTCTATTTCACGAGAGGCAGGATATTCGATAGACGCCCCCAGGCAGTTTAGGGGAAAGTGGCCACAGTTTGAGAGATTAGCATCCGTAGAGCAGGCGGGCCTTTAAGACACAGCCCAGGGCCATCGGCACGCCCATCAAAAAAGTGCAAGTCTTTCCTGCCTCGTTCCTGCATTTTGCTCGGCTGCATTATAGATGCGTTCCTCATTTTTTTCTCCTCTCTTACCATTAAACTGCTTGCAACATTCTACCATGAATGGCAAGAAAGGCGTCACTCAGATAAATAATTACATAATAAATTACAATTAAAATTAAAATAATTGAAACATTTGCAAACATTAGAGGCACGATTCAATATAAAACTCTGCTGTGTCAATGATGAAAATATTGAATATGTATTGTTGGTAACACATATGCCCCCTGTTGCTGGTGGCTCCCAGTTGTCCGTTTTTACTTATTTTTACAGATAAATACAGACAGAAAACAATGTGTGTCCTGCCTGTATTTATTTTGAAAAGCAGAAAATTGTGCTTCTTGTGGGTGATTCCCCATGCTGCCCATCATGAAATCCAGGCAATCAACTGAGATGAAAGACATCAACAGGAGTTAAAAAAAATAGTATGAGATTTCCTTACATACAGGAATATGTTAACATATATTTTTATATATTATTAATATTTACCCGTGGATGTGGTGTTTTGTTACATTTGGCTGCTTAATTTGCTAAAGCAGGACAGGCAACAAAGTATGAGTGTATGTTTATCAGTTAAATACATATGGAACTATACAAAATAAATATGTATATATACCAATAGGATAGACAAAAAAGAAATATGTATAAATGCAGACGGAAACATAAAAAGAAAATACCATAAAACCGGGAAGCCTATTGCTAAACTGTGTACCAGAAGCAGACAAAGGCGTCTCAAATACAAGAAACATGATATTGTTGTTTTTTGACTGCTGTCAGGCCCTGGGTCTTTAAATTGTTGATGACTGCTGTAAAAATATTTTAAAGTTACAATTAAATGTAATTCGAGTCATTAGTCTCCCAACTTATTCCAAAATTTTGGAAACACATATAAATCTACAACTAACCCAGTTCATAGAATCTTCCAATGTTTTACACAGCTCCCAATCCGGATTTAGAACTGGTTTCTCAATTGAGACAACTCTGTTAGGAGTTACGGAAATGCTTCATCCTCATCTTTACTGTGGGGAGACAGTGGCTCTCATACTACATGATTTGAGTGCTGCGTTTGACACGGTATCTCATACCGTGTTAATAAAATCCCTTTGGACCCTTGGCATTTCTGGAACAGCACTTGAATGGTTGACATTTTTCCTCTCTAACCGGACTTTTCAAATCTTTCCTTCCATGGCTACTTCTAAAACGTATCTTTCTCCTCATGAGGTTCCCCAGGGCTCAATTCTCAGTCCCCTATTATTTAATATCTACGTCAAACCCCTGGCGGTGATCGCTGAGGAAGCAGGGCTGTCCCTCTTCTCGTATGCGGATGATATCCCGGTTCATCTTTTCCCTGTCTGCGTAGAAGGTGTCTGGTCCTTCAATACTTTAAGATGGCCTTAGGAAATTTGCGTCTTGGATGCAATTAAATCTTCTTAAAATTAACGGCGACAAGACTGAGGTCCCCATCCTGGGGAAAGATAAAGACCTTTGGGACCCTGAACATTTGCCCTCTGAAATGGCATCAGTGCCCCAGCCCACCCATCAAGTCCGAAACTTGGGATTTATTATTGACGACCAATTAACCATGAGACAGCAGGCTGTAAAGGCGGCTGCTACTTGTTTTACCATTTTGAAATGGTTAAAAAAAATCATCTGGATGCTTCCTTGCGCCACTCAAAGATTCGTAGTCCAGGCACTTGTGACTTCTAGACTGGACTATGGTAACATTCTCTAGTTAGGGGTTAACAGAGATGTGCTACGGAGGCTGCAGGTGGTTCAGAATTCGGCTGCCAGACTTCTGTGTCATTTTCCTAAAACTGCCTCTATCTCCAGCTCGCTGTGTGATCTTCACTGGCTTAAGGTAGAAAGTCGTGTCAAATTTAAAGCTTTGGGCTACATGTTCAAGATCAAGTCTGGCAAGGCCCCTCAGTACCCAAGCCTTAGTTTAGCCTTGTCGACCCCCACGGCTGCTACGTTCCACGTCGCAGGGTAAATTCTTGGTTCCTAGAATTAGACCCTCTCGGCTGGGTGGTCGCTCCTTTGCTTACCTTGGTCCTATCTTGTGGAACTCTCTTCCCATCTCACTTCTCAATGAAACAAGTTTTGTGAACTTTCGCAAATGTTTGAAGACCTAGTTGTTTGACCAATAACTCCTTATCTCTTCTTCCTGTCAGGCTGGCGCTGGGAAACCCTTTGTTGGGTAGCTGTGCGCCTTACAAAACTAACCTAACATAACATAACAGTTAGTCGATATCGAGATCTACTGGCTTATTGCAGTAATTGGACTGTAACCAATAAACGTTAACATAGAAACGGAGTAAGAACACTAGAATGTTGGGAGCCCCATTGAAGTTAATGAAAGTGCTTAGGGCCAATAATGGATGGTCTGACCTTCTGCTCCAACATTCCAAAGCTTATCTTTCTTATCTTTACCCTTTTTAATGTAGAACATTCTACCCTCAGTGGGAGGAGTGTTCTATTAACCGGGGCCACTGGAATAATGCAGCATGAGAGGGACAAATTATGCAGCAGGGTTGAGTAAATTATGCAGCAAGAAAAGGCAAATTATGCGGCATAATGCGCCTTAACTTCTAATTGAATTACTTCATTTTTTCATCATTTTAAAACTTGGTAACACTTTCTAGGCCTTGGTTGCATTACATTAGTACCAGTTTAACTCTGAAATATATCAATAAGCATCAGAAAGGTGACCAGTCCAGATTTACAAAGGTCATTCCACTGCGCTGCAACATGTGTCATTGCATTTTCAGCAACTTTTGACTGTTTGAGCTAGAAACAATTTTTTTCTTAAAATCTGCAGATTATGCAGCAGATGATGGATTATGTGGCAAAATTGGCAAATCTATAACTTTGAAAAAAAAAGCTGCAGCTGCATGTTAGAAATGGGGGTCTCGAGCGGTAGAGGTAGGTATCACTGTCCAAATAGGGACCCTTGCTTCTAGTCAGGGTAAGGAGGAAACACTCTTTAGATAGCCTCTGTTCACCCCCTTGGTAGCTTAGCACAAGCAGTCAGGCTTATCCAAAAGCAAAGGTATTTAATCTAAACTACACAAGACCAAAACAACAAAAATCAAACATACACAGTTCAAGAATATGGTTGCGATAAAATAATCCACAGTTGCGTGAAAAGTTCACAGTTGCGTCACGTTTTGCCAACAGTACCTTTTAAAAGCAACAAAGTTCCAAAGCAGAAGCTGGTGCGGTGGAAAACAAGCAATGCGTTGCTCCTGAGGCCCTGGGGAGGCGATGCGACAACCCTGCTGCAGTAGCGGGCGTGTTGCGACGAATCCGGTCTGTATGGGGAGGAAGGCAGACTTGTATGGATTCCGGTGCGTAGGTTCCGTAGGAAGTTTTCTCTCGCAAAGGCACGATGTGATGATCTTTGGAGTTGCGACGATCTCCAGGGCGACGATGCGCGGACCAGCGGTGATCTTTCTCTCGCAGATCCTCGATTCGATGGCTTCTTCGACGACACTTGCAGCGACGTGATGCGGTCCGCAAGCAAGCGGTGCGGCAATCTCACCCAGTGACGACAGGCTCTGCAACGACACTCGCAGCGATGGTAATCTTCCCGCACTGGTCTGGTGCGTTCCGCAAACGAAGGATGCAACGGCTCTGGCAGCGGCAACAGGCGCTGCGATGATCTCGACCTTCGTAGCGGCGGGAATTTCCTCGCACTGTCGGGGATACATTCCGCAAGCAAGCGATGCGAAAAAACTTGCAGAAAGTCTTTAAAAGCTTGGTTTCCAGCCTCCCAACACAGGTACAACTTCCAGAGGCACCACAACTGGCCCAAGCACTCCAGGAAGGACAGAACTCTCTCAGCAGAGTTCAGGGACGCTGGGGGTGAAGTCCTTTTGTTCCCGGGACTTCAAAAACAGGGAGCCAGCTCTTCTCAGGCCCTTGGAGGTTCCTTCAAGCAAGGTGACATAGCACAAAGCAAAGTGCTACCCCTCTCCTTGGCAGCAAAGCAACAGCAGGTCATTCCAGCAGAGCAACAGCAGGACAGTCTTCCTTCTTAAGTTTCAGCTTTCTCCTTGGCAGAGGTTCCTTCTTGATTCCAGGATGTTCTAATATTCTGTAGTCAGGGGTCCTGTACTTACAGCCCTAAAAGTCTTTGTTCCCTTTGTGCAGGAGGGCTCTGAGCCCGGTCTGAACCAGTTCTGGGTGTTCCTTGAGCACTTTGTTTTCCTGGCCTCTCCTTTCTTTTCAGAGAGAGGAGCAGGGTCGTCAGCCGCCCAGCAGGAGGTGACACCAGCGTTGAGGTGAGAAAGCACAGCCCTGGAGCATTTTGTTGACATGATTCCTTCTCTCTTTTCACAGGGCAGAGACATCAGACGCACCACAGGGGGTGGAGCTAGCACTGTGGGGGCGGGCACAGTCCTATTCAGGTCCCAGGTGCAAATCCTCCCTCCCATCTAGATGCAGATCTCTCTATTCACCCCTTGGTGGACTCATTCTTTCTCCTGGAATCCCCCAGCCCTGTCACTCACAAACCAGACAGTCAATTCACAAACAGGCCAAGGCACACAGAAAGGTCAGACAAGAGAAAAGCTACTTTCTAAAAGGGCTGTTCTCAAACACAGGATTTAAAAACAACCTTTCCTACAAGATGTGTTATTAAATTCTGAGTTTAGGGATACCAGACTTTTATGTCTTACCTTGCTCCTTTGGGAAGATATGCTGGTAGCCACTGTAGCCAGCATTCCACATGATAGCCTATGGGCAAGGTAGCCTTACAATAGTGAAAAACAAAAGTGGCTGCCTTTCACTACCAGAGCATGTCACCGGCACTAGTACATGCTCTACCTTTCACATACACTGCACCCTGCCCAAGGGGGTTACTTGGGCCTTCCATAGGGGTGACCAATGTGTACAGAAAGGGAAGGGTTAGGCCTGATCAGTGGGGACACTGACCAGGAGGACATGGCAGTTCACGGACTGCACACAGGCACTGCGGTGGCAGGCCTGAGACACCATTTTAGGGCTACGCGTGTGGGTGGCTCAATCAGTGCTGCAGGCCTACTAGTAGCATGTGTATCACCAGCCCTGGCACACTCTCAGTGCATTTTACTAGGGACTTCCTGGTAACACAATTATGCCAATCATGGATAACCAATTACAATAACAATTTATACAGAGAGAATATGCACTTTAGCACTGATCAGCAGTGGTAAAGTGCCCAGAGACCTAGTGCCAACAACCACAGGTCAGGAAAAATAAAGGAGGAAGAAGCAAAAAAATTGAGGATAACTCTGCAAAAAGGGCAATTTCCAACACTGCACAATTGCGTAATTCCAGTGGCCCTGCTAATAACATTATATCCCTTCTGCCTCTAGCCATTCCGGTTGTTAAAGGCCATCACCCTCATTATAGGTACTTGTTTGCAGCTTAGGCTATAATGTGGGTTCAAGGCCTTTAACAAACATTATAGCTTTCCACAGTAAGCGCTAATTCAGTATGAAATAAACATTCCCTCCAACCTCTGTATATCACTGAGAGCAATCTCTTAAGGTTACAACTAATCTCAACCTGTTGTGTGCACATCTGAAGTGCTAGACGACCTCTGTGGCATTGCCCATGTTTTTGTAACGCACTGAGGATTGGCTTGTTCTTAGGTTGTTAGGACTACCAATCACATGCCATGGGAATGGTGTGGTTGTTCATGCCCCCCAAACTTTTCCGAGTTCACCTACATGACATAGACCCGATTTAGTGTTTGATCGATGGTACTCTGTCAGGGTGGCAGAGGACATTACGTCCACCATCCTGACTGACTACTTTACATCGGTTTTAGAGATGACCACAAAACTCAGTGTTCATTTATGCATATTGAATGGAACCTCTATCATGTGAAAGATTTACAAAAGGTTTGGTGGACTGCTGCTATCAGTTTTGATGGCTATTCACCACATTTCCTTTTGTTTTTTTTCAAAAACAAAGTCCCAAAGCAGGGATTGTTTTAGAAAAAACACTAATGACCCCCACACTCCTAGAGTTTTCTCTTTGTTTCTTTTCTGTCCCACACTGCCAGGTTACTCCTGATGCTGAAGGACAGAATAAAACACATTACACCATCTACCCTAAACAGGTTTAATGGATTTCTTCCAACCGTTCAACTCTGCCGGACTGATGGAGGAAGCTCTCCGTTGACAGAAAACATAATGTTCGTCCATCCCTAAATGGGACAGGGGACCAAGGGTTTGGCGGACAGAGTAGTCTGCCGGGCCGGAATGGCCATAGCAGACACCGGGCGGTGGGCCGGAAGGGTGGGGGCTGGGTTTGGAGCGGTGGGGGCTGTTTTTTTGTTACTGGATGCTGGTTGTGCAGCAGTGCTGCAATATTGGCTCCCTGTAACAAAATAACACAAGCATCAGCAGTGTTTCCTTCAGTAGTGCGACTTAATTGCGAGTGCTTGTTTGTGTTCTCAGTCCGGCCCTGATAGTCTGCTGCTTTTGTGATAGAGCACCTTGTCTGCTAAACTCCAAATCAGGTTTCTAGGCACCAGCACTACCCTGCTGTGATAAAGGTATCTTAATGTAGCTGTGCGGCAAAACTCTGCCTGAGCACTATTTACTACACAAAACATCTCATATAGTGGCATTATTAGTAGCTGAGGTTCTCATAATGAGAAAGATTTCCTACCTGTTTTTCCCCACAAGCATGTATCTGGTCTTTGCTTTTTCTTAAGAGGATTAGAGAGGTGCTAGCAGCCACACCTGTCTTGCTGATGACATTTGATATTTCTGAGGATATTTTTCCAATTTCCAACGTTTGTCGCTGTGGGCCTTATGCCCTATAGGGTTTCTACATTATTTATTTCTTATCGGGATGTAACTTAGAAATTGCTTCATCATAATTTATGAGCACCTTTGTTGTTTGATGTTAGTTCTATTCCTAAATTATACTCAAGGCTGCTCATACTAACAGGAATAAATCTGAATTTATATATATTTATACATTTCCTAAAAAAATACAAAGGTTAGGGGGACGTTATAGTTAGATGAGAATGTCAGTTTGTAGGGTTATGTTTTATATAATTTGTAAGGAATGCTGGCTAGGGCAGTCCTGGAAAAAGTGAACCAGTCAATGATAGTTATACGAAAAGGAGCAGAATATAGAATATTTGAGCTGTAGGCAGAGCTTAGGGGAGAAGTTTGCTTTCATATCCTTTCCTTCCTTTTTAGGCCTCGAGTGAGACAACTCATGCATTGTCACTTGCAAAACCATTCATATGCTGCATTGCCACTCTTGTTTGCTGGGTCCTTATTATTCAGTGCGTGCCAGTTTCAATTTCTCTTTGTTTGTTCCACCCGCTTGTAAGGCATGGACCAAGTACTGATTCCTATTTTTTTAATAATGTACTTCCGCTGCCGCCTTGGAAAATGAAAACACCCACCCTCACGTCCATAAATACAAGCCTGGTTGCTTAGTCGTGAGAAGCAGAAGACTGGTTGATATGTGCATTCCCATTGAACATGATGAGCTGGGTTCTGCACCATCTCTTCCAGCTGTGAAAATTCGAGGATACACAGTTTAGAAACTGAAACTTTGCGCATGGCACCTTCAGTGGACAGCTCCTCAGCACCCAGCAAAAGGATGCGGCTCTAAGGCCAGAGCTGCTGACGTAGAAATTGGAGAACCTGGTTTGAGTCTTGGCCTCAGCTCAACATCCTATGATTCTGGGCAGATCTCTTAACCTCCCCATGCCGAGTTCGCAAAATACTGGTGCCGATAATAGGTCTTGCCTCTTCTTTTCTTTTAGCCATGTTGCACAGTAGCACGCATCAAAGCCAGCATGTCTATCTTATGCAAGATCTATTGGCTTTGTCAATGTCAATGATTTTTCTAGTAATGTCATATAGCATGGTATGGGTATGTCATTGTATAGTATGGTATGGTATGGTTTGATATGCCTGTCGTTATATGGTTTAATAAGGTATGGCCAGTCATTGTATAGTGTGGTATGACCTTTGATTGTATAGTATGTTATGTTATGGTATGGCCTGTTTTGTATGGTATGATATGGCATGGGCAGTCATTGCATGGTATGGCCTTTTATTGTATGGTGTGTTATGTTATGGTATGGCCTGTCATTGTATGGTGTGGTATGCCCTTTGATTGCATTGTATGTTACGTTATTGTATGGCCAGTCATTGTATAGTATGGTTTGACTTTTGATTGTATGGCATGTTATTTTATGGTATGACCAGTCATTGTATAGTGTGGTATAACCTTTGATTGTATGATATAATATGTTATGTAATGGTATGGCCTGTCATTGCATGGTATGATATGGTATGGCCAGTCATTGTATAGTATGGTATGACCTTTGATTGTATAGTATGTTATGTTGTTGTATGGCCTGTAAGGTAAGGTGTGGAAAAGTATGGTTTGGCCTGTTAATATAAAGTATAGCAAAGCCATATTAACTGTACATTTCTAAAACGTCATTTATGGCCCCTGAGACCAGGGGTTGTGAGAGCAGCTGCAGGGGCATCAAAGGAAAGCCAGAGTTAAATGACACCTGCGCCCCTGTGCTATGTATCCCCTCCGTACCCAGTGGGCATTGTGCAATACTGAATTCCTCGTGCATTAAGCTCAAAACAAGCAAACAACTAATCAAATTCTAAACTCTGAATTACATATGAACGATCGCTAATTTGAGCTATACATGTTTGCAAATCAGAATTGGATGACTAATGCAGACGAAGAGCTGCGTTTACTTTTGCATGAACGTCAGTATCACATTCCCTGCTACTGGCTCCAGTCAGGCTGCTTTCTGCAGAGCCGAGCCACGGGGTCCTTGCCCGCGTCCCCTCCATTCACTCGCGCACACACAGGTAATAATATAATAGTATAATATGTGTTAATGATTAGATTAGATAAATGCCACATACGCCTCGTGCCAAGAAGAATCAGAACATTGTCCCAGAGAATATCTTGCATTGCAGCAGAAGCTTGTCTAACATACAAAAAAGCAGGATACTGACGGGATCTGCTTGACATAATACATTAAACTAATTTAGGTAACTACCGACCCATTTCTCCCTTCTTGCTAGGTAAAGCCACTCCTGCAGTCTGAGCTGCGTTGATTCTCGCAAGGCCCATTAAGAGACATTCCTTTGATCTGGCTAAGTTGTAAGTGTGGAGGAGTGACTGAAGGACATGGTGTTATGGCCAGGGCCCCTGACTTTTGAACTGGTGAACTTTGTCAGTTAAACATCCCGAGATCCTGGGCACATCACTTAATCTCCCCATGTCTCATAAATGAATCTGACCTATGTTCACAAAAAGCCCTGCAATGCTCTTGTGCAGAGTTTATGCCATATATATATAAAAAAAAAACAGAAGTACACAAGAGATGGCAATAAAAGCATGGGATGGGGGCACGGAAGGATGGACTCCACAGCAAAGTGAAGGGTGGACCTTGCACAGAAGCATTCTGTGCTTGGGCACCATGGGAGGGGAGTAGGGAAGTATACAAGGGAGACAGCTGGATAAAGCATGCACTCTCATGGAGTGCTTCAGGAAAAAGAACAAGCGACAGGTCTAGAGGGACAACGGCAAGAAGCAATGGATGGGAGGGAGAAAAAAAATGTACCTCAATGCAGGCATGACAGCCAAAGGACAATTATAACGAAATACATCAGTACTTGGTCAATGCTCCACACAAAAGCAGAAGCTGTGAAGCTAGCTCACTGGCCAATTAGGAGGCAGCAAAATAAGTGTGACATTGAAACCAATGAAAGGTAAGCAATAGGCGTGCTCCAAGCCACTTGTTATATTCAGTATCTCTTGCAAGTGATAGCACGTGGGCTGGTGCAGGTGAGATCGAAAGACATAAAGAGCTATGACTCGGCTGTGTCATTGCACTTTCTTTTTTACTTTCCACTATTCTGAACAGCCTAAGCCTGGCTAAAAAACACATGCTTTATTAATGTGTTTTAGCCATGTTGTAGCAGGAACTGAATATGATACAAGCTGCTAGTGAGAGCCAGTTAAGTAATTTTAAGGTGGGATCAGTGTTGCTGAATGAGTTTTTAGTATTCTAGGATGTCAAGTGCATGAACAACTTTCAGAGGTGCTAGGGTAGTGTCGGAGGGATTCGAAGCAGGGCATTGCATCTTTCAAGGCCTGGACAGTAGGCTGGAACAGGAATCTTTATGTTCTGCAGAGTAGGGTCACTTGGTACTTATTTGTATGGCTCTTTTTGGGGTTTGGTGTGCATGTCCAACCCAAGAAACTTGCCAAAGGGGTGAGCAAGGCAGAGAAGCCTTCCAGAGGCATGCCTGGATCTGAGAGTGCCATCCAGAAAAGCACAAGCTGCATGTTGATGTCATTTAGCTACAACTATATGGTAGGCATTAAGGTTTTGAAGGCGTGTAGCAGGATCTTAGGAGGTCAATGCCATTAGCCGATGCTACCTTGAGATAAAGGTGCATGTTCTCAGTATGGTGATGGAGGGAGTTGTCTTATTTGGCAGATGCCAGTGCTCCTACCTACAGGCGCTCCATTTCTAGGTGTGACATCATGGCTGCAGGCATGGTGCAGTGTGGGACACAGAAAGGCCGAATTGGTGCGTATTGTAAGCGGTTAATATGAATACATTCTTTGGGTTTATATTGAGTTAACTAGTTGAGCGGTGTGTTGGAGGAACCCATTTGGGAGGATAGGTGGCTACTAGGGCCAGATGGCCAAGAGTGTCAAACGCCGCTGGCAGGTCTATGAGTCTAGCAGGGGAGAGCCACATTTTTTGATTTTTATTAGAGCGTACCTGTATAGTTGCAGGTCTATGTTTATATTCACAATCAGTGGTGAGGGAGGAGGGAAATAGTGATCCGTTCAATTCCCTATATTAAACATAAACTAATCAAAAGCAGAAGGATCACTAGTCCTACAAAAGTGGATCACTTGTCCTGCATAACATTGGGCATGCGGTCACGGTTCTTAAATCCCAATTAAAAAACCCTCATTCACGTGTTCAATGATGGTTGTCTCTGAGCGGTATATTTTCGTTCTCCGCTTCTTCCACACGTTTTTGCAAAATCATGGGGTTTAGTGGTTTTGCAACCTCCACCAGGAGGTAGTACCCTTTGTTACAACAGTAGTGACCAGAAATGGTGCTCGTGGAAAAGTGAAGTGAGTTAAAAGTCTCTAAGTTCCAGATACAGCTTTTTATTCATTCCGGATTTCTTAGAGGAATTAAAAACTAATGTGGGTGATTGAGGGGCTTGTTATGGCTCCATCACTCAAAGGTTGTGAAAGTAGGTCGACATGTTTCAGCCCTCGTCTTGTGCTGACTCTACCACTCCAGTCCCGGAACTGGAGTGGTAGAGTCAGCACAAGACGAGGAACGAGGCGGCGGAAGGCCCCGCTGACCCACGCGGATCCCGATGAGGTCACAATAGACCGAATAGAAGGTACCGAAAAGGACCTCTTTAGAACAATAATACTAATGATGTTCTAAAATAGATACACTAAGTAATACTTAGTAGTATTCCTCACTTCCTTTCACTTCACCTTATGGTCCTGCAGAAAGCCCACCCGATCTTCTGGCGAACCAGGGCTGAAACATGTCGACCTACTTTCACAACCTTTGAGTGATGGAGCCATAACAAGCCCCTCAATCACCCACATTAGTTTTTAATTCCTCTAAGAAATCCGGAATGAATAAAAAGCTGTATCTGGAACTTAGAGACTTTTAACTCACTTCACTTTTCCACGAGCACCATTTCTGGTCACTACTGTTGTAACAAAGGGTACTACCTCCTGGTGGAGGTTGCAAAACCACTAAACCCCATGATTTTGCAAAAACGTGTGGAAGAAGCGGAGAACGAAAATATACCGCTCAGAGACAACCATCATTGAACACGTGAATGAGGGTTTTTTAATTGGGATTTAAGAACCGTGACCGCATACCCAATGTTATGCAGGACAAGTGATCCACTTTTGTAGGACTAGTGATCCTTCTGCTTTTGATTGGTCTAGGTTTATAGCCTGGGTGGAACCCGAAATCGACCTTTGAAATTTGTTAGTGTATTCCTGGAAATGTATACCAATTAGTCCAAAAAGTATTTTCACTAGGACAGGAAGGTATGCACTAGGTCGGTAACTGGAGAATTCGCCTGGGTCGAGGTGTGATTTTTAGGGAGAAAATTGTCATTTTTAGGTCGAGCAGCGTCTGCTCGAGACCTATTGTTGCCCGTATTTGGGAATGTAGACACGAGAGTGGCACGAGCGCAGATTTGACCTCGTTGGCACGCACGGCGCCGTGCCCCTCTCGTGCCTCATATTCCCGTGCGCACACAGCCAGCCCCCACACCCCTGCACACAGGCACACGTACACACGCTGCCACCCCCCCACCACACACACACATACAGACATACACACGACGCCGCCCCCTACCCCCCCTGCACGCACACACAGACACACACCCCCGCCCCATGCATCGGGAGATCTGCCATACCCCCGAATCTCGGTACTTACTAGTTAGGCGCCGGAGCGGTCAGCAGAATCACCACCTCTTCCTCCTCGTACTGCGGCCTGTCTAGAGTCAGGCTCCTCTGCAGCTCCGGAGGCTCCGGGTGGAGGAGGCAGTGGTGGGAAGGCGGGCCTGGCTTCAGGGGAAGGACCGAGAGTGGCTGCAAAACCGGCAGCTTCCCCCAGACCGGGGGCGCATCCCCGCCAGCCTCCGCCAACATCGCAGGGAGCTGCGGTCGCAGGCCCCCAGCGTAGAAAACAGGCCCCTGCGGTGCGCACACTGGGAAGAGCAAAAGGGGACGAGACCCACGGCGCGCGACACGGCACAGGGAGGCGGTGCGCGCCAGGCCTCCGTCGCTGCCTGGAACGTGTGCGCGTGCTCCCCAGCCTGTCGCGAGCACGCCTCCTTCTGGCTACGAGCGTGTCCCAGCCGCCACGGTCACAGAGCAAAAGTGGTGGCAGCATCTTTTCAGAAGTGAGTACTAGGCACACACATACTCTCGCGCTTTAGCTCACGAGTGTGTAAAAGGACATCTAGAGGCAGAATCTACCGAGCATATGTTTATACTTAACACTCAAACTCAAATACATTGTGACTGGCATGGAATTCTGAAGTTTTATTTGACATACCTGGGGACCAGGCTGCAGTATTATGGCACTAGGCAACCACTCTAGCGGCGGCCACCCACGAGTCTGCCGGGGGTTGGTAGCTTTGTAGTAAGTGTTCATTACCACGCTGGGAGCCCCGGCAGCAGTGCAGCACAACACAGTCGGAGCTGCAGCAGAGTCGGGCTCCCGGCTGCGTGCTCTGGCTTCAAAAGTTTAAACTATGCCCGCCCTAGCTCTCCCACAGCCTATATGTGCACGGGATTCACAGACAACGTGTGTCTTGGCAGGATGACTTGACAGTATTGATTTGGGAATAACTTACTCAACTCACAAAGGCTTCCTGAGCAAATATGCTGCAGCTCCGGGATCACGCGACGTAGGAATGTTTTCACAGTGGCCGCAATGACTCGTCCATCGGCGGCAAACCGCGCCACCCGAGCATGATTCTTCAGGCCCTCAGTCCAGTCCTCGTGGTATCATGATGTTGATTAATTTTAAATTTGACCCGTGACTCCAGTCAAGGCCCCGGCCCCGCTCAGCTTCTGACCGACCTTGCCTGTTCCAGGTCTCGTGAGGTCACATCCGATCACCTGCCCCCCACGCGGGGCCACAGCCTGTAATGCAAGGACTGTTAAGGTCAGGCCCCGCCCGGGTCTCCGTAATTGGGCAGTCAAGAGGCAGTGACTCACTGTACTTCCGCGCCGCCGGCGGGAATGTTAATGCTAACTTTTATTTAACTATTAATTTTTGTAAAAAATAAAAGCCATTGTTCTTTGTAATATCAATACATCTAAGTCATGTAAATACAACACATATTGCATTACAAATGCTAAATATGTCACATTTGCAAAAGTTAAAACTATTGGCATTATAAATGACAAAGCTATTCATTTCGATATTCTCAAAACCAACACATAAATAAAAAATTTATCATTTACAATACTAATAGCTCAAACTTTCCTAATGCGAGACCTATTGCATTGCAAATGCTTGTTTAGAGAAGAGAAGAGTTTGTGCTAATTCAGAGAGAGGAAATGTATTAAAAATACCGACAACTTGTGTGTCAAATTGTTTTTATATCTAAGCTTATTATGTGATATCTAAGTACTCCGTTTAACAGGTGTTACTGTTATCAAATTAAATGGAACTTAATATGTAGACTTCAAAAAGATGAAAGGCTAGGTTGGCCTTGCTGAGACTCAACTCATGATGTGTAGGTAATGCAGAGATGTCAGCGGCAATTGCTTAACCATTGTGGCAGCATGTTCAACCTCCATGATCCAAGATGCTAATATGACCAATGAATCAGAAAAGGAAACCGTTCCGAGAGAACTCTGCAGATTGTTCCACAGGTGTTTCTGGCTAGCTAGATGCTCACTACCAGCTTTGTTTTTCTGCATCGGTTCTTCTGTTCTTTCAGAGAGCGTCAATCTTAAAAACGGGATTTCACAAAGACTCTTCAGTAGTGAGCATCTAAGGCATCTAAGACAGGAGCGTTTGGCCTATTGTCGTCTTCAACCTCACTAAATCACTCCAGCCTGCTACTGATAAGCGACACAAAAACTGCTGTACAGTTTGCGTATTTTCTCCATTCCCCTTTCGAAGCGGCCTAGTTGAGATGCTGCACTTTAAAAAACTTCTTGCTCACTAAATAAATAACAAGCATTGCAAAAGCCAATAGATTTCACCTATAAGATCTATTGGCTTTGACAATGTTTTTTAGCTATGCTGTGCAGCATCAGGGTTTCTTTACAACATGGCTAAAAAAACATAGACACAATGATGCGAATGAGGCATCATTTTGTAGGTGTGTGCATGCATTCACCATGCCTGCTCGTTCCAAGAAAGGACACTCGATCTGAGATGGATCGGTAAATTTAAAAAACAAGTTCAAAAGCACCCTTTATTAAAATGTAGTGAGAATGCATTTAAAAAAAAGATGACAGAGTTGGTGGAGCGGCTTGAAGAAGGGATGGCTTTCGCACTGATGGCATCTAGTGCAACAATGTCTGTTGGCGCCCACAATTAACTCCTTTCTACGTATTTCCTCACTACAACCCTTAAACAGTGCTCATCAAATCTCCATAACCACTCTCTCTCACATGCATTTCTTTTATTTTATAGCACCACTAATGCCAGGGTAGGGTGTCAGAACACTTTACATCACACACATTACACAGAGACAATGAATCATAAGAGTATGAATCATTGTATAGGACTTGTTACATATGAGAGACAACTACAAGGTTTAGGAGTCCCGTGTCATCCCAGTTTAAGAGTGCTTGGTCTGGAGAAGCACAAACTAGAAATTTAAAACTTAACACCATGGTTTGGGGTTGTCTTTACAAATAAGAATTGATTTATACCCAAATTAACACTTTTTGTGACAATAGGATAATGAAAGAATGGGGAAGAAAACATATCATTCTAACCTATATATTCTATTCCCCAAGATTAATATAGCACATGGCTACCTAACGGACCTCCCAGCGCTTGTAACAACCTCTGCTCTACAAACTTGCAGTCTGATGACAGTTAATAGGTCATTTATCTATATTAGGATTTTAACTTATAAACTGCAACTAACAAAAGGGTCTCTGTGACAAAAGCAGCAACCGGCTGAGCTATTTAAATGTTATGCACTTCTATGATCTGCAGGGTGCATGTTCTTTGCAGCAGAGATTTTAACCTTCTGCACCACCTTATGATGAGCCAAAACATCCACAAGACAAAACTCTGATCTCTCTCCAGCAGAGCCATAAATCACCAGGTATCTTGTCATCTTTATTGTTGCCTGGAAATTGCTGGGAGCAAAGACATTGCTGCCAGTACTTTTGCATTTACAATCTATTTGAAAACACGCCCCCTCCATTCCGTCCTGAAGTCAGTGCCCGGTGACGTGGCATGGGTCGCACTGCCCTAGGGCTGAAGGGTGGGTGGGTAGAAGCAACTCGTCCCGGGTTGAAGCAGCACGGCGGACGAGCATGCAGGCTATTTGAAGCAATACAGTAGGCAGGGGAAGCAAAGGAGAGAGCTTGTGGAGGAAGAGAAACTCATGGGCGATAAACAGCAATGTAGAGGGGAGGAATGTGCATGAAGGGGGATGTTGACAAAAACACATTCACTCTCAAGTAGTGTTTAAAGAAAAAGAAAAAAAGCAAGGAAGCGTAGAAGCCAGCCAAAGCGATGGAAACAAGGCTATTCTCTGGGAAAGTGGTGAACACAAGATGGGCAAGCTTAAACAAGGAAAGCCATCCAATAGAAAGCAAGCAACTAAGAGTGTCAGTAAAGACCAATGGGAAGCAATGGGCAGGCTCCATGCCCTTGTATGATTGTGGTAAGCACACACAATATGTCTTACACAGCCAGACAAGGCTTGACCTAAAATACATTTATTTTATTCTCACTTACACTGCTGAACCAATTTGTATTTTTCTTTTGACACAATAGCTTACTAGTATTATGCCAAACAATCACTGAAATAAACATCAAGCTAGCGCATGGAAACAAGTGAACATTAAGAAGTGTGGTTGGGCTAGGCTGGAAACTTCTGTGAAATGAAAAGCTTAAATGATGCCTTTAAATATCTTTAGGTAACAACTGATCTAATTTTAAAGCTGTCAACAGGAACCTTATTAGGACGAATATTACAGTAGTTGAAAGGCTGCATTTAGATGTTTTCTCATTCATATCATATTTTTGAAGGTTTGCAATACAATGATTGTGATGTATGTGACAACAGTAAATGGAGGAGAGGGAAGAAGAGGGGCGAAGAAACTTGACAAGAAGGAGAAATGAAAATGATAAGCAAATAAGGCACAATCTATAGTAACCAAAAACATAGTACCAGAAATGGATAGAACAGAAAAAAGTATAAACAATACAGACTTATAGGTGGTGTATGCCAGAAATTAATTGTAGGATATAAAAAAAATGTAAAGAGAACAAAGGGAAAAAACAATACACAAGTATTGTTAATGTAAAGTCCAGTAGACAGTTGTAAAATTATACTGTAATCTCTAGGAGATTTACAAACTTTCTGCTGTAATTGTCATAGTCACATTTTATGTTTGCTGAAAGGGTTCTTCTGTTTCTAGCGAGATGGCCAGGCTCAAGAACACACATCTGTAAAGCGTACTATTGCCACCCGGTGATGTCACGTAATGTAAAATGTCAAATAAATAAACATATAGACAAATAAGTAAGAAACTAAGCGCATACAAGGAAGATGTGAATTTAAAAGACACTAGAGCAGTCCATATTTTTCATACTAAGAGAGTTGTTGCAACTCCTTTCGTATCCATTATTATTGCAAATAGTTTTTAAACACTTTCTACCTGAAAGCTTTATATGGTATTTCTTTCCAGTTAGGAGCCACAAATAGGAAATCGCATAAGTTTCCTTACCTGAAGTGACAATTTTCCTGACTTGATAAATTAAAAAAAATACCTAATAGAACGCTCTGCAAAAGAGAGTTGGGTGGAGACATTTAGAATTAGCTTAATGGCGATCGAGACCCCTTTCCCAACTGTTGAGTACATTTACAGTTAAATATCATATAACTAAAAGTGATACGTTCAGATGTAAAATGAAACACCATATGATGAACAGTGGCATGGTCAGCCAAACAAAACATGCCTGGACGCATGTTAGCTGCCAGGCACACACCAACGGAAACTGCAGAACTGCCACAACCACCCTTGCCCTCTAACAGAAAATTAATGCAATTGGTAAGGTGTCTGTTATATTTATAGAACATGGTGGTTTTAAGAAAATCCGAAACGGACGCCTCATGGAGAGACAAGGCCAGTTACACACTTAGTCTACCTTTACGATTTTTTTTTTTTTAACTTTTCAGTCACTCAAAATAAGGACAGTAACTGACAAAGTGTAAATACTAGACATCTCCTTAAGGCAAAAAGTGTAACAAATGTCCTCTATCATAGTTCATGGTAAGCAAAGCTGTAGCACCACCACACATGTTTGAGATCAAACAAATTAAGATATGATTCAAATCTGGGACCCTTAACGCGCCATGATTATATATTTTAAGTCTGAGCAAAAAGCCACATTCATCAAGGTAACCATTTGCGATTACCAAATAGCTAATTTTAAGGAATCACTATTTGGTAACCGCAAATGCTTACGCATGAAGGATTTGTAAATAATTTTGTGAATCCTTAACATTTCCTAATAGGGATTTACAAATTGCGAATCGCTAACAGGAATTTGCAATTACCAAATTGGTAATCTCAAATTGTGAATGCAAATCCAAGGGTGCCTGGGGGCCGAAGAAAATGCTATATGCATCTCAAATTAGGGAATCCCTAAATGCATTTGCAATGTAGGTAATCACAAAAAATTACGATTACTTATATTGCGAATGCTAAAAGGTACATGCATTGGAAAAGTCATTTTTCCAGTCACTAATGGGCCGATTCTGCAAATCGGTATCGGTCCGTTTGTGACTGGTTAAATGCTTGATGCATGTGCCCCAGAGTCCCTTATCCTTCCAAGAAAGATAGATTAGGTTTTGAGGTAAACTCTGTAAAAAATATTTTTCCAGTTGATTAGTGTCATTGAAGGCTAGTGCATTACACTAGGGTGATCTTTAATTTAATGCATGTTTCTCCAACTTCTTTTAATAGCGAGAGTGCTTATGATAAATTAAATCATTCAACTCGGACTCTACTAACATACACTATCACTGTCACAATGATACTTGCCAAGGAATTTTGAAGGCACCCCGCAGATGTCTCGTAGATGTCGCCTACTAGTGAACGGAAAATCAAATGGGTGCTGCATAAACACCCTCTCATAGCTTATCTGCAAAAGATCGAGTGGTGGCTGGTAGAGAACAGTGGCAGGCGGGCAAGGGTGAGGAGGGTAGGAGGTTTAGAAAAAAAAAAGACTTACCTTGTCGTCGCCGGTCACCAGACGCAACCTCTTCTCTGTCCTCACTGATCTCTTGGCACCAGGCAGAACACAGGCTCCCCATAGCCAATCACAATACTGCTGTCACCATGATAGCAGCGTTGTGATAGCCGTGGTTCGGTGCTCAGACAGGGACTGGGAGGCTGTGCATGTTCTCGACTCAGGCTATACAATACAGCCGGTGGAAAACATGCTAAATGTGCATAACGGTTTAGCCGTCCAAACCATCATCAACACATGGTGCAGCATCAATCACTCCTCCTCCCTCTCCCTGTGACAAGCCCAACCACAACCCAACCTGGCTCGCTTCTTACAGAAGAAGAAAAGGATAATAATGTAATGTTATTAACATTGTGTTATCATTTCCTTTTTCTGTTTACACCTAGTGAGGTGAAGCTCCTCCGCCTTAGCGGAGGAGCTGACCCTGATTATTGGGACAAGCAATCAATCATGTCAGAAACAGACAGGTGATTAATTAATCGCCCCCTATCGGGTCTTTGAGTCAACAGAGCGAAGAAGTTTGTGTTCCCAGAGGCTGGCCCTCTCCCTAGACCGGACACTCTGATGGGCGACATTCTATGGGCTCCGAATACGTTTAAGTACCCGGGCATCCACATTTTCCATTCGCTTGATGACTCGAAAGACGGCAACTTGGGATGAGCGCTGCGCTTACTACATGCATGTGTACATTTCTGGTGTACACTGCAATTGCCGGTAATGTCCCGGGTCTCCCTATCTAAAATGGTCATGCTCCTGCGCCTATTGTCTTTTTTTGTCAATCTCCCGGTCCTCATGCCTAGCGGCTGGTTTCGTCCCCCTGAATGCTCTGTTGCAAGACATGGTGTGGGGTGATGGACGCCCTACGATGTCTCTTACAACGTTGCAGCATCCTGTTTCTGAGGGTGGGATGGGAGTGCCGAACTTTGAATATTATATGTTGGCTGGTCAATTGCAGTGGCTGGCGCAATGGATAGAGGGTGTGAACGAAGACGGAACGCTTTTGTAGCTCCCGGACTCCCAACCTAACTTAGTAATGGTGAAATTGTTGATACCTACGATGCCCTCCCCGTACAGCTCCCTGCTGCAGCGTACTGCTTTTCAAGCCTGGGGGAGATGTCAGGGTGAGTTGCAAATATACCCCTATGTTGCCGCTTGTAAGTTTGACACACAGCAACCCACAGTCTGTCTTCACGAATGAGCAATTAGCCCACTGGACAGACGCAGGGCTAGATAATCTTGGGGATAGTTTCTTAGACAAGTCCCTACTCCCTTTTGACGGTCTTATGGAGGATTGTGGCCTGCCCCCAGGCCAATTCCTTCAATATGAGGCCCTGACTGATACTTTTGCACAGTTATGGACTGCAGGTAGGGAAAAGCCGGAGAAGCACCCAGTACTCCACACTCTGTTCACGCTTGGGACGGCGGGACACCTGGTGAAATGGTTCTATGTGGCACTCCAGGAGGCTTCGGTTCACCCATTGGATAAACTCCGTGCAAAATGGGATGAGACTGGGGGCAGAGTCCTAAGAGACACGGAATGGCAGAGGGTTCTGCACTACTCTGGGAAGATTTCTTGTAACACACGCCTTAAATATATACAGTTTAACTATACACACATGGCGTACATGACACCGCATTGCCTCAATGTGACCTATGGGGGGAGGTCTGTCTCTGCCCTTGATGCTCTCATCCGGACGTGGACTTTGGCCACATGACCTGGGATTGCCAGGACCTAAGGCCTTTCTGGGAGGCCGTTCTCGGTAAGCTCACAGTTGTATTGGATAGAGACCTACCTTTTACACTACAGACCTGCATTTTAGGTCTCTTTCCCAGGCCGCCGAAGCACAAGGTGTTGAATAGGCTCATAGACTTTGCTCTGGGCCTGGCGAAACGTCCCATTGCAATGGAAGGGAAATCCCAGAGGGGACATCAATTTGAGACCTGGAATAAAGATGTCATCATGTGGGCTGGGGCAGAAGGTAGAGCACTTAGTTGGGAGGAATCTAAAGGCATCAGAAAGCACCCAATAGCGGGACAATTGAGGGAAGTGATGGGAGAACCCTGAGGAGCAATTGACTAGCGAGACATGTTCAAATTCAGACCTGGGGCCCTACTCTGAAGGGATTTAAATTGCAATGTCTATTGAACCTTTGGACCGTTTTGGGAGCCGGTGTGCCTGCTGTTGAACACGGAATGTGGGGGAATGTTAAATAGCCGCTTGCTGCCCGGATACAACTGCTCTGATTGCAATTCTAGCCCCCTTCCCCCTTCATATCCCAAGCCCCTGCCTGTGGCACCTCATTCTATTGTACCTCCACCACTCACTTGCAATGATACTTACAATATATTTCGCCCCTCTGCATATGGTCCCTTCTTTTATTTTTGCTTCTTTTGTTGTTTATGTTGGGTTATTTGTTCCCTCTCTTTTCTTCGTGTTAGAATTGTTCTTGAACAATTGAAGTAGCATTTGGTAAATCAAGAATCTTATAATTGTATTGTGATCCGCTGGTGGGTACTCTCACATTTAAATCATCAGGAACGAATTCTGGTGCAGCATGTACTTGGAACTCTGGTCGGAACCTGGAGGTGACAGTTATGTGTTAGATATTGGCTACGCAGTACCCCTCTGGGCCCATGGAACGCATATTGTATGCTGGAATTTGCCAATTAATCTTTTTCATGGACACTGACAGATGTATTTCAGTAATGTATTGCCACTGATGTATTTGATGCTACCGCGGTTGTGCTTCTATACACGAACTGTGTATTAAATAATTAAAAATGCCAATACAAATACTTTAAAAAAAAAAGAACACTTCTGTAGCAAAAGGAACAAAAGGAAAAAGAAATGTGGTAACATGCCTGATGCGGAGGACAAAAGCGCCCCAGACTGACACAGCCCACACAGTGAAGTGGGCCACGCTTCCCAGATACCACTGGAGAGATATTTCTCCCTAAAACGTAGGTATTCTCTCTGCAGTGGCATCGTGGTTGTGTTGTGTGTACATGAGAGAAAGGCACGCTGTTCTAAGTGAATGCATTCATAATAATGACACATAAGCGTAACACCATACAGAGCAATATGCAAAAAAGCAACAATTAGGTTGTCGGTCACGAGCCAAAAGTTATAGGCATAGGCAAGAGACAAGACCAGGCAAAATATTGTGTAGCCAATAATAATAGTCTCCGCGTCAGACAATATTACAGTAGTGGCAATTACTAGGCAAAATTATCAGTAGTGAAAGCACCAGCGCATCAGCAGAGTCACCAAAAATAATCTCAGAAGAAATACTTATAACTCCGAAATGACTGCACGTGTGTAATGCAATAAACGTCATACCAGAAAGTGCCATCTAGCACCAGAAGCAATAACTAGAGCATTAGGTTTCTGTAATTCAGCATGACTTATCACTCCAATATCAGAGCACAGCGGCCACTTTCCACTATCAAACAGAAGCTTTTCATGAATAAACAATTTAAAAATTAAAAGCATTCTCCCGTAAAACCACCTTTACATTTTTAGTATATGCATAATTGGTCCCCAAACATCACCTTGTCATTTTCATGAAGTATTTCGATTAGTTTTATTTAGCGCTTACGACCCCCTGATGAGTCATTGAAGCACTTATTTATTTATTTTTATTTATAAAGTTTTATATAGCGCGAACAAGATCCCGAAGGATATCATAGCGCTTTACATTAGGATGGAAGGAATTACATAAATGAAAAATCGGCATCAAGTAGTAGTAACAAAAAAAAAACAGGATTGATCGCAGATTCCAGGACAATTGCACCATGGAGGGTAATACAATAAACAGGTATAAGCGGGCAAGAAGGGGGTCACAGTATGCGGTAAAGAGGAGCAGTAACCAAAGATGGTGCAATGGTAGTAGGAAACAATGTCTTGATATGTCACAGGGTTTTTGCCGACAAATAAACTCGATCTACTACCAAGTTCAACGGAGTCCTGCAGTTCTTTACTACAGCAGTGTCACAATAGAGACAGCATAGAACTGCCACTTTAAGCAAAGACCATCAATGTTGAGGAAACCAATGTAAAGCTTGCACAGTGACTGTCCACCACATGCATGATTAGTGGCAAGTGGCATGTCACTGTGGTACCCAAGGTTAATGGATACTCACCAATACAACGGCCTTACATAAATAGATTCTGTGTCCCATGCCTATCTATTACCATCTCTTGTCAAGGGCAGCCAGCACAATGCCTTAGGATATGCTTTTTTCACTTTCAGAAAAAACATGTGCCAAACTAAGCCAAGGATTAACATGCCTCTACCAGAGATGGGTACCATAATGCCAAATTTGACCATCATTATGCCAAGGGTTGCCACCATTGTGTTTTCGCTGCAAATAAAAGTACACACATTCTTCAAATCTATGGAAGTGTGGATGACCTGAACCAGGCTCGAAACTCAAAGCTTTCCATCTGGACAGCATCATTTTGAGACTAACAGCCTGATTCATCAAGCTGATTTGCGCTCGCAAAGGGCCAGAATCTGAGAATCTGGCCCTTTGCGAGTGTGATTTTTGCATTTGGGATTCATCATCCCAAATGCAAAAATCGGTAATAGCGATTTCGCAATTTTGCGAGGAATTACATTTAAGGAATCTCTATTTGAGATTCCTTAAATGCAATTCATCATCCATTTTAAAATTGCGAATTCGCAATTTCGGCCCGCTATTTACCGCGCGGTCAAACCTCGTGGTAAATAGCGAAAACTTAGAAAAATGCTTTTAAAAGCATTTTTCTAAGTTGCATGTTGCACACACACACATGTCCTTTGGACATGTGTGTGTGCGCAACACCTGTTTGAATTTGCATTTAAGGGGTGCTACAGGGTGTCCTTTGGACACCCCTGGCACCCTTTAAATCGCTATCTTACTTGCGATTAGCACATTTCTAATCGCAATTAAGGAATACTCCCCATTCATTCCTATGGGCCTTTTGGCCCATAGGAATGAATGGGGAGTTATTCCTTATTTGCGATTAGCAATTTGCTAATCGCAAATAAGGAATATGTAGGAATCGCATTTTATTTTGCGATTCCTACATGAATCCCGTTTTGCGAGCCTGTAATAGCGATTCCTTATGAATCGCTATTACAGACTCGCAAAACGGGTCTGTCATGAATCAGGCTGTATGTCTTCCATCACTGGTTGCCTTGTCTAATCAATGCTTTACTCCTATCATGTAAGTTTCTATGCAGACTGAAAATTACAGAGGTAAGCTCACGTTCAAAGAAACCGTATCCTGTCAAGTTATCACTCAATTTCAAGAAATGTACAATAAAAAATCTATAGTAACACAATGAAAAAAACATTACCTTTCACAATCAACAATCTGGGTTCAGACCAAAGAGAGAAACAAACTATTCCAGATAACATAATAGAAAAAACTCCTCACTACCATTAATGAACACAAGAAGCTTCTCTTCCACTCTGAGGTCTATCAGCAGCATATGCTAAAACATTTAATCATATGCAGCCATTAGACCCCGTGTCTTTTAATTGCATTTTAAATCATCTTAAATCAGGCTCCTCGAATGACCCGCTCCCTGTGCACATTTTTCAAAATTTAGAACCCTCCACTTTGGAACTTATTAGGGAGTTACTTAATGCGTCACTGAGAGAAGCCATTTTACCAGCCGAATGGAAACACGCAATGGTTCTCCCTCTTTTGAAAAAACCAAATGCCGACCCGGCTGAACCGTCAAACTTCCGCCCCATCTCCCTGCTCCCTGGTTTTCTAAAATTTTGGAAAAACATGTGAACCAACAACTTTCGCAGTATGTGGAAGCCCATACAATTTTACATGTCTCCCAATCAGGTTTTAGAGCTGGGTAATCCACAGGGTCAACACTCCTAGGAGTTACAGAAGCACTTTGTCAGCATTTGGACAAAAGGGAAACGATGACACTCATTTTATTGGATTTGAGTGCCGCTTTTGATACAGTGTCCCACTTAGTTCTTTTAAAGGTACTCCAGTCTATTGGGATAGTCGACCCAGCTCTAGATTGGATCAAAAATTTACTCACTGGAAGAACTTTTCAGGTTTTTTCCCCAACTGCCAGCTCTAAGACCTATGCATCTCCGTATGGAGTACCACAGGGCTCAATTCTTAGCCCGGTGCCATTCAATCTCTATGTCAACCCTCTAGCTATTATTGCGGGAGAAGCTGGGTTGTCTATATTTTCTTATGCAGGTGACACCCAACTTCTCTTTTTTTTTCCTCCAACGAACCCTCCACTGCACTGTTGGCGGTGGTGGGCCATCCGCCATCATAATGACCCCCTTTAATATGTAATGTGAGATCGGTAGCAAAACATCACCTTCAGACAGCTGATCTCTGTGAATGTCATAATGTTATCATTGGTGTCCTCTCTAACACATGATAACCAGTTGAGCCTTGGCAAGCTCTGTTGAACAAACTGCCACTGTTCCTTGCCACCAAGATCGATAACATCGGATCCCAGATTGAAAAGGAAGCCTTCTTTATGGCCACTGTTTCGCTTTAGCCGGTCTTAGAGCAAAACCAAAACAAACTCACCCACTTTGTAGAGACTTCAGCTATGCAAGAAGTTAGATTCGCTCCCTCACAAGACTCTCGGGCTTCCTGGCCGATCTCTTCCCAGCTTCCATAATGCAACAACTGAGTCCGCTCCACATATAAAGTATAATCAGTCTATGTAATGACTCCCTAAATCAGAGAGTTGTCCAGTTAGAGTGGACGGCAGCAATGGTCAAACCCCTGTTAAAAAAACTTCCCTTTGATTGGGGACCTAACAACATCTGTCCAATGTTCTCATTATCGTATCTTGGGAAACTTTTAAGAAAAGTGACAATCACATTGTTACACACCTTTATCAAGACCAATAATATTTTGCAGCACCTTCAAGCAGGCTTCAGATCTGGTCATAGCCCCCCCCCCCCTGGTACTTACTTCAGCCCTGAATGATCTCCAGAGGCAGTAGACCATGGTTTAGAAGGGACGGTGGGGATTTTGAAATGTTTTGCATTCTTTGATACCACTGAGAAATCATTGTTGCTTTCCATACTTAAGGATGTTAACCTCCATAATCTTGCCTTTAAATGGTACCACTTGTTTTTGATAGATTGGGCCCAGACAGTTCTCTGCTTTCAGTTCAGTGACAACACAGGTTAAACATACAGTGCAGCACAGTCTGTGTTTCCCTCTCTTTTATTTAATATTTACATATTGGGCCGGACTGGGTACCAAAACTGGCCCTGGCAAACTGCTCGGCCAGCCCCCCAGGGGGGTATGGAGGGGTGAGCCTGAGCTGTTTGCTAGGGCTGGTTTTGGACGATATTTTTCTGGGGTCGATATTGCCGGCCACCACATTTGCGGCCCACCGGGGAAATGCCCGGTGCCCGCCACGGCCAGTCCAGCCCTGCTGTTAGCCTCCTTGCTATGTGCTAAGGGAGTACAGTTTTACATCTACACTGATAACACCCCAACTAACAGCTGCAGGTGCAAAGATCCAAGGTAACCAACTTCAGTGCAAAATCATCCTCTGCATTGCACCACAGCCCCCATCGATGTAGGTACAGACTCCGGGCCTGATTTAGACCTCGGCGGACGGGTCACTCTATCACAACAGTGATAGATATGCTGGCCGCCGGAGTATAAATTCCATAGGATATAACGGGATTTATATTTAGGCAGACGGGATGTTTGTCACAGTTGTGTCGGCGTAACCCGTCCTCCAAGATCTAAATCAGACCAGTTCAGCGACTGACGCACTATAAAAATGCCCTCTACTCAGGACTGCTACAAAAGTTTCAGAAGGCTTCAGCACATACAAAATGTCACTGGCAGCTACTGACTGGTGCCAAACTACAAGATCAAAATACCCCTACCCTTAGGATACTTCGTTGGTTACCAGCTAAGGAAATGCTGTTGTTTAAAGCCCTTGTGACAATTCTTCTCTCCTATCTCTGGCTTCAAAATTAGAATGTTCTTTAGTTAACTCAACATCAGGGTGCAATATTTTGTTTTTTCACTTCATTTATTTTTCATATACTGCCACAAAATAGGAAGAAACATGCTACCAAGACACATGTTCTAAATATATGTGCATTTTCCTTTACTTTTCTTGGCCGTCCTTTTCAAATTCTTTCAGTCACATGGTCTTAACTGCCTTGTGATGGGTGATTGCTGTTCCTTTTGTATAGAGGGAGTGTCTCAGAATAGCCTGATTCTCATTTGTGCATTCTGGAATGATGTGATAACACTCTCTTCCACCCTGCAGATTTCACACCTGTCCCTGTGCTCTTACATCATCCAAAGGCTCCCTTGTTATCTTACAAGTCAAGCTGAGAGTGGGGTTGCAGGCTTATGCAAAATGCTTACAAAAACAAGCAAAGTCCTTTCCATTTGTGATAGGCTTTGGGTGGGCCAGGGGTTTCTATTGGGAGGGGCTGTCCCACCTGGCCTACCTGACCCCCCCACTAGAACCGGACATGTCGACAAGCAACAGATAGTCCATGCTGCTTGCAGGCTCGACCGAAAAAGATAATTCGTATAGTTAGCTCATCACTCACAGTCAGCACACACAGGTTTGAAAAGATTGGTTCAGGGTGTGCACATTGGCTAAAGTTGAGTCCTTCCTGTATCTGAAATATAAAATGTACATTTGTGACCTACACAATACATATCAAGGGCCTCATTTATGGAAAGTGACGCATCGCTGCATGAAAACAGCGATGCATCACTTTTCACTGCGCTCTCCCTGCGACACTAACGATGCATCATATTTACAGTATGACGCATCATGTCGCAAGGAGTTACAGATATGTCAGTATTTCTGACGTATCTGTAGGTGCAAAAGTGACGCATTGCTGGAGTGTGTCACAAAAGTGACGCAACTCCAGCAATGTGTACTTTCACATGGGCAAGTCCCATGTTGTTAGTGCCTGCGTCAAGATTTTGACGCATTGGCATCCAAGAAATGGCGCAGTGAAATCTTATAGATTTCACTGCGTCACTTCCATGACTCTTTCTTGAGTCAAAACGCCCCCCTTGCATACATTATACCTGGCGCAGGTATAATGTGGCGCAGGGGTTTACAAAGTGACGCATCTACCTAGATGCGTCACTTTGTAAATATGGTGCAACAAGGCGCATTTTTTACTCCGCTGGTGCGTCACAAAAAGTGACGCAAGGGCTCATAAATAAGCCCCCTAGAGTTTACTGCAGTTTTGCACACATCCGGACTCACAGTGCGAAATCCAGCGTCTCGTCTGCCTTGTATTTGCATCAAGATGTTTGTGAAAGTGACTGAGCCGCAGGGAAGGATTTTAAAGGTTAGGATTACACTGGGTCAAGTTTCATGCTCAGGACGTCACCTCCAGCTTTACATCCCATGTCAGCACACGCTTCACCGAAGCACTCCTTGGGGATTACCACAAAGACCTTCAAAGGCGCCAACGGTAAGGGCCGCCAGCCACTAGGTAACTGTCCCAACATTTGACACTGATGGATAGCAGAAGGGTGGGGTGCTAACGCACAGTGTCGAACGGTAGTTTATTGTTTAACGATAGAGCACCATAAATACCTCAAAGAAACCTTGGCGTACTGGGATTCAGGGAGGTCCAGTGCAAGGCCTTTCGAAGCCTCTAGCAAAATGACAAATCACCGTTTGTGTGCTCCCCTTGCATAGGATTTTTTAGGCTATGTAGTGCAATTTAACGCCCTCCTGAGGTCATTTGTGTTGGTGCTCTGAGACAGCGCCCTGCTGTGGACTTAGTGTAGCACCACCGCTGGAGCAAAGATATTTGCTCACAGAAAAGGCAAACGTGTCAAGGAAGAAAGGAGCCTAGAAGTAGGGCGGAGATGCTGAGTAAGAATGTACCAGCTCACACTGGCTCTGCATGGGTCGGTAGCCCAATGAGGTTTGACTGATTTATACCCAGCGGACCCAATTCACTTAGAAAATTGCAATGGTATGGGTGCAGTTCTAGGACTCTTCCACAATGTACTTTTCCACTTTTTGGCATTAACAAACAGGCGTAATAATAGGCCTGGAAAGTCATACATTAATTTTATTCATATATGAACAATGAAAGGCCGAGTCAGCTCTACAGGATTTGAGGCTTTTTGGATGTGCATTAGAGTACCTATGAGTTCAAGATAAGTCATCTTAAAAAACCTAAACGGTATCTGAAGCAGTTGCTTCTCACAAGTCCCTTTTTAGGTCTCACTAACACATCACATGCACAGACGTATTGGTTACAATTCAGTGGGCTTACAACTCTCTCACAGCATATCATTATTTGTTTTCATTGTCATTTCCACAAGCAATCTTTCGATTGGTTAGCTCCCAGAAGCTTTCCTTCCTTTCCTGGTGTAGCTCCTCCCTGGAGCATTGACAAGTAAGAACATGTGTTATTTCTCGTCTTTGTGCTTTCCTTCTTCTAACACTAGCATGTGGCTTCTTATTTCACCCTATCTGTTATCTCTATTGACTCTTTAGTTACCTACACCAACAACTGTACTACTCTATGCTGTACCACACCACACCACACAATGCCACTCTATGACATTCCACTCTATGGCACTCCCCTCTAGGCCACTCTACTCTATGCTACTCAACGCCCCTCCACTTTACAACACTCTACATCACTACACTCTACTCCACTCCACACCACACCACTCTACGCTAATCTACTCCATGGCAACCTGCACCACTCCACTCTACGCCACTCTATTCCATGCCACTCTACTCCACACCACTTTACTCCACTCCAGCCCACTCTATGCCACTTCTACTCTACGCTACTCCACTCTATGCTACGCCATTCCACTCTACGCAGCTCCTCTCTATGCCACTCAATTCCACTCTACGCCACTCCACACCACACCACTCTATGCTAATCTACTCCATGGCAACTTGCACCACTCCACTCTATTTCATGCCACTCTACTCCACACCACTTTACTCCACTCCAGCCCACTCTATGCCACTTCTACTCTACGCTACTCCACCACACTCTGCTCAGTGCCACTGTATTCTACAACACTCTACGCCACTTTACCCCACTCTATGCTACTCTACTCTACTCTATACTATTCTACTCTATGTCACTCCACACTATGGCACTCTATGCCACTCTACTGTATGCCACTCTACTCCACGCCGCTCTACGCCATTCTACTCTATCAAAAGAAACAAATGATGGATGGAATGCTGAACAATGCAAACATTCACCCACAGTCACCAAGATCTGGGTTTAATCTGTCGTTCTTTTGCTCACCTCTCCACCCCAGTTTTTGACCTAGCCATATGCACATCAGTCTTGACCCTGTTACTTATGGGAACAGTCCAGCCCGAACTGCCAAGTCAGGTCCTCCCTGGATGGGAAACAAGCATCCTGTTACCGGTTTTGGGCCATCACCCCTCATCAGCCAGGATAGCTGGAATACTGTGGTGCAGTGAGCACAGGACCGACTTCTGGCCATGCCCTACCCACTTAAGGTGACAAAAGCAAAAGAAACAAATGATGGACGGAATGCTGAACAATGCAAACATTCATTCCCAGTCACAAAGATATGGGTGTAATCCAACGTTCTTTGGCTCACCATGCCACCCCAATTTGGACCCAGCCATATGCTCATCAGTCTTGACCCTGTTCCTCATGGGAACTGTCCAGTCTGAACTGCCAAGTCAGGACCTCCCTGAACCGGAAACAAAGCATCCTAAGACCGGTTTCGGGGCAGCACCAATTCTGTCCATCAATTGTTATTTTGCATTCTACTCTATGCCACTCCACTCTATGCCATTCTACTCTATACCAATCTACTCTACTCCACGCCACACTACTCTATGCTACTCTACTCTGTGCTACTCTACTTTACCACTCTATGCCACTCCACTGTACTCCAGTCTATGCCACGCTACAGTACTCCACATTGTGCCACTGAGCGCCACTCCACAATATGCCACTCTATTCTAAGCCACTCTACTTTATGCCACTCTACTCAACACCACCCCACGCCACTCTGTACCATTCCATTTTACCCTACTCTACTCTACGCTAAGCCAGTCCACTCTATGCCACTCTACTCTAAGCTACTCCATGTCACTCCATTCTACGCCACTGTACTCCACTCTCCTATATGCTACTCCCCACTACATCACTCCACTAACTTGTAGCCAAGCTTAACAGCAGCCACACTACACTGCTGTACAACATGGCTAAAAGACATTCGCAAAGCCAATAGCATTCACACAGACGACACATATTGACTTTGCTAATGTTTGTTGTTTCAGTTTTGTACATGTGAAATACATACTAGAAGAAGCTTTTCATCTGCATTCTGGCTATTTCGTAAAACACTTGTGCAGGCAACATACAACCCACATTTTACATTTTGTCATTATTGTTTGCTACCTTGACATGTTGTTCTACTGTGCACTTGTTTTTCACTTCCAATATTGCATGCAGGGCTATCTCAGCGAACACGTGTTTAAATCTGTACTGGCCAAGCAATGGACTTTATGAATGCTGGAATAACATTTATGTGTTATAGTTTAATTCACAATAAAACAAAGTACAACATTTGCGTATGCACATGTGGGATTGTTGCACAGCAACTTGTGGCTGCAAACTTGACTTTCAAAAATAAAATCGCTTTTGGTGTTTTCTGGGTGGTTGCCTGGGGAGGAGCCAAAAACTACACCCCCAGGCACCCTTTCTGCTGAGGCCCTTGAAGGTGAAACAGAGGAGGAGCTAGAGACTACATGATGTGCTCTGCTCTCCCATAGCACGAGACGCTTTTGATGTTTTCTGAACTTTAGCTTCGGTACAGAACTACACCTTCCAGGCCACCCTGCTCCTGTGGGCCCTGAATGTGGGGCGTAGGAGGAGAAATATTAGCTAGGCACTACATAGTGTACTCTGCAGGACACGCCCGAGCTCTGCTTGGACAAAGACCAGGCCAAGAGTGGGCTTATCTGCGTCTATCAGCGCCTGGTAGTGGTTAGGTTGGGCTTCTTCCCTTCTGTCTTCCCTTGTTCAAAGTTGTGTCCTGGGAGCCGTAGTCCTTGTTACAGGGTCGTCGCATATGGTCATTTGATAAAGTATTCCAGTAGGACGCTTCAGTACATTGTAAGAGGTGTAGGTTCAACCTGCTTGGCATCTTACATCAAGCAGAGATTTTGGTTCCAGGTCTTCTTCTAAGCCATGAAAGTGCATTATTGAAGATGTGAAGCAGAGCTACCAAACCTGAATAAAGCAACTGTGTACCATAGTTTGTGTGATTCTTTGTAAATTGCAGTGGTCTGTGTATGTTTGGCATAGATGTGTTGAGAGTATTTGGGGCCAGGGTTTGGTTGGCTGTTGATTTTATGGGGTGGGTATGATCACACAAAGTTGATGGGGAAAGCAGGATTTCGGGTCCAATTGTTTTTGTCATAGATTGTGTATTCAGCTCTCTGCACAATGGGTGCTTTTCTTTCAGTTGATGGGAGACACAAATTGTTTGGCTTCATCTCACATGCGGGCTCTCTCTCTGATCCTGTTTTACTTTAGCTCAATTCAGCCTTTACCTTTACTGATTATCAGACTACAAGAGTAGCAAGTTGGATCTGTGCCAATGAATGTTCTTCCTCTGCATAGTCATGTCGTTGAGTTATGTTGTGCAAATACCCTGCATAACGGAAAATCCACACTTTATGATAAAACTATACAGGAATTTATTTTGTCATCCAGACAATGCCGGAAGCAAAACCAAAACTCATACAGAGTGCGGATTTGTTTTCTACTTCCTAAATAGAGATTAAATCTGTGGTAAATAAAGCTCATGCAATGCACATTAATCTGCTGTTTACTGTACTCAAACACACTCTGCAAATAACGACAAAAGCTGTGTATAAAATGCCATTTTAAATCCTCCTCATAAAATGAATTGATGTGTGTAGATCATTATCGGCAAGTAACAGGCCGCGAGCTTTGAATGATCGTGTTTACTACAACCAGTCCAAAATGGACGCGCGCCATAAAGAGCATGTTCAGGAAGAGGCCTTCCGCAGCATCCACACACACACTTTCACGAGGTGCGATTCAAGTAGGATAAATCATTAACAGTAAGGTGAAGTGAGGACAACATGCAGGCAAACACACCCCTAACACTCCCACTTGTATAGTTGTTTACTATGCCGCTGGCGCACTTTTTACCACGTGCAATGAAGCGAGACTCAAAATATTAATAGCGACAAAAGCCAAGAAGACGAGCTGAAATGGACAATGCACTACGTGCATTAAAGGGAAAAAAAACTCGCGGCCAATAAAACAAACAAGCATTGGCAAAGCCAATAGCTCTCGCTTATGTTAGAGCTATTGGCTTTGGCAAAGTGTTTTAGCCATTACGTACACCAGCGAGGCTTAAAGTTAGTGGTGTGGGGTAGATTGAAGTGGGGTAGATTGGGGTAGAATGCAGTGGGGTAGGTTTCCGTAGAGTGGGGTAGACGGGATTGGGATAGATTGGGGCAGATTGGAGTAGAGTAGTTGCGTAGATTAGCGTGGTAGATTGGAGGAAGGTGGTCCATTGAAATGGGGTAGATTAGGATGTGGTAGGGTAGATTGGGGTGAAGTGGTGCAGAAAGGAGTGGAGTCGATTGGGCTAGATTAGAGTGGGGTAGATATGAATAGTGTAGATAGAGTGCAATATATTGGGTAGATTCGAGTGGAGTGGGGTGGACTAGGGTAGATTGAAGTTGAGTGGGGTAGACTGGAGTGGAGTGGGTTACATTGTGTGAATTGTTGTTGGGTAAAATGGAATGGAGCGGGGTAGATTGGGAAAGTTTAGAGTGGAGTAGATTGGGGTTGAGTGGGGTGGATTATTAGGGAAGTGGAATTATTGGAGTGCTGTTTGGTAGATTGTAATGGTGTGGTGTGATTAAAGTAGATTGGAGTGGAGTAGATTGGGGTAAACTGGAGTGAGGCAGATTGGAGAGGGGAGTGAAGAAGATTGAATTGGGGTAGCTTGGGTTAAGTGAAGTAGATTGGAGTGCAGTGGGGTAGATTAGAATGGAGTGTGGTAGATTGGTGTAGGGTAGATTTGAGTGGGGTAGGTAGAGTTGTGTAGATCGGGTAGTGTGGAGTGGTATATATTGGAATAGATTCGAGTGGAGTAGATTGGGGAAGAGTGGAGCACAGTAAATTAGGGTAGACTGGAGTGGAGTGGAGTAGATAGATTGTAGTGATGTGGGCTGGAGAGGAGTAGATTGGAGTGGGGTAGATTTGGGTGGTGTTGGGTAGAGTGGAGTGTGGTAGACTGGAGTGGGCTAGTTTGGGTGGATTATGGTAGGACAGACTTGAGTGAAGTGGAATAGAGTGGAATGGAGCGCGGTAGACTGGAGTGAGATCTATACGAGTGGGGTAGTTTGGACTGGTGTGGATTGGGGTAGATTGGAGTGGAGTGGAGTAGATGGAGTGAAGTTGGATAAAGTGGTGTGGGGTAGATTGTGAAGGGTGGGGTAAATTAGAGTGGGGTAGACTGGAGTGGGGTATATTGGGTTAGGGTATATTGGATTTGGGTGGATTGGGGCAGAGTGGGATGGTTTGGACTAGAGTGGGATAGATTTGGTGGCATGTGGTAGATTAGAGTGATGTACAGTGGGGTAGATTAAGTAGAGTGGAATGGAGTGTGGTAGATTGGGGTGGAGTACAGTGGAGTAGATTGGATTGATTGGAGATGGGAGATTGGAGTGGGGTAGATTGGGGTAGAGTGGGGTAGATTGAGGTAGAGTGTATTGGGGTACATTGAAGTGGAGTGTGGTAGTTTATGGTGGAGTGGAGATGGGTAGATTGGGTGGGTTGGAGTAGGATAGATTGGAACGGATTGGGGTAGATTGGAGTGGGTAAGATTGGAGTTGGGTAGACTGGAGTGGGGTAGATTGGGGTAGACTGGAGTGGAATGAGTTGGATGGGGTAGAGTGGGGTGAGATAGAGTGAGGTGGGGTAGTTTTCAGTGAGGTGGGGTAAGGTGGGGTAGATTGGGGTAGAGTGGGGTAAATTAGGAGTGGGTAGATTGTAGAGGGGTAGATTGGAGAAGGGTGGATTGGGTGGAATGTAGTGGGGTAAATTGGATGGGTAGATTGGAGAAAGATAGATTGGCTGGAATGGGGTGTAGTGGGTTAGATTGGAGTGGAGTGGAATAGATTTGAGTTGAGTATGGTAGGTTAGAGTGTTGTAGATTGGAGGGAAGTGGTGTGAGGTAGATTTGGGTAGAGTGAAGTGGGGGGACTGCAGTAGACTAGAGTGGAGTGTGGCAGATTGGGTGCATTGGAGTTTGGTAGATTTTAGTGGATTGGGTTAGATTGTGATGGAGTGGGGGTAGAGTGGAGTGGACTTAGATGAGGGTGAAGTGGATTAGATTAGGATAGATTGGAATATAGTGGAGGATATTAGAGTGAGGTTGATTGAAAAGGGATGATTAGAGTGGGGTCGTTAGGAGTAGGGTAGATTGGAGTGGAGGTGGGTAGATTATGGTAGAGTGGGGTAAATTGGAGTGGTTGACTGGAGTGGGTGTAGATTGAGGAGTGTAGTAGGGTGGATTAGTGTGGAATGGGTTGGGGTAGAGTGGAGTGATTGGGTTAGATTAGAGTGGAGTGGGGACTTTTGAGTGGAGTGTGGAAGATTAGAGTGCAGTAGATTGGAGTGAGGTAGATTTGGGTAGAGTGGAGTGGGGAAGATTGGCTGCATTAGAGTGTGATAGCTTGGAGTGGCGTGGAGTGGGGTAGTTTGGAGTGAGGAAGATTGTGATAGATTAGAGTGGGATAGATTGAGTGGGGGAAGATCAGGGTAGAATAGAGTGGGATATATTGGGGTAGATTTGTGAAAAGTGGAGTGCAGTGGATTAGGATAGCCTGGATTAAAGAGGGGTGATTGGAGTGGGGTAGTTTGAAGTGAGGTAGATTAGAGTAGAGTGGGTAGATTGGAGTGGAGTTGGATTGAGTGTGGTGGGGTAGATTGGGTTTGGAGTGAGGTAGATTGGGGTGGAGTGGGGTAGAATGGAGTGGAGCAGAGATGGATAGAGTATAGAGTATAGAGTGGTGTAGTTTGGAATGGGGCAGATCGGAGTGGAGTTGGATAGAGTGTTGTGGGATAGATTGGAGTGGGGTGGGGTTGAATAGATTAAACTGAGTGGAGTGGGGCAGATTGGAGTGGAGTGGGGTAGATTATAGTTGAGTGGGGTAGATTAGAGTGGAGTGTGTTGGATTGGTGTAGGGTATGGTTGAGTGGGATAGATAGAGTTGCGTAGATCGGGTAGTGTGGAGTGGGATATATAGGAATAGATTGGAGTGAAGTAGATTGGGGAAGAGTGGAGCACAGTAGTTTAGGATAGACTGGGTGGAGTGGGGTAGATTGTAGTGGGGTGTGCTGGAGATGAGTAGATTGGAGTGGGGTAGATTTGGGTGGTGTGGGGTAGAGTGGAGTGTGGTAGACTGGAGTGGGCTTGTTTGGGTGGATTATGGTAGGATAGACTTGAGTGAAGTGGGATAGAGTGGAATGGAGCAGGGTAGACTGGAGGGAGATCTATATCAGTGGGGTAATTTGGACTGGATTGGATTAGGGTAGATTGGGGTGGAGTGGAGTAGATTGGAGCGAAGTTGGATAAGGTGAAGTGGGGTAGATTGTGAAGGGTGGGGTAAATTAGAGTGGTGTAGACTGGAGTGGGGTATATTGGGTTAGGGTATATTGGATTGGGGTGGATTGGGGCGGAGTGGGTTAGATTGGATTAGAGTGGGATAGATTTTGATGGCATGTGGTAGATTGGAGTGATGTACTGTGGGGTAGATTAAGTAGAGTGGAATGGAGTGTGGCAGATTGGGTTGGAGTAAAGTAGAGGAGATTGGATTGATTGGAGTGGGGAGATTAGAGTGGGGTAGATTGGGGGTGGAGTGGGGTAGGTTGAGGTAGAGTGGAGTGGGGTACATTGGAGTGGAGTGTGGTAGTTTATGGTGGAGTGGAGATGGGTAGATTGGGTGGGTTAGAGTAGGATATATTGGAATGGAGTGGGGTAGATTGGAGTGGGTAAGATTGGAGTGGGGTAGAGTGCAGCTGGGTAGATTTGGGTGAACTGGGGTGGATGATTGGAGTGGGGTCGTTTGGTGTGGGGTAGATCGGAATGGAGTTGGGTAGAGTGTCGTAGAGTGGGGTAAATTGGAGTGGCTGACTGGAGTGGGTGTAGATTGGGGAGGGGTAGAGTGTACTAGGATAGATTAGTTTGGAATGGGTTGGGGGTAGAGTGGAGTGATTGGGGTCAGTGGGTTAGAATTGAGTGGAGTGGGGTAGTTTTGAGTGGAGTGTGGAAAATCAGAGTGCAGTAGATTGGAGTGATGTAGATTTGGGTAGAATGGAGTGGGGAAAATTGGGTTCATTAGAGTGTGATAGCTTGGAGTGGCGTGGAGTGGGTTAGATTGGAGTGAGGTAGATTGAGTGGGGTAGATCAGGTTAGAATACAGTGGGATATATTGGGGTAGTTTTGCGAAAAGTGGAGTGCAGTGGATTAGTATAGATTGGATTAAAAAGGGGTGATTGGAGAGGGGTAGTTTGAAGTGAGGTAGATTAGAGTAGAGTGGGTAGATTGGAGTGGAGTTGGATGGAGTGTGGTGGGGTAGATTGGGTTTGGAGAGAGCTAGATTGGGGTGGGGTGGGGTAGAATGGAGTGGAGCATAGATGATAGAGTGTTGTGGGGTAGATTGGGTTGGGTTGGGATAGATTGGGTTGAGGTGGGGTAGATTGGAGTGGGTTAAATAAGAGTGGAGAGGAGCAGGTTGGAGTGCAGCAGATTAGAGTGGTGTGGTTTAGAGTGGAGCGTGGTAGATTAGAGTGGGATAGATTGGGTTGATTATGGTAGGGTAGATTGGAGTGATATAGATGGGAGTGGTGTAGTTTGGAATGGGGCAGATCGGAGTGGAGTTGGATAGAGTGTTATGGGATAGATTGGAGTGAGGTGGGGTTGAATAGATTAAACTGAGTGGAGTGTGGCAGATTGGAGTGGAGTCGGGTAGATTATAGTTGAGTGGGGTAGATTAGAGTGGAGTGTGTTGGATTGGTGTAGGGTATGTTTGAGTGGGGTAGATAGAGTTGGGTAGATCGGGTAGTGTGGAGTGGGATATATTGGAATAGATCGGAGTGAAGTAGATTGGGGAAGAGTGGAGCACATTAGTTTAGGATAGACTGGAGTGGAGTGGGGTAGATTGTAGTTGGGTGGGCTGGAGATGAGTAGATTGGAGTGGGGTAGATTTGGGTGGTGTGGGGTAGAGTGGAGTGTGGTAGACCGGAGTGGGCTAGTTTGGGTGGATTATGGTAGGATAGACTTGAGTGGAGTGGGGCAGATTGGAGTAGAGTGGGGTAGATTATAGTTGAGTGGGGTAGATTAGAATGGAGTGGGTTGGATTGGAGTGGGGTAGATGGAGGAGGGTTAGATTGGAGTAAGGTATATTGGGGTGGAATGGGGTGTGGTAGATTGGAGTGGGGTGGAATGGCATGACATTGGTTAGATTGGAGTGGAATGGGGTAGAATATAGTGGAGTGTGGTAGATTAGGGTTGGTAGATTGGAGTGAAGTGGTGTGGGGTAGATTTGGATAGAGTGGAGGGGGTAGATTGTGTGTTTCGAAGTGTGCTAGATTGCAGTGGAGTGGGGTAGATTTTGGTAATTTGAAGTGGGGTAGATTGTGGTAGATTGGAATGGGATAGTTTGAGGTAGATTGGGATAAGGTAGATTCTGGTGGAGTTTATTGGAGTAAAGAGGAGCTGGATAGACTGCAGTGAAGTTTGGAGTAGAATCCGGTAAATTGGAATGGAGTGAGGTAAGTGGACTAGGTTGGAGTAGAGTGGAGTCAGGTAGATTGGAGTGGAGTCGGGTAGATTGGAGTGGAGTGGGTTGGACTGGGGTCCATTGGAGTGGGGTGAAGTTTGTGAAGATTGGAGTGGGGTACATTGGAGTGGAGTGAGGTAGATTGGGGTAGAATGGAGCAGAGTGGGGTAGAATTGTGTGGAGTGTGGCAGATTGGGGTGGAGTGGGATGTATTGAAGTGGGGTGAAGTTGAATGCATTAGAATGAGTGGGGTGGAGTAGGGTAGATTATAGTGAGTGGGGTTAATTGGAGTAGAGTGGAGTGGGTTGATTGGAGTGCAGTGGAGTGGGTTGATTGGAGTGCAGTAGATTGGCTTATGGTGGAAAGGATTGAGGTTGATTGGAGTAGGGTGGGTTGGGTTAGATTAGAGTAGATTGAAGTGGGGTAGATTGGAGTGGAGTGGGATGGGTAAAGTGAGGTGGGGTAGAGTGGAGTGGGGTATATTGGGACAAGTGGAAAGGAGCTGATTGGGGTAGATTGTAGAAAATTGGAGTGGGGTGCAGTAGATTGGGGTACATTGGAGTGGAGTGGAATACATTGGAGCTGAGTGGGATAGATTGGAGTAGGGCAGAGTGGAGTGGGATACGTGGTGTTGAGTAAGGGGGTGTAGAGTGGAGTGGCGTAGATTGGCATGATGTTGAGTCACGTGGTGTGTCATAG
This sequence comes from Lissotriton vulgaris, assembly GCF_964263255.1. Classification (NCBI taxonomy): domain Eukaryota; kingdom Metazoa; phylum Chordata; class Amphibia; order Caudata; family Salamandridae; genus Lissotriton; species Lissotriton vulgaris. The sequence goes on from NC_141687.1 coordinate 719,150,895, forward strand.
TGTGCCTTAGACTGGAGGGGTGTAGATTGCAGTGGCATGTCGTAGAGTGGAGTGGATTGTCCTGGAATGGAGTGGCGTGATAAAGAGTAGAAGGGAACAGAGTGGAAAATATATAACATGGCCATTTTGGATACAAAGATCTGGGCCATGAGGGGCAACTTCAATGACTGCCAGAAGGGGACACATGATTTAAGGGAGTGAATAGCATTACCCGAGTTACCCTCCCATAGGTTGTCCAGAGAGTAGAAAACTCAAATCCCTAAATACTGGAAAGTAGCCGGCAACCAAGTTAGACCCCACAAGATGTTCCCAGGCCTCTAAGCTTCTGACGAAATGGGAAATAGACAGGTCTTTAACACAAGAGCATGAAAGCATTGCATATTCGTCCAGCTGAGTCAGCACATTTGCGTCTCCTATCAGTCCGTCACCAAAGTAAACCAGTATGTCATCTGCATATAAAGATATTATATGCCCTCTCTTTCCACCATCATCCCAAAGCACGCCCCTTCTGCTGGAAAAGGTCCACCAGCCGCTCAATGGCCAGGGCAAACAGGAGAGGCGATAGCAGGCACCCCTGCCTGGTACTCCTGTAGACCTCATATTGCGCTAAGATGACTTGTCCCGTTTTGACCCATGCAGTGGGGGAGAATACAACAGTTGACCCAGCTTTCACCCAAACCCATCTGACGCATGAACTCAAAAGGAAGTTCCATCCTATTGAGTCAAAAGCTTTTTCAAGATCCACTAACATGATGGTGGCATGCGGAGTCAGTAAAACAGCAGGGCGATAGAGAAAATACGAAAGAGAGTCTGATGGCTCAAAGATGTGCTCTGATCGGGGATGAAGCCATTTTGGTCGCTATGTACCAATGCCGCATATGTGCTAGCAGTCCAGGACCCTACTAAGGTTTTTAATATCCATGTTCAGCATGGATAAGGGGTAGAACTTGGGGCATGGGCCCCCACTACCCTGGATTTAGGGAGTGGAACAACCACAGCATCTCTAGTGAAGTCCAGAAGACTGCCCAGCCATAGACAGGCAGCATACACTGCCTTTAGTCGCGTAACTAATGTCCCCACAAAGGTGGCATAACACTTTGCAGGTAGGCCATCTGGGCCCAGAGTTTTCCTGGAGCCCATTGCTGTGATGGCGGCTCTGATTTCCAGAGCTATTACTGGGCCACCCAGGCCCTACCGAACTGTAGCATCCAGTATATGTAGGGGAAGGTGATCAACAAAGGCGGTCAGGGACCCCGACAATAAGGGCTTAGGACGCTTATATAATGCCTCATAATCTTTCTGAAACACCATATTGATTGCTCTGGGGAGTAGAGTTGCATTCCATTCCATTCCAGCCAAAACTCTGACTAATTGGTGCCCCTGAGATTTGGGCCTGATCAGCCAACTCAAAAGCCTGCTCAGTCTACCCTCCTCATCATGTGCCCAAGCGATATACTCCCTATTGTCATGGCAGTGCAGGCACTCGATGATCATGCTATACAGTCCATTGGCTTCCCAGAGCCACGCCTGCACCTCTGCGTCCACCCCCAAAGCATTATCCAGGCTGTGGAATTTCCCATCCAACAACAGGAGCTCCACATGCAGTTTCTTCCGCGCTCCCACTCACTGTCACAATGAGCTTGAACCAACACCTTAAATGCCTTCCACTTCAGGGGGCCGCATGACACGGAACCTTGGTTATGAGTGAAGTAGTCAATCACAGCAGCATCTGGTGAGTCTCTGAAGCACACATTCTCTAGAGATAAGGGGTTAAGATGCCACGTTGGGACCTCCGAGCATTGTTCAACGGGACGGAACCCAAAGAGCTGTGGGCAATGGCTGGACAGTGTGCGCCCCAGATATTCTGTGTGAGTCACATATTGGCTAAGCCTGTTGGAGCAGATAAACATATCAAGCCTGGTATGTATGTGGTAAATGTAAGAGTAGTATGTGCAGTCACATGTCTGGCCATAGTGTACTCTCCAACCATCTACCAATCCCCAGTGACCCAACCAGTCCCGAATGCCCTCAAAGGTTCTATGTGGTACCGCTCCTGGGAAAGGGAGGGTGTAGTGGTCTAGTGTGATGTCCACTCCCAATAAGATATCATCCACTGCCAAAGTAGCCAGTGGGGCTGATAGTGCCTGAAGGAAAGTCACCTGATCCTTGTTCGGGGCATACACACTTCCCAGGGTAACATCTTTACCCAATAATTTACCCTTAATCAACACATACCGTCCAACCTTGTCAATGGTGGAATGAATGAGGGCAAAAGGTGTACCTACCCGTATCTATATAAGGCCCCCCTGGCATAAGCAGAGTATGAGGTAGAAAACAACTGTCCTCTCCAACTGGGCTTCAGACGGCCAACTTCCCCCCCGGTGAGGTGTGTCCCATCCAACATAACCACCTGGCCCTATGCAGCTGAACCCATCCCCCTTATGTTCCAAGACATGAAGGTCAAGGTAAACCCTGGATCCGACATCCTGTCAAGACAGACAAGCATTCACACATGCTCTCCTACACCCCCTCACCCAAACTGGTCCCTCCAGAAATATCCTGCAGCTCAACTCCATAGACAAGCAACAACAAACTCCCCAACCCCAGAGCAGTCCAGCAATGGCCAGCCACCCACACCAGAAATGTTAAAACATAGTTAGCAGAACACCACCTCCAGGCACTTGGTAGAGGATAATCAGGTTGGGGCAGACCAAGTAGAAAGAATTTCATCAAGCTGTGTCAGCCCAATTCTCATCTTGTATCAGGGCACATCGGACAGCGAGCACCCAGTCATCTGTGGTCCAACTGGCCGGTGCACCCCTCGCAAGCAGCACATACAAAACATGACAAGCCCCAATGGTCCGGAATCCCCCTCTGGGGCATCCGGCCCCCCTCCTCATATGTGAATCGGCAGCCCCAAGCGTAGAGCCACCGGGCAGGGAGACACAAGTGGCGGCCCATCAGATCTATTCATCAACGGATTGTGGGATCGTTGTAGGCAGATGTTCATCATTAAGCAAGGAGGTGTCCAATTCTGCAGTCCTGCTCTCCGACAGGGTGCCAGTGTTGGCATCAGTCCTTTGAGTCTGTGCGATCTCGACCTCTGCGATTAGTGCTGCCACGCATTCCTGCTCCCTCTGGGAGGGAGATGGCTTCTTTGAGAGTCTACTACAGGACACACCACAGGTTTGTTTCCTGGGCCTCCGTCTAGTTGGCCCCGTCCTGGAACTAGGTCTAGGCTGTGTCAACCTGGCCTTCTAGGCTTCCTGCCCATCACAGGCCACTCTTGGGTCGTCACAAAAATTGGGTAGTACCATCCAGGATGATTCTGATCTTGGCAGGGAGCATCAAGGAATACTGCAGTCCGTCCTAGTGGAGGGCTTTTTTGTCTTTCAGGAAATAAATCCGATGAGCCTGACCTGCAGCTGTAAAATATGGAAGTCTGGACACCTTCCCGGTGTCCACCAGAAAAGGGACTGCAGTTCGTGCTCATTTAAGAATAGTGTCCCTGTCCCTATAATGAAGAAACCTAGCCACCACTAGGCGGGGTGACCAGGTGCCAGTGGTTGGCCGGCTCATTCCAGAACAAAAAAAAAGGTAAGGTGGTTTGGAACGTCAGTCTGAAGCCAATGTTCGACATAGGATATAAAGAGATCAAGAGCAACGACGGACACTCCAAACCGCACCTCCCACATAGTTCCGTAAATACAAATTTGGTGCACTCCTTCCTCAGTACCAGCCATTGATTGGTGCTGCTGCTACAGCAGAAAACATGTAGAGACAAACAATGTGGAACGGTGCAACCAACCATTAAAGAGTTCATAATTCTGAACATCTTGAAATTTTGTGTTATTGGATTCCTTTATTTCATTTAATCAAAACAGCCAGAAACAATGGATTTGAACTTCCTCAGTGCTCTTTATGATAAAATGTAAGTAATTTTATACAGTGATCCAATTCAACAAACCAATTATCACGTACGTCATGGCCAGATGGGATAATCTTCCAAAATTCCAAAGGAGGGGGTTCTTCTACCCAAATGTAGATACCTCATGAATGGTTTTTCTTGACCTTTTGTGAAATTTGGCGCAATATTTTTCTATGATGGGACAACTGTGGATATAGGTTGGATATGCACGTGTTATGTTTGAAAACTAAAGTGTTGTATGCCTACACTTACCATGGTCATTTATGTAATAATATCATAAAATGTGCTGTTGGCATGGATGATCAAAGCAAAACCAAAGGGGATGATGGACGGAGTAATGAACATTGCAAGCACTCACCCCCAGTCAACTGATCTGGGTTTGATCCATCATCAGCCTTTAGCTCACACCGCCATCTCAGTTCAGACATGGCCATATGCAAATGAGTCTGACCCTGTGCCTCATGGGAACAGTCCAGCCCGAACTGCCAAGCCATGTCTTCCCTGGACCGGAAACAAGCATCCTGGGTCTGGTTTCGGCTTCATAACCCTTATCAGCCAGGCTATCTTGAATCCAGTGGCAAAGTGAGCAAGGGACCCACATCTGGGCAAACCCTGCCAACTTAGAGGCTGAAAAAGTCTACAGTGTTGCAGCAGGAGTGCACATGGATAAACTCGATTGGCATGTAGGTCCTTGTGTGCATTTACTAATATACCTATATATATGAAGAAGTTTCCCAAGTTGTACAGGAAGGTGACTCTCTATCGCAATGACACTGTGACTCCAATTGATGCCCTTTCAATAAACAAAGTAACGTATTGGCTAGTTGTCATCTTGGTTCACTTTGGTGGAACAAATCATACTAAGGGCCAGATTTACCACTGCATTGCGCTGCCCCTCCGTCATGCATGGTGTCACAAGGGCGATACAATCCTTAAGTCTGATTTTACAAGCAACACAAGGTTACCCTGCGTGGCGCTGCGTTGCTTGGTAAATCGGGAGTAACGCAAGGCAGTGCAAGTCGCTGGCTTGCGTTGCTCTGCTCTAGGAAGGTTTCCCGTGGGTGAAGAATGGGTGTTTCTATGCATCCACCCATGGATTTGAGTGCATTCCAGGATTTACCAAGACTGGTATACCAGGGAATGAGTCAATATCTTCTCGATAGAGGTGCAACAAGGAGAAATATCTTCCTTTCTCCTCGTTGTTTCCTCTTTCTAAGTGTGCTGAGTTCTGCAGCACACTTAGAAAGAGGAAAAAGTCTCCAAGGATTGTTTTTCTGCAGAAAGGTATGCCTGCTTGAACATAATAATTCTGCCTGCACCATGACTCAAGGGTGCCGGCATTGGCGCTAGACTGCCCAGAGTGCGCCAACACAAGAAGAGAACAGGAATGTTCTATATCTTGATAGATATGATACATTCCTGCCCTTTCGATTTGATGCAGTGCAGCGCAGCAAGTTGTTGTGCTGCATTACACTGTGCTGCGTCATAGTTTGATAAATCTGGCTCCTGATTGCAATTAACCCCTTCGATGCTGATGACGAGCTGAGCTCGTCATCAGCCACGGGGGGCGTGTGCGGATGACGAGCTGAGCTCGTCATCTTACGCGGCTTTTAGAAAAAAGTGGCGTAGGGGAAAAATAACCGCTGCAGCGATGCGGTTAACTGTGCTGCAGTGGAAGCCGAGGAAATTTTATAATCATACACCATACACAAATGGGGTTCAGACCCAAGCATAGTACCGAGTCAGCACTGTTAGTGGTCACTGAAAAACTTAAAGCCGTCATAGATCAGGGAAAAATGACCGCTGTGGTGCTCCTCGATCTTAGCGCCGCATTCGATACGGTTGACCACACAGTGTTAATACAGAGAATGGAAGAGGTGGGCATAAAAGGGACAGCAAAATAATGGGTGGCCTCCTTTTTGAGCGATAGGTCCTTCCAATGTGTGGAGGGTGGGTTCAAGTCTGATCCCTTCCCAACACCTTGGGGAGTGCCTCAGGGCTCATCCCTGAGCCCTACCCTTTTTAACATTTACCTCAGTCCATTAGCCCTGATTATTCAAGAATTTGGTATCTCCGTCGTGTCATACGCAGATGATACACAACTAGTTTTTTCAATCTCAGACTCCCTGAATTCTGACCTCCGACAGCTTGTCCCCTGCCTAGAGAAAATCGGATCTTGGATGGCAGACTGTAAACTTAAGTTAAACAGTGACAAAACAGAGCTGATGAATCTAGGTAATAACTCTAATCCCCACATGGACATCCCATGGCCTGCCAGCTGGGGATCACCTCCCTCACCCAAAGCAGCCATAAAAAATCTTGGCATGTGGCTAGATAAAAATCTCACAATGGAGATAAAGGGCAAAAAGGTATCCTGTACCTGCTTTGGGATACTACGTCTGCTAAGGAAGATCATGCCCCTACTCCCAGAAGATGGTAAGAAAACAGTGGTCCAGGCCCTGGTGGTATCAAGGCTGGACTACGGCAACTCCCTCTTTTAGGGTTCCCCGAAATATGTAGTCAACCGTCTTCAAGTCGTCCAAAACGCTGCAGCACGGCTACTATTAAATATACCCAGACGTCAGGCAATTAATCCCAGACTAAAGGAACTACACTAGCTTCCTGTTCAAGCCAGAATTAAATTTAAATCCCTCAACCTGGCTCATCGTGCTATGCACGGAAGGGGTCCGGTACTCATTTAAAACCTGGTGACCCACTACACTCCTCAACGACAACTCAGCTCCAGCTCAAAGTTTTGCACGAAGAGTACTGTAATCAAAAGAGACAGATGGGGGGGGAGGTCTTTTTCCCATTTGATACCTATACTCTGGAACAGTCTAGATCCCAACCGATCTATCCAAGAAGAAACTCAGTTCAGAAAAAAACTTAAGACCTGGCTCTTTCCACAGGACAAGTCTCCTTCTCCTGCTATACTGCTCCCTTATCGCTGACATGCCCAAGGGTAGTCACACGCTCTACAAATCCCATAAACATAAACATAAACACATTAACCCTGCTATATGAAAAATAGGATTCTTCCACTATAACCAAAGTTCAGGCGGGCCCATGGAACTCAATAACCACTTACGTACAGCAGATCCTCCGTTAGATCTTTGGTAGAACTAGTAGGAACTTGATAATAAGAGACGGATACTATCTCCCTCAAGAGGACCTATAATGAAGGAAAAGCCTGTCTTAGAATAGTAATCTCATTATACATTATGTTTAAATACTCACTAATAAAGACAATCTCTGAAATACATGAATGGTCATATTCACACGTACATAAGAATCATAAATGCAGTGTTATTTCGTTGTTACAGGTAAATACACAATAAAAATACAGTTCATTACAAATACATCAAATAATCATTAACAGCATTGAGGGGGGAGAGAGAGAGAGAGAGAGAGAGACAAAAGAAATATTTAATTGCTATATCAGTATGCAATTCAGACTTTCATACGAACCTAGAATCGGAGGAATACTAATGCTTTGCGTGCAATAGTCAGAGATGAATTCTTCAGCGGAAAAGGTATAGCTTAAGAAACATCACCAGCCGCTGAAGTGCAAAGTAAATCAACCTAGTCTCACAGGATTTGCATGGATAATAGCCAGTCAGAGTAGCATGTAGAGTACAGCAGCAAAGGCTCTCTTCTCATAGAAGCAGCTACTGCTGAGTTCTTTTATCACAGTAATAATTATATCAAAATGCTAAAATGTTCTATCAACTTAAAGTTACAATTTTATAGTTTCATGAAATTTGATTGGTCCAGTTGATGAGGTGATCATCGTCTCAGTCAGTTCATCCAGATTTCTTCGTAAAGTTTCTTTGCCTAAATGGATGTCACCACCCCCTTCAGAAGCAGGAAGAACCTAGGGCCAGATGTACAATCCTTGTTTAAGGCCGCAAACGGGTGATCGGCCCATTTGCAACTGCAAAAAAGGTTCCAGGCATGTACAAATACTATTTTGCGAGTCACTGAGTCAATAGCATTTGCGACTCTCGCTATTAGGAAGGGGAGTCCCTTCCTAATAGCGAGTCCCCATGCCATGTACTGTTGTTTTGCACACTTGCAGTTTACCACCTACTTCAAGTAGGTGGTAAACCATTCGCAAATGGGAAGGGGTCCACAGGGGACCCCGTCCCCTTTGGGAATGGGTCCCAAGGACCACTGCCTGCCCTTAAAAAATTAAACTGAAAAGTTTATTTTTTGTTTTTGAAATGCATCCCGTTTTCCTTTAAGGACAATGGGCTGCATTTAAAAAAAAGACCTGCTATATTTAAAAAGCAGTCCTAAACATGGTGGTCTGCTGACTCCAGCAGGCCACCATGTCGGGGTGCGCTAGCCATTCCCAATAGGGTCGCAAATTGCGCTTGCCTAATGAATATTAATGAGGCATGAAATTTGCGACCCCATTGGGAATCGCAAACAGTGTCTGAGACACTGTTGTTCATTGCATTTTGCGACTTGCAAATTGCGAGTCACAAAATGCAATCGTCGTACATCTGACCCTTATTGCATTCTTTTCCATGTCCTCGCTTGCACTTCCACATCAGCTTGCAACATTAGTAGACACAATTATTCATAGAATGAAATACTATAATCAAGAGGAAAACCTAGTGATACACTTACACCAACTGAATAAATAAATCAGCTTTTTAGAAATAATCAAGGACAAATGACATTCTTACGTGGCCTACGTCAGTAAAAGAAAAATAACTCTAGCAGATTTTGAGGCCTTGTTGGAGAAAACATAATTCATATTTTCTAAGGAAAGAAAAACACACGCATTAATATTTTAGCAAAAGAAAGGTTTACATAAAGAAATAAGAATAAGGATTCATTATCCTAATTAAATCCATAAGTATAATCTATTTTTCAATAACAAACTATAAATAAGATTTTTAATTTTTTTATTTTCTCTTGTTATGAAAACAGGATAAAAGTTTCATGAAACATTTTCTGTAAGAGTTTTCTATTATTACTATTTCATATTTCTACGTGCATGATTCTAATGCATATTTATTCATGTCTCTCTCCCATAACTTTGTAAATATGCTTCATAGAATGTTCATGCTTTCAGCTTTCAGCATGTTAAGTGTTGCTACTAAACAAAACTATTTTTATCAAACATCTTGTGCCATCTTTGCACAATTTCACGTCGTACTTTCAAACATCTCTGTGTATGTAAATGTTAATGTCACACCATTATTCATGGTTTTATTAATAGCACAGTTATGAGTGGGTTGGATCAAGCACGATCAATGTCAGCACCTGTAAGAGAAAAGACCTGGAATGGACAAAAGCTTGACGGGTAACAGAATAATAAGGTACCTTAACCGAAGGTACATTTCCTCAGCATGTCGGAAGGATTATACCCTCAGTTTAAGAAATTTCTTGAATGCAATGCAACGACCATGCTGTAGAATTAGGATAATTTTTTACATTAACGCAAATATAAATCAAAGTTTGGAAATCTTGAGGAGTTATTACTACAATTTTTCGTGGGCACTTGTGGTGAAAGCGACACAAAACACTGAGTTGATTTAATCACTATGATAAAGGCCTGTAAGCACAGTGCAAAATTTAGCTCCACAGTGCGTGTGCCCACGCATAATTTATTCAACCGGCGCCTTTGTTAGGGCTCGGCCTACGTCACCACTGCGTCAGCAGTGGGGCGGAGCTTCGAACCATATTGTTAAGGGGCTCAGAATAGTGTAGCAAAAATTCCTCAGTGCGCGAGATTTTCAGTAGTTATTTTTGCCATCTGCATGGTAAGTGGTCCTCGCGGTGCCGTGTTTGTAGTAGCCTTGACGCAATAGGCCATATATATTTTATGTTCGGCACTTCCTGCATTTTCTGTTCAGGGGAGTCAATAAATTTCAATTAGGAGCTGTCAGGGTGCCGCAGTAATGGAATCCAGATGGTCGGGGCGCGTTCACCATTCTGCAGTGAGTTTGGCCTGAGGCAAGAATCCATTCCTTGTTTTTTCAGCCGTGTGTGCGCGCATGCTGGCTCCCTGCCAAAGCTTGTGGGCCTGTGGTAATTGAAGCCAGATGCCGGCTCGCAGAGGCCTCTGACATCGCCTCTCCCCGTCTGCTCCTCACTGCAGCACCCACCACTGGAAACGACAGGCTGGGAGCTCACAGAAGCCTCTGACATCGCCTCTCCCAGCCTGCTCGTCCTTTCAGCCCCCACCACTGGAATTCATATTAAAAGCATGCTTTGATATACATAGATATGCTCACACATCAATGACCATTATTGTGAAGAGGCGTACTTAATAGACCCATTTCACTCCTCGATTGGAGACGACCGTATATGTGGACCACTGGTGCCCATGGTCCTTATATAATCACGAGCAATACTGCACTGTAGATACCAAATACATCATATCAGTGTATAGGAATTGGTTTGATTTATGGTGGATGATCCGTCCAGCCAGCAGAGCCTCACTAGGTGGTGGCCATCTTGCACCTAGTGACAAGATTCCCCCAACCTCCCCCTCCATCAATGACATCTCTAATGACATCACTAATGACATATCAAGTGACATCCTTGATGATATCAATGATGGCATCATCCGGAGAATGGGAGTGCAGAGTTCAGAGTGCAGAGTGCAGAGTTCAGAGTGCGGAGTGCGGAGTGCAGATTGTGAGTGTGGAGTGCAGATTGAGAGTGCAGAGTGCAGATTGAGAGTGCAGATTGAGAGTGCAGAGTGCATATTGAGAGTGCAGAGTGCAGAGTGCAGATTCAGAGTGCAGATTCAGAGTGCAGAGTGCAGATTCAGAGTGCAGATTCAGAGTGCAGATTCCGATTGCAGATTCAGAGTGCAGAGTGCAGATTGTGAGTGCAGAGTGCAGATTGGTAGTGCAGAGTGCAGATTGGTGGTGCAGAGTGCAGTTTGGTAGTGCAGAGTGCAGATTGTGAGTGCAGAGTGCAGATTGAGAGTGCAGAGTGCAGATTCAGAGTGCAGATTCAGAGTGCAGAGTGCAGATTCAGAGTGCAGATTCAGAGTGCAGATTCAGAGTGCAGATGCAGAGTGCAGATTCAGAGTGCATTGTGCAGATTCAGAGTGCAGAGTGCGTATTCAGAGTGCATTGTGCAGATTCAGAGTGCATTGTGCAGATTCAGAGTGCAGAGTGCAGATTCAGAGTGCATTGTGCAGATTCAGAGTGCAGATTCAGAGTGCATTGTGCAGATTGTGAGTGCAGAGTGCAGATTCAGAGTGCAGAGTGCAGATTCAGAGTGCAGAGTGCAGATTCAAAGTGCAGATTCAGAGTGCAGATTCAGAGTGCAGATTCAGAGTGCAGAGTGCAGATTGTGAGTGCAGATTGTGAGTGCAGAGTTCAGAGTGCAGGGTGCAGATTCAGAGTGCAGATTCAGAGTGACTGAGTGCAGAGTGAGTGTAAAGTGACTGCAGAGACAGTGTGTAAGGGTGCAGGGTGCACATTGTGTTAGTGTGCAGAATGAGTGTGCAGGATAAACAGTGTGTGACTATGCAGGGTGACATTGGGAGTGTGCGGGTGAGCAGTGCGTGAATGTGTAGGGGCAGTGTGTGATTGTGCAGAAAACACCACATACACCACACACACATACCACACACACACACACACACCATACACACACCACACACACATACACACACCACACACACATACACCACACACACATAACACACACACAAACCACACACCTCACTCTCTCAACACCACACACTCGTCACCACTCACCACAACACACTCACCATCACACACTCACCCCCCCAGGCTCACCCCCACAGACTCACCACCACACACTCACCACTACACAGAAAACAACAACACACAACAACACACCCCCAGCCGTCAATGAATGCTTTCACAAGGCACAAACACCAACAACCATCAATGTACGCTTTCACCAAAAACAAACACGACCATGCATCAGTGCCGCTAAACACTCACGCACACAACAAACAATGTCAGTGCAACTTTCACTAAACACGCACACACACCAACAGCTGACAGTGCACCAGCCACTCTTTCAATTGACACACTCATCAACAGCTGTCAGAGCACCCTTTCACCAACCACACGCATTACCATCCAGCTCTGTACGCTTGACAGCCACACTCACTAACAGCTCTTACTGCAAGCTACCACCAGTCATACACACCTCAAGCCACCACTACATGCTTCCACCAAACACACACACCAACAGCCATCACTGCACAATTCCTACAGGCACACACATCCACCACACATCAATGCACACACCAATTGATAACGCATCCACCAATTAATATTGTACCTATCGCACTATGCTGCACTTTACCTTTTAAAGATATTGCGTTAAAGTGCAGCATGCCACCATTGATAACATTCCAATCCAACAAACATATCTCCAACACACACCACATGTTTCCACTCCAAAACACATGCCTAAAACACATTGCCATTTACAATGCCATTATCTCTAACTCAAACAAACCCGAGCCCTAATGCATTCCTAATGCTTGTTTTTCATTTTTATTGCTATGAAATTAAATGAAAGTAAAATGTGTAATATGCGGCGGCTCGGCAGTGATGGCTAAAACCGGAGGGGATAACGGATTGGTGCAATCAGGCTAGTTGGCAATAAGGAAGTTTTGACCCTAGGGATTACCAGGTTTAAGGAGGCCGCTGAGCGGAGATGCCTTTCTGGAACATACCACCTGAGACTGCGTGTAAAATAATCGGGGCCAAGACCATGCAGTGCTTTAAACGCTGTGGCCTTCATTCTGGGGTACGAGTAACAAAGATGCACTTGTTATCAAAAAAATGATATCAGGCCGTGTACCTATGTGATTTTCAGCACCAAAACCCAGGAATTCTTAAACTCCTTCAAGTATCTATAAAAATGCACCACAGTTCGTAGTGAGGTGTGTAATTCACATTAGTGCTCAAATCGTCAAATCCAAGCTCCAGATCCCAGAGGCCTAATGACCTCACTTGACAGTTATTTACCTGCGAACATTCCACACCCTTTCATGGTGAAATATAAACAAGATTTTGCAGAAATCGCACTTATATCATCTGCGACGTAAACAATGCATTTCACCTGAAGATGGTCATGTGTCAAACAAGGATAGGCGCCCTGAGACCGATCTTGTGTGTAACCTTACGTGATAAAGTAACCTCGCTTTGTACTCGTGCTGTCTCGCGTGCACAAGTAGTCAATGTCTCACCCGCACATTCTTTAAGCTTCTATGGAGTGGACCAGAACTCTGCAGGGGGGCCTTATGCTCCCATATATAATACTTTAAGAATAGAGAGTTCTCATTATTCTAAGAGTCCGCTCTAATCGAATCTCTGTAATTACTACTTTGATTCTCTTTGAAGGCCCTTTAGTGGCCTATAAAAAAATCCGATCAATTGCCACTTGTGGAAAAGTGTAATCAGTATCTGTTTACCTGGAACCGTGGTTAAACAAGGTAGCCGTGTTATTACAGTACAGGAACAGTGCAGGTGTAAATTAATCCTGAATGTACTGGCCAAATGGGTACCGTAAAACAGACAAAAACACTATATGGTAGGAATTGTGTTAATTAAGTACATGCACCTGTGCTGGTGTGCCGCATCTATGGGAAATAAGTGTACTTAAGAGTTCAGTGCATATTCAAATCAAAATATTTAACCAGCTTTATGTTGTATTATGAAAAATGATATCCTATATAAAGCAGTAACTGGTATATTATAGAGCGCGAGCTTAGCCTCGAGCTGGCCCTCCACGTGGAGTTTAGAAAGAAAGATGCCTGTGAGTGAGTTGCAAGGTAAAGACATTACCAAGACCACTAAATGAACAGGTGGTATGTCAAATAAGGGAAGTAAGGGAGACAACATGCACAAAGAGATGCGGTGTCACTCACATTGCGTACATACATACTTAGACAAAGTTATGCCTCTCTAGATGAGTGGCCAGGTGGTTATCTAGTCACCAAGACTACTATACCTGAGTGGGGGGGGCGGGGGGGGGGAAGGGGTATATCAAATATGTGAAGAAGGAGATGGCGTGCCACTTTAGGACTGTGGTGTCACACGAAACTGCATACATACTCCCTAGTCCCTCTGTCTAATGCAGACGAGCGGATAGGTTGCCCTCTAATAGTACATCACAGCAAGTGCACGCGGATAGCAAATGGAATGCGCGCCTCCAAATTAATGAGCTGGGTAAAATTAAACACCCCTCAGGCGTTGTGGCCAATAACCTGGGGTGTGTCAAATATAGAAAATGTACAAATAAGGTGTCTCTAATTCACAAAAAAGGTGGGCTCGTCATGAAGAAAAATTACGTACTCACTCTATTCCTAATCCAGTACAAAGCTTGACACTAGGTATCGGTATGTGCAGTGTAGGGTCAGGGGCTCAAACAGAAAATAAATTAGGCAAGGCTTGTAAAATGTGTATAATTTGACAGAGATAAAAGAGTCATCTAAGTGCATAACCTTAAGGACAGGGCTCTTAGCGTGCCCACTGTGCTCTGTGCCGTGTACTTGTTGAGGCTTTAAAGATAAACACCTTTGAGAGCAGATGTCATTACAACTAAAATAAAGTCAAAGGACTCACCAGTATAACAACGTGGATACCATAAAAGTTAGGTACACAACCTAGTAAATGTATGATGAAGTGAGACCTACTGTAGTACTTGTATGCCTTCCCTAGCCCTGCCGAGTTCATGGGTACACAAGCTAGTGTACGTACGATGAAGTGAGAGTTACTGTAGTACTTGTATGTGTCTTCTCTAGCCCTGACGAAGTAATATATACATGACCTAGTGTACATACGATGAAGTGAGAGGTACTGTAGTACTTGTATGTGTCTTCTCTAGCCCTGGCAAAGTAATATATCCATGACCTAGTGTACATACGATGAAGTGAGAGCTACTGTAGTACTTTAATGTGTCTTCTCTAGCCCTGACAAATTCATATATAAATGACCCACTATACGTAAAATGAAGTGAGAGCTACTGTAGTACTTTTATGTGTCTTCTCTAGCCCTGACGAAGTCTTATATACATGACCTAGTGTACGTACGATGAAGTGAGAGCTACTGTAGTACTTTAATGTGTCTTCTCTAGCCCTGACAAAGTCATATCTAAATGACCCACTATACGTACGATGAAGTAAGAGCTACTGTAGTACTTTTATGTGTATTCTCTAGCCCTGACGAAGTCTTATATACATGACCTAGTGTATGTACGATGAAGTGAGAGCTACTGTAGTACTTTAATGTGTCTTCTCTAGCCCTGACAAAGTCATATCTAAATGACCCACTATACGTACGATGAAGTAAGAGCTACTGTAGTACTTTTATGTGTCTTCTCTAGCCCTGACAAAGTCATATCTAAATGACCCACTATACGTACGATGAAGTAAGAGCTACTGTAGTACTTTAATGTGTCTTCTCTAGCCCTGACAAAGTCATATCTAAATGACCCACTATACGTACGATGAAGTAAGAGCTACTGTAGTACTTTAATGTGTCTTCTCTAGCCCTGACAAAGTCATATCTAAATGACCCACTATACGTACGATGAAGTAAGAGCTACTGTAGTACTTTTATGTGTCTTCTCTAGCCCTGACGAAGTCTTATATACATGACCTAGTGTACGTACGATGAAGTGAGAGCTACTGTAGTACTTTTATGTGTCTTCTCTATCCCTGATGAAGTCATATATACATGACCTAGTGTACGTACGATGACGTGAGAGTTACTTTAGTACTTTTATGTTTCTTCTCTAGCCCTTACAAAGTCATATATACATGACCTAGTGTACGTACAATGAAGTGAATTACTGCAGTAATTGTATATGTCTTCCCTAGCCCCGACAAAGTCATATATAAATGACCTAGTATATGTACGATGAAGTGAGAGCTACTGTAGTACTTTTATGTGTCTTCTTTAGCCCTGAAAAAGTCATATATACATGACCTATTGTACGTATGATGAAGTGAGAGCTCCTGTAGTACTTGTATGTGTCTTCTCTAGCCCTGACAAAGTCATACATACATGACCTAGTGTACGTATGATAAAGTGAGAGTTACTGTAGTAATTGTATATGTTTTCCCTAGCCCTGACAAAGTCATATATAAATGACCTAGTATACGCATGATGAAGTGAATTACTGTAGTACTTGTATGTGTCTTCTCCGGCCCTGACGAGTTCATAGGTACAGAACCTAGTATACTTAGGATGAAGTGAAAGTTGGTGTTGTACTTGTATGTGTCTTCCCTAGCCCTGACGTAGTGATATATACATGACCTAGTATACGTACGATGAAGGGAGAGTTACTGCAGTACTTGCATGTGTCTTCCCTAGACCTGAAGAAGTCATCGGGCCACACCTGCTTAATGAAACAAGTGTTGGCTGGCTGGAACTTCACTTAACTGAATAAGTCTAAAATAAAAGAAGACTCCTGTGTTGGATTGTGCATGCCTTGTTTATTATGAAGTGGTGTGCTTGTATCAGCATTGTTGTAATAATGAATTATTGGCTAAAACGGGATTACAAATAATATGAATATATCACACTCCAATGTTCCCCAAACCCAAAATCCAAAAGCAGGAAGCTGTTAAAATGTAAAGGTAGCAGACAGCCCTAAATACAAAATACCATGAGAATATAATGTGGAAACAGATTCACCCGCTAATTCCCCATTTCTAAAGAGACAACCAAGGATAAAGTCAGAATCCGTAATTCTGGGGAGCAGGAATACAGCATCTGTTTCCCAGGCATCCTCAGAATGAAAGTCAACGAAGTTGTCAGTAGTAAAGTATGCATAGTCCTGTTTTACTGAAATTATATACTGTTCCTCTTTTTTTCTTGGCAGGTAAAAACGTAGTGATGAATGATATCAGTTTCCAGTCCCGAATGGATACGTTCCCCATCTTCAATGAGACCCACCAGTTCGGCTTGCCTTTCTGCGTAGACCCATCTATGGCACTCCATCTGTACCCAGAGTCTTCACCGCAGTGCCAATACACTTACTTGGAAGATATGACTAACTTTTCCTTTGGAACTGACCAGTCGGACATGGAACAATTCTATAACAATTCTTGCATGTTACCATGTCAAGTGCCTTTTCCAAACTACAGAAGGTATGAGTACTCCTACGGGCCGTCATTCATCAGGAAAAGGAATGAAAGAGAACGGCAGAGAGTGAAGTGTGTGAATGAAGGCTACACCAAGCTGAGGCATCACCTACCAATAGAATACTCTGAGAAGCGATTCAGCAAAGTCGAGACACTCAGAGCTGCCATCAAGTACATTAAATATCTGCAGTCGCTTCTGTATCGTGATTCTGCCAAGGCGGAGGAATGTAAACTTGAACAAACAAATGCAGCCAAAGGAATCTGCAAAGGACTAACACATCCAACACAAGAGGGACATAGGGCAGTAGAAGATCGTCATTGAATAACAAATGCTAGAAAGACTCTGATGCTGTAGCTTGGAACAGAAAGCCCAAGCAATTTTATATTTTAACTAGAGAATTTATGTCTAATTCTGTGCAGGTAATTTTAGCAAGTATGATACAAAATACAACTGAGTAGTAGTAATAATAACAACCAAGTAATTTTTATTCTGGCTAGTCTGGATCCTTGTATTTACTATACCGAAATGCCAGTTCAGGAGATTGTTCCAGCAGGTCCCCTCTGCTCTACCCTACAGAAATCGTGGAGCTGGCATTGGGCAGGATCAGAAGCACAGCCTGTTGAAACAGACTCTGACCATTTGTTGTTACTGGAAGGATCCAGAAGTAGTGACTTGTTAACAGAGGATCTGTCTTTGGATATAGCACAGCAGATGTGGCAAGGGCTGGGTATGAGCCTGATGGTATATACTTTTCGGTCTGGCTTACGGATATCCATTTACAATACAGCTGTCCTTACTAAGCGCTCATATAAATAATTAACACAAAGTGGCGAGGAAGTCAGGCCCTACTAGATTAGGAAGTACACTTAACTAGAGCACGTAACTATTGGTGACTGATACTGGATGCAGAAAGGGAAATCACCAACCTCCCAAACGACCTATTATTAGTCCTGGGAGGGGTTCACAGAGATCTGCTATGAGGAACTCTGCGAAGTACCAAAAAAACTCTGCTGCGCTTCCCAGAGTTCTGCAAGCAGCAGAGTGAGGTAAGTCACGCTGCTCATGCTGATTTTTAATGCCGGCAGTTTGTCCCGTGCTGTAAAATCAGTGTGAATGGCACCACACGCAGCGCAAGAGGGCGTTGCTTCTTTCTGCCTTCCAAGTACATGTTCTACTCGAGCTGCAGCTTCCTCAACTCGAGCAGCAGCGACCTGCTGCAACTGCCTGCATTGATAAATCTTGCCAGGAGGTAGTCTAGCATATGATTTCCCTCACTCATGCTCACCAACTTAACATTGGTGAACGGTGCAGGAGGAAAAGCTACACTTTGCTGCGGTTTTCAGAATTCTGAGCTCTACGCATAGTGCAGAATGTACAAGACTCAGCAAACTCTGCTGGCGGGGTGGAGTTCACGGCCCACCCCTACCTTTCAACTCGTTTGAGGTGCACTTGCGACACATATTCATATGTAGTGTGGGTTTGATGAGTCAGGAATGAATTCTGGCCCTATATTGAACATATGTCATTACTGAAACTGATCAGTGTAACTTTTCAAGCTGAAACTCTGGCAGGTAACCCATAAGTGCTCTCTGTAGCTAGTGGACATAAAATCTGGGTGGGATTCAGTAGCAGCTCTACATAGACTTAGATCTGCAAATGCGGCATATAGTGAATTCTGATATGTCGCTCCCTTGTTTGCATGTTGATGAAAGGCTGATCCCTTATACATGGGACCATGCTACTTCTCTCAGTAATGGGGAGAGGCAGCGCCTATGTTACTGGGATCTATTCATGGTATAGCAGACAGCTTTACTTGCTGCAACCTGAGCCATAGGAAGGCGCGTAAAGTGACATTGGTGACCTTGCACCGACTTCACTCCAATTCAATTGACCAATGCATACCTAAGAGTCGGCCGCAGTTTTGTTTATTTTCAAACTTTTCGGTTATGGCTCAGAACAGTTGCAATGCAAATCTCCCGACAAAAACAGTCGAATGGAATCTTTTTTGCGCATTGGAACGTGGGGCTACTTAAATCATGATTGAGCTTAAAATTTCAAGTCAAATTATTCAACAATATTCCCGCCTGGAATAAAGAAATAGTTTTGTTATTTCTGACATTCTCGTCCCATGCTTATTCATTTATTTACCTGATTTTAAACACTCAATTGCATCCCAAAAACATTAGAGTGCTCTAGATTGAGCTAAACAATTGAGAGACATAGGTGTTAAAGATGTTACAACACAGATTCCAGAGCCTGTAGTGGGGTATGTTAGAAATTTGCAGATGAGTTGCAAAATGAAATTAACGAGTCAAAAATCATCGGAAAAGTGTCTTAAAATTTCTTCTGAAACACAAGGGTGTGATTTACTCAGAACTTCAGAAGGTCAGACAGTAACAGCAGCTGGTGGCCCTGGCCCACCAGGGTGGCACTCGCCATCTTGCTATCATGTTTATATTTATTCTTTACTAATAACCACCCTTGTGAATAACTGATTTCCTCTAAGGGTTGTGGCACTTCTTTATTTATACCGGTTTTTGCTCTTGTTAAGTTATCCATTTTACCTAAAATTATTTTGTTGTTGTTGCTGTGACAGTACTCAATTATCTGACTGGATTTTAATGAAATCTGTTCTGTTTCAGTTTGTTCTTTCTCTCTGATACTCGTACATTAAAATATATTTTAATCAATTTGCTGTCTTTAAAGGTATTTACTTAGAGTGTTTGAGGATTAATGTTTTTGTGATTATGTTTTTGAAATGAACATTTAGACAGAAACTGACTAAAACTAAGTACCACAATTGAATACTTTTGTTACATCTAATTTAATAGATATTGGATAGAGAGAGAGAGACATTAGAACTGAAGAGGAAAAGGACAAGAAGGCAAGCTTACATTTACTCATATTTAAATATTGATTAAAGTGTTGAATGGTGTTAGAATTGGGGGTCTCTAGTTGGCACAGGTAGGTACTTGTGACAAATAGGGACCCTCTCCTCTAGTCAGGATAAGGGGATTACACTCCTAAAATAACCCCTGCTCACCCCCTTGGTAGCTTGGCACGAGCAGCAAGGCTTTATCTCAGAGGCGTTGTAAGTTAAGCATTTGTGACCACATACAGTAACTCAGTGACAACACTACAAATGGACACCACACAAGGTTGTATATCAAAAATAAGTATATTTTATATAGAGTTACCACAAGACCAATAACAACAAAAATAATCCACAGTACTATTAGATTTCAAGAGTTCTTGTAAAAAGGCTTAAATCAAGGATGTGTGCGAGTCGTAGCCTGGTCCGTCTACAGCGTTGTTGAAAATAACACAGAGTCTAACAAATCCAGCGGACGGCGTCGGTACGGGCCCACTCAAATGTCGACAGACTCAGTCACAGTACCTTTTCTTGAGGCGGTCAGATCGGATGTGCGAGCCGGTTCCGTTGTTCGTCGTGGTACAGAAAGGAAGCATTGCAGGACGCGTTGTCCCTCGATGCGGTGCAGGCAGTAGCCCGTTGACAGAGCCGGTGGATCCAAGGTTTGCGTTGCAGGGCGAGACGGTGCTTCGATGCGGTGCTTGCAGCTTGCTGTGAGGCAACAAAGCCGGAGTTCGGGAGCTGGCATTGATCATCCGGACAGCGGTGCGAGTCGGGCAGAGCGTCGCTAAGCGTGTGAGGCGGTGCCCAACTCCGGTGCGGTCACAGGACTCGGAGTCAGCAGCAGGGACAGACCAGTATGAGTCGGTGTAGTGAGGCGTTGCAAGTCGCGGTGTCCACCAGTCGTGGTGTAGGCTACGGCTCGGTGACGGCGTCAGGACAGAGTCGGTGAGCGCAGAGCTTGCGTTGTTTGAGGCGGACGTTGCTTGATGCAGTGCTTACAGGATGCCGGGCCGGTCGTGAGAGTCGGTCACAGCTCCCTGCCTCTGTAGCCACGGACACAGCTTTTCCAGCAGCATTTCACAAAGGCTGGTGAAGTCCACTGGTCCTGGGACTTCGGGCAGGGGGCAAGCTCTCTTCCAAGCCCTTGGAGATCTTTTGCACAAGTTGAAAGTAAAGTCCACATTTTCTTTCTCCTCTCTTTGGCAGTCAGTCAACCACTGCAGGCCAATCCCCCAAGCAGCACTTCAGCTTGGGAATAGTCTCTCCTCAGTTTCTTCAGGTTCCTTCTCCTCAGCAGAGGTTTCGGTTTGTATGTCCAGAAGTGATCTCATTTCTTGGGATCAGGGTCCCAATAATTATACCCCAAAAATTCTTTGTTCTCTGAGGGGAGAGGGGCCTGTGCCCAGTTCAAGCCAGTTCTGAAGCACTCTGTTTACCAGACTTCTCCTTTCCTTTCACAGCGCAGGGCAGGCACATCAGATGCCCCACAGGAGGTGGAGCCAGCATTGTGGAAGCATTGTGGAAGGCAAGTACAGCCCTGGAGCACTTTGTTGACAGTCTTCCTTCTCTTCTTTCAGTGTGCAGGGCAGAGACATCAGACGCACCACAGGGGGTGGAGCCGGCATTGTAGAGGGAATGCCCAGCCCAATTCAGGTCCCAGGTGCAACTCCTCCCTCCCATCTAGATGCAGGTCTCTCTATTCACCACCGGGCTACCCCAGCCTGTCTCCTGAAATCCCCAACCCTGTCACTCACAAACCCAGATAAAGGAATACACAACCTACCAGAGGCAGGCTTAAATGGTTAGGCAAGAAAATACCTACTTTCTAAAAGTGGTATTTGCTAACACAGAATATTAAAATAAACTTCACTAAAAGATGTATTTTATTATTCTGAGTCAGGGCATACTAAACTCGAATTTCTACCATGTTTTCTGAGCCTGTTAGGATTATAAAGTGTAACAATTCTAACAGCCCATTCTGGCCTATGGAGAACAGGTAGCCCTGCAATAGTGAAAAACGAAAATGGTTGTAATTCACTATTGGGACATGCCACACACATCAGGGCTTGTCCTACCATATACTTACAATGCACCCTGCCCTTGTGCCTACCACAGGGGTGTCCGATATGAAGAAAAGGTAAGAATCAGGGACTGGCAAGTGGGTGCACTTGCCCAGTCAGCATGACAGTAGCAGAATGCATGCAGGCTCTGCAATGACAGACCTTAGACACGTTTTACAAGGCCGCTTCTGTGGGTGGCACAACCAGTGCTGCAAGCCCACTAGCAGCATTTAGATTTACACGCCCTGGGCACACTCAGTGCACTGTACTAGGGTCTGACAAGTAAACCAAACATCCAATTCTGGAACCTCTAATCAATACATCAATTTACAGTAGGGAGCACTCGAACTGTGGCACTGGACAACAGTGGCACAGTGCCCAAAGCATCTAACACCAGTAAAAACACATGAGGCAACAGCAAACATGGAAGGGAGACCCACACCAATGGTGCCAGGTCTAACAAATGGCTATTACATTACGCAAACATATTCATTCAATTTGAGCAATTGGTATAACCAGCCCATTATCGGTGCTCCATTAGCATGTGTTCTTTGCAAAACATTAAATTGCACTTAAATTCCATTGTCCTATTATGCAACTGGATATCATGCAGAAACATAGCATAAGTCTTGGTTAGGGTGAACACCTCACTCCTGATGCCCGAATATATCAGCTATAGTCATAAAACATTTCTGACTGGCGTTATTTCACATTCTTAAGGATAAAGTAAAGCTCACCTGCTCCTGACACTTTTAACTACTGTGTTATGAAAACACGATTCTGGATGTGATTATGTGAGAAAAAAACGACTTTGCATATTTGGTTTGTGGTATTTTGTTGTGGTGGTGATGTCTTTTTACCCTGCTGTGTTTTTGTGCTGCATTATTGCAAAGTTATTTTATTGCATTGAACTACAGTAGTTGTGTTGCGTTTATGTTTTATTGTGATGTTACCTAATATGTTTTCAATATGGTGTCATGTTGCATTGTGTACGTCACTGGGGGTAGTTCTGTTTTTCCTTTAAATAAATCAACAAGTGCTGCAACATTTCAAGTCAAAAGCAGGACTTTACTTTAAAGTTCCTGTGTCAAACAACCATGTAATACTTTCTAAGTTGGTAAAATGACGCGGCTCCTCCACTTCAGTTACTGAAAACATAAAACATCCATAACTGTGGCAGAGACTGAGTCTAAATGTAGTGCTCACAGTGCTTGCTCTATTGTGCACTGTGTGGGCCCCAGGTGTCTTAGTCGTGTTAGTTTAATGGAAGTAAAGTCAGACTACAACTGTCCTGGACTGTTAGACCCTCACACAACAGTCCAGAACTGGAAACAGTGTCCATAATGACCTAGAAGGAGTTGGCCACACTAGCCTAGCTACCCTTCCAACGATGCCACCTTATGGCATTATTCTGTAGTGTTTTCTTTCAGCTCCAGTAAGGTGGCATGCACTTCCAATGAACAAAGCAATATCACTATATTTGTTATTACAGTGGTTAGACGTACATCAGCAAAATAAACTCCTTGGATCCACTTTTGTCCTCCTGAGATCTAGCAACTGGACCTCTTATCACCAAATATTGCTTGGACTTGGGTGAGGTAATAAACACACAATGCCCATTGTGTATGGGAAGGGAGGCAAACGTGTGTCAAATAACTGTATGCCACCCACATGGGAATATTCTTCTTTCAGTGCGCTCGATACTAGATTAAGAAATCTTGGCATGCCTTTTAGAATGTTCTCAATTAAACCAGGCACACAGCTCTGAGGGGATTGGATGACTTTTTGACTGCAATACTATTAAGCACCATTAGACCACAAATTGTACCTATTTTTAAAATGTACACCTGTGTTAACTCATCTTGGCCCTTTGATGTGGCGTACCCCCTCCTCAACATAGTAAACCGTAGTTTCAACTTTGTCCTTTCTGTCTTTTTCAACAGCTTCTTTTAGAGTGCATCAATAGCGGCAAAAAGCCATTGTAGGTATAACCCTAAAGTTGTGAACTACAGCAGAATTAGTGTTATGTGGTTAATCATAACAATGTGCATAAAAATGCATCACAACTTGTAGTACCATTTTCTCCATGTTAATCTACAATTTTGTGCACAAAACAAAAGACTAGGGTTAGATGTATGAAAGTTAGGAATATCGATTTCGTATTTGCAAATCCCTTTAAATTGCAATTAGGAAATTGCTATTCCTAATGTATGGAACTCTTTTGAGTTTCATTAGCGGTTCGTTGTGGGTCGCAACTAGGCTTATCTCATGAATATTAATGAGGTAGTTTGCAATTTGTGAGCAATTACGATTCATATCTGTGATTGTTTTTAAATAACGCATTTTTTTGTTTTTAATGCAGCCCATTTTCCTTGGAGGAAAATGGGGTGAGTTTAGAAAGAAAAAAGATGTAAGTTTGGCAGTGGTCCAATGTATCACAGCCTGCTCTTACAAAACATTTTTTTCAACCATTCTCAAAGGGGAAGGGGTGCCCTGGGGACCCCTTAGCATTTATAAATGGGTTAAAGCCAACTTTGAGTTGGCAGTAAAGTGCAAATGTTTTGCGACCGCATTTCAGTCCCAAAACGTTCATACATACCAATGAGTATTGGTATTTAGCTCCTTTTCTGCGTCGAAAGTTCAGCACCCAGTGCTGAACGTTCGAATAACAAGCGCTGGCCGGTCGGCCAACGGTCGTTCGCAGCACTGGGAAAATAGCGTTGCCGACGGCCGTTGGCCAACGGCAGCGCTTAAGGGGTTAGAAGGGATGCTCTAAACACAGCCTTCCAAATACTGATTTGCAAACTCAAATAGCGATTCGGTGACATGTTACTGAATCGCAAGTAGGGTTTTGTGCATTCGAAAATGCCTTTTTTCTTTTGCAAGGGGCCCCATTCTGTGGATCGGGCAGTTTGTGACCACAAACATGCTTTGTCCATCTAGCCCTAAATTTATTGGTTATAGCGAACAACAACATTATTACCACTGCAGGGAAAGAGCTGCAGAATTGGAATGGTCTTTATGTAAGTCTGACGGTATATACATTTCTGTCTGATTGACTGATAGGTGTAAAGGGCTCTAGCAAATTTACATTAAGGCTGCACATTCTAATTTTAGTCAGCCATTGATTTTCTCAAATCCTGGTAAAATATAATCTGTTTTTCTGCTCCTCAATCAAAACCATAGTGCACTTCTGACAATGTCCTAGAACAATGAGCTCAGGATCTAAGCACATGTCAAAGATCTAATTTGAAGACATAAAAAGCTGCATGTGCAGATTTATGAGGGTAATGTTTTGGCAATGTAATGTATGTTAACACACATTTTAACTCAAGATATGTTATTAATCTAAATGGATGTCATGCATTTGTTTGTATTTGTAAACATCATGTACCATGTGAGCCCAAGGTGCATAGCTAGTCACAAGGAGATGGACTAAGTGTAATCGAAGACACGTCATTTGGCATCAAATGCAAAACAATTGGGCCAAAGGTAGGTATTCCACCATCACAACAGTAGGTTTGTAGTAGTGGAAGTCAATTGGATATAAACATTTGTCAT
This sequence comes from Lissotriton vulgaris, assembly GCF_964263255.1. NCBI lineage: Eukaryota > Metazoa > Chordata > Amphibia > Caudata > Salamandridae > Lissotriton > Lissotriton vulgaris. The sequence goes on from NC_141687.1 coordinate 719,176,434, forward strand.
CGTTTAAATCGGTAATGCAGTGTAGGACTTTTAAAGACAACTCTGCAACATTAGAAACCACTGGAAATATCAGAGTCTTGGGCCCCATAACATGTGTCAACTTGCTGACTGGTTTTGAATTGTTTTAAATCTATTTGCCAATTAGTGATAGAATCTTACTTGCAAAGAATTTGCATATTCACCCTTTGCAGTCTTGCTGATGTTTTTAGGATGATTCCGGCCAAAATATTATAAGAGATGGTAGTCAGTGCCAATGTCGACATGGGACTCCTGCATAGCTGAATTTACTCATATACTGCGTTATTGTAACAGGAGAACTCTGCTAGCAAGACATAAGGACGAGGTAAGTGCATTGCAAAGCCCCACTTAAAGTGGGGTATTCATACTTCTTTGCCTTTCCAAAATGGTGCTGAGGACACAGGCCCTCAGCACCATAGGACCCGAAACCTCAGCAGACCTTGACCAGGCCGTCCCGAACTTCTCCACTTGGATCACCAAGTGCGCAGACAGAGTTACCCTGTTGAAACCAGCAAAAGCCTATCAAAAATTTTCTGAGCATACCAGTTGGTAGACCCCAGAGCGTAGAACCACCAAGTGCAGCTGCCACCGATTCAAAAAGACATGGGCCATATGTATCAAAAAAGAGTTTTGCGATTCTCAAATTGCAATTTTTAGTGAATTGCAATTAGAGAATCGCAAAATGCAATGTATGTAGGATCCTATGCAGGCGACACTCAACTAATCCTCTCGCTCACCGAGGACCCCTCCAGGGCCAAAACCAACTTCTGCAATGCTATGACCAACTTTGACAAATAGATGAGAGACAGCTGCCTCAAACTCAACTCCGACAAAACAGAAGTTCTAATGTTCGGGAAGAACACCTCCGTCTGCGACCACAACTGGTGGCCAGTAGAACTCGGACCTACATCCACACCGACTGACCATGCACGCAAACTCTGCATCATCCTCGACAGTCAACTGACCATGAAACGTCAAGTCAAAGCAGTTGTCTCCTCCTGCTTCCACATCCTCCACATGATCTGCCAAATCTTCAGATAGATTGCAATCAACACCAGAAAGACTGTCGCTCAGGCCCTTGTTACCAGCCGCTTTGACTATGGCAACGCTCACTTTGCTAGAATCTCCACCCAGCTCCTCAGAAGACTCTAGACCATACAGAACACCACTTCCAGGCTCCTCCTAGACCTCCACAAACTGACTCACATCACCGAAACCTGAGAAACCTCCACTGGCTCCCCATCCAGAAGAAATGCCAGTTCAAGATCCTAACATATGCCTTCAAAGCTCTTCACAACCAAGAACCATTCTTCATCAACCACTGACTGAACTTCCATCTGCCCCGAAGGCACTTGCGCTCCACCTCATTCTCCCTTGCACACACTGCCTGCATCCGACACAACCACAGCGGGGGCCTCTACTTCTCCTACATAACTGCCAAGACCTGGAACGGCCTTTCCCTCCACCTCCGAATAGCACCTTCCCTGGTAGGCTTTAGGAGGAAGCTCAAGACATGGCTTTTTGACTGAGACACTGCATCTTCAGTGCCCAGATACCCTTTGGGGTGATAGTGATGCACTTTACAAATTCTGATCGATTGATTGATTGAGTGAGGGATCTTCTAACCCACACTCTAGAGCCCGACATTCCAGGAAGGCAGAGACCTGTAGGTAAACAGGTGGATGAAACATGATATAAAATAAAATGTAAAGGTAAAATAAATGTAAATCTGTATTTGTAAAGGGCAAACTACTCACCCTTACTGGTCTCACGGAGCTGGGGGCCGTCGTGCAAATTAAGTAAGCTATTGCCCAGAGTCACATGGTGCTGAGCTGAGCTGCCGCCGGAGCAGGGGATCAAACCGCCGCCGGAGCAGGGGATCAAACCGTGAACCCCGTGCTCCGAAGTCAGCTGCCCTGGCTGCTGCACCACAACTCTTCATCCTCCGATAAAGCACCAAACCCCATCTTATTTGTTTTCCAAACCCTGCTTTCATCACATTTATCTCTCTCACTCCTTAGTGAGGGCTAATTTTATCACAGGTGGCGCCCAGTGTGACAATGTGTGTAGACACCCCCAGTAACCTCCTTCTCCATGAATTCCCTCACTACCACCCTCCAACAGCCCCTCATTTCTCCATAGCCCCTCCCTCTTTCACATGCATTTCTTTTGTTTTATAGTGTCACTCATTTTTTTTTCTCGAAGTTTTATATAGCGCAAACTTGACCAGGAATCAGGTATCAGAGTGTTTTACATGCGCACCATTTGCATTACATGAGGACACATTAATTTTTGTTAGGCACATGGAGATTAAGTGATTTGCCCGTAATCACAGGATGTTGGGCGTTATTGCCGAGATTCAAACCCGGTTCCCCAGACTTGAAGTCCCCCGCCCTAACCATTAGGCTACATCCTCTCTACTCATGCCAATGTAAGGTGTCCAAGCCCTTTACATCACATACACATTACAAAGAGAGACTGAATTAAAAGTTTGTGAATCAGTGTATAGGAAATGTTACACAAGACAGAGGACTATAAGGTGTAGGTGCTTTGTGCCATCCATAATGGTAGGCTGTATAGTTCGGGAGTGCTTTGTCAGGAAAAGCACAAACTCAGAAGTTGAAACGTAACGCCGTGGTTGGGGGTTGGCTTGACTGATAATTAATTTCTACCCAAATGAACCCTTTTTTAGCAACATTAGGATAATGAAAGACTGGGGACAAAAAATCTTAACGCTCTAACTTATACAATACAGTTTGCAAGCAGCTCTTTGTTGACAGTTAATTAATCAATGTGCTATATAATGAATGTAACTCATAAACTTCAAGTAACAAAAGGATCTCTCCCAGAAGAGCAGTAACCCAATAAACTATCTACATTCTCTGCACCTGTGTGATCTGCATGGCGCACATGCTTTGAATATTAACCCTCTGGGCTGATGAGTGAAAACTTCCACTAGTTAAAACTCTGATCTCTCTCCGGCAGGTCCCTTAATCACCAGAGTTATCTTGACATTTTTATGGTTGCCCGAAGATTGCTGAAGGCAAGGAACTCTGCAGCCGGTGGTTTTAAATCCATAATAAATATCTGAAAGCTCGCCGCCCTCCGAGGCCGCTCCTGACCTTTGTAGAAAAAAGAAACCAGTATTCTGCTGTTTTTTTAATATTTTGATTTGCAACAATGCGTTCGGATTTTTTATTGTCCACAGACATAATATTATTATTCAGGCTTTCCAATCACAAAGTCAAGTGGAATCCCCATTGTGCTAAATAGGATTGTCAGTCTTCGGCCACTGTCTGAGCCATGGCTTGAAATCCCAGAGGACATTGGATGATTGTATCTTCTGTCCTATCAGATGTTCCAGAGGACAGTGAGGCAGCATCCTTTATCCCAGAGGGCAATGGATGATTGTATCTTCTGTCCTATCAGATGTTCCAGAGGACAGTGAGGCAGAACCATTTATCCCAGAGGGCAATGGATGATTGTATCTTCTGTCCTATCAGATGTTCCAGAGGACAGTGAGGCAGAACCATTTATCCCAGAGGGCAATGGATGATTGTATCTTCTGTCCTATCAGATGTTCCAGAGGACAGTGAGGCAGCACCCTTTATCCCAGAGGGCAATGGATGATTGTATCTTCTGTCCTATCAGATGTTCCAGAGGACAGTGAGGCAGCATCCTTTATCCCAGAGGGCAATGGATGATTGTATCTTCTGTCCTATCAGATGTTCCAGAGGACAGTGAGACAGCACCTTTTATCCCAGAGGGCAATGGATGATTGTATCTTCTGTCCTATCAGATGTTCCAGAGGACAGTGAGAAAGCATCCTTTATCCCAGAGGGCAATGGATGATTGTATCTTCTGTCCTATCAGATGTTCCAGAGGACAGTGAGACAGCATCCTTTATCCCAGAGGGCAATGGATGATTGTATCTTCTGTCCTATCAGATGTTCCAGAGGACAGTGAGACAGCACCCTTTATCCCAGAGGGCAATGGATGATTGTATCTTCTGTCCTATCAGATGTTCCAGAGGACAGTGACACAGCACCTTTTATCCCAGAGGGCAATGGATGATTGTATCTTCTGTCCTATCAGATGTTCCAGAGGACAGTGACACAGCATCCTTTATCCCAGAGGGCAATGGATGATTGTATCTTCTGTCCTATCAGATGTTCCAGAGGACAGTGAGACAGCACCCTTTATCCCAGAGGGCAATGGATGATTGTATCTTCTGTCCTATCAGATGTTCCAGAGGACAGTGACACAGCATCCTTTATCCCAGAGGGCAATGGATGATTGTATCTTCTGTCCTATCAGATGTTCCAGAGGACAGTGACACAGCACCTTTTATCCCAGAGGGCAATGGATGATTGTATCTTCTGTCCTATCAGATGTTCCAGAGGACAGTGACACAGCATCCTTTATCCCAGAGGGCAATGGATGATTGTATCTTCTGTCCTATCAGATGTTCCAGAGGACAGTGAGACAGCACCCTTTATCCCAGAGGGCAATGGAAGATTGTATCTTCTGTTCTATCAGATGTTCCAGAGGACAGTGAAACAGAACCCTTTAACCCAGAGGTCCATGGATATCTGTATCTTCTGCACTATCAGGTGTTCCAGAGGACAATGAGCCAGCATCCTTTTCACAACAGAACTAATGGCTTGTACATAGATCTGGAAGTAAACTTAGACTGTACCATCGTCAAGGCAGGCCAGAATAACTCTGTTTGGATGTAATCTTGCATTGCAGCGTCAGGATGCCCGTAGGGTTGCAGAGCGCTTTATAAATACTATAAATAAATAAATAAATCCCTGGGCAGCTCATCGAATATACTTTGGTACAACGTTAGTGGATAGATCTGAATGCCCCTATGCCTTAGAGTAGCATAATGCAATCACCCCTGATAGTTACTGCCTGGCCGTCATCTCAAACTATCTTATTTATTGAAACAAAAAAGACATATTGCAAAATCTGAGGGGTATTCTCAATGAACAATGATGTGTTTTTGGGGCTGAGGGCCCAATCTAATCTATGGCCTTCTGTTGTTTGCCAAGAAGGGAGACCTGCTGTCCTGGGTTGTTGTAATACTAGTTCTCAGGGATTGTGGGTGGAGGGTGGTGGGATTGGAGAGCTGTGTGGATGATACTCAGTAGACCAGGACCATCAATGAGCGTTGTGAATCCTGTTGCAGGGGAGATGACACATGCGGGGAAGTGGACATATGATTAGAAACTTGCACCTGTGACATGAGAGTGGGCAAACAACAGCAGACTATGGAGAAGAATGCCAACATATGCATGCATCTGGGCAGATGGGGCTCGTTCACACCATTGCCATGGGTTCATCTCATTCTGGGTGTTTGAAAAGAGGGCCTAGATGTCTGCTTGTTTTGGGGAGACCTGCTATATCCTATTGGCCAACTTCTTGACTGTGACAATGGGGCTGATTACCAGGGCACTTTCAGTGAACGTCATGAGAGACAGAGGGTTAAGTGGGGGAGGGCACAGGAAATGGGTGAGAGTGGAGCAACAAAGAGGATGAGATGGCAGTTTTGTTAGGGTTGAGGGGCTGGGCTTGTTTTTTTTACTTTTGAGCCAGACCTGTGTTATTAGGTGTGCATCTCGGGGGGCCTCTTTTCATTTGCCCTTATGCTCTGCCATAATTGGCGGGTTGCTACTTGAGGGAAGGATCTTGGCTTCCAGGTTTCACTGAATGGGGTCTGCTGGGTGGTTTCAACGGTTGGGATCTGCTGAGTGTCGCAAGGTTGGAGGATATTTTGGTGGCAGATCAATGTTGCTGTTTTCACATTTAAGACAAGATTGGACTTGCCTCCAAAACTGTTTTTTGAGTCTCTCCATGTGAGCTACGGTTTGACTAAACGTGTTAAAGTGGGGGAAGGTCTGCCTGAGTGTTCTCCATCACTCAATAGGCTGCATGATGGTCAAATAATGTCACAAGCGGTGTTAGTAATGTAGAACGCACTGGTCAATAATGGCCAGTGTACTCTGCTAATTTGAAGGAACGTTAGGGAAATGATAAGGGGGAAGTAGATGGCCAATCCCAGGGATGGTGCCTTAGGGGAGGGGATAGGCTCGTCCAAATAACAAATCTACACATGGTATCCTACTCTCGAACCTAGATTCACTGTTTGTCTGGCTGTGGTCAAGAAGGTACTTTCTACCATTAGCCCACGGATTCAACATTTCCAAGGACAAGCAATGAGGACATTTCATGAAATAGCGGCCAGACCTTCAGAGCTGCCTCTAAATGTGATTTTGCTTGGAGTCTGGGGAGATGCAGTAGTTACGAGGTACTGCAAGCTCTTTGTGGATGCAGCACTAGTGGTAGTGGGACAGGGTAGAGCCCGGAAGAGGGCAGTGGTGTGTCTCTGTGAACGGAGATGTGGTACAAGAACCTAGTTTAGTTTTAGGAAGCAGAATGAGTGATGAATAAAAGGGGGGATGTCCTGGCAAATCTGAAAAGGTATGGGGGCACAGAGTCTGCACTATGAAATGAGAAAGAATGAAGAACATTTGATAGTGGGTTATAATACACTGAAAAGGATGAGCGTGCTGTACACCCAATACATATTGACATGTGGTAACTGTTGTAAGAGAGTAACGTGTGTTACTGTTGCATGTCTCGCGACAATGGTTTGGAGGCTCCAATCAAAGGACTGTATTCCTTGGATGTATGACGTTAGCTCGTTACGAAGGTAGTAAGGCCGACGCTTTAATGATGAAAGCATTAGAACGAAACTGGCTTTTTTACGCCAGTGTCTAGAACGAAGTGCAACAGCGGATTGGTGTCACTACAACGCATGCTTTTACATCGCATGCCTTTACAACGCGGTTTTTACCACGCAGTCCATTACAACGCATAATGCTTTTAGGCGCTGGATAGTGAATTATTTAATTTACTATTCCAACTCCAGTCCCCGTGGATAGCAGGGAAGGTGTTGGATAGTAAATTAAATATATTCCCTATCCTAGAGCGCACCCCAGCGCAATGCGTTGTAATGGTTTGCGTTGTAATGGTTGCGATGTAATGGTAGTGCGTTGTAAAAAATGCGTTGTAAGTGATGTTCCCCGCAACAGCACACCAGCTTGTACAGTGCAATTGAACATACTTTAAACAACGAATACCTAAATCACGCGGTCAGTTACAATGCTTCTTTTTACATCCCCAAGCTTTCATGCTAGTGCCAATATCTGCAAACACTCAGCCTCCCCCATCCAGCATTCTCCTAGAGCAATAACCAGACAAGACACCTTCTTTGTGGAGAAAATTGCTGCAGGTTTATTAGCATTACAAATATGCCAACATTGGTGGGTTATCTTACGGGCGATCCTAAGGCAGGCAGCCCCTCGCTGTCTGCCACCTGATGAGCCAAATGACACAGTGGCCCTGCCCAACGGTGTTTGCCATATTTTTGGGGAGGGGAGACCCCTCCCACGGGTTGGCCAAAAGCCCACCCCTTTGCTCATGCCCCATAAGGGGGCGGAGCCTGCCAGGCAACCCCCGGTTGCTCAGGTCCACAACTACCCTTAGGACTAACGGGGTGCTGTCTCTCCTCCAGGATCCAACGCGAGGACCTCCCTGTGGATATTTGGCCTTTGCACCCTTGTTGTGCTCCTGCAGAGGGTACCCGTATGCACCTTACAGCCTCTGGATCGCCCTGTAACTCACCTGCAACACAAACGAATACATTAAACAACCCCCCCACACCCGCTTGAACTCCGGGTATGAGGTAGGGAGGGAATCGGCATCGGGGTAGTGAGCAAAGAGGGCGCCCAGAGGGCGGGGAGAGGTATATGTAACTCATCCCCCACCCCCCTCTCCCCAGAAGTGACACGGCACCCCTGGACCCCTGAGGGTCCCAAACACTGGGAGGCTGCCTCCTGTGCCTCTTGTGGCACTAAATAGGCAGCCCTTTTAGTGGGTCTCCTTCATGGACCCCGGGCAGCCTGCATAGTGCCAATATCGGCAAACACTCAGCCTCCCCATCCAGCATTCTCCTAGAGCAATAACCAGACAAGACACCTTCGTTGTGGAGAAAATTGCTGCAGGTTTATTAGTATTACAAATATGCCAACATTGGTGGGTTTTCTTACAGGCGATCCCAAGGCAGGCAGCCCCTCGCCGCCTGCCACCTGATGAGCCAAATGACACTGTGTCCCTGCCCAACAGTGTTTGCCATATTTTTGGGGAGGGGACACCCCTCCCACCGGTGGGCCAAGAGCCCACCCCTTTGCTCACGCCCCATAAGGGGGCGGAGCCTGCCAGGCCACCCCCGGTTGCTCGGGTCCACAACCGCCCGTAGGACTAACTGTGCGCCGTCGCTCCTCCAGGCTCTAATGCTAGGACCTCCCTGTGGATATTTGGCCTTTGCACCCTTGTTGTGTTCCTGCAGAGTGTACCCGTATGTACCTTACAGCCTCTGGATCGCCTTGTAACTCCGCCACAGCTCTGGGTGTGGCCACCATCACCCCAGAGCCCCCCACCAAGATAGCCTTCCTTACTTACACCCTGCTGTCTGTAAGGCCTCCCCCAGGTCGAGCAGGAACAGGCCCATACCCTCTCTGGACAGGTGTACATCATCTTCATCAAAACACCCTGTGGCCTTCGTGTGCAGCACACATGACGGATAAAGCCAAACCCCCTTTGCTCAGTGAATTTTTCATGGCGCTGTTAACCTTCCTGCGAGAGACCTCCATGGCTTCCCTTGATTGTGCACCTTGCCACACCCGCTGGGGCGTTCTCTCAGACCACCATATCTCACAGGTCCCCAGCTGGTTCTTAAACTTACACATGGTGACAGTCAATGCTTGAAGAAGTGCCCTTCTCCAGAGATGCCAGATTATTCCCTCCCAGGTGTTTGACCAGCACATTAGGAGGAGGAATCCCCCCCCAAGACTCTGCTGCAGCTTCTACATCAAGCAGGTCCAGTGCATGCCTGGGTATCCTAGCCAAATAATGTCTACTCTGTTCAGTGAATTTACGCATGGCGCGCTTAACTCTTTTGAGCAAGGCTTCCTGGCCTCCCTTGACAAGGCTCCTAGTTTCCCTAAGCAAGGGGTTATCCTTGACCCCTATAACTCACATGTCCCTCATAGTTGCTATCTTATGCATGGAGAACTTTATTTCTTACAGCAGTGCCTTCCTACCCAGGGAAGACAACTCATTGCCCCTTAAGTGTATGTCCCACTGTTAGGAGGGGTGACACCCCCCCACCGGTCTGTGCTGCAGCTATCTTCGGCAAACTGTTCCAGCGCCAGCATAGACCCCAAACTGAATTAACTAAGTGGTGGAAACAACACCTGTCTCCGATTCCTGCATTCCACCCCTCGTGCTACCCTGAAGACACACGAAAGGCCATATACCCAACCATTGATCCTGGCAAAATAAAGAAATGCTGGGTTGTTTAACCCCCCCATGCTCATGACGAGCTGAGCTCGTCATAATGGCTCCAACGCTCGCACGCGGGGCTAATTCCCCCGTTGTGTGAGTGTTCCACAGAAACGGGTGTGGCCGTGACGAGCTGAGCTCGTCATGAGCACACGGCCACAGTGGCTCATGACGAGCTGAGCTCGTCACGAGCTCCAGGGCGCTGTGCGTGCCCCCCGCCCCTCAGCACCGTGGGGGAATGACCCCCGCAGCCAAGTGGTTAACACCCTTAATTGAGCACTGCACACCTTTCTATACACACCAGTTTGCACCCAAGTCTATTTACCTACAACCTGCTTGCTCGAGCCCCTCTCCAGGTCAGCAAACCTGTCCATGCCACCTCTAGACAAGGGTAGGCATCTTTACCTACATCCAGCTGATACCCTGGCCTCTCACCGGTCCAGCAAACAATTCCAGGCTACTTTTAGCAGGTGAAGCCCTATCTTCTTCAAAACCTCTTGTGGACTAGGCAAGCAAACGCCTAACGCACATGCACCCAATTGTTGCTTAACTTACACCTGGAGAACTTCATCTCGTGCAACAGATCCCTCTTCCCCAAAAGAGACAAGTGTGTACACAGGGCCAGTGCTCTTGGTTAGTGGAGCCCTGTGGTAACATGACGATTGCACGCTGGCCTCACACCTTCTGCCAGATATGTGGCGCCTTTTAATCCCTTCTACTGATGACCGTCCTGTGGTAACCCCCGGTTGTGCTGAGGAACATTCTCGTTAGCTGGCCACTAATTATGCACCTCCCCATAACTATTGATAACCAGCTTGTCCATGTTGTGTTGTAGTCCCGTACCCTTGGGGCATTGTCTTTTGTGCCAAACCAAATCCATTATTCCCCTGCTCATTTAAACCTGTTAAAATCTAACATTGACCTCATACTTTAGGATGATAGGTCCCTGGGGGTAGACCCTGTGACCCTTCTGTTGAAACCACCAGCACACCCAGCAGGTGAAGCGCTCCAAGTTTATTGGCATGACCCATCCTATGCCCTTAGAAAGCATCCTGCCTGCAAAGGCCAGCAGGAACTGCCAGTCGTGTTTTACCCTTCAACTCCTTGCCGCATGGCGGCACTCACTGCTGCAGGTGTCCTGTTGATAACATAGTCCTGTAAGTTTGTAGGGGACCATTTATCCGATCATGACAATAACCTTGTTGCTGTCTGAATGTGAACTATGGTCTTTTGCTAGGGGTGAATACGGTGGGGATCTACATACCCAGGACTCAGCGGATGGCTTCGGGCGCTGATTTCAAATTGCGCCTGACAAAACGCTTGGGGGCAGATTTATGATGCTCTTGCGGCGCAATTGCATCACTTTATTTGACGCAACTGCGGCGCAAACAATGCGCCCTATTTACAACGTGACGCATCTAGGAGATGCGTCACGTTGTAAAGCCCTGCGCCATAAGGAGGCGTTCCTGCGCTGGGGGAGGGCGTTCCTGCGCAGGAACGCCTCCTGAAAGAGGCTGAGTGAAATCTATGAGATTTCACTCAGTCACTTTCAGGCCAATGCTGCGTCAAAACCCTGCGCCTGCTTGAAGCAGGCGTAGGTCTTGATGCAGCATTGTGCAGATGGGGCACCCCCGAGCCTTGCTGGAGCTGCGTCGCGCTTGCGACGCAACTCCAGCAATGCGCCACATTTCCGGCACAGATGCGTCACGCATCTGTGCCGTTTTTGCACCATGGTGCGCCGCATTATAAATGTGGCGCACCATGGGTGGCGGAGCTGTGGCGCACTGTGGCGCACGTTAACTGGCGCATCCCTGGGGATGCGCCATTTAACATAAATCTGCCCCTATGTGCGATGTAGCTGCCCCAAACTAACTGATCTAGATGACCTAGTGTAGTTTCCGGCCCATCATAGGAAATTACAAAAGGAGCCTGGAAAGGATGGCCATCAGATCTTTCCTAGGCATAGACAACAAATGAGGAACTGTACGCCCATGTACCATTTGGAGGGGGGGGCTAGCTGAGGTACCTAAAGTTAGGTTATGTGTCGCTATGTGGTCTATGTCACTCCGCGTTGCTTCCGGCTTCTGACTAGGGGAGAACCCATACCCCTGAGAAAACCCCCCTGTCTGTGCCAGCTCCGCCCACATGGCCTGCGTGTACTAAGATGCTAGATACAGATTCCTGCTAATCCGAAGTCAGTAACCAATACAGGGTAGCATGCAAAGTTGAGACCACCCTGTGACGTGGGTGCTGCTCAGTTCACCCTCGTATGTCATCGCCTCCATGAATCTCATCCACCCCTAGCCTTCCCCCTACAGCAAGGCTAGAGGTTGGGCTGTATATTGCAGGTCCAGGTAGTGTTTTTTTTCATTAAACCTGCCTTTAATTCGCATGCTGATTACAGCCCTGGGCCCTGTCCATGAAGTTTGACCTATTTAGAAGATAAAAGGAATGTGCACCTTCCGATTGAATCTGTCAAACTTTCTAGAATCTGACATTAAATGACCAACCAAAACATTCCCCAGGTGAGCTCACATTAATCTGAAATTGGGTATCCCTAACATTCAACAGCAGCCCACAAAAGTCAGCAATGTTCCCTAGTGGTATCAATGGATAGCCAGTAGGGAGCTTTGCCCCGTAACTGCCCACCAATAGCAAACGATAAGTGCATAGCTTGTGGTGAACTGGATGCCAGGCACCTCTCCAGTTTGCACCACACCCTGCTCCTGTCGGTCATAGTAACATCCCAACCTGACCCCCTAAGACCGTTGTTCCTAGGTGCCTGACCCCACTAATGTACATGGCGGCACTATACCGATGGGAAGGCCTTAAGTATGGATGCCCCTATACCATCTGGTATCATTACCAGAGCCATCGGATGCATCTGCCAAGTGTTTGCAACCCTTGTGGTCTGCTGCCGATAGGCTTACTATTGAAAGACTTCGTGCTACTGGCTGTGATGGGCTTCAAAATGTCTGAGATGGGAGCATGGCTATGACTGCCTTAGTGTCGCCAAGATATAATGCCCTGATTGAGAAGGAAGTAGATAGTGTGTACGGAGTACTAATTGTATCCTGTTTAAGGGAGGCTGACCCCTTCTACTGCGTAAAAGCCACATCATTGCTTTGCAAAACTGCTGTTTTTATATCTTTGTTGCAATTCAAAAACCCTACTCCTATCCTTCAAATTCACACCCCACCATGCCCAACAATTCTGAATTCTAATGTAAATGTCAGCTCCCTGTAATGGAAATAAAAGATAAACTTCCTTTGTCCTGTGATCTTATGGGAGGTGTGGGAACGTTTGCCCCAGCCTATAAACACCTCTATGCTGTCACTGTCTTATTTCCCCACTTGACAATGATAGATGTTCTTTCAGAATGTAAAGGGGGCGGGGAGAGGTATATGTACCTCATCCCCCGGCCCCCCGCTCCACGGAAGTGACGCGGCACCCCTGGACCCATGAGGGTCCCAAACACTGGGAGGCTGCCCCCTGTGCCTCTTGTGGCACTAAATAGGCCGCCCTTTTTGTGGGTCTCCTTCGTGGACCCTGAGCAGCCTGCATAATGTCAGTTTCCTGGTCTGACATAGTGCTTTCTTCTTTTTTCCGCCGACAGGTGACGCTGTTTGCTGCTGAGGTGCTGCAGTGTTCTGCATCTGGTGTTGCGCTGTAGTCGGTGGCTGAGCTGCTCAGTTTCTCCTCGGTGCGTGGACTGTGGTGTCTGCTCTTACTACTAAGCTGGTGTCTCCAGCTTTCCTCAACAAACTCTTCAAAAGGGGAAGTGACACCAGCATCTCCCTGTCTGCACTCCATCTGGGTCCCAGGAGACTGTTTCGGCACTACCTCAGATGGTGTTAGTTGGTGTATTTTTACTCGAAAATCATCTCACAAAATCCAGAATCCGGGCGCAACCCCCCCACACTCTTAAGACTAAAACTGCCCCTTCCACAGCTCCAAGCCCTAAATACGACATCCCACCGCTTTTTCCACTCACGGCCTTAGCTGTAAAACTGTTCCTTCCCCAGCCCTGAGCCCTAAATTCAACATCCGTGCGCACCCCCTTCCCCAAACCACTTAGCACTAAATTCTCCCCTTTCCATGCTCTGAGCTCTAAACCCTACATGTTTGCACTTTTTCCCCCCACGGTCTCAGTCAAAAACTGTTGCTTTGCTAATCTCTAAATCCAATTGTAAATATGATCGTACTCATCTACAATGTTTTTTCATGATAATGCCGTGTGTGCACTTTAAGTTTGGTTTGAACATTGAACCGGTGAAAAGATGGGTGTACTACTGGCGCCGTCATTGTGCTGGTTTCATTATATAGCCTTAGAGCAGAGGTCTTCAAACTTTGTGATGCTGAGACCCCCTTGTAAAACCTTTTTAGGCGTAAGGACCCCCTTCCAACAAAAGTTTCTATAAACTGGTACTCCTCATCATCAACTTTTGACAACCATAAATGCGCCTGTTAGACCTCATCACATCCGTCCATCATTCATCCACCCACACTTTCACACATCCATCCATCCACCCTTTCATCCTTCCATCCATACATCCATCCTTCATCCATCCACCCTTTCATCCTTCCATCTATACATCCATCCTTTACCCATCCACCCTTCCATCCATCCACCCATCATTCATCCAGCCACCTTTTCACACATCCATCCAGCATTCATCCATGCAACCTTTTGTCCATCCATACATCCATCCACCCTTTCATCCTCCCATCCATCCATCCATCCACCCTTTCATCCATACATCCATCCACCCACCCTTTCATCCATCCATCCACCCATCATTCATCCCCCACCTTTTCACACATCTATCCATGCATCATTCATCCATGCAACCTTTTATCCATCCATGCATCCATCCATCCACCCTTTCATCCATCCATCCTTCATCTGTTCACCCTTTCATCCTTCCATCCATACATCTATCCTTCATCCATCTATCCTTCATCCATCCACCTTTTCATCCTTCCATCCATACATCCATCATTCGTCCATCCACCCTTTCATCCATCCATTCATCCATCATACATCCACCCATCTTTTTACACATCCATCCAGCCATCATTCATCCATGCAACCTTTTATCCATCCATACATCCTTCAGCCATCTACCCTTTCATCCACCCTTTCATCCACCAATCCACCCTTTCATCCATCAATCCACCCTTTCATCCATCCATCCACCCTTTCACCCATCCTTCACCCGTCTACCCTTTCATCCTTACATCCATCCTTCATCCATCTATCCATCTCCCATCCACCCTTTCATCCTTCCATCCATACATCCATCCTTCATCCGTCCACCCTTTCATCCATCCATTCACCCATCATTCATCCACCCATCTTTTCACACATCCATCCATTATTCATCCATGCAACATTTTATCCATCCATACACCCTTCATCCATCTACCCTTTCATCCTTCCTTCCATCCATCCACCCTTTCATCCATCCATCCACCCTTTCATTCATCCATCCACCCTTTCATCCATCCATCCACCCTTTCATCCATCCATCCTTTCATCCATCCATCCACCCTTTCATCCACCCACCTTTTCACACATCCATCCATCCATCCTTCATCCTTACATCCATCCATCCACCCATCATTCATCCACCTACCTTTTCTGTGCCTCTCTCATGGGGAGGGGGGGGGGGGGAGGTGTCAGTATCTCTCTGCGTCTTCTTCCTTCTTCTTTCCCGCTGATGGGAGGGCATCTCTGTGCCTCCCTGCTGGGCGGGTGTCACGTGTCACGGGACCCGCAGCTCCAGGCGCGCAACATCCATTGAACTCAAAGGGCTACACTACAGCCTGCTCCCCCAGGCCCCCCCCCCCCCCCTCAATTTGTAGTCCATTCATTTTTTCTATGAAATTACGTACTATTGCTATTATCTACCAGACGTGCAGCAAAATAGACTTACTTAGAATATCCGTGTTCCTTTTCAGATCCAACATTCATTGATTTTTTTAGTTACCCTTTGACATTACTATAACTTTAAATATGCTACAATACAAGAATTTTCAGCAATCGAGGAAAAATTCTGTTTTGCCACTGAAAACCTTTTAATACAAGGAAAATGTGTTCATATTTTTTTGGGGACTTTTGCTGTTATTTGGCACCACCACTAGATAGCGCCTGTAGTCTGCTGCCTTACCCCGCTATATTCAGGCACCAACCCTGGTTATGTGGAGGAAGAGTGACTAATTGAACAATTCAGTAATTCAGCACAGAAGAATAAAGATTATCCCAAGCTGTTAAAGCTTACCTTTAATATCAGGATAATGCTTTGCATGATGCACACTACAGCCTGCTCCCCCAGCCTCCAGCCCCCCCCCCCCAGCCCCCACCCCCTCCTGCCCAGCTCGTGTATGTGAGCCCGGCTGAAACAGCTTCAGGGACACACACACAGCCACACCCGAGTACTTGACAGGTCTTTAGAAGACCTTTTACTTGTTAATGAGGCTTGGATGTCTTTTACACCTCGGTGTGAATAAGGCCTCCGCCGTGAGCACCCTCGATCAGCCCAACGCCTGAACTGCACTCTGCAGAATCTGCGACCCCCTTTCAAGGACTCCACGACCCCCCCTGTGGGTCGCGCCCCACAGATTGAAAACTTCTGCCTTAGAGCTATAGTGACCATTAAAGGCCCGCTCCATCGTTAAAGGCATGAGCTGAAGGTGGGACTTTAATATGCGGTATAGCCCAGCTATAAGGCTAATAGAATATTCTGGCACCAGAGGGCAGAATGTTCTGACAAATAAAACAAAGGCCTCGCAGAGGCAGAGGGGGTTTATATCCCCTCGGTGCTCCGAGAGGCATTTGTAAAACGACATCGGAATGCTGCTCTGCTGGCTTTTACCGGCCCGTAGAAGCTCGGAGCACTCCATTGTGTTTGGCGGAGTGCTCCACATTCCAATATTCTAATAAAGGCTATGCATTCAAAAGCCTTCATGAAAATGGCAGTTTCCCATATTTCATACCTAAATATTGATGTGAGAACCCGTTTGGGAGCCACAGGCCAGACAGGGGCTGCTGGTGGTTGAGATCTTTTGCCACTGGTATCATGAAGTTCATCCTACTCTGGCTCTGCAAACTGAGGCGAGTACAACCCTTTCTGAACTTGAATCTCATCAAAGCCAGGGCGAGCATTCATAGGTGTGTGTTATGGAGGTAGTGTGGCGGGCAACAACTCAGAACTCATCATCCAGGCAACAGACACATTCATGTAATGTGCAGTTCAGTTCTTATATTTTCTGTAAAAAGAAATACTTTAATCATACAGCAGACTTAAATGCCACACAGTTCAATTGGAATTGCAAATACAGGATTGTATTCTAAGTTACTATCCCTAGTAAGTATTAGATCTACCCTTTCAATACTCTCTCCCCAGTCTGGCAGTTCTAATGGTTATAGTCCCGCCTATACTGTGGGTCGAGAGCCTCGAGCTATGAATTAGGCATATGTGCAGATTACTTCACTTTTATTCACACTGCTTAGATGTGCAATTCAGTTCAATAGGTTAGACCCAAAGTATTAACTCAGACAAAAGACTCACGTCCATAGGCCAAGTCCCACATTTAGATGCTCACTGGTGCTGCAGACTGTGTGGTGCAGTGGGTGAAGACAACATCTCTGCCCTTCTGCATCAGCAGCTCCTGGATGCAGGGACTTCCGCAGTGGCTTTCCCTTTTGGACCAGTGATCACTGGACGAGATCAGCACAGCAGCTCTTGTGTACTGGCATGGTGTGTTCTGCCATTGCAGGCCTTTTGGCTGAGTGCAGACAGGTGCCCAGGCATGGCACGTGCAGTTTCTGGTAGACTCGTCAGCTGTGGGGTAGCTTTGGGTATTGTGGCCTCCCTGTCCAATTAGGCTCCACCTCAGAGGCGATGCACCTCCTCTTCTATGCAAATGGCAGCACCAGCCATGGGATCCATAGCGGCTGCTAACAGACAACATGGTACTTGTGCTTGCAAACTTCAGTGCAATTCCCAACAGAAACAATATAGTAAGACCAAGACACAGGGCTCCCATGGTTTTGTTCCCTGAGTGTTCTTTGCACTGGGAATATTCTGGGCTTTTCCTACTGGGCAGTCTGTCCTCCTGCCAGGCAGGGTCTGTCCCTCCTTCTTTCAGCAGACTGGCAAGGCTCTATTCAATAGGTAGACCCTCACCATGAGCTCCTCTAGCAGAAAGTACAGACTTCAGGTGATGTCCAATCATCTTTGGGAGACTAGCTGTCAGACAGACACCAGCCCGATCACACATCAGTCCTTCGAGTACTCTCTCCGTGGCCATGAAGAACTCAGAACTGGAACAAAGTAGAGTAGTTTTGATCCCACTTTTATATGCAATTTCAAGAAAGCCAAAATGGAACCACTCTCTAAGGTTTTGTAAACAGTTTGGGTTGGTTCTCTTGCATAGGTCACTTTCAAGTTGCTCACCAGACACAACTTTTGTACAAAGCAATAGTTCTTACAGCAGGTAGCAATGAGGCTGGTTACAAGTACAAGTATCTAAAAAAAAGGGCACAATGAAGTGTGCATTTCGTGCACTTGGCTGCCATAACCTTCCTGAAGCAGTAATAAGGGGCAAGCAAAAGGGCAGGCCTTGCCTAGAAAGGTCCTTACCATAAACAGCAGAGACTGCAATTCCATAGCTCACCTGTACCATCTGCATAATATCAGTACTCAGAAGGTGCTAATCCCCAGTCCAATGCCTCCTATGAGGGCTAGTTTGGCGCGCCCCTCCATTTCCCAGGTGACATAAAAGCTCCTGAACTACTCATTGTTAAGGCTAGGCTGAGGCAATTGGCATACACTATGCATTTTGACAGGCCAAAATAAAGGTCAAGATAACAGTTCTCCATGCAGTTGGCACGCTGGGCAGGGGTACACACCGTTTACCATACGGGGAACATTCCTTTCCCGACCATTGTTATGTTTGGTAAAAGTGGGATTTTTTAACTGTTGAAAAATAAAAAGAATTAAAAAGATATACAAGGGTCATACCACATTTTCAGTTGTGCACATTATATCCAGATATAAAGAGTGCCACCACATTTGATAGGCTGTGCAAAAAAGTCCTAATTCTCTTACTTTTAATATTGCTGGTTATGAACAATGTGAGGGTGTAGTCCCAATAATTATGCAGCTCAAAAAACCCTTATTAATCCCCGATCACTTCCAATTCAACAATAATCAAGTATCTGGGCTGGAAATAGGACTGGGCTGGAAATAGGGCACAGATTGTTTATCTTGTGCTAGTTTTTGAAGCCATATTGTGGTAGAGTCCTAGAAGAAATGCAGACAGGGAGTAAATCCCTGAGTGGCAGAAATCAGTATGTACTGAAGATTCAAAAGGAACTGCATACATCCGTGCCAATCCAGCATCTAACAGAGCACAACAACAACCCATCTAACATTTCTAATTTCTAATAACATTCTAAAAGGATTACCACACATATATTCCACATATGCATTATATATTGTTTATGCAATAATTGCTTTTTGATTGACTTTAAACTATCCTCAAACCATAATACTGTGGTCCAAATATCTGACAAAAATACTGAAGGAAAGCATATTTTCTTATGATTTTACAATAACATCGAAATATTGTTTACTAAAACATTGCTTTTATTATGTTGTTTTATTGTATTGTATCATGTTTTTATGTCATTATTTATATAATCGATAATATATTTTTAATTATTTTTTTAATGATTTATTATTGTATACTTTTTCAAGCTGCCTTTATTGAGGGATTGGGTAGGTAGTTGTTTTGTTGAATTATATATTAATTAATATTAAATTAATAATATACTTATTGGTTAATTGTTATTTATTTGGTTAAATGTTTAATAAAATGTAATTACATAATATGTTTTAATTTTGGGTTGTGTGCTTCTTTGCATGGTTATGTTTTAAATTATACATACATAAATATAAAATGTTAAAAATTGAATAACGTATTAACTAGGCATTTTTTAATTAGAACTTCTTTTTAGTATTGTAATTCATTTTACATGATAAATCTAAGGCCCCGATTGTGATTCCATCCGACCTATATCGTCTCGCAATGGAAACCGATGGTTTAGGAGTCGGTGGCTCCATCTGACAAATTATGATGCTACCGCCCAGACGGTGTCCAGAAACATCTGTTTTTCCATTGCGACTTGTGCTGCGGCCAGAAAAAAGCTGCGGCACAAGCTGCCTTGGAATAATGGATGTTTACAAACATCCATGCACCGTGTGCCAGGCACCTTAGGTGCCTGGCACATGGGGTATGGATGTGTTGGGAAAATCACAGGTGCCCCCCAGGCCTCATAGCGGAGGCCTTGGACAGAAGGGGTGCACTGCTATGGGTCCACAAAGTCAGTTTCCGACAGCCTTTCAATGGGGGTCAGACCTCCACTGAAAGGCTTTATGAAAAGGACATTGTAATTCCTATGGCAGTGTCTGAGCAGGCACCGCCCTATTGTAGGGTATTACATTCCAACCGATGGTCGGACGGGCTCCTTGAGTCCATCTGGAGCACCGGTCAGTTCCTCCGCCCGCTGCATCTGACTGCCGTGCATCATAATACGGCAGTCGAACTGGGGCACCAGATGTCTGTTGAACCACAACCGGTGTCCTGTCGGAGACCCTAAGTGTGTGTATGTATTTTCAGAATTTCTTTATTACTTGTTTATGGGTTTGGTGGTGTAATGGGGTTTTATTGGATAGTGTTCATTTAAAAGATGTGTGCAATAGTCACATTTATAATGTTTGACTTTGCTATTTATTTGTTTACATATTTTATAAATTCACAATTATTTTTTTGGGGAATTGAGTTATTATTGGGAGTTTGTGTGGATAGTCTTTTATTTAAGGAAGACAGATATTCATTTTTATTAATTGATTACTATATTAATTATGTTAATTTGTAATAGTTTTTAATTGTTTTTGTTTATTTTTTAATGTATTGAATTATATAATTACATATATTATTTAAAAGTATTTATTTGTTTTTTATGGTTATATTGGGGTCTATATTGATTTGACTTTTATGCGATACATGATGTAGTCACAGCGAATGTTTTGAACACACCAGTGATAGAGGGAGGGGGAGGGCAGTTGAATGGTTGTGGGGTTAATATCGAATAATTGTGTTATTGCAAGTATAAGGCTTGGGATTTAATATAGAATTCCAGAGGTGGGAACATCCCCTTGCTGTCACCTTAGGGAAAGGAATTATTGTCATATATTGTCTATACTGTCCGGCTCGAATGAGTCAGGGCTACAACGGGGGATTATAGATGAAAGAGATGTCATTAATTATGGTTTAGTAATTTCACATGTTGTAAAACCAATAAAATCTGTTAAAAAAAATAATTGGGGGCTATATTGTGGGAACTGGTAAGTAGTATTTTCAAAACAAATATCAAAGCGGTATCATAGATGTTTTCAGTGATGTCATGAAGGATGTTATATGAGATCTCATTATGGGATCATAAATGATGTTTTTCGAAATGGCTTCAGTGATTTCATGTTCGGTCATGAGCAGTGCATGATGGGGCACGAGTTATGGTAGTTTGTTTATTTTTTACAGATTTATGTAGCGCAAACTCGACCCGAAGGTATTGAAGCGCTTTACATGAGCACCAGTTACGTTACACAGGGACACATTATTGTATTTTTTTGGTAGGCACAGGTTTAAGGATTAAGGGTTAAGTGATTAGCTCATAATCACAAAATGTGGAGTCGACCCGAGACTCGAACCTTGGTTTCCTAGCTCCAAAGTCGGCAGTCTAGTCATGGACCACATCTTTTCTCCTAATGAGTAGAAGTAGTAATTGTTTAGTAGTACTTCGTGTGCTCATAAGTGCTGTTCATTTTTTTTACCATTACTGACTTAACTTGGTGTAAAAGCCACCATGTATTACAACATTTCCAGGAAATTATTTGGGTGTGAGACCACAACCCCAATTTCAAATTGTTTTACATACTATAGTGATATTGGACTTTTGTGTTTTCGAAAGCACCACTAAAAGAAGTCGACGGTTCTACGCTCTGCAGTTCAGGCAAAACAGCTTGTGATTATCACCCTCTTTTTGCTTTTGAAAGGTGTATATTTTTTACACAGGGTCATCAATATTGACTTTGCATACAAATGCTGCAGTTTATTTTCGGATATAAACATTTAGGCAAAGCAAAACTTGGATCTTGGATAGTTGTTGTGTCATTATAGTGTAAATTATGAATTATGAGCACAACAAAGAAAAAACATTCCTATACAAAGGTCCCTGCCGCCACCAAGAGTATGCTTCTTTTAGGGAAAACTTGGGAGAAGTGGAGTCGCGCCAAAACACTACAAAAAAGTTAACCTAAAAAGTGTTTACACTTTTCATTTTAATAAGTTATGTGCACATAGGGGGCTGCGGCTAAACCATAGCTAACCCACAACATAAATCTATGCAACAAACAAACTCCACGCTTCCGGTTGGACGTCTTCACTCCTCATGCGTGAGCATGCTCAGTTGGCACCTCGGGCTTGTGCGGCTCCTTTTGTAGTCACTATTATATTCACTGTGACTATAGCAACCCGCATAGCAACCTAGAAACATTAGCCCCGAGTGCACTCTCAGGGCAGGCAGGCAAGCAGCGGGACTCCAGAAGTCTGAATCGGAAACGCGTAGGCTGAGAAGAGGGTAAGAAACATTTTCAGAAAAATAAAAATGCTCCTTTAGTTCTGTGATTCATAACGCACACCACGGCGCTGCTTTTAATGATTGCTGTGGAAATGAATATAATTGCATTTCATCCCTTCAAAACAAGAGCATTAGCCAAGAAGAGCCGAGACAGCCTGCTATTCTGTTGAATTATGGTTGAGATGGCCTTGAGGTGCTTTCATAAAATCAATATATAAACTTCCTCTGAGGAGGTCTCACTATGAAACTGCTTTGATGGGCTATGAAAATGAGAATGAACGTGCTTGTCAAAAGAGCAACCGAATTAACGAAAGGTCACTGCTTAAACATGCCGTTTGTAGCTTAGAAGATAGACAGAAACCTTCTGGAACGAAATCGGCCGCTTTAAAAAAAAAACACACCTTCTCTTTATGATTTTATGTTTTTTACCTTTAATGTTTGCCTTCTTCGCGGTGTCCTGCCTCGTGAACAGACGCACGAACCTAATTTCCTTTAAAAACCTTTTTAAGTAGGTTTAGAGCTTCAACAGAACTGCACATTAATAACATCGTTGCGGCGTCATCCTCTGATAATAGGATGTACGCATAGTTAATGTAGCAGTATGTAGCGAAAATGTTAAAAACGAGGGGACAGATTTATAAGCCCCTTGCGCCACTTTTGCGACATTTTTCCCATGTTAAAAGTGACGGAAAAGTGGCGCAAGGCTCTTGTAAATCTGCCACTAGGTCTCTGAATGCTGCAAGTGGTAACTTCAGAGTGGTATCGCCTTTCAGGGTGCTTCTTACCCCTAGAATGAGCAATATAAATAACAAGCCTTGGAAATGCAATAGGTCTCGCCTTTAATTAAGTTTAAGCCATTTGCTTTGCTAATAGTCGTGTATATTTGTGATATGTTGTAGTTGTATGTTGTTAGAATTGTGTCTGTTAGCTGTTTAGTAGTTGAAAGCATAGCGTGAGTAGAAGAGCAATGTTTAAGATTTGGGAGGTGAATGAATAGAAGAATAGCATGCGTGTTAATGAAGTATAGTGAGGAGTAGAATTGCATGAGGCAGACGAAAGGGGTGAGGGGAGAGCAAATAGGGAGAAGGAAGAAAGTGTCAGTTGTATATGAAAGTACATCAAGGAAGGATAAAACGTGTGAAATGCATCCCCACAAAACTAATATCTTTCTTGCAAGCTGAGGAAGTTTTGAGTTTATGCTCGCAAGTGCCTTGGCGGGACATTCGTTTCCTTGTGTGCTCTATTCGAAGAAAATCCACTAACTCCTGCATAAATATATACACACGCACACAACGTGGTGCATTCCACAACAGCAAGTGTACCACAGGAAGAAAGACTGCACGTCTTCAGATAAAGCTGATCTATCTACCTTCATGCACGAATGCATGTAAACTTTATTGCTACCATGCCATTGCTTGGCAGGCGTCACCAACCTCCAACAGCGCGACTCTTATACAAAATGGGAATGAACATGCTAATTGCTGCCACACGTGTTGAGCGGTTATCAGAATAAAGCAGCTACTCGTAGATGCTACTTTCCAAGGGGCGCGCGCATACCTGCCACGACTCGTATGAATGCATTTGTATAAGGGTTGAGGCGTAATAGTCAGTAAGCTGCCAGGGGAACTGTACTCTGCCGAGAAACATGGAAATGTGCCGCACATCAACACATAAATATAAAGCAGATCACATTGCAACCGAATATGTGAATCGCGCAGTATGTGTAAGTTCTCGCCTTTACATCAAATTAGCTCGATCTTTGCATGTGCGGTTATTTCAATGGGGCTCTGTCGGAAGATATAGCCTTGTACTCTATAGAATGAGATGCACGCGCATTACCCAAAACATCTTCCTCCTCGCATCAACAAGATGGCATTTTTCCACTATAACCAATGGTAACTTAGGGGGACCGAGCATTAGAGACCATGAATGATGCAGGTTTGACTGCACATTCACAACACCAAGATGCACAAAACTCCTGCAAACTGCTGTCATCTTCCAAGCTAAACAGCAGAGGCATGCCAGGCAGTATGCGGCAGAGAATAGTTTGAAATCTGCCTTACTAGGGTGCAGCACGCAATGTCGAATGGGAACAAGTTAGTGGTGGCTACCCGAAAGGAGCTGGTAGAATTCTCAATGAGGAGGCAGTGTTTCCGCTACCAGCATTCCCTCCTACATCACGCCAAACAAAGATGGCGTCGGCCTGTCCTCATGGGCCGTCCTAAGAGTGGACAAGGAGGTAACCAAGAAGCCAGATTTCCAAAGACACGCCACTGTTTAACATAAACGATGAAGCAAGCTAATGGGAAACAGGGGCGGGGCTTCAAGCCCCTTCTAAATCCATATGGATTGCAAAGAGCCCTCGCGAGCGAGCAACGCAAGCGTGCTGCAATGCCAGGCGAGACCTAAAAAGGGGGTCCTCTGGGCGAGAGGAGGTATTACATCACCACCTGAGGTGATTCGGTGGGTGGTGCAGGCTAACATTGGGTTGGGAAACATTAGGGAGGTTTAGGTGGCGG
This sequence comes from Lissotriton vulgaris, assembly GCF_964263255.1. NCBI lineage: Eukaryota > Metazoa > Chordata > Amphibia > Caudata > Salamandridae > Lissotriton > Lissotriton vulgaris. Next base: position 719,201,091 of record NC_141687.1, read on the forward strand.
GGTTAGCTCAATGTCCATGTATTAGTGAGGCCAGGGGGTTGTGAACTGATTGTATTGTATTGTAGTTGAATACTACCTGATGGACCTGCCCTATTAAAGTGACACTTTACTCTCTCAGTGGGTGAGTCACGCAGCGCGGAGGAGCGTGGCCCCACAGGAAAAATAAAATGATAATGATAATGGTAAAATCATTTTATTTTTCAGTTTATGTGCGGGGTGGGGCTGGGCTACCCACAGAGAAGAGGGAAGAGTGGTGGGCACTTTTTAAGTGCATATGACGGTTTGGCCAGCTGCCTTTGGCTGGTCAAACAGTCATGAGCACTTAGCATTTCTCCACTCGGCTGTATTGCACAACCGGGTGGAGAACAAGAACAGCCTCCCACGCCCTGTCTGAGCGCTGAACCAGGTCGCTCAGGCCAATCATGACTCTGGTGTCATGCTGGTGACAGCAACTTAGCAATTGGCTTAGAGGGGTTTGGGAGCCTGGGTGCTTCCTGTTTCCTGCGGCAATCGAAAAAGACAGGAGAGGCGACGGCTGGCAGTTACGTGATTTTGTTCTGTTTTTCCATTTAATTTTACCCCCCCCCCCAGCCTCCCTGCCTCACCACTACAGCCTGTAGCCGCCAATACTGGGTGAATGTAAGTCTTTATGTGCCGTATCACTCAACGTGAAGCTTTGGGAGTGTTGTCCATTTATTTAAATCTGGGATGCTCAAAGTACAGCCCGGGGGCTGCATGCGGCCCTCCTGACCTTCACATGCAGTCCTCTTGACCTTCACATGCTTGCTGAACAACAGGACTGGCCTGCTATAATTTCTCAAGAGAACACTGACATTCAGAAAGATGTTAAATAAACGGCTAAGCGTTTATTTACAACTAAAGTAAAACAAAAGGTGCAAATAAGTTGTCATGCATCACTAACTTTAGCAACACATTTACTTTTAAGAGATCTAGCATTATATGTGTACAAAATATGATAAAAGACTCTCCAAATTTCATAAAAGTGTATTGTATTGTAATTGCAATTGTATAGCTCTTACCACCCCTGATGAGGCGTCAACACACTTTTTCGGCGAGTAGAACGTTACTCCAGAACCCATAAAAGATTTGTTGAATTAGTATAGTGAGATATGAAAGTAATTTGAGTGGTGGATGGGTTAGACAGTTATTTGGATTCAGAAGGATGGCAGAAGGATAGAAGAGGGATTGTATTAACATGCAGAGGTGTTCCACCTTAGGACGTCAGGTTAAATCAGTGGATTATTAAGCATTTTTTTAAAAGTGATAATTTTTAAAAACGAACATAGAACGTTCATGCCTCCTCTCACACTGACAACAATGCCAATAGTGAACTAAGTGGTAAGTCAGTAAATCAGTAAATCATGAGGGACATGTGGACCCCCCTGGGTAGCCTTGGTTGTTATTATGAATGGATAACATTATAGTTTATTCAATCAAACACAGGAGAAGGCTTTGTAGAGCACACATCCAAAATTTGAGTATTTTAAGTTGCTCTTATATGTGATAATGAAAAGAAAGGAGGCAAAGTGAAATAAAATAATTGCTTAGGGTCACACAATTTGGTCAAGCCGGGATTGCTCTCAGGTATTCTAGTTTCCCCCATGCCCACCTTATCCTGTTCTCCACAAAGGCCCTCTCCCACCCTGTTGGCATCAATGTGGCCCTCAGGCATACCACAGACCATACTTTGTGGCCACGGGACAATGTCTGTGAGTAACGATGATTTAAATATTCGTTTTGGTATAGTACATATAGCCTGAGGTGCCGATTCCAATTTGACTTAAATAGGGTGATGAAGGTTAAAAAGGATGTCATTGGTGGGAGCAGAGCAGGCACATCCGGCATTTGATACATAGCAGTGTGAGTGCAGGATTTTGAGGACCAACTGTGGACAGTGACCTGAAGCTGACCAGAATTTGATTAAAACCATAAGAGGGAGTGGAAGAAAAGGGTCTTTAATCCGTGGATGAAAGTCCTGTTTCCTTGGGAGGTGAAAGTACCCTTCATGCCAACATTTTTTAACTGGAAGGTGGGAAATTTAAAAAAAAATCGGAGAAATGTATTTTCTCCATTAACTTCTATTGAAGCAGAGGCAATTTCAGGTGGGAGACATCCAAAAGAAATCAATTTTTGTCTTAAAAATGTTCTTACGTTTCTTGCCTGAATCGTGTCTACTGGCATGTATGAGGTACTTCTAAAGAGAACAGTCTTGTGTGCATAGAGGTCTGCCCTCCTAAATCTTTATGCACTGCATGGCAGAGGATCAGTTTGTTTTGAGAAGGTATCTGGCCAGTAAGCAGTGAGCTGCCACGGTAGTTGCCGCTCCCACACCTTTAGTGGGAGTTTACGCTTCGAAAGCTAGCTTGCAATCATTTTTTACTATCTAATGCCACTTTTTATGTTATAAGTTTGATGTTAAGCTCTTGTTATTTTGACCATCGTGTCACACCAATGTTTCAACTATTCCAAATAACAAAACTAGTTGGGTATCATAAATGCCATTCTGCGGAGAGGAACACCTGTTCTGTATTTGTAATCATCAAGTTAAACGTATCTTATACATAAGCAAACAGTATATTTCTTACATACTACCAACAGTTTTTTATGTTGTGTTATGAGTATTTGTAAAGTGCACTATCCCCCGGAAGTGATGCTTGTGTTCAGCAGGTGAGAATCTAGCCTCGCCTAAGGCGGGTGGGGGAGATATTTGAAGAGCCAGGTCTTCAGCTTCTTGTGTAACTCGAGAAGTGAGGAGGAGATTGGGATGTGCAGTGCTAGGTTGTTCCATGCTGTAGGGGAGATATAGGAGGAAACCCGACCAGTGGATCTGGCTCTGTGTATGAATGGGATGTGTGCAGATAGGAGTCTGGACATGCAGAGGTGTCTCGTAGGTTTGCGAAAGAAGATGCAACTGTGATGGCAGGCAAAGACAATGCTGTGCAATTCTTTGAATGGAGTATGGAGTATGAACTGTGCACACTTGTGTATCGGGAACCAGTAGAGCTCCTTGAAGTGCGGCATGATGTGAGGACTACGTGGGAGGTTGACAGTGATTCTGGCTGTTGGGTTCTGAATGGTTTGTAATCTTCCAGTGAGTTGCATGCTGATTCTGGCACAGAGGGTGTTCCATAGTCCAGCTTACTGCTGACAAGGGTGTGTGTGATGGTTTTGCGATCATTGCTGTGGACCCCCATGAAGATTTTTCTCAACACTTCAGGGTGTAGAAGTAGGACATTGTGATGGCGTTGACTTGCACAGTTACTTTAAAACACGGATGGGCAAACAGCCTACTGATTACAACCTGCTAGCAAATGTCATAGCAAGGGTAGAATTTTCCATTGGAAACTATGGTTATATAGCCATATGTCCAGCATCCATGGTCTCTACAACAGTGTCCCCTAGACCAGAACATTGTGACAGGCTCGCAGGTCAAAGTCACAGCGATGATACTGCTGTGTAATAGTAGACAAAGTTCTGGTGTGCTGCCTGATGACGAAAGATCAAAGGCTTTAGAGGTGGAGTATCTAAGTTAGCAAATATATCTCCCCTTTTTTACACCTGGCTTGTCATCACAGCTGTCTGCAAAACCTAGTGTTTACCATTTTTCAAAAGATACAGAGTCGACTTTGAATCTACCCAGAAGTGTATTTCTTTCTCACTTCATGCTATTTACTGTTTGGTGCATCGCTGCATGTTCTATGAAATGCTTGCATTAGAATGCATGGGGGCTATTTTACATCTCAAAAAGACATTGAATCATCACACATTACATGTTTTATAAAAAGGTGCATTGTGTACACAAAGTAATTATTTTTTGTTATATTTTTCACTGCTGTAGGGCTTTTAAAAATGTTAGCCAGTACTAAAAATGCAAGCCTGACAGATTGGCTTTGCAAGCCCTCGTTTCCAAGGGATTCTAATATGATCCAGAGTAGATTTCTATGGTTGTTCATATGAAGACTTGGCAATCCGACAGTAAGCTGTGTAAAAAAGCCTTTGCTTGGATTTTTTTTTTGTCAAATCTGTTTTATTAGCATTTTGGGGTTACATTGTACATTACAAGCATCACTGATAAAAGCTCAGTGGCAGAGGCACATCAGTCATAGAGGCATGAGCACATTGTCATATTATGTTTACAAGTGTTCAAGTTATGCAATGAATAAGACATGAGATGCTCCCCCAAAGTTGACGGAACTGTAGTACTCCTGCCCTGATGCAGACTCCGGGGCTGTCCATGAGAACCAGCTCGCGCCTTTGCTTGGATTCTTGTAGGACAGCCTCATAAAATATTGTAGAAGTTCAAACAGGAAAATAGTGTGGCCTACTGAAAGCAATAAAACTCGACAGTGACTTGTAGTAAATCCATAGGCAGTCTATTTCTTTAGTCTAATGTTCTGGCTTAAATTACCTACCAGATTCCTATGAGGTGTGTGCTTCCCAGGATGAAACCCCTAAGGATGATTCTGATTGTGCGGGTTTGCTTTAAATGGCCCTGATATTGATGCTGTAAAACTCGAAAAGGCTCAAGGTAAACTATATTCATCCTACTGCTGGATCTGAGGGTTGAGTATGTTAAAGAAAGACATTTTTCAGATGAATTGTGCATCTCACAAGGGACTCACGTCTGAGCATACCCTGCCACACCTATGGCGGCCAAAAGCTCACTTTGCCACTGGATTCAAGCAAGCCGGGCTGAAGACGGCTGGAATGCCAGAAACCGGTCCTCGGAAGCTTGTTTCCGGTCCAGGGAAGACATGCTTTGGCAGTTCGGGCTGGACTGTTCCCATGAGGCACAGGGTCAGACTGATTTGCATATAGCCATGTCTGAACTGGGGTGGCAGAGTGGGCTAAAGAACGGTGATGGATTAAACCCAGATCTTTTGACTGGGTGTGAGTGTTTGATTGATTCAGATGCTCCGTCCATCACCACCCCCTTTTGTACCGTTTTTGGCTGCCATAAGTGTGGCAGGGTATGCTCAGACGCGAGTCCCTTTCTCACTTTGCCACTGGATTCAAGCAAGCCGGGCTGAAGACGGCTGGAATGCCAGAAACCGATCCTCGAAAGCTTGTTTCCGGTCCAGGGAAGACATGGCTTAGTAGTTCGGGCTGGACTGTTCCCATGAGGCACAGGGTCAGACTGATTTGCATATAGCCATGTCTGAACTGGGGTGGCAGAGTGGATAAAGAACGGTGATGGATTAAACCCAGATCTTTTGACTGGGTGTGAGTGTTTGATTGATTCAGATGCTCCGTCCATCACCACCCCCTTTTGTACCGCTTTAGGCCTGTGGAACAGCAGGGCAGTCTCTCTTCGCTCCTCTATTCAGAGCAGACATGATCTGAGGTCTGGGTGCCTGGCGTACCACTTTTATACCAACAACTTGGCCTCATGGGATGCAGTGACTACTAGCCAATGGGCTACCAGGTCCCCTCCTGCCTGATGACAACTTCCTGCAATGTGTGGCATTTAGCTGTCCCAGAGTGCAATATTGTGCCCACTCCTTAGATGATAGAAACCTTTCCTAGGTATAAGCAGCCAGGAAAAACTGGTTTGGCAACTGTTTCCCCCTCTTTGTCCCGATGCCACCTGTCTACCAGAACAAAAGAGCATCATGTCTTGTGTGTGTCCACCATTTGCCCTTCAAAGGCGACTTCCCCATTGAAGCTTGCCATTTGGGCTCAACTCTGTTTGTGTTCCTGCCAAGGAAAAGTAATACTTCTTCCGACAGCAATCCTCTGCTGTGTCCTTTACTGGGAGACGTTCATACATCTCCCGAGAAGGGCAGAAGGCTGTCTCATTGCCAGCAACTGTAAAAGGCCACTAAAAAACTTGGGCAACTGAATGACAACTTTTTATATTTAGCCTGTACTTAAAAATTACATTTAATTTGACTTGGGAATCAAGACAGGTTAAATGCAACAATTCTTTTGTATCTTGAAGTACCAATTTTAGCAGTCCCATTCAGACGTTAGCACAGCTGAGTTGTCAGCGGGTAACCCTGTACTAGCCAATGGGGATACTAGCCTTTCCACAGTGAAAATGTAAAATCGGGGTTTTTACTGTTAAGACATATAAAAATACATGCTCTACTTTTAAATATGGAACACTCTGCCATAGGTCTCGAGAGGCCTACCATAGGGGTGATTTATATAAATTAAAAAGGGAGGTCTAAACTCTGTCATGAGGTTAGATGGCAAAGATGACTTAGTAGTTTAAAACTGCTCTACCTGTCTGCAGTGGCAGTCTGGGAGACATGTTTTACTTCATCACACTCATGGTGGCACAGTAAGTGCTGCAGTCCATGAGGGACACTTCAACTTGCAGGCCCTGGTTACCCCTGGCACCATATGTTATGTTATGTTACTGGGCACTTATAAAGCGCACAGCTACTCCCTGGAGTGTCCCGGCGCTGAGAAAGAGGAACCAGACAGAACGATACCCGCACATGTATATCAGCTGCTTTATTGTGAGAAAAGCCAGGTTTTTAAACCTCGCCTAAAGCTGAGAAGATCCTGAGCCTGACGTAAAGATGGCAGCAGGTTGTTCCAAAGCTGAGAGGCTACCACCTGAAAGGAACGTCCACCCAGATGGGAATGAGAGAACCTCAGAACAGTTGAGAGCTGCTGGGTGGAAGACCTCAAATTTCTAGATGGAGCATAGTGCTGTATTATGTACCTCAAATTTGAGGCTCCCATATTGTGGGAGGTCTTGTAGGCCAATACCAGGGCTTTGAAATGTGTCCTCTTACGCACTGGAAGCCAGTGTAGGGACTTAAAATTAGGGGTCGTGTGTGTCCTGAAGCCTACCATTAGTATGGCTCTTACCGCAGCATTTTGCACCACCTGTAATAGGCCAAGAAGATAGTCTTGAGGCCTAAGTACAGAACGGTCACAGTCGAGGCGGGAAACAATCAATGCTTGGACCACTGTTTTCCTATGAGGAACTGGGAATAGTGGAAGGAAATTCCTCAACATTTTCAGTAGGCCAAAGCATGTGCCGGCCACTGCTTGGACCTGGGACTTCATGGACATGTCCGCCTCCAATTTCACCCCCAAGTGTTTTGACGGTGGTAGCTAAATTAGCAGGGGGAGACATATTCTGTGGCCACCAATTGTGCCATTCCTCGCCCAGGTTGTGTCCCCAAAAATTTATTTCTGACTTTTCAGAATTGCACAACAATTGGTTCTGTTTAAACCAGGCTAACACCTTAGACAGGCAAATGTTTATCTTGGTCCCATTCAGGGCCATATCCTTTTCGCAGGTGATCAATAGCTGCATATCTTCGGAGTAAGATATTACTTTAGCGCTGTATTGTTGCGCCAAAAGCGCCATGGGTGCCATAAACACCTTATGCATTGTGGGGCTCAGGATAGATCCCTGTGGTACACCAACATTCAGCGGGGAGATAGGGGCAGAAAAAGGGGGAGACCAGACAGTTTGCTGGCAGCTTTCCTGGTAAGAAGCGAACCACCGAAGAACCGTCCCACCAATGCCACAGCCCTGAAGTCTGTGCAGAAGAAGATCATGGGGCACAGTATCGAAGGCCGCGGAGAGGTCCAAGAATATTAGTAAGGCCTTGCCTCCTCTGTCAAGTGTAGTTTTAATGGATTCCGAAACTTCCAGTAAGACTGTTTTTGTACTGTAATTGGCTCTGAACCCTGACTGGCTAGGATGTAGTACATTAATGGCCTCAACAAAATATGCGAAGACCCTATTTACATATTTCTGAAAAGCCTTGGAGAAGAAAGACAGCAACAAAATTGGCCCGTAGTTGCTAGCTACAGAAGGGTTGGCTGAGGGTTTCTTTAAGAGCGGTAGGATTTTCCCAAGTTTCCAGCTGTCAGGCACCAAACCCTCTGATAAATAGAAGTTTAGAACCTGGTTAACGGCTAGGTTGATCACCTCTGCAACGGATGCTAGTGTTTTTGCAGGGCAGGTGTCTGAGGGGGAGCCTGATTTCAGTGATTTCAGTATCTTCAGGGAGTCAGCCTACATTATGGGGGGGAATTGTACGAGGGTGCCTCCAACGTTGGAAAAAAACAGGGGGGGACCTGTCTGTGTTTCCTTCCGTAGCAGTGGGGAATTCCCCAAGTGAGGCTTGAATGGTTGTAATTTTTTTTATAAAAGTATTGTGCAATCAGATTCGTCCATTCGTTGGTAGGGGTAAAAAAGATGTTAGTGGCACTGGCTACTAAAGAGTTTTAAATATGTTAAGTTATGCCAATCGGGTATAAGCTAATTAAGTTCAAGTTCAAGTTCGGGCATTTATATAGCGCACTACTCACCCAGAGGGTCTCAAGGTGCTTGGGAAGGGGTTCATTATTTTTCGAATAGCCAGGTTTTAAGTTCTTTTCTGAAGGAGATGTGGTTTTGAGTAAGGCGGAGGCGAGTGGGGAGTGAGTTCCAAGTCTTGGCCGCCAGGAAGGAGAAGGATCTTCCTCCCATGGTGGATTTTCGGATCCGCGGGACTGCGGCGAGGGCTTGATTGGACGATCTTAGTTGGCGGGTGGGTTTGTAGAAGGACAGTCGAGTGTTGAGGCATTGGCATCCTAGATTGTAGAGGGCCTTGTGTGCGTGGGTGAGGAGACGGAATGTAATTCTTTTGTTGACGGGAAGCCAGTGGAGATCTTTTAGGTGTCCGGTGATGTGATCCTGGCGGGGGATGTCCAATATGAGTCTCGCTGATGCGTTTTGGATGCGTTGGAGTTTTTTCTGTAATTTTTGCTGTGATTCCGGCGTATAATGTGTTACCATAATCTAGTCGACTTGTGACCAGTGCGTGGGTGACAGTTTTTCTTGTCTCGAGGGGGATCCAGCGGAAGATCTTTTTGAGTGGATAGTGAGGTCTTGATAGCAGGCCTCAATGCACTCTCAGAGTCACCTGTGCCTAATATTCACAAAGTGGGGCAAAAAGTGGGGGTGAAACTGCAAAAGTCTATTTCCTCACAAGGCACAATAATCCGAACAGGATTACCTGCGTCTACTTATTGGTCCACTTTAGTGTCCTTGGTGTGGATTTGTGTTAGACTTCTTTATCATCTCTGGCCTATATAACTGGGAATGTTGGTTTATAGTGCAGAGTATGGATAGAGAATGGGAGGACTTTTGTGGGTTGACCCCAAAGTGTGAAGGTATTTTTCTGAAGTACGGCTACTCAAAGACTTTAATGCTTATTGTCCTTTTGTTTCAACATCTCGTTGACAAGAATGGAATCAGAAAAACGAATTAGGCCCTTTGCCCCCAAGTCTGGTCATTTCATGTTCCAAATATCCCTGACTCCAGCGCATTTTCCTTAACTTTATTTCCAGTTACCTACAACTCACTTAGCACTTCACTTCCTCCACTGTTCCATTCATGTTCCTTTTTGAGAGCCAAACCAAAAATGTGGTAGCCTAGCTTGTTGTATTGTATTTCCTCCTGTGGTACTTGGAATGTTTGTGTACAATTTAAAAAGTGTGGCAATTGGAAGATAAAAACTGAAGGGCTGGATAAAAAGAATAAGATATGTTTCTGTCGGGCACAGATAGCAGCTTAGCCTTAGTCAGAAATGTGTATTGCTTTTGCATCATGGATGGATGGAACAAGGGTGTGTGATAGGGTTATGAAATGTATTTTCATTTTAATAGGGGCAGTAGGCAGCCTAGTTCTTGTGCACTCTCAAACAAGCAGACATACAGTGCAATATGCGCTACAGGAAGGCATTCCAGTGATCAAGGAGAGAATTTTAAGAAGTCCAATAGCAGTCTCCCATCGACTGTGGGAATGGGTGAACACTTCCCTCATTTATCTATTGTCTTTCCCTGCCATTTCCTCTACTGACACCCCCTTGCAGATTTTTCCTCATCTGCCATTTCCTTGTGGAAAAAAGTTTGGCCTTTATTTTACTCATTCCCTCTTTTCCATCTCTTCTTAATAACCATTTCCTTGTGACTCATGCATTCCATTTGTTTCTAAATTATTTTTTGTAGCCATAGAGAGACCATTTTTTACTTACCCTAACTTTTCAAACACTCACCCCCAGTCACAGAGCTGGGTTTAATCCATTTTTATTTTGCTCGCCAAGTCACCCCAGTTTGGACCCAGCCATATGCAAATCAGTCTTGACCCTGCTCCCCATTGGAAGAGTCCAGCCGGAACTGCCAAGCGAAGCCCTCAATGGATCGGAAACAAGCATCTTGTGACCGGTTTTGAGGTATCATCTCTCATTAGCCAGGCTAGCTTGAATCCAGTGGCTCAGCAAGCAAGAGACCTATGTCTTGGCATACCCTTAGCTGGGCACACATACCAACATTACAAAATAAAATGAATGCTGGAGTGTTGTTCTTTTCAAACAATCATCCCCAGCTTGTTCGCTGTGCCACTGGATTCAAGCTAGTCTGTCTGATGAGGGGTGATACCCTGAAACCGGTCCAGGATGCTTGTTTCCGATCCATGGAGTAGCTTTCTTGGCAGTTTGACCTGGACTATTCCCATTGAGAGGCAAGACTGATTTGCATATGGGTGGGTGTAAACTAGGGTGACATGGCGAGTAAAATAAAGATGGATTAAACCCAAATCTGTGACTCTGTGTGAGTGTTTGAAAGGTTTCAAGACTCCGTCCATCATTTTATTTAGTGATGTTGCTATATTACCTTAATAAACTTATTTTATTATCGTAATTTGTTTTCTTATATTAATTTTAATGTTTAAATAAACCAACCGTCACAATTGCCCGTACACAATTCCTAGTCCTATTCGTTCTTAAGAAATAATTGTATTAATTTGCTTTATTAGCATTTTGGGGGACCCTGTGGTACCCTCTTGTTTCCACTCATTTTATTGATGTTGGAAAAATCATTTAAAGAATTGTTTAATTGAACAAAGTGAGTTAATCAATATTAAATCTAGTAGCTTTCATGGTATTCTTGTGGTAGGATGAACACTTAATAATTTCCTAAAAATATTCCCAAATATGCAATGCACAAATCATAATGTTTTAAAATATAAATGCCTAATTTATTGTTACAATATAATATTAATCTTACTTCAAAATACCAAGAGCCATATATTTCAATGTATTACACAAAATAATAACACAGGATTCGGTTGATGAGGAAAAAGAACTCTATAAGAAAATGCCCACGAGAAAATGGCATGACGAGGAAATATTATAAAGCAAGTGGCATGCCCCCTCCAATAGCGATTAATTGTTAAATGGAATATGAATCTTTCCCAAGTCCAGATGCTGAAGTGTTTTTCCTCTGCTGGAACACTGTGCACACTGCCACCCTAGCCACGAAGCATGTAGGACTCAGGATATATGGCTTACGAGAAAGCTCAAGGGAAAGGTTTAATGGCCTGCCATTAATGTGTCATCTTTTAAGTGCTGACGTGATTACGTGTGTAGCCCAAAACACAACCTTGTGCTGTGAAACATCAACAAGAAGCACACTCAAAGCAAATCGGCTTTAAAAAAACAAACAGAAGTAGTGGCCTCCACGTGTTTGCGTTTAAACATTTCTTCGAATGGGGTTGTTTGCAAAGCGGGAGCAACAGTGTATTGATTGCGGTTCTGTTCTCCAGGTGGTCCTGCTCGAGGGGATGCATCTTTCAGCAGGCTCTTTGGTCCGCGACCACAGGTGCTGCGGCGTGCTAACAGACCATGAGCATCACTCCTGCAGCAGACTCATAGCGAGGCACGAGCCCTGTCACAGCTGCGCATGCGCCGCCCACGCATCCTGGATCCCCGCTCGCCCCGCCCACGAGAGGTAAGCCTTGTGCTGAGTGGCACAACTGTTTGTGATTTTAAAGTATGCAGACATGTTTCTGTGTAATACGGAAATCTATCTGTCTATCTGTCTATCTATCTATCTATCTATCTATCTATCTATCTATCTATCTATCTATCTATCTATCTATCTATCTATCTATCTATCTATCTATCTATCTATCTATCTATCTATCTATCTATCTATCTATCTATCTATCTATCTATCCATCCAGAGTTAGATAGAACAAAAGATCTATCTATCTATCTATCTATCTATCTATCTATCTATCTATCTATCTATCTATCTATCTATCTATCTATCTATCTATCTATCTATCTATCTATCTATCTATCTATCTATCTATCTATCTATCTATCTATCTATCTATCTATCTATCCAGAGTTAGATATAACAAAAGATCCATCCATCCATCTTTCTATCTAGCTAGCTCTCTCTCTCTCTCTCTCTCTCTGTCTGTCTGTCTCTCAATATCTGCTAGCACCTACATCTCCCTATCCTTTTCCATCCCTTATGTTATAAAATACACCGTCCATTGCATACAAATATTGTAACATATCAACCAATGACACTGGCTATGCTGTATAAGGAGTGAATGCATGCTGAATATTATATGTAGTTATTTATTAATGTAATCATTTATTTAAAGAGCACACCATTTCCATAGGGCATCATGGCACAAGAACAGGCACACAACTGGGATACAGACACATAAAAGCCTATCGACCCTATTTGGGCTCCATGGGTGTCCTGCTCTCCCCTCTGAAGTCATAACCTCTTCCCACCCTGGCCTAGACTGTCTTTCATATTTAGAGACCCTTGATGGCCTGATGGGGCTCTCTCTGCTGTGAAGGGAGCCTCTGCCATGGCAGTGAAATTTGCTTAGAAGGTGCTATGTTTAAAGCACCTGCTTGGCAAACAATTTCTTTTGGGCAAAATAAGGGGGTCGATTTTGATGTGGTAGGGCAACACATTTCTCTGGCAAGGAGACGGAGTAAATTTCTTCATCAACATGAGGGAGGTGCGGGCCGCGAATGTAGGAATGACTGCCAAGGTGGCGGTCATTTCTAAAGCGTTGGCAGGAACTGCCAATCGTTTCAAGCTCCCCTGCTTGCTGCTACTCCTTCTCTCCCTCGATTCCCCTCCCCTGTTCCCTGTCTTCCTTTCCTTCCTTGCTCCTGTTACCTCTCCCACCGAGCTTGCTCTCCTCCCCACTCCCCTTGGCTCCGCCGTTCCCTCCTATCTGTCCTCTCCTCCCTATATGTCTCTTCCCTACTTTACAAATACCAGAATGCAAAGTAATAACTGGGACTGGATTAGCTCGCTCATAGAATTAATGGACTGAGAGTTCTGCCAATGGGTGTAATATGGGAATTCTTTTTTTGGGGGCAGTTTTATGTAGTGCAAACTCGACCGGAAGGGATTGGGCGCTTTACATGAGCACCAGTTGCATTACAGGACATACACATTCCTTTTAGGCACGGGAAGATAAAGTCATTTGCCCAAAATTACAGGATGCTTGAGCCTCCGGCTGCACTCGAACCTTGTTACCCAATGCCAAAGTGTGCTGCTCTAGCCATTAATGCTTTATGAAAAGGAGGAACCCACACTTCGATAAATTTCACACCATTTGACTTTAGGATGAAAGAAGATAAACAAAGCTTAATATGTTCATCTGGGCGATTAGTTGCGCCGTTTTATTTATCAATTTTATCAAAAAGTAGAAGTCACTTCAGTCTAGAGAAATCACAATGTCTTGAACGTACTCACCATAAGCGTACGACAAGAAACTTAAATCAAAAAGTGCATCGTAACACAACAATTTAACGCAACATACAAAACAAATTGTAGAGACATACCACTAATGAAAAATACAATGTACAAAAAACATGTGATATTGTTTCACAAAGGAAGGGGGGAAAAAATTATAACCATATATTTTTACATGACATTATTAAAGAATTGTTAAATTTGACCAATAAGGAGCCTATTAATGGGTCTCCAAAAAGAACAAAACGACCTCTCGGTAGAAATGTTAGCAGGCTTGTAGTTCCTAGCAATCTAAACTGTTTATCAGAACTGAGGACTTGATCCTGTCCGCCTACGCGTTTCGAGTTTGTGAGGTTTCTTCTCAAACTCTCCTCAGGGCCAAATGAATTCTTTTCCCCGTTTATTAAACCTCTGGGGAATTGAGGTGATTCTATTCATCCAACCCACTTGTGAAGATTTGTAGGGTCTGTGCGTTTTTCTGGATGTATGGTGCAAGGAGAATCAATGGTTTGCTGCAATTTTCAGATATGAGTTGTTCACTTTCCACATAGTTAATATGTTATATTCAGCTCCTCGAAATTCAGGGTTGCCTTAGTTCTAAGAAGAGACCGGGGGTTGTACCGGTAGCCCTTCTGAAGCGCCCAGTGCCGTGAGTCTTGCAGCTTAGCAGCGTTCTTCACTTCCTCATTCCTTCACACAAAGTGAATTCACTTTGTGTGAAGGAATGAGGAAGTGAAGAACGCTGCTAAGCTGCAAGACACACAAAGTGAATTCACTTTGTGTGAAGGAATGAGGAAGTGAAGAACGCTGCTAAGCTGCAAGCCTCACGGAAGGGCTACCGGTACAACCCCCGGTCTCTTCTTAGAACTAAGGCAACCCTGAATTTCGAGGAGCTGAATATAACATATTAACTATGTGGAAAGTGAACAACTCATATCTGAAAATTGCAGCAAACCATTGATTCTCCTTGCACCATACATCCAGAAAAACGCACAGACCCTACAAATCTTCACAAGTGGGTTGGATGAATAGAATCACCTCAGTTCCCCAGAGGTTTAATAAACGGGGAAAAGAATTCATTTGGCCCTGAGGAGAGTTTGAGAAGAAACCTCACAAACTCGAAACGCGTAGGCGGACAGGATCAAGTCCTCAGTTCTGATAAACAGTTTAGATTGCTAGGAACTACAAGCCTGCTAACATTTCTACCGAGAGGTCGTTTTGTTCTTTTTGGAGACCCATTAATAGGCTCCTTATTGGTCAAATTTAACAATTCTTTAATAATGTCATGTAAAAATATATGGTTATAATTTTTTCCCCCCTTCCTTTGTGAAACAATATCACATGTTTTTTGTACATTGTATTTTTCATTAGTGGTATGTCTCTACAATTTGTTTTGTATGTTGCGTTAAATTGTTGTGTTACGATGCACTTTTTGATTTAAGTTTCTTGTCGTACGCTTATGGTGAGTACGTTCAAGACATTGTGATTTCTCTAGACTGAAGTGACTTCTACTTTTTGATAAAATTGATAAATAAAACGGCGCAACTAATCGCCCAGATGAACATATTAAGCTTTGTTTATCTTCTTTCATCCTAAAGTCAAATGGTGTGAAATTTATCGAAGTGTGGGTTCCTCCTTTTCATAAAGCATTTTGGGCCCTTACCCCACTTCTGTCCGCATGGGCCAAACTCCCTTTGTTGTAAAAAGCTCTAGCCATTAAGCCACATCCGCTCCTTTCACATTCTAGATCAATTTTGACTAGAAGGTCATGTATGTTCTCAAATCTAGTTTTCCACCCAGCTGAGCGATTACTGAGACCTTTCCCAGGTCATGTCTCGAGTGCAGTGTCTTATACGGTTGTATTGTTTTCTTTGCTTTCAAGCACTGGTAGTTTATCGTTTATCATTACAATCGCTGTTTTAAATGCGGTAGAACACATGCCAGAATGCAATGATACAAACACGTCTACATAGGACAACATGATCGCTTGTGATCTACCCTCCACACAAATACATGTTCACACTTTGAGATAAATTTCAATTGTGTTTACATTCCCACAAGTAGCATGGGGTTTCTGGTTTGACTTACCTACACAACGGGCATAGATTTTGCATGTCGCCTATTTCCCAAGTGAGAAACACTCAACATGGCTGCAACCCATGTCTCAACATAGCTGCCACCTGAGGTCTGACACTAGAACGGTGGAGCACCACTCATCCTCCTGGGCTTGTCCATATGCACACATATCTGCTATTGGCCAGTTTCCTGTATTGGGCCCATCTTCCAAGGCAGCAGGGCGCGTGATGAACAAGACAGAGGTCAAACTGGCTGCCTCATGGAATTCACGTGCCCGCTCCTGGAGCTGAGGTTCCTCCAGTGTACCATGCTGCTATTTCCACATTTTGGCTATGCATTTGATATGAACATATACCCAGCAAAAACACAAGAGGGTCGAAGCAAAATACTGCACCTGTTAATACAAGTGGCTTTATAGTATAATGATGATGCTCAAAAGACCAGGAAGTACACCCCTCTTCACTTCCAATTGGGCAGGAACCCAAATAACAATGAGAAAAAATTGGAATTAGCACCTATCCAGCAATATCATAACTTCTTTTCAAATTCAGTAAGTCCAAAGAAGTGGTCCAGGATCCACTTGTAGTCAAGATGTATTCTTTATTGGTTACTCCAAACAATTAAAATCCAAGTAGTACAAAAGCAGTTCTCTTTTAGCCAACGCGTTTCGTCTCAGTCGAGACTTCTTCAGGGCTAAAGACAAAACATACATCAATAACTTAAAAACAATACACATTTACATATATACAATTATCCAAATACAAAATATATATGCACACAAAATAAATTTACAATAAGTAAAAAACAATCCTTAATTGCTATATATAGCAGTAAGATATTTACACATTACCGAGTTAGCTAATTAACTTATGATGAATAGATGGCATTTTCAACGGAGCATAGACCGAATTTGGTATGAAGATACAGAAAACACAAAAGACAAGAGGAAGGCATTCGTTGTGACTCACAATATTGTACGTTATATAATTGTCCATAATCACACAGGCAAATGAAGCCAAAGCTTCAAAGTACCTATGTCATCACTTATATTTCACATAATTCAAATTTGGAATACTGAGACATACCCCAAGAAACAACGTTTGATGGTTTGAATGTGTCACTCTTAGTAGAATTTAGTTCAAAGACATACATCAGTTACATGTCTGTAATAATCTGCAAGATAATAAGAAGGCAATGTAATGTACCAGTGACTACTTGTATCACCCATGTATATAAATATTTACACAGTTTTTGATCCGTAGATATATACCACAAACATTTGGATTAATAATAGGTTTAGAACCAGTCGCTATTTACATTTTTGGTCAGAGAAAATATAGTCTACGAGGTCATAAAAAATTGTATCACATTCCCTAGATTGTAGACAAGAAAACTCTTTCTATTTTAATATAGTCATGGAGAAGCTCACTGCACTTGGAACATTCTGAGTTGAAGCCCTCACCACAGCAACTCTTAACAGTCATAGACTTCATTGATAGCTTTTGATAAACAAAGATAGAAGCTCCAATACAGTGACTGCATGAAGCTGTAGAAAGGGGCGATAGGTGATTTCTTCTCATGGTAGGTCCACAGCACCTTCCTCATTTTAACTTTTGCCTTTCTCGGTTCTTATCACTGGCTTATTGCTATAAACCCTGTGGCACCCAGGCAATGGTCCTTTCTTGCCTTGACTGTACCCTATGACCATTCTCCATCCATTATCCCACCTCTTCTGCATCCATTGGTTCTATCTGGCCCCATCCCTACCATTCTTAAGAGGTCAATGGCCTACTCTAATATCACAATGAAGGATTCCTTCCTCTGCGTTTTCATTGGCCGGTCTACAGGAGTGACTGGGCTAACTCTACTTGCAGCTCCCCTAGCCGCTCTTGCATCCACGCTGGGTTGCATGCATACATCTTTTGCAACACAGCCCCAGCCCACTCCTCACTGCTTCCTCCCACCTAAGACTCCCTCCTCCACGCTCTCACTGTGGACAGTGCTAACTAATGAGCTTATCTGTCATTTTCTTCCCAGACTATCCAATAATGTTTTAATTTCATTTTAGGAAATCAAACGTATAATTTCCATGGTGATCCAGTTCTTTTCCCTGGAGCCCTGGTATAATTGGGGTCCAGGCTGGAAGGGAGGCTGAGAGCCAAGCACATTTTTTCAATTACCCCAGCCAAAAATACACACAGCATTCCCAAAAGGGCACCACTGCTGGAATTATGCGGGAGGGAAGACCAAAAACTAACGCCGGCTAAAGTACGCTGCAGGGAAAGGCAAATTACGCTGCATAATATGGCACAATCTGAGGCATTATTATTTTAATTTTAAGACATTAATAACAACTTAACACTTGAATACAGAAACTATTAACTGAAAGGTGGCCAGCTGACCTTTTCCGAAGATAAAGGGGTCTAGCGCTTAGCATAACCGCATGCAGTCCTGCAAATGTAGTATTCATTTATCTGTTTGAGCCACAAACCATTTTTTAAAACATTTTTAAACATTAAAAATGCAATAGGTCTCGCCTTTCATTAAGTTAAAGCAAATGGCTTTAACTTAATCAAAGGCGAGACCTATTGCATTTTCAATGCTTGTTTCCCTGGGTAATCACACAGTCTATCTGTTTTGGATGCTTCCTCCTCTTTCACGCCTAGAATGCTGATATAGTCTTGGAGAACAGTTGGTCTTTCCTGAACTGCCAAAAATCTCGCCTGTGATAGTCACAGTAACTGCATGCAAATTCCCAGATGACCTGAGCATGTTTCCTTCCGGTCGTTAGAGGGATGATTTAAGGGGTCATTTGAAGACTTACAATACAGACATGACAACGTGAGTGGTTGACGTTTCAGGGGCTCATATGGGCAATAATTCTAGTGGAAAATTACACAGAGGCAGCATCAAATGTTATATCACACTCAGCATTGCATATACAAGTAGTAGAGAACTCTCCAGTGGACTCACTCCTATGGTATTTCTCTCCTCTCAAGATTTTTGTTTATTCCAATGATGTTTTCTGAATTATACCCAATGTTCAGGATACCAGTTTTTGACCTCTTACCCGCTAGATTTTTTTAGGTCTCACTGAGCTAGTGCATGCGCTGAACTGCAAGACTTTTAGTGTGTGGCTCCAGAAAATGCTACCACACGCTTTTGCTTGTGGCTACCTAGTGCTTGCAGTTACGTGTACGGGCGCGCGCTTCCGAGCACAGGCGCCATCTTGCCCGCTATCACTTTTACTTTCGCGGCCGTGCGGCCAATTCTTTCCGTGTGGATCGATTGAGTTTCTTTGTCCAGGCTCCCTAAGCACACAGCTAATGGGTGCCTCTCCTTTTGTTCAGCTCTGCTCCCATTGCAATTTTAGAGACTACACGACCGCCACTGTCCCTTGCGCACCTACTTGCACTAGTCCCCAACACACTGTGCTTTGTATTTTTCATATGCAGTCCAAGCAGCATTGTACCATCTTAGTCTAGCCCCTTGACCATCCCCGTACTGTCTAGTGCTTTCTGGTTGTGGTGGCTACTGTCACAGCCTTGAACCATCAACCGTATCCTGTGGCTGAGCAGTAGAAATAAGGACACCATGCTTGCGCATCTGCCCCCTATGCTGGGTTGTATCTCCCCTAATGCTTGCTCCCCCGGAGGTCTCCATTGTCTGGCCGCATCTCTTGTGATGGTGTCGGTGCCCTTTCCACTGTCTTCTGTATTTCTCTCTCTGCTGAGCAATTGGAACTTACATGTAATTATACCACGTGTTCCTTATGCACTGTGCAGTTACATCGCATGTACCCGCTTAATTTGTTATGCACTAAGTGAAACTTTACATTTGAGGGAGACGTTAGCCAAATCCCCAAGATCGTTGATTTCTCAGGTGGTAGTGCTATAATATAGATTGTCTGGAATGTTGTTCCGGACAGCGTCATGCTCTGTACTCAGCAGACGCGACATCTTAGCCAAAATGCTGGCATTAGCCTTGCTGGTAAATGCAGATCACTCCCACAACCCTAATGGAAGTCCAGGCCAAAAATGATGTCCATCTTTAAAACATGAAGGTTCTTTATGTACTTGAAAAATATTGTGCGAATTGAGCAAGGACCTATGACTTTTTCTAAAATATATAAAGGTTGCTTAACGTCAACAGAAATTCGAGGTGCTGTTTCAACCAACTGTATCAATATCACAACGAAACAGTAGGAAGGCGAGTGAAAGCGCATCCAGTTGCATAATGTCTGTTGGTACCTTTCGGGAGAACAGACAGTCAGGTGTCTCATGCCTTGATTCCTGCAGTTAAATCTAAGACACGTTTATTTGTTTACCGTACTATAAAGATTTTTATGGCCCTATTAGGTAAAGTAGCTCCTAGCAAGATCTACAATCTAGTTTATGACCTAGGCCATGTTATGTGTCTTCTGCAGCATGTCTCCTACGCACCCCAGACAGGAGAAGCTTTGTATATGCAGTCTTCTCTTTATTACTTTTCTTCCAAACAACTTGCCAGTGTTTTGAAAAGAAAAAGACGTAAATTGGTTAAAACTACAGAAGCACACAAATTAGTTTTCAATCTAAAGTATGTATTAACATTTTAATTTTTGTGAAGCTTTAAAGGGCTATCTTTCTAATTTACATCTTTTGGACTACATTGAAATACAGTAATCCAAGAGATGCCAAGGTCTTCATGGATGTTTTCCGATTTGTGTTCTGATATTTTACATGGCTAAGGTGCAAGACAACTACGATTTTGTAACTTTTAGCCAGAATTGCCTCCAGTTTATGAATCTGAACAATCACTTAAAACTTTATCTGCATGTTCTTAACGGTTCATGTTGCCACGATTGAACTTAAAAGACCCCAGTTGACAGGGTGAGTTGAAGACTCTGAAAGTGCTGTAGTTAAACTTGCAATTCCACAGTTGGTACGGTAAAAAAATAAAATGTTACAAATTCTACTGCAGAACGATAACAAACATAATTGGGAATGAGCTCTTTCTTCTATTTCCCCGTTGTTTGGCCATTTGATGGCTGAATGTTCCCATAGTAGAAGTGCTTCCCGGGGAAATTATAGTTCTAGAATTGTTCGTCAAGCACTTGGTTAGGACAACTAAGATTGCATTTTTTATACCATTAATACCAGATGTGTAAATCCGAACACCAGCATCTTTAGTTGGTCATTATTTGACACACATTCATTTAACCAACTGATTGATGAGGTTTTGATGGATCTAATGGTAGGACATGATATAGAAAGTAGGGATGCTGTCTTTATGGAGCTACTTATAGAACATGATATAGAAAACAGTCATATCGTTTTTATGGAGCTAATGATAGGACATGTTATATAGAAGGCTATAGAAAGTAGTACGTTTCCTAGAATTAAATTGATTAGGAATCAGATTTATGATTTAAATACACATACTAATGTAGTGCTTCAGCAATTTGAATAGACACGCGTAGCTTTTTCTAAGAAGTTTGAAGTTCATCTCCTTGTCGAAAGTTATTCCTGTAGAAATGCTTTGATCTAAGGCATTGTTTTGTTAGGCTCTTAAGCAGGACAACGGTCATTTGTTAAAATACTGCACACGTCAAAAAAATGTAGGGCATTTTTTTTCTAAAGCAGTGAATAAGTCTGTTTGATGGCAGTAATTTGGATTTGTTTGATTGCACAGTTACCACAAATTTTCTTGTGGCAGATCATACTTACTTTTTGTGCGGGATAGGATAATCTTATGTCAAGCTGTTTCTTTTTTTTGTGTGAAGACTCACTCAATATTTGTATTGGTTTATGTACCTTGATGTTTCCTGATATTTCATACCAGGGTCTAGATTTTATTTTTTTTTTTACAGTTTTGTTTTCTGAAATATCCGATTGTATCCATCTTATGCTTTTTTCCAATCTGAAACAAGCATTGGCATAGCCAATAGGTCTCGCTTTTGGGACCTTATAAGGATTTAGTTTTGCAGCACAATATCCTTGGTGCAACAACATCCACTGTTGCATGGCTAAATCTTGTACCCTATAAGTGTTTAGCCATGCAACAGTTGATGTTGTTGCACCAATGATATTGTGTTGCATAACTAAATACTTATAAGGTCCCAAAAGCGAGACCTATTGGCTATGCCAATGCTGGTTTTTACTTCTGCTCAAATCTGATCTTACTTCTTAGAAGCAGGAACAGTGGCAGTGGATGCTCTGTCTTGCCCCTGCCTGGAAGACTTTTCCTAGAGTTTCCTCCGTTAACCTTGTAAATAAGGCTACTTCAAAGTATAAGGAGCCTGGGAGGCACAGTGGGCAAGTATGCCATGGTTTCCTCTTCTCTGACAGCAGTAGGGATGGAATAAAACATTTCAGTATTTCTGAGTCTCCTGTCTATCCATGGAAAGCAGCCCGCAGGCCCCAGATGACTGCACAATTCTTGAATTGCTGAGTTTTACCTATTTGGAGTTTACCTGTTTGGAATTTTCAGGTGAAGCTTCTTTAGAACTACAGAGCAAACACAAGGGTATAATGGATGGAGCGCTGACACTTTTCAGACACTCACCGCCAGTCACAGATCTGGGTTGAATCCATCATAGTTCTTTAGCTCACTTCGCCATCCCATTTCAGAAACAGCTATATACAAATCAGTCTTGATCATGTGCCTCATGGGAACAGTCCAGCCCGAACTGCCAAGCCATGTCTTCCCTGGACCGGAAACAAGCATCCTGGGACCGGTTTCAGGCTAACAGCCCTCATCAGCAAGGCTAGCATGAATCCAGTGGCAAAGTGAGCAAGGGACCCACGTCGTGGCATACCGTGCCAACTTAGGGCAAACACAATGAGCTAATGAATGGAGCACTGAAACTTTTCAGACACTCACCCTCAGTCACAGATCTGGGTTGAATCCATCATCGTTCTTTAGCTCCCTTCGCCACCCCAGTTCAGACACAGCTATATGCAAATCAGTCTTGACCAAGTGCCTTATGGGAACAGTCCGGCCCGAATTGCCAAGCCATGTCTTTCCTGGACCGGAAACAAGCATCCTGGGACCCGTTTGGTGCTAACAGCCCTCATCAGCCAAACTAGCTTGAATCCAGTGGCAAAGTGAACAAGGGACCCACGTCCGGGCATACCCTGCCAACTTAGGGCGAACAAAGCAAACACAAGGAGACTCAAACGCATTTCCCCTCTGAATGTATATGATTACCTCTGGACTTCCTTCCAGTGATGGTGCACAGATGGGTATCTCAGCTAAATATAATTGTAATCAGGTTTCAGTTGATGCAATGATGTTTTTTTATTCTCTCCAAGAATGTCCTGTAAAGGATGTCCACACACATATATCAAATACAAAATCAATTTCCTGAGCCACAATCATAAAGTTAAACCAAAATCAGTCCACCTAGTAGTTTTCTCAGACATTCCTCTTGATGCTTTATTCCAAATCTTGTATAGTTTGTACTTCAGTTCATAATCACATCAAAAGATAGCCACAGAATGAACCAACATGTGTTTCGTCTTTTGGAATTAACCAAAGACGTGATCAGAGAGCGAGCATTGATATATGTGAAGCAACTTAAGTATAAGGCTCTGCCACGATCACTCATCAGAGTTTTAATAGTCAGACTGTCCGCCAACAGCAAAATCACGGAGAGATATAAAGAAGTATCATCAATCAAGGACAGTCTTCATAAATTCAAGTTACGTCCTTAAAAATCCTAATTTTGGTTTAACTTTATGATTGTGGCTCAGGAAATTGATTTTGTATTTGCTATATGTGTGTGGACATTGTTTACACTCATCTAAAAACGCGAGGTGGTCATTGTTCAATTTCCTTAGAGCACTTTCACAGAAGAAATTAACCAAAGACTTCACCAGGGCGCGAGCATTGATATCTGTGAAGCAACTTAAGTATAAGGCTCTGCCACGATCACTCGTCAGAGTTTTAATAGTCCGACAGTGTCTGCCAACAGCAAAATCACAGAGAGATACAAAGAAGTATCATCAATCAAGGACAGTCTTCATAAATTCAAGTTACGTCCTTAAAAATCTTAATTCTGGTTTAACTTTATGATTGTGGCTCAGGAAATTGATTTTGTATTTGATATATGTGTGTGGACATTGTTAACACTCATCTAAAAATGCAGGTGGTCGTTGTTCAATTTCCTTAGAGCACTTTCACAGAAGAGAAAATTGATGAGTTTGAAGAACACAGCTACATAATCTTGTGTAGCCTATACCCCACTGCCTCCTCAGTTTGTTATGATCTGTAAAGTGTTTGACATTCTGTCCCTGAAAGTGCAGTGGTTGGCCTTTTGAGCTTTTTCGGAATTCTGGACAGTTTGAAGAAGCTCTGGCTTTCAGTTCAGAAACATAAGCCTGGAGCATATCGATTTTCTGGGCGTGGTACATGGATCTGTCCATTGCAGATATCTGCAGAGCAGCCATGTGGGTGTTTCCTTCTACATCCAACCTGCATTAATAAAGAATGGGATAAGAACATGGTCTCAGTGTTATAATAAATGTAGAAAATGAAGAAGGGCCACTTATGTCAATGCAAGCATCAGTAATAAATGTTCAGATGTACGTATTAAAAGAGAAATACAGGTCTAAGCTATCTGCAATAGTATAATAGAAAAGCAGCCCAAAATTTAGTCAGGTCCCTGGGGATGAAGGGGGGAAGTAGAGATGAGCTTCAGTAGAATAGAGAAATATAATTAGACATAGCAGAAATGGAAAGTTACAGGCCGGCATTGCGAGAATGTGACAGCAATAAATCCAAAGTACAGCGCTGACAGCGAGGAGAGTGTCGTCTTGCACAAAGTCACACAGACCTCCAAACAAACAGTACCTTGGAAACAAAGTCTATGACGATGCACAGCGTTGTGGAGGTGAGGCGTTGGTGCCAGGGTGCCGTCTCCCTGGCTGCCACGGGGGAGGCAAGGCATTGTCTCCGCCAGAAGCAATGTGTCAAGTCCAGGACAGGGGAAGATGGTTGCGTCGGGGATGAGACATTGGTTCCATTGATGATGCGAAGTCAGCGAGTTTGCGGAATCACACTTGGCAATGATCGGCACTGCGATAATAGGATGCAGGCGATGTCGATGACAGACGGTGCAAGCGCTAGTGTTGGCATGGCCAATAATTTAAGCAGTCGAAGGGCGTCGGAGCTGCGGTGCAGGCCGGGCGGTGCGACATTCACTTCACGAGTGGTAACCCGGACCTGGGTGCAGGTTGCGGCGTCGCTGACAGTGTCAGGGACATGTTTTCTTGCTTCTCTGAGGTTTCTTCCAGCTCCCAACAGTAGCAACAACCTCCAGAGGCCCAAAAGCTAGAATAGGCTCCTCCTGGCAGGTCTGAGCTCTCAGCAAGAGGGTTCAGGGGAGCTGGGAGGTGAAGTCTTTGTGTCCCTGGGACTTCAGAATAAGAAGCCTGCCCACACAGGCCATTGGAGATTTTCAATATAGAAGGAGTGGTTCTTATGGGAAAAGGGCAATTTCTTTTATACAATGTCTAAAATACAGAATGACTGTTCACTTCAGTAATAAGCAATATTACAGACAAGTAATACACAGGTTAAATAATATTTTTGAATACTTAGAACACACCACAAAGAGTCAAAAACTGAAAATTGTATTGTATGAATATGTATTATTGCAAACAGGCTGTCAATAAAACATTACAATACACAAAAATAAGGTGATTGAAGTGCAAGAAAAGTGACTTGTGGTGATAGGTGAGCAGCAGACAGAATAGTTCACGTCACCGTCCTTTGTAACGATCGCTCAAGAGCAGCGTTAATTTAATTATTTTCCAATTCGCCTCCAACCGGCTGGTGGAGCTTTTACGTGATCATATTCGGTTCACAGTATAAACGATCGTTTGAGGGCGGTATTTGCATATTTGCAGCTCGTCTCCAACCGGCTGGTGGAGCCCGCCAGAGATACAAATTGTTCTCCAGACCACAACCACCCAGTGTTGGTCTCTTATCCAGAACTGGATTTTCCTACCCACCCAACAGGACCTCACGGCCTGTTCATCCCTGTGGCTATCTACATCTGTCTATCCACCCTCCTTGTCCTGATGAAGACCTACTTGTGACGCAGACTAAGTTGCGCTCTGAACTAGGTTTGAAACGTCGACATTGTAAGCAGACTAGTCCATGCAGCTTCCCTGACTTAATCATAAAAAATATACATGGGATGTATATTGATACTTGAAACAATGGACAGATCAACATAACCCCTTTTTATGTTCTCCATTTCATGTAATATATGTACAGCACTTTTTTCACCTATCAACACAAGTCACTTTTCTTGCACTTCATTCACCTTATTGTTGTGTATTGTATTGTTTTATGGACAGCCTGTTTGCAATAATACGTATTCATATGATACAATTTTCAGTTTTTGCCTATAAATCGCTGGTCTTTGTGATGTGCTATAAGTATTACGACTAGGTTCTTAAAAAATATTATTGAACCTGTGTATCACTTGTCTGTAATATTGGTTATTACTAAAGTGATCAGTCATACTGTATTTTTTACATTGTACACAAGAAATTACCTTTTTCCTGACAGAACCACTCCTTCTATATCGCACATACCCAGGTTCTGAGGGACACAGGGTCACCCCATTACTACTAATGATTGAAGATCTTCAAGCAGGTTCACAGCAAAATTCCAGTCTTTGTCCTTTCATTGGCACAACCAACTACTGCAGGCCAGCCAACACAGCATACAGCAAAGGGGTAGTACTCCTCTCCACAGCTCTTCAGCTCATCTCCTTGGCAAAGGTTCCTCTTGAGTTCAGAAGTAATCTAAACATCTGGGGTTTCAGGTGTAGTACGTATACCCAAAAAAGTATTTGTTCTCTTTGCACAAGGGTCTCTGAGCCCAGTCCAAACCAGTTATGTCCTCACTGGTGCAGTATGACCACAGGGGGTGGAGACAGCATTGTTCAAGGGAGACAGGCCCTATTCAGGTGCAAGGAAATCTTCTTCCACTACTCTAAATGCAGCCAAGCCCCATTCAGCTCAGCTATGAGGCATCAAGGAAGGACCAGGCACACCTCAACCCCCCCTCTGGCTGTCTACAGCAAATGCTCATCCCCAGCCCCTTTCACTCCAAAACCAGACAGTCAATAAACAAACAGGCAGAGGCACACAGAAGGGTTAAACAAGAAAATGCCTACTTTCTAAAAGTGGCATAATCAAACACACAATTTAAAAACCTTCTTTATTAAACGATGTGTTATTAAATTCAGAGAGCCTAAACTTTATTTCTCTATCTTGTCCCAATCTGAAGTTTTACTTGTAAGATTTTACAAAGCATTTCCCATTCTATCCTATGGGTCAAGATAGCCTTTCAATAGTGAAAAACGAAATTGGCAGTATTTCACTTTATGGACATGTCACACACATTTCTACTGAAATAACTAGAAGCCTGGACAAAAGACAACTTTGTAAAACAACGGAGTCTGGTCCTGGGACGAGAGGGCAGCTGGACCAAATATATCATACAACAAAGAAAGTTGCTAGCCCTCTCAATCGTTTAGTCTCTGAACATTTTGAGACAACAAACAAAAATGAATCAATTGTTTGTAAGGGTAATTTTCTTTAGCCCTTTTGAACTTATTTTAGTGGTATTTACCTATTTTAAAGGCGAGAAGAACACTTTACAAAAAACTTTACAAAACACAATAACACATATTTACAATTACTATACAATTAACATATATACAGTTGAACAAACAGTTATGCACAAAC
Source organism: Lissotriton vulgaris (assembly GCF_964263255.1). Lineage (NCBI taxonomy): Eukaryota > Metazoa > Chordata > Amphibia > Caudata > Salamandridae > Lissotriton > Lissotriton vulgaris. The sequence continues at coordinate 719,228,477 of NC_141687.1, forward strand.
TTCTTTTACAAAAGAATATAGTGATTATGTCCACAAATAATTACTCTTCGCGAAATTGCAAACCACTACAAAAGCCACAAAATGAAAGAATGGCAACAAGAATTGAATTTTTTGTTTAGCAGTCAATTCAGAGATACTGAATAATCCCTTCAGGGGCAGATAATTAATAGTGCCTGTCTGCCGTTTGCCGACGCGTTTCGAATCTGTAAAGAATCGCAGATTCTCCTCAGGGCTCTTTCATTGTAGTTGATCTTCGTGAAAAGGCGGTATGGTCTCGTGGTCCAATTGCTCACGAGGGGCTGTAAGCCGCAGATATTCAATATAACAGAAGATCAGTTCTCTGTCTGATATGACGGTAAGGCTGTGTCTAGATCCTTTCAGTGGTCAGTATAATTGCGATGATACCTATTGTTAGAAGGTAGAGCGGAGAGCGCCGGTCGCCATGCCGTTTTCTCCTTATCGTTCTCTGAATGAAGTTTTAGTCAATGGCGGGGACCAAGATTAAGTTCCTCCGCGATATTCACAAAGGCGTGTGTATCAATCACGCTCGCTCTTGTGTTGTCTGACCAGCAACCTCAATCTGGTTTCAGGCCTGAAAGCTCCACTCTGGAAAACATCCTAGTACTTGGTCATCTGTCATTTTGAGCGTCCCAGCCAGCACAATTACCCCTCTTTTGCTGCTTCGTGGACAACAGCACAGCATTTGACCGGGTTGATCGAGGGAAGCTGTAGGAAAAACTTGACTCCTGGGGAATCCACCAACAGTTGCTAAGGCCATAATGGCACTACATCAGGGGACCTGGGTCCGCATCAAGACCAGCCAAACCACGGTTACACCCCAGGTGCCGACCAACAACAGTCTGAAACAAGGGTGTGCTCGCCCCACTTCTTTTTAATCTTTATACAGCAGACCTCAATCAATCAATCAGCAAATTGGTAGAGCGCACTACTCACCCGCTAGGGTCTCAAGGCGCTGGGGGGAGGGGGAGTTGCTACTGCTCGAACAGCCAGGTCTTGAGTTGTTTCCTGAAGGAGAGATGATCCTGGGTCAGTTGTAGGTGGGTGGGGAGGGCGTTCCATGTCTTGGTCACCAGGTAGGAGAAGGATCTTCCTCCGGCGGTGGATCTGCAAATTCGTGGGACGGTCGCGAGGGCGAGGCTGGCGGACCTAGGAAAAGCCCTGGAAGGAGCAAGCTTACTAACACCAAAGCTGGAGAAAGTTCGGCTTCAAATCATTCAGTATGCCCACGACATCGCAATAATGGATCATACGCGGTCTGGCCTACAGAAACCCTTAAACGCCCTTCACAGGTACAATCAAAAGAACAACCTTTCGGCTAACCAGGAGAAGACCAGGATACTTATATTTGGGAAGTATCACCGTAAGCAAACAGCACAATGGCTCCTAGGCGATCTGCAAATCAAAACATGCATGAATTATAACTATCTGGGCGTCAGGCTATCGGAAGGGGCATTGCCACACAGTCCAACAGCAGAACCAATTCTGAAAGTTTTAAGAGCAAAACGTGTCCCCTCTCATAACTATGGACACTTAGTCTTCCCCGGTGCCTTCAACAAACTCCTCACACACCTCCAAATTTCTGGCCTACAAGAAGGTCTTCACTCACCCACGACAGGCCAGGAGAGCTAGAGTAAGGCTGGAGCAGGGCCTTATTTGCCCAGATATCACCTGCTTAGGGGACTTATTAAAATACTATATTTGTACTTTGGCGCCCCTGCATCTTCACTGAAATTCCATATCAAAACTATCTTTGAAGAGAATGGCTCCCCATGGCAGGTACAGTCGACAGCAGCTATAAGACTACTTGAATTAGAAGCCCCAAATCTGCTCAATTTGGACATCCCAGCAACAGCCTGGAAAAAAACAGTGAATACCCAGGTTAGGAGAATATCCTTCGAAAAGGGCCAGGAGAGTCTACACCATCAATCCAAATTTTCCACACACGATGCCTCCTATATATCCTGGGAAAACCTCAGCCTTATTTTGAGCAAGCCCTGACAGTTCAAGGCCCGGTAAAGAATCACTTACATGAGACTTCTAGCACTGCCTATTGCGGACTTTAATCCACCTTACGCCCGGCAAGACAATTCGGTTGCCTGTCGTCTTTGCAGTTATGACCGTGAATCCTGGCTTCATCTGCTGTGTTGCTGCCTAAAGTTAGCTAGGAAGTGGCAACTTCTGGTACTCCCAATTTGCAGGTCTCACGGCTCCAGACGATGCCGAGAAGTTTCAGACTTGTGCTTCTCTGTAATACAACTCAAACAGTGGCCCGACTAGGGAAATTCACAGATGTAATCCGGCCTCACTGACACAAACCATCAAGATACAAGACATAACTAGTCGACCATCGAGCTAGAGCGACTTGGACCAGATAATTACTAAAAACATAACACCAGTCCTGTGTCTACAATAAACCCAGAGTCCTGCTTCAGGTTTACAGCCAATAAAAAGCCCAGGAACACAAGGGATCAAAAAAGGTTAAGACAAGTGAACTAAGTAAGTTAAACCAGGAAAACACAGTTGTTCTAAATTGCCCGTTATCATATTAATAATAATTTTACTGGGCACAGGGTCCACTTAAAAAGACGTTCAAACCGGGCCCCCAATTGCAGAAGCAATTTCTATGCACCAGCACATCAGTTCCTGCCAGGACAATTGTTTTTAAGACTCAAGTTTTTTTAAGTTTTAAGCATACTCAGTGAGTCCTTTTCAAATTTCTCTCTCCTTTTCTCTTTTATAGCATTTGGTAATGATAGTATATTGTAAAAATTTTAATTAATTGAACAATAAAGTACAATACAATGTCACACACACACCAGTACATGTCCTACCTTTCGTATACACTGCACCCTGCTCAAGGGGGTACCTTGGGCCTACCATAGGGGTGACTTACGCAGGTCTGAGATACTTGTTCAAGGCTACTTATGTGGGTGGCACAATCAGTGCTGCAGGCTCACTAGTAGTTTTTTATATACAGACCCTGGCACACTTCCATGGTCTTTACTAGGGACTTACTAGTAAATCAAATATGCCAATCAGGGAGAATCAATTGTAACCACAATTTACACAGGGAGCATATGCACATGAGCACTGATTAGCAGTGGTAAAGTGCCCAGAGTCCGATAGCAAACAACAACAGTTCAGGAAAAAATAGGAGGAAGAAGCACAACGTTTGGGGATGACCCTGCAAAAAGGGTCAAGTCCAACACCACCACATTGTAAGGTGAAGCACAAATTCCAGTCCCACGACTTCCTGCATGCTTTATTAGACTTTATACTATATTGCCAACATTTAGCGGAGCCAGCCAGGAGTTCATCTCAACTGTCCCAGACTGCACCCGAGGGAAGAGCCACCTGCCTTTGATTGAATAGAAGCTGTGCAAGTATCAGGTAAGCAGACACAGAGTGTTATACTAAAGCCTGCATATTCAAAAGATGGGAAGGTAAGGATCCCAGGTTGCTGTCATTTTAAATTGCATGATTCTTTGGTAATTATAGTATAGAAATGCATGCATGGGCTTCTTCTTTTTCTTTTGTTGAGAGGAAATGAAATGAAATGTGATGAGTCCTGGTACACACCAGAAGACTAGCTAGTGTGAATTCCCCTTTGAAATAGAGGGGAAGAGAAGCTCCTTTCAGAGAGTAATCTAGAAGGCCGTAGTGCTTTACCCAGGAGACAGCGCTTGGAAAAGACACTCATTCATAAGATCTAGTGGGTAATAGTGTATTACCCAGAAGGAAAAATCTGGAAGGAACATTCCTTCGGGGAGTGCCCACAGGTGTCCTGGTTAGATCTGTTGGGATAGTATAGAAATAGTGAGATGGGACTGGGTAACAGGTGTGTAAAGTCTGACGTGGTAAAGAAATGGTAATTCAATCAGCACCGGCAGGCCTTACTCTGAATAAGTCAGTTGCCCATCTCTCAAATTCCCAGATTTAAGATATCTGCAAAGCATCCATAGGGAACAGCGGCAAAGGCTGGAGAGTCTGACGGTTGGGTAACTGGACAGCAAATTGCTGGTGTGAATTGACTTTGCCCTGAGCACGGCCAGATCCTTAGTTGCGAATCCGAAAAGTGCATTAGTTGCAAGTAGATTTCCCTCAATAAATGAGAGAGATGACATAAAGAGTACAGTGTTGCGTAATCACAAGGGGTAAATGGTAGAGAAGTGTATGGATTCAGCACGGGTTGTCATACAGTCTGGTATAAACAACTAAGAAAGGCAGCAAGATCTTTGCAAAATTTTGGGGATTTCAATACAAACTCCTACGGTGTCCTGGAAGTGGGGAAAAATCTCAGATAAAAACAGAGGGAATCAAAATAAAATGTCTCAAAAAAAGCCCTAAGATTAATAATAATTCACTCTGAGTGCGACTGATAATTCACCATGACAGGTAACTGCTGAGATTGAATTAGAATTTACATTTATATGGGCCCATGGAGAACCCCCATGTCCATGTAATAACCCTTGAATTCATATAATAACAGAGTAATCCATCATATTCGAGGCCCTTCTTGATGCATTCCTCACAGACATTTAGTATTGAGGAATTGAAATATAAATGGAACACCACATCCTGAAGCCCTCCAAATAGTTGCTTATATTCACAAACATATTGTAAAATGTATTGCATGAGGCACAAATCCTCTTAGAACCCCCATAAATGCACCAGATGCAGATTTAAGTATGGGAGAAGTGTTATAGAGACTAGCGATAAATGTGCTTGATGTTCACCACTTTAGCCTCATGGCACTATATGTGAAGTCAGGTATCACTGCATAAGATCAATACATGTTTACCATTGCCATAGGTTAGCGATATTCATTGAACACAAACATATTACTGAACATGACAGGTCCAAAGAGGACATAAGTTAATGGACAAACGAACAAGGGAGGAAAAGTGACACTTCCATTAGGTAAACAATAGGAAACTCACAAGTCCCTAGGGGACCATGGAGACCCCTCTGGAACACATGATAAAAAACTTTCCATTCAGAAGAGAAGAAGATACAAAAGTATTTTAAGCAATGGTACAAAGGCACCAAGGGCCATGCCCAGCTATGGCCAAAGAAAAGAACATTCGACAAAGACACAATTGACTTACATTTGCTCTAATTATAATAGAAACGAAAGACAGAAAAAGGAAGCAACCCTGTTACTATGGCGAGTATTACACAATAAAAAAACAAATGTGAAATCAACAGCACCCAAAGAGGCACAGCCCCCAGAGAAGCCCCCGCCCTATGCTCTTTACCCCGCTTGGCCAGGTGCAGGGTACCAAGATTCCATTAGAGTTCCACCTAAAGAGAACAGACAAAAGTCACAGGGAGATGAGGCACCCTTGAACCCCAACCCTACAACTCCTTGGGGTGGTCCAGTACTGGAGAGACAGACTACTAAATGAATTACAACACACCGTTAGACAGGCCAAACGCTTGAGGGCAATGGACTACAGGACATGTTCCTAGGCTGGTAGACTCTTCTGCGTAGACTTTAAGAAAGGCAATTTAGGAATGGATAAGAGAACAAGATGGAGGGGAGAGGGACATAGTGACGCCACAATATCATGAATTCCCAAATGAGTTACAAGATGTAGGGGGAACATAGGAAAAGTTGAACAGTGGGAATACAGGCCTAACGTGCTACAAATGAACTGGACACTAACCAAAGAGCATATATTTCCACCCATGTCCTCCACAGAAGTCATTTATGGCAGTAAGAGATACCTCAGAGACGTGCAAGAAGTCAATTCTAAAACGGAGTAGGTCGGATCTAACACCCATAGAAATAATAGAATACAAGGTGGGCTGTTAGCATTGTCAACCCTTTCCAGATGAATTGGCAAAAAGTAATAAGAAGGAGTGGAAGAAGCAATGACCCCAAGAAGGGTCTTTTAAACCCATCGACTTAGCAACTGCTGAAGGCTGTATATGGCATAGACAGGACAACTCAGATTGGAACTTCCCCTATATGCAAGAGTGCCTTGCGATATGGGAGTAGTATGCTATAGACAAACCAATAGAAGTGATTTAAAGTAATAGACCAGATCAAAAGTTAGGCCCCAGACCCATAAATCCTCTACCAATAAATCAGTTACCTCTCATTTTCAAAGGTGGACAACTGCCCATATACGTACCATGGCCATAATTGGATAAAGAGAATTTAAAGAGAGCACTACCCCTGCTGTCTGAGGGAGCGGCAAACTTGATCGGATGCTTCTGGAGTGAACTTTGCCTTGGGGGATGTTAAAAGATTGTTAAGTTTTCTGGTGGAGATGAAGCAAATACCATTTTTTACCAGAGCAGGATTCCCTCAGATAACATTGATAAATACTCAGTTTGATGGGTCATCCCTCAACAATATCCATCAACATGTCTGGGATGCGCTCCGATAGACATACCCAGAACGATCAGAAATTGGAGCCCTTTTGGCAGATAGTATAAAACCAACTGAAGACATTGCAACATTTATCCCCAGAATGAAAGAACGATGGGTACAGGAAGGTGGATGTAACTGGGAAAACATGGGAGTAAATGTAATGTTATTTTACAATGTACTGAAACGGGGTCTGCCCACGGATATACAAGCAAGCCTAGATGGAGTTGTGGGAACAGAGGCTAAATCGTGTCCAGAAGTACAACCCCATACAATACATTATTTCAAGCAAGAAAAAGAAAAGGACAAGGAAAGGGCATAGCAGGCAGAGAGAGCCACAGTTAAGTTGGTACAATAGAAACTCAAAAAATCAAGTACGGAAGGGGCACTTGTAGCGGCACCACAAATAGCTGTCACAATGCCAGTGCAGGGGCAGGCACCAGGTGGGCAACCAACAAGTAACAGAGACAAGGAGGTTTTTCAGGAGGCCACGGGCTAGTGCAGGGAAAAAGACAATGAGGATATAAGGCAGGACAACAGTGTTATTACTGTGGCAATATGGGTCATTTTGCAAGGGAATGTAGAGCGAAAAAGAACGATGACCAAGTGAGGGTTTTGTTTGCTCCGCAGAGGCAGATGGGGCCACAACAGTAACATTGGGCCCCCAAACAACCCTGCAAGTCCCTCCGGCTCAGTGGACCGCACAACAGGGGCAAAGGCCCCAGGTTGTCCGAAGTACTATAGGAGGATCAACACAGGTCCAGATGGGAGGAGTAACTGTGCAGGGAGGTAATCCCATTTCTGCACAAACCCAAATGTCTGGGGGGACAGTAACCAACAACTATACACAATGAGAGCCCACAGACAACCATTATGTGTCCAATAATATCGTAAATGCACAGATCAGATGAGTATGGTGAATATGACCATCTCATTTTTGGAAGTTGGGTCGATGGTATGTTATATTCCAGGAATTACACCTGGGGCACTATTTTGTAAAAGGGCGCACTTTCCCTGTTTGCGCCCGGTGCACCTTTCAACAGGTGCACTAGGAGCAAAATGGAGAAATGTGTGCCCTATTACATGAAATGGGCTGCCCCCAGGGCAGCCACGATCTTGTGGTGCCCTGGGGGCAGTGTGTTTCTGTGAAAAACAGAGCAGCTGCTTTGAAGCCGATCCATGTTTTCATTGTGCAGGCTGCACTTTCAAAGGGGACTAAGATCCCCTTGCAGGCAGGGGTGCAGTCAGTGACCCCTCCAGAGGGCAGATCCCAGGGGGCACACTGACAGTGTGCCACCTTCATTATAGGTGGTGCACTGTCATTGTGCCTCCTGAGAGCTTCTTTGCCTCTGCGCCTGCATCTGTAATAAGGTGTGGGTGCAGAGGCAAAGGGATACCCTCAATTGCAAGGGGCATGCCCCTAAACAAATAAGGCAACTCCACCCTCAAAATACCGATGGCGCTTTATGTGCAGCAGCGGTATCAGCAATGATTGATTTGTAAAAAACATAAGTGCTGGGGCTCTCGTCAGGATGCAGCTTGCACCAGCCTATTTCTCCTGTAATGCTGTCTAAAACAGCGTCAACTTTCATAAAAGACACAGAGGGTTTAGTATCATTTTTTAAAAATGTTGTTAGAGTGATTATGGACGCTTCCATAACTTTTACATAGCGTCCCTCTCGGGTCTCAGTTTAGACTAATACTTCAGTGGCCACCAGTGTAAAGGACAAATAGACAAAAACACTCATCCAGTCTCTCCAGTCCATGTTTTCCAAGAAATAGCACGAGTCAGGCTGTCCTCATTTTGGGGTACCAGGGAGGGGAAATTACAAGCCGAGCCACTCAGAGGAGATGGATTGTGAATATTTTGTGAGCTACAAACAATTTACATTTCAATACAAATTCAATCTTTTCTCTACTTTGCTCTGTAGCGACTTCCTGCATAATTACTGTGGGCATGAATACACTACTACACTTTAAAACCATGAGTTACTGTATGAGATTTTCCAACAACAAAAATACATCAAGAATATACAAATGTTCGCCCTGCTACATTTGTTTGTATACGTCGACACCATTCATTGTTTTGGCGAGTAGCAGTACTATAATATGCCCACCAGAGGGGGCTGCAAGCTTAAATAACAGCCTGGATATAAACCAGCACAGAAAATTCCGCGGCATAACCCTTTGCATTTCCTTTATCACGTATTGGTTGTGCTGCCCCAACAAAGACAGAGGACTAACTCCAATGTGGCACCTTTAAACCCCAAAAGAGTATAAATAATAAGTCCCCCCAGGAGTGAAAGAGAACCAACCACACTGGGGTACTATAAGCAAGGCCACTGGGATTGTGTGGCCAAGGCGATTTTCGGAGATAGATTTATCGCATTTCTCACATAATACATCATCTGCCTCATAATCTGTAGATTTTAACCCCAACACAGTTTTGTTTCTAGCTGAAAGGAGTCAAATGTTACTCCAAATATAGCAGCACGTGTTTCCCTGCAGTGGAAGGCCCTTCGCAAAGCTGGACTGGCCACTTTTCTGTTGCTTATTGCTATATTTGGATATTAAACTGGTGCTAACCAGGTGCAACCAAAGGCACATACAGTGTTACCGAGTTTAGAAATCATGAAAAAGTGAAGTAACACTATTACGAAATGTGCCACATTATGCCACATAATTTGCCTTTTCTTTCAATATAATTTACCCAACGATGCATAATTTGTCCTCTCTTGCTGCATAATTCCAGTGGTCCTGACTATAAGCTACCTACAAAACGTTATACAGAAGTCACACAGGAGCAAAAGAGAACCAGGTCCATTGGCTTACTGTTAATATACCTACATAGTAATACATGGAATTCAGTCATGAGTGACAGAGGGCCAACCTGGCAAAATGCACAGGATATTTGATAAACACACATCTGCCTGGGGCCTAAGTGTGAACCTCAGGCCCAGATCCGGTTGGTGGAATCTTAGAGAGATTTCGGAAGAGGAGAAGCAGTTTGGGAGGAGCAGGAATAAATAGGGGAAGAAGAAAGGCAAGTATGCTTGCCCTAGATCCTGTAGAGAACCACCGGTCCTCTTCGACACTTTGTATTGCATCTGCAACCCAAAGGACCCGAAGGTAATGTGTTGGAGGACTGGTGTACAGCTGAGGCACATAGAATGCCTGGCCAGGCGCATGAACTCTGGTGAGTCGGGAAGGAGGAAGATTTCCCCAGGGGTAAGCAGAAAACAATATTCAGCCCATCAAAGGTGCAGCAAACAAGCAAAGCAAATGAAATCAATATAAAAAATTGTTGCAATCAGAGGAATGAAGTAGGAAAAGAGTGAAAGAGGGCTTGAGGTGCAAGACTGAAGGACATGCTGGTACATGGTCCCTGTGATTACCCTGACCAAGGGAAAAGACAGTCCACCAACCCGCTGTAGAAAAGGCCGCACCTGAGCCTAGTGCATGTGTGTTACGTTGAAGAATCCACAGGTAAACGTAGAGAAGTTGAAGTTAGTTTTATATCCATATAATAGTAAACTCCACCCGATGCGCGATGCTTCCATCCAGAGGCAAACCCCAACGGTGACTGACCACACGTTGAAGGCAACCACCGAGCGGACACATCGCGCGTGGATGCATAATCAAATAATAATACAATGCATGCGACCACATCGCGCGTGGACGCAATTAGTAATTAAGCAACCACTACACCACCTTCCCCCTTATAACAATAAATAGAAAAACAAAAGAAATATATAAACAAATTTACATCAGAAATAACCATCAAACTTCAATATCTGACAAAATCATCAAACTTCCTAGGTGCTCTGATGGTTCTGCCATGAGAAGAAATAACCTGTGAAGAGGAAGCATTGGGAGAATTAACACAAATATTGGCAGGTTGAACATGTGTATCAACACTTCCGTCCACATTAACAGGAGTATTTAACCAATGGCTCCAATCAAGATCCTCAACAGGTTCATTCCTCTTGTTGCTAATGATGTTCGCTTGATGATGAGAAACTTTTACAAGATGACGTTTGTTCCACCAACCCTTACCATCGATGAAAGCAGCACCCTTACTAACTTTAAGAACCCTTAAGGGTTGAAAGAACTTAGACTCTCCCTTTTTAACCTTGACAGGCGTTTTGATCAAAACCCAGTCATCTATGGAAATATCAACAGGAGTAGCATTACACTTTGGATCAAAACTCTTTCTCATATGTATTTGTTTGGCATCCACTCTTTAGCGAATAGCGCCCAGATCAATTTCCTTGTCCCCGGATAAATTCTGAAGCCAGGAAGGAAACAAATTAGAATGAGAACCTCTGTTCCTCAACAAAGTAAAAGGAGAGACTCCTGTAGTACAGTGTGGAGAAGTGTTGTAATGCCATACCTTCTCTCTAATGAAATTAATCACATTCATTCCACAAGACAACGCCGTTTGAATGCCCCCCTTAATCACTTTATTCCCTCTTTCTACTAAACCATTAGAAGATGGGGAATATAAAGCAACTTTAAGTTGTTTAATGTCCAGATCACTAAGAAACTTCCCCATCTTATCAGAAACAAAATGAGTGCCATTGTCGCTAACAAGCATCTTAGGGGCCCCCTCTACATCAAAAATTCTTTAAAAAAATGAAATAGTAGAGTCGGAATCGGGCGTTTTAACAAATTCATTATACATCCACTTGGAATAATAATCAACCAATAAAATAACATATTTACACTCCTGGTCTAAAACAGAATAAGGACCTGAAAAATCAATACCGACTTTTTCCCACGCTACATGTGGAAATTCAGTTGGAGATAAAGGGACTTTCATTGTATGCCAATGTTTATCAGAGACCAGGCATTCTGGACAAGAATCAATTAATTTCTTGACCTGTACATCCAAAGAGGGCCACCAGTAGGGTTCCTTAATCCTCATAATGGTTTTGGTAATCCCTAAATGACCTTTGTGAGCTTCACCTATGATCAAAGGCCGTAATTTGAATGGAGGAATACATTTGTCACCTCTGCGAACAATATTATTCTCAACCGAGAGCTCATCAGAAACCTGCGAAAACCTACGCAATTCATCCTCCAGACACCTAGGCTCCGGCCATCTAAGAGTCGAATAGTGGATAACCTTTTGAAGCACTGGATCACCCTCACATGCAAACTTCCAATCATTCTCAGATAAAACAGGGGTTAACTCACTAACAGTATCCACCATGGTGACACATTCAATATCTTCAGCAGAGATATCCTCATCATCATCCTTAACCATGGAAAGTCTCGAAAGGCAGTCGGCCCTAAAATTTTTACCACCACTAATGTGTTTGACCTCAAAATGGAACTCCTGCAACTTAGAAACCAACCTCATCAATCTAGCCGGCATACATGAAGAATTGACCTTATTAAAAATATAGATAAGAGGCTTATGGTCAGTAACTAGCTCAAATTTCCGACCCCAAATATATGTTCTAAATTTCTGAACTGCCAATACACAAGCTAACGCTTCCCTTTCAATGGTGCTATATCTGTCTCAAACGTCTTAAGCGAACACGAAGCAAAAGCCACTGTCTGTTCGTTGCCCCCTACTGTCTGAGTTAATACTGCACCCAAGCCAGTGATACTTGCATCAACTGTTATGAAAGAAAGACAATCATCCCTGAAAGCGTGAAGAGCTTTAGTAGATACAATCAATTTTTTAACATCACTAAAAACGTTATCTAATTCAGGAGACCAAGCAAAGCTGCAGCCTTTCCTCAATAAGCGGTGAAGGGGTTGAACTAATTGAGAATAAGCAGGAACGAATCTAGAATAGTACTCTGCCAGACCGAGAAAAGATCTGAGAGAATCTTTGTCAGATGGAGGTTTGGCATCCTCTATGGCTCTAATCACCGAGAACTTTGGTTTAATCCCCTCAAGGGATACAGTATGTCCCAAATAATCTAGCTCTTTAACAGCAAATTTACACTAGTCACCGCGTACAGTCATCTTTTTAGACATCAAAATGGTGAGAACACGTCTCAAAATTGTATTATGCTCTTCTAAAGACTTAGCATAAATCATAATGTCATCCAGGTAAGAATGAACTCCAACCACCTCACTGAAAAGGGAATCCATAAGCTTCTGGAAGACACTTCCAGCCGAAGCTAGACCAAAAGGAAGGATTAAAAATTTAAACGCTCCGAACGGAGTGATAAAAGTAGTCAACTCCTGAGACTCTTTTGATAATGCGACCTGATGATAAGCCGACTTTAAGTCGATCAATGAGAACCACCTAGCCCCCCCAAGATTAGCAAGTAGCTCATGGATCTTTGGTAGAGGGTGGCAATCGACAATAATATTTTTGTTTAAACCGCGTAAATCCACACAGAGCCTAATTTCGCCGGTCTTTTTGCGAGCGACCACGATCGGAGCCACCCACTGTGAAGAATCAACTGGCTGAATGATTCCTTGCTCACACAATTCTTTTAAAGAACTTTCTAATTCTGCACGAACACTCAAAGGGACAGATCGAACCTTATGAGCTACAGGTTGAGCTCCAGGAACCAATCTTATCCTATGCTCAAAACCCTCTACACTGCCAACTTTGTTACTGAACACAGGTTTAAACTCCTCCATAATCTGTTTTGCATCAAAAGATTGATCATCAGACATGCACTCCACACTTGACACAGGAAGATCCCCAACCTTAACTGGATTATCATCCCCAGGAACTAAATATAAACCCATGCGGGCAAGATCCTTCCAGCCAACTATATTTTTGCCTTTCTCAGCAACATAAATTTTGGTAACAGTTTCTCTACCTAAACATTGTACTAAACCCTCAAAATACCCAATCATGTTGATGTCCTTTTCCCCAAAGGCTTTCGGGTTTACATCTGAACGCAACAATTTAACTTTTCTTTTCCATAAATCATAGAAGGTAGAATCTCTCAAAATAGGGAAAGGAGAACCAGAGTCCGCCATCACCTGTAAAGGAATGCCATCAATTGTAGCAGAGCATAAAGGACCTTTTATGTCACTAACTTGACCATTATCATCTAATGTGACAACAATATTACTAAAAGAGTTGGCACAATCATCAATATCATCAGATTCTACATAGTTAACTGTAGGTGTTTTCTTCAAATTTCTACAAACACCTTGAAAATGGCCCATCTTTTTGCAAATGACACAACGTCTGTTAATAGCAGGACACCCTTGAAAGTTCCCAAAATGGTTCTTTGATCCACATCTGTAACAAAAATTAGATTGTTTCTTCTGAACAAATTTTACATTTTTGTTTTTAACATTCACAGAACACACAGAACTGTCTTGGCATGAATCAGTAATATTAACTGAATTGACTCCACCTTTTGAAGCGTCGGCCATTACTTTACTTGTAATTGCAGAACGTTCAATGCTTAAAGAAAGGTCGATTACTTCATTCAGAGATGGATTTTTGCAACCAAGAATCTTCTCTTTAATCTTCCATGAAGAACAGTTGAAAACGAACCTGTCCCTGATATAGTTATCGCAAAGAAGACCAAACTCACATGTGGTTGCCAAAACTCTAGGTGCAGGAATGTATTCTTCGACTTTTTCACCCTCTCTGTTTCCTAGCATAAAAATTATGTCTTTCTAACATAATATTCGGCTCTTCAGCAAATTGTTTTTTTAAACGAGCCACTGCTTCAAGATATACATTCCAATGACGGTCACCACTTTGAGCAGGAGGAGGAATTGGAGGAATACTTTTAAAAATACGTTGAGCTGCTTGACCAAGACACCCAAAAAGGATTGCAAATTTGCGTTCAGAGGAAAAATCCATAGCATCTATAGCAATAAGATGGTTTTCAAACACAGCAAACCATTCTTTCCAAATTATTTCAGGGCTCCCAGGTTTACTCAAAAAAGGAGGGGGTTGAGTGATTTGCTGTAAATGTAAATTAGCCATAGTAAAATAAACAGTACAAAGTACCCTCTCTCTGCTAAAAGCACCCCCTTTAAATGTGGTAATAAACACCAATACAAACAGTAAAGAATATTGAGTGACCAAAACAATAAAAATAATTAGTATGTGATAATAAATTTAAAGATGAAAGAACAAATCTTCCCAAAACAAGTGTGATACTGAATTAAGGAAAAGCGTGCACGTCGCTGAAGCAACGCGCAGATAGTCACAATAAATAAATTCTCATTTGCAGTGTTAACGAGCTGGAATTATAATAATTGAATGAGGAAAAGCGTGCACGTCGCTGTAGTAACGCGCTGATAGTTACCATAAATGGATTCCCAAAGCGTGCGCGTCGCTGTGGAAATGCGCTGAAATAAGGAAATCCATAAAGCGTGCGTGTCGCTGAGACGACGCACCGATGACAGATTCAATTCCAAAATTTGGTAAGTATTCAAATGAGAAAGCGTTTGCGTCGCTGTAGCAACGCACTGATGTCCATCAAATTGACATCTCAAATGCTTGTAACGCCCATAAAACTTCCGTGAAGAACAGGGACCAATAGTAATTGGATATCCAACGGGCAAATCTCAGCTGAGTCACAGGCAGAAAGTAGACTAATAGACGATCTCAGTCTTAGTCTTTTCTGGCCAATCCTCACGCTTGTGAGATAAAGCAGTCTTTTATGGCCAAACCTCACGCTTGTGAGATAAAGCAGTCTTTTATGGCCAATCCTCATGCTTGTGAGATAAAGTTTTAAGCCAATCGCGCATATTGGAGAAAGTTATTCGACATACCTTGTTCCTCGATAAAAACCACTGAAAGTCTCACCGGAATATTTCACGGAGTGAAACCTGGTCAGGTACGTCTTTAATTACACATCAAGGATTTGATGAAAAATTCTTGCGTGGGTATGGGTGAAGTTTAAATCCCGATCGTCGCCAAATGTTATGTTGAAGAATCTACAGGTAAACATAGAGAAGTTGAAGTTAGGTTTATTTCCATATAATAGTAAACTCCACTCGATGCGCGATGCTTCCATCCAGAGGTAAACCCCAACGGTGACTGACCACACGTTGAAGGCAACCACCGAGCGGACACATCACACATGGATGCATAATCAAATAATAATACAATGCATGCGACCACATCGCGCGTGGACGCATAATAAAAAGATAACATGTTGAATGCGTGCACATCATGCGACACACCGCGCGATGAGCACGAGTAATTAAGCAACCACTACAATGTGACTGTCAAACCACACGAAAGGAGGACTATTTGCGAGTGTGAGGAGCGGGAGAAGGAAACCCAAATGCACGTATAATGTTGTAGCAGCAGAATCCTGGTCCACTGGTCTTGGTGATGCCACCATTCAGCCAGCTGGTATGGCCGCCTCGCGCTGGTGGTGCCAGTGGATTGGGCACTTTCATCACTACTTTTGAGGGGCAGTGAAGAGGTCAATCATGCTCCATGTCAGTGGTGCGTAACTATATGACCTGTTTGAACACCTCCACAACACGGGCGGGGATGATGACTTTGACCCAGCAATTGTGCTATTGAATTATCACTTTGATCCACAGCTCAACCCTGACTATGAGAGGCTCAGATTGAGACAGACCCAGCAAGCAGAAGAAGAGTCCATGGACGTCTACTATGCCCGTCTTCAGGAGCTAGCCAGTACCTGCACTGACATCACTTAGCAGGACGAAATCAGGGCCCAGCTGATCCAGGGCTGCTGGTCGTCATTCCTCAGGAAACCCATACTGTGACTTTGTCTAATACATCATATTAAACAAAGTCCTGATACTGGTGAAATCTCATGAGCTGGCAGACAGCAGGGCAGAAGACATGCAGGTGCCTTGATGAGAGGGGAAGCTCAGGCGGTCAGTAAAGGGGAAGGAAGAGCAGTTTGACGCCATCAAGAGATGCACTGCTCGATCTTGTGCCAATTAACACACCCAAACCACCTGAAAAGGGGTGTGGCAACTGTGGCCTGGCACACCGGATGCCCAACGTGTGCCCAGCACAAGGAAAAGTGTTGTATCTTAACACAGGTAGCCACAATGATTTTTGTAGTTTTCTTTATTAACTTCTTCTTGCAGGATATTAGCTATGTATATTAGTCCAGCAGCCTGGTGTTCCTTATCTCCTGCCCCACCAGGAGCAGCCTGCCTGCTGCTCAGCCCATCTTCCAGCTGTCACCACTCATCCACACAGGCACCCAAGCATTCCAAGCATCACAGTCACACCGACATGCCACTACTAGCACTCATCCTGGCTGAGCAGCAGGGAGCTAGGTAACCAGGGATATATAAGATAACTTAAGCAGAATATAACATATCCCCCTCCTTTTAAATGAAAAATGAAATGAACAATAGAACAAGGGAGGAACTACAAAACTAGAGAAAATGTCAAAGACTCAGGGAAGCAACCTAAAATACGACTTTGCGACAATCTGAACACTATATAACCTGAAAGGAAGGGTAAATATATTGACAGGCAACAATAAATAAATTAACAAGCTATGTAAAACCCATCCCCCAATAAAACAATTTTTGAAAAATGCGTAAAATGTAGCAAAGGGTGGACCACACCCCTGGACAAACACCCATAACCCAACACTGTTGAAAGGGAGAAAATGAAATGTGACTGGGACACGACCCATAAGACCTACCCTGTGTGAGGGTGAGAGGTCGCTCTAGCCTGCCTGCTGCTCAGCCCATCTTCCAACTGTCACCATTCATCCACACAGGTACCCAAGCATTTTAAGCATCACAGTCACACCAACATTCCACTGCCAACACTCATACTGGCTGAGCAGCAGGGAGATAGGCAACCAGGGATAGATAAGATAACACAAGCAGGATATAATAAAAAGCATGCTCGAGCTGTGGGCGCATGATTTATTTTGTGAAGGTGTGCCGTATCAGTGGGCATAGTGCAGTTGCAGTTTACAGAGGATGGGGATGGTCGACCCTACGCCATCTATCCCTTGAAGAAGATGAAGGTAGACACCATCACATTCTTCTGCCAGACTCGGAAGCTCTCCCCGATGGCGATGACGACAATGGAGAGTTCCCTGTCTCGTTCACTGGCAGAGAAAGCAATCAAAAGCGGTCCCCACCAATGTGCACTGTTGTCGTCGAAGGCCCCCAGATTAAAGCCCTATTCAACACAGGTGCATCAGTAAATGTCATGGACTCAACTCAATTGGACAGAATTGTGCTACTACCAGAGTAAACACCAACCAAAGAACATATATACACCTATGAAGGCACGGAGCTACTGCCACTGAGAGGAGTCATGGAGATGGTGGTGAAGAATGAAGGGAAGTCGACACAGATTCGGTTTCACGTAACCAGAGGCAGAAAAGGCACTTTACTTGGGTGCCACACCGAGGGAAACTTGGAGTTAAACTTTGCTTGGCAAGTATATGACTAACATGCTATCGAAATTCTCCAAGTGTTTCTCCAGCTGTTTGAGGAACTGGGGAAATTCAAAGCTCTGAAAGTAAAATTAAATATTGACAAGACTGTGAGATCTGTGGCGGTCAGACACAGGAGGGTGTCATTCCAACTGTGCTTACTGTTGGAGAAAGAGCTGAATTAACTTGAACAGCAAGGGATGATTGAGAAGGTCAAACGGCCCACCCGCTGGGTCTCACGTTTAGTGATAGCTCCCAAGCCCAAACAATCTGGAGCCATCAGACAATGCATTGACATGCAGCTCCCAAACAAGGCCATACACTTAGAACAACACATCCCCCCTCTGTTGACGATTTAGTGGCAGACCTCAGTGGTGCCAGGTGGTTCTAGAAGCTAGACCTCAATGCTGGCTACCACCATCTTGAACTTGACCCTTCAAGCAACTATATAACTATCTTCTCAATGCATGTGGGGTTCTGCAGGTACAAGCACCTGAACTTCGGATTATCTTCAGTGGCAGAGGTGTTTCAGAATGTCATCTGTGAAACCTTCTTTGGGCTGGTTCGGAGTGTTAAACTTGAGCAATGACTTTTATATTTTCAGATCCGCTTGAAGACCACCACATACAGTTAGGTGTGACTTTCATGTGGTTAGCAGAGTGTGAGCTACATAAGCAAAAATGTTTATTATTCTACATAAATTCTATACATTTCTTTGGATACCAGTTCTCGAGTGAAGGGTTTCAAGTAGACCCAAAGAAAGTTGACGATGTGGGGAAAACAGCTTACCCGCAGAATACATCCGAGCTGAGGAGCTTCCTCATGATGGCCACTTGGAAGCTTCATTCCAAGTTGGCAATCCTATCAGGGCCACAATGAGCCCTGATTAAGCATGACGCTCCGTGGGAGTGGGACTCCCGCACTGACCTCGCATTTTGAAAGGTGAAGGAGGCACTGTTGGCAGATGTGACTATGGCATACTTAAATTCAAGCTGCCGTATGGAATTACTGATAGATGCAAGCCCTGTTGGACTTGGTGCCCTGCTCCTACAAGAAAAGAGTGAAGGATCATGGGTCCTCATTGCCTATGCGAGCCGGGAACTGACAAGCATGGAGGGCAGGTACGGACAATTTGAGTGTGAGGTGCTAGCGATCTGGTGGGCCTGTCGCCACTTCCATTTATATCTCTGTGGCAGCTGTTCTGAGTTGTGACTGACCACTGCTGTTTGCCGGCACATCCAGGAACGATCTATCTGCCCAGTATCGAGTGGTAAGCTTTGCAGCTCTAGCCAAACACATTCAAGGCTGTGTACTGCCTGGGTGTGAACAGTCCAGTAGACTACCTGTCCAGACACTCGCAAGAACAGGCTGGTGCCAAAGAGAAAGAGAAAGATAAAGGGGCTGACCACTTGGTGAGAATGGTAGTCCACGATGCCTTCCAGCAGACGCTGTCAACTGAGGAGATCCAGGAGGCCTCTGATCAAGACATGAGTCTCTCCAAAGCAAAAGAAGCAGTCCGCAGGAGACAATGGTGCGAATTCTTGGACGGCGCTAAAGTACTGACCGCAGATGACCAGGTAAAAATGAGCCAAATCTGGAGGATCCGGGATGAGTTAAGCATGAATGGAGAAGGCCTGCTACTTCACTGAAGACTGATCGTAATGATCCAAACTCTATGGGCAAGAGTTGTCGAACTGGCCCACCAATGCCACCATGGCATACTGAAG
This sequence comes from Lissotriton vulgaris, assembly GCF_964263255.1. Taxonomy (NCBI): domain Eukaryota; kingdom Metazoa; phylum Chordata; class Amphibia; order Caudata; family Salamandridae; genus Lissotriton; species Lissotriton vulgaris. The sequence continues at coordinate 719,247,958 of NC_141687.1, forward strand.
ATGAAAGCAAGGCTTAGGGACAAGGTATGGTTCCTCGACATGGATACCTGTGTGGAGAACAAGGTCAGAGGCTGCCACTCCTGTTCGATAATGAGGGGAGAACCCAAGAACCATGTCTGACACCATGGTCCTGCGTCAGCATGGACTCTGGCAGTTTTCCTGATGAGCATCTCACAACCGTGGTGATAGACAACCACACTAAGTATCCAGTCGTGGAACTTGTGTAATCCAGGGCATTTTCAAATGTGAAGCCAGCGCTAGCGAAGAACTTTGCATTGCTTGAGTTCCCCAGAGAGTCAACGACTGATAGTGGGCCCCCATTCCAGGGTCTGGAATTTCAATTTTACCTGCATAGCCTGAACATCAAGCACTAAAAAATGACGCCATTCTGGCCACAAGCCAACAGAAAGTGAAGCGCTTTATGAGCACCTTGAACAGAGTGCTGCGAATTGGAGTGGAATAAGGGTAGGGCACGAAGTGCTGCATGCATCATTTTTTAACAGCCTGCCTGCAGACGCAGCACAGTACCATCAGGTGCGTCCGGGTGACCTGCTAATGAGGAGGCCCATCTGACACGTCATTCCCACAAGACCTAGCTGGAGCCCTGCCATCATTAAAGCACAGGCCACTCAGGAGAAGAGGAAAGTCACAAATTACTGTGCTAGTCAAACCAGCAGGGCCATGGCCCCAAATCTGGTGGTTGGAGATAAGGTTATCATGCGGGACCAACACCCACGTAGAAGTTGAGCAATCTGTTTGAAAAGTAGATGTGGGAGATCGTCGCCATCCAAGGAACAATGGTTTCCGTCCAGCGGGGGCAGTCCTCCATAGCCAGTAACTCCTCCTGGTTGAGGTGAGTTGAACCCCAAGCAAGGGACCTGGATGTCAGCCAAGAGGTGGTGGATGATCCAATGGAGGTCGATAATGAGGCATTCAATCCAAGGTAGCAGGTGGAGCAAGAGTGTGCTGCGGCAAGCTCCAGGGTAGAGACTAATCTAGGTGGCATGGACGCTGACATGGCTCGCTCAGGAGTCAGGTGACCGAAGCCAGATATATGGTCTCAGGCCCAACCCTTACCAAGCCAGAGGCTGAAGGACTATGATTGTCATATTACTAAGAATTACATTCCAGTCCATTGTGTTATAATAAAAGTTGGAAGGGGTGTAGAGTGTCACCTGTCCTTTATAATACTTTGTATCGCGTCTGCAACACTATGGGTTGGGCACAGCGCAAGGGTACAAATAAAGGGCATGGTGATCGCTTGTGGTCACTCCATGACAACTATGATCTCAGCAGTGTGTTATTCAATGTGCCTTGGCGGTACCCTCGCATGAGACGCCACAGGCTCTTTCCCAACATTGTCAGGAACAGTCAGGGAAGATGCCACAAGAAGATGTACTTGGCCTTGCTCCCTTTCACTTGTATATTTCACTAGCTTAATGATTATGTCAGGAGGTGGACCTACTAAGATGTCTCCCAGCAAAGTGAGCAACCGTATGGGTAGTGAGGTGGAAATTCCCGGCTCCACAATAATGAACCAGGCACACATTCTGAAGCTGTTGCCAGCTTGGAGGCCCTGAGCTCAGCTCTTAAAGAGGAGTCAGATAGGCTGGCAAAGAAGGAGTGTCACCTCTCTGAGAAGCAGTTCAAAAGAATAAATCAGTCACATTGAGATGCATGGGATGAAGATTGTAAAATACAGCAGAAAATAAATCAAAACGTCCTGGAGGAACATAAAATGTAGGTGAGGAAAGCAGTGAAGATGCCTTAAAGTAAAGCCGTAGGTTACAGTTCGAAGCGACAGAATTTTCAGACAGATCAAGAAAAAAAAGCTTGAGGACACATGCAACCTATTTTGTGTGGTCTCCCTGCCCGTCTCATTGATATAGTGAGAGCTCTGTATCGGATGTCCTCAGTGTTGGGGATCTCTGGTGCCTGCATAGTGGAAGGCGAATCACATAAAAGTCCACATTTTGTAAAGCACAAACTTATCACCCCTTAAGGTTTCAAGGCACTGAGGTCTGTTGGGGAGATAAGGTGAGCTATTGCCCAGAGTCACATGGTGCTGAGCTGAGCTGCTGCCGGGGTTCGAACTGTGAGCCAGCACTCCGGAGTCAGCCTCTCTGGCCGCTGCGCCACACCTCTCCCTTCACAGCTTCAAAAAGTTGGTCTGCTTTTCACTAATGCATTGACCCCTTCCCCCCTTGAGAAAGCCCACGTTTGTGGCTGCGCTGTGGACAGTAGATTTACTGTCATGGGGTGCACTGTCTCAGTCTGACAATGACATCCACAAGCATTGCGGTTCCAGATCTTTGATGCACTTTGTGTCTTGGGCTGGTTCCCAGTGACAGCTGACGTCACATTTACTGCGCTTTCCATCTTCTTTAAATTCATTTTATGTAAAGTTCCTCTTAACTCGCTCGCAGAGTTTCTGTAGATAAAACATGTGAGGCATTTAGCGGTCTCTCTTTTCATCCTCATTACTCAAGCATTTTGCTTCAAACCCAAGTTGTCAGGGGTCTGCCTTAAGAGGATCCCAACAAAAGAACTTTCTATCTGTGTACATCCATCTCCTACAAGAAACCCCATTTAATCCCATATCGAGTTATACAGATAGTAGTGTACTCCTTGAGTGCCAGAAGCATGCCCCTGCAGATTGGTATCTCAATACAGCCTCAATTCCCAGGCATGTACCATTTAAAAATTGAGTCAGTTTATATTGTATTTGCCCAGTGAACCACTCTTAGCCACAGAAATACATTAAACCTAATCTTCTTTATACCAAGCGCAGCGGACATCTTTATAAAGTACATTTGATGGTGATATGACCTCCTTATTCCAACCACTTTTGTATTATGGTCAAATATGGAAAAAGTACTTGTCACGTGGATGTCTATAGCTCTCATTACCCAACCGTATCAACATTTGTGGTTGTAAAGTCCCCCACAGATGTTTCACAGAGTGGCTCAGGGCCGTGGGTGCGGTGGGGTGTTGGAAGGTTGCACTTTTCAACTCTTCAGCTAGTTTAGTCCTTTGCATTCCCCTGCAGGGTTGTATTTCTGAGTTTTATACTTGGACCCACTCCCTGCACGGGTGATCTGCTCTACATCATCCAGTAGTCAGTTGCTTTCTTTCTTCATTCTACTCATATTTTGTGTCTGACTCTAAGGTAGCAGTGGTATTGCAACATGCTGGGTCATCCAGGTGCGAGATGCTGCCTCCACCCAGCAATGTAAAAAACCCTTTAAAAAGATTATGTGTGACAGTTTCTTAAAATCAGGGTAATTATGAGTGACATTTCAATGACTATGAGTGACATTTACTCGCGAGCAAAATCAAGCATTGAAGATGTGCGAAATATATCAGAAATTATACTATTTGAGCAATGAGAAACTCTAAAAAGATCTTAAAACTGCTGAAAAGCAAGTACTAGAAATTGTTAGTGCCCTTGTAGCCGGATGATCGTTCTGTTAAACAAATGTGTAATTAATAAACCCTCGCAGCCAGCAACTGTCTCAGAGCTACTACACACCACTGGCACTGACCTGGCCACTCTGCTGACTTAGCACTGCTGGCAATGAAAGCGCTATTAATAATTAAAAGCACATTGTTACGCAGTGAGAGACAGATACCTCACTGAGGCACTACTTACTTTGCAAAGCACTCTCGGGGAGTGGCAATTCATATGGGCTAACTCGCCGCAATGACTCCCCCAGCCAACGCCAACCTGAATCTGGGGCTCAGCAGCATAAGGAGGGTCTGGTGTGCTGGGCTGATTTGCTTAACCACTCTAGTGGCCGCAGAGGTGCGTGGAAGGTTCAGCTGAGCTGCCGGTCAGGTGCCGTTGTTTGATCATCATTTTTTAGATAAAATAGCCACGGCATAATGCGGTGACGGTGCGAGCAGTGCTGCCATTGCCACTGCTGCAGCCTGCCACAACTTTATTTGAACTGTAGCCGCAGCGCCCGCTCATCACTCGCTCTGTCGCGGGCAGCAAAAGTATGTCCCGACTGCCTATTAAAGAGTGTATTTCATAAAACTCCATCCTCACCTCACCCAGGCGTATGTGTCAGTAGCTGTCATTGGGCACTGATTCTCAGAGTCAGTCAAGAAGGGAAACAACCTTTACAACGCAACTTTTACAACACACTACCATTACAATGAAACTTTTACAACGCAACATCCATTACAACGCAACCATTACAACGCATGACACTACAACGCATACCACTACAACGCATGTCTTTACAACGCAGTCATTACAACTCATACCATTACAACGCATACCATCACAACGCATAGTACCCTTACACTATCCAACACTTATCCTACTGTTGCACCCCCTGGAGTTAGAATAGTAATTTTTACCCCTACACTATCCAACACTTACCCTACTGTTGAGCCCCCTGGAGTTAGAATAGTAATTTTTAGCCCTACACTATCCAATACTCACCATACATGCAATGTAATGGTATGCGTTGTAATGGTATGCGTTGTAAAGGTAGTATGCGTTGTAATGGAATGCGTTGTAAAGGTAGTTTTTAAAAATTCATTGTAATGGCATGTGTTGTAATGGAATGCATTGTAATGGATGTTGCGTTGTAAAAAATGCGTTGTAAAAGTATGCGTTGTAACGTCATACAACCGTCAAGAATGTATAGTCATTAATCATGCCGCGGTGCGGTGTCGGGTTAATGATCCTGTTACATTGCGGTAGCTTAGAGCTGCGGTTTCTGAGCCAAGCCCCAAGCCTGCCAGGAGCAGTGCGCACGACACACTGCCACTGCCACTCCACACCAGCTTTAGTTTCAATCAGTCAGTATTAGTGCATGATTACTAGCACTCCGCTTAACAGCAGAGGAGGCACTATTATGTGTGACTTTGCATTTCAGTGCGGTGATGTGGACCACCAAAATGAAATATGTTTGGCAGGGCTGAGGAGACCACATTTATCATTTTCAGAAATGCCCTCATTCCCCTTTCCCCAAATTCTCTTCACCTCTCCTTGCACTCTGTCATCTCCACTAGAGCCACACACCTCAATGTTTTTTCTTGTTAGAGCTGGTACCCCCTCATGAAATTCAGGTTTCCCCCGATTACCACGACGAGCCGCTCCTCAATCGCTCAAAGCTTGACGGTTTCCGCCTCCGTGTCCCCTCTATACGATAGACAGCTCAGAACCTTACTAGAGAGGGGAAACCAAAATCAGATCCTGGACCGCGCCTCATACGAGGGTGTGGGGCTGGGAACAAAAAAGCAGCAGAACATCAATATGTGGCCTGAAATCTGAATAGCATCATGTCCTGTATCCACACTGATTGATACCACCCTCAAAGTGAGCTCCCACCAAAAGAGCTCCGCTCACATGTCCTCCATGTTGGACACTCATCCATGCCCCCCATTTTTTCAGGTATTCGGTTTCATCAATCTGCAATGTTTTAATCAGGTTGTGACCCACAAAATTGCCAGGAATAATCCACTCTGAAAGCTTTCGTGACAGCATAAAAAAAGTCCTCAATAGCTTCCATTAGAGTTAGATGTTTCATTTTGCTTTTTAGCGGATCAGTAGATGGGTCCGCATCACCATATCCGAAAATTAAAGTTTGGGTTAATCCCGTTCTTTTTCAAATGAATTGACTGATCAGTAACATTGATGGCTTTGTTCAATAGAATGTGCTGGTCCAAAATGAAATGATAATGACGGGCCCTGTAGTGTGTCCATTGTACTGTGGTGGGAGGAATGAATGCCCACCGGCTCTTCTGGTGCCCTTGTCCATTGACAGGAAGCTCTGGCGTCAGAGCATGGCAGGGCTGTGGCAGCCCACGAAGAGGACACTCGCCAGAGACAGTCGCCCTGTCTCTGGAGCCTCTCGTTGTGTCTAAACCTTCATCTGGTGTTTACCTATTATACTTAGTACAATATGTTCTTACCACCAGCGTCTGTGGTTTGTGACAATGCAAACTCCACGTTGGATACATTTGTGTATGGTTGGTATGATGGGAATGGCATTTATGTCAGAGGGCAGGATAGAACACTGTGTTGCGCTGTAAGTAGCAGAATTTCATGTCCGTTTAACCTCCTAAAAGCTCGCGAAGTTTCTAAGCTTTTAGGTTGTGTTATGTCCTGTTATGACGAGCTCATTTTGGGATCTCCGAACCTTTTCTTTTTAATACCATGAAATATCAGCTTATCATCTGCATAATTTTAAATGGTCGTTGAGATGAAAGGTTCATGAGACTGTAGGATGAACCAGATCAACAATGGGTAGGATGAAAGAAATCCTCCCGAAGGCACAGTGTTATCCAGGGGTGTGACACAGACTTGCATTACACAGATAATCCACTGTTTAAGGCATGTGAGGCACTGGCCACAAGTGCACGCAGACCTTGGTCCACAGCCCCGGCCCAAAACCCACTTCCATGCCATGGGTGGAACTGCTGCCCGCAATCTCTGCTATTTCCTGGCCCCTCCCATCCCAATATTCTGCCCCCACCAATCATGTACCACTCCCCACACAGTTTTGTTTTCCATTCTTTTCTAGCACTGGATACAGTACAAACAAGATAGAAGTGTGTAAATGTATCTGTACGATTGTTTATCTTTATTTTGTAAAGTGTACATTGTGGTAGGGTGGTTCTCTTTCAAGTATCTTTCTCAGGCATCCCTTAAATTACAGCCTTTGTGTAAAGTGACGTTTCACACAGCAGGAAGCACTGAGCTGACTCCAAGCTGGAGAACCCACAACATGAGCACAAAGAACTGTGAGATCTTCCTGGAGCAGCATCCAGTTATAGTCAAAAGACAGGCCTGGCATCCTAACCTCCTCTCCTTGAAAATCAGAAACCTCGACTCACCCTGGCTCCAACCCAGTGGCAGTGCTCAGGAAGAGTAACCTGGATCTTCTAGTTAAACAAAAAGCCTGATGGAATTTCTAAAGGTCGCCTAGTCTCTCCTTCCTCACTTCATGGTCTGGGTCTCATCCCTCCAGCTACAGCGATGCAAGCAAAACACTTCCAGTGTCTGGAGAGCTATCCTCAGCCCCATCCTGTGCCATGCTAAACCAGGAGAATCTAATTGGATCCCCTTACGCTTTGGTCATTATTACTGTGAGTCATAGTTTAAGGGTAAACATCAGAAGACATCTGTAAAATCTCCTTTCAATGATTATTTTATTTACCTTGCATATTCTCTCACTTTGCTTTCATCATGCGTTTAATGTTATAAACAAGAGCAACTAAAAGCTTTCAATGTTGCCCTCTGCATCCAGACATGACACTTACCACCTGAGCTGATCTGCTATCCTTGCTGAAGTGAGAATCTAGCAGTCGCCTGCCAATGGATGGACGCTTCTACTGATTTGAGGGCCTTTCAAAAAGTATCAAATAAAGCACAATCTCACATGCAAATAATGATGTTTCTTTCTACACTTTACCACTCCTAGGGTGCATGCTATCTCCAAAGTCTTCGTCATGTTCATGAACCCTGCATGAAAACTTTGACCTTGACTTATATCTTTCAATTGTTGCCTCTCTTTTTCTTTGAATAACGTTCTCCTTACTTTCCACCCTCTGTTTGCCTCCTCTCTCTGAGTGCAGCATACTGTAAGTCATGTGCATGTTTGCATTAATCTCTGAATCTCTATAATTTTAATTCAACTAATTGTCCACTCCTCATCTCAAAGATCACAATCAGTCTTTTTGTAACTTACAATTCGTAACCTTTTTTTATCTCATCTACTAAAACTATCAACCATCTTTGAGAACTGACAGACTCCCCCACTAATGATCACACCTAACCACTGCTGAGCTAATCAACCACAAAGACTCTGACATAAGTGCATGAAATGGTCTACTTGACAGCATAAGTCTAACCCCAATGACGAACAATAAACATTGTCCACTAAATTAACTACAAATTTTGGGCAGGGTCGTACCATAGGCCCCTGCAGCACAGGGATGCCCGAACCCTTCAGAGGCACCAAAACCCTTTCAGAGGGGCCCCACTGCATCCAAGACCAATGAATATTTGTTAGATATGTGGAACCTAGGGGCCCCTCTTCACAATCTACAGCAGGCCCCATCATTTTACATTTCACCACTGTCTTTGGGTTCTGGAGCAGTGTGCTGCCAGGTGGAAAGAGCATCAACACCTCATCAGGGGTACTAAGCACTATATAAATGCAATTACTATTTACTACCTCTTGAGAGCAGGCGGCAAATGGAAGTGAATTTGTCCCCAGAATCAGACACCGCATGCGGTTTTCAGCCTGGTAATTCTGGTTCTGTATTTTATTACCCATTCAGGAGTGGCTACTCATAATATCTGGATTTATGAGTGAGGATGCTGAGTGGAATCGTTATTCCCAGCCCAATGTAGCCCCACACATAAATCCGGGCACCTTGTAATTGGGCATTAGATAGGAGGCTTCTCAGCATTGCTTTCAGGGCCGCTTCCGAAGTGATGAACTCTTTGCAGGTGTCTCAGAAACATTGGCTGAAGCTGCTGCCATTGCCTGTTTTGAAGCCCTGCAGATCAGAACAATATTGACAGTGGAGTTACAAATCCGAAAGTGGGCTTTCATGTGGGGCTCTCTGAAATCAGTATCTTAATTAATAACACCCACCTTATTTATTACAGCCACTTTCACCCCCCAGTGTAAAAAAAAGCAAAGCGTTCTTTTAACAAAGCTTTATTGCAGCTAAATGCAATGCAGGTTCATTGAACTGGGCCCTGCCTTCTGGTTTTTATTTCTCCAAGTTTAATCTACATAATGCTGTTACTGCTTAAAGACCAATTCCCACGTGTTGGATGCCCAGGTCTGAAGATTTCAAGCTCTGGTTAGGCTCCTGGGGGTATGCCTATCAAAGCAGCCTTGCTCCATTCAAACCAGATACCTTTGTTTCATCAGTTCTATACTTCATGCCTTAAAAAAAGACGGTCTGTGTAATGGGGTACTCTTTCGTTAATTTCATAAAGCATATTCCTTCTAAATCAGTAAAGGGAGTCTCTTTTACAGTGGGTGTAGTAGACCTCCAGTTTGTACTCTGTGTGTTTTACTACACTATTTACCCCTCTCCTCCCAATCCAGATATATAGCAAAAGTACATTTTTCTTTTCATTAAGATACCCAAGTATAACTTTCCATCCAAAGCAATTATTTTTCCTTTAGAAAACTGATCTTGCTTGATAAAGTTATTACCTTCCGAAAATGCTTGCAAAACTATATTTTTCTCATTCACAATAAAGAAAGTAATTGTTATTGCAGTTCAAACTGCTGCTGTTCAAGTGTGATCGAGCGGTCGGGTTGGTTCTGCAGTCACAAGTATGGGGCTGCATAAGGAAGGGTGAAAGGTTCGTGGGTGGTTTTGTAATACTTGACATATATAGCAAGCTGTGCACAGCCCCACTCTCTTGCCTCCCCTCGTTTTATGTCTCCCCTGCAGACAGCTGGTTGGGAAGAGCTATTGTCTTCAAATAACGCCCCACACACAACACATACCTATAGATATATATACATTATGGGGATTTGGGTGAGGACTCTTTAGTCATTGGCTGTTTGGGTGATCCCCCTTCAGGCTTTGGCTCAGTAGTCTGTCGTTTCTGTTTAGGGTCAGTCCAAATTTCTCGAATGCATCCACGTTTTTGCAGCGATATCTAGCATGTTAATCAGTAGTTTTGTTTCCTCTTATTTTTGAATATCCGTGCTAGTTAATTAAATACCAGTAACCCCAAAAACTTGTTTATATAATACTTTTTTGCTGTTGCCACTGAGATCTCTGCAGATTTGTCCCACAAATCAGCCTGGCTGTCACAGTAACTCAGTACAGGCATGTCATCTGCAGAGGGTTGCTGGCACCATTTGGCCAGTAGAGGTGTCACCCCGCCCCCAGCCCTCTCCCCAGAAGGCAGTGATGCGCTTAATTTCATAGGAGAAAAGTGTGCGTTTTCCAAAACAACACAAATAAATAAATAAATACTTGTATACATGAAGTTCCATAGGTAGGGAGGAGCCTTGTGATTCCAAAGATATCCCACAATGTTCTAAAGCAGGGGAAACCTGGCCCTGATCTCTTACCCTTTACTTTTATGAATATGTCATCTTCCCACTGAATTTCCCCTATCCAGTGTCACTGATTAAAATATTTATATGTCTCATACAACCTGGAGAGCTGATCAAGAAAGACATTTTTCTTCTAAAATAAAAGGATAATGTGTCTGACAACCTCTTACAATTAGATATTTCCTGCCTAGTTTACCTTAAATCTCAGGTGCTTTTCCCATTCCAGTCTCTTAACACATCATTTCCCAACACTGGATACAATTTTAGACACAGCCTGAATTGAGAAGTAATCATTCTGAAACGAATTTAAATTCTGCCCTCGCATGCAACATTTCCTAATAACATACTGCCGGGATGTTAGCAATGAAGCTTTCCCAGAGAGCAGAGATTCCCTTAGTCCTAGCGATGAAGTGAAATAGATGCAGGTTAGAACATTTTACACCAGTTTTGGAAAATTGCTGTGCCATATCTCTGGACTTCTGAAAGATGCTTCAGCAGTCACTCTGCCTTTGTGGATTGACAATGAGAGTGTACTTGCATGAGTGTATAATTATTTTATTACAGAAGGTATTTGCATCTAACACTCATACTTTTCTTTTCTTTAAGGTGCTCCTGGGTGAGCCATTCCACGTGTTTCCCAGATATAACTTGCAAGAAAGTCAACACTCTTGAAAGGTTTTTAGGCTCGGGTCAATTAGCACTGCATACTCCTGTGTTATCAAGAAGGGAGCCTGATGGCTTCTACTACCGTGCAACACTAAAACAGGAGGTAGAGGTAAGTCAAGTGACTATATCGCTGGTGAAATATAAATATTTATCTAAATATCAGACACTGTGGCTCTGTTTTTTCTAAAAGAGCTTGCCTGAGGTTTAGTATTGTAGCAGGGTTTCCGTTCTCCCACAGAACTGTGCACAGAGATCTAGAACCTTGGTGAATTAGGGTGACCCAAAACTCACCTTAGTATCAGAAATCCTCTTACCGAGCTAGCTACAGTGTCTCATTGGTAATAACAAACTCCCAATGACTTAGACAAACCAGAACATGAACTTAGGTTACCTCAGGTATCGTGGAACACATGAACACTCTTTCGCTCTGTAATCATTTCAAACCCCAACGGGGAGTCAAAGAACACACGTGCAAGTTTGAAATATTTATTTTTCAATGCAAGGTTCTCAAACGCAATATCTTATATAATACCAACATACATATTATAAAAATCAGAGTTATCAGCATAGTCACTAATCCATAGTAAGCGAACAGTGATAGCATATTATAATGCAAATCTATAGAAATCTGTATCACCTATATTTCGCGCACCCTATTTAGCATACAATATTATATCTAAGAAGGTCTCATTTGGGTTTTAGCAGGGCAGGCCCATACCTCTAAATGTCAGCAGAAGAAGATCACATCGTCAGCTACCAACTCTCTGCATGCGAAGCACCATCAAGTGTGTTTTTGCATTCTCAGTAACTCTATCTTAAACCTGCTTAGAGCCCAATGTTGGCAGCATTATTATTTGTGTTATGTCTAATGTGGTGCGAGGATCAAGCCTCCTAGAAACCTTGTGTTAGGTTATTCTTAGAGGGTGCAGTTCTCAGTGTGCAGACAGTGTACCAAGTGTACCAAGCACAACTGATATCAGAGCAATAACATATTATTCTCAAATAAATCACATCTTTCGTCTAGGTTGAAAGCTACAATAACAATTATGTGTCGTGTGCAAACTGAAGCCGAAGAAAAATATGTCGTTTAAACCTTTACTAAACTCATGCTAACTTAACACAATATATAGAAAACCAGTAACTATATGACACCCCCCCAATGATCCGAGGACGGTCAAAAAAAGAACAAGCCCATATAATAAAGGCATAACATGAAAGCAGAGTTCAACAATATTGAGCCAAGCTAAATGAATGTAGATGTCTATAAAAATCAACAATACAAAATATGTATGAAAGCCTATAGTGGCCAAACAAAAATGTAATAAAAGTCTCGAACTTGAGGCCAAATATAAAATCATAGTCCTAGAACACACAAAAGTAGAATGTTCATAAGAGAAAAGGCACCATTCAGAATTACTAAAAAGTCACGTGCCAGTATAGTGAAAGTCTCCAAAGCCACTCATGGGTGGATAGAATATGCAAAATAGGTAGCCACAGCTTCCAGCATGAAATCACTGTCATCATCCGAAAACAGTTCAGCCATCCAATTAAGCAATGGGAAAGAACATACGTGCTCCTCCAGCACCGGACCCTCTAGCAACATCAGAGGACAACTCGGTGGGTTCTCAAGAACGCTATGTGCCAGAAACTCATGCGCCGCTGTGGGGATGTCCCACTGACCCACTAGTCCATGCATCGCTGCCAAGGCCATAATCCTTTCGCCAGAACAAACCAACTTGTGAGCAACTACGGGGCCCATCAGGTGATTAAAATCGACTTCAGGAGATAACGGCAAGCAGAGACACAAATCAATGGCCCAGTCAAAATCGCAGCTCAGGCAATGAAACCCAGGCTGGACACATGTGAAATAGGAAAATCGAAACGATAATCCAAATGCCGTGCTTAAGGTCGCAAGCGGCAGGGTGCCATAGTAATGAAGCATCCGGTTGCGAAACAGTGTCAGAAGGGGCTGAGCGGCTTCTTGCGCAGGATGGGCATCCATGTTTTAGGAATCAGAATAATATCAAAACGCCTGCAACTAAAGCCAGCAAAACAGGGAATCCGCCAAACAAGCTTGAAAATATTGAATGGAAGAAAGCTGGGATAACACCAAAAATCTTTTCAAATGTAGTCACGAGACCACTGCTGACCAATTTAAAAAAATGAGCTAACCCAGACGTGGAGGAGGCATTAAAGATTTGATGAACTAATTTGCAGAAATGAAATGGCAAGTCAGTATTTAAAAGTGCCTGCACCTCTGTGCGTGTGTTAGCTATGTGAAGGACATAAGTTTCACGGGCCGAGCTCAGGGCCACTTCTTTTTGAGACAAAAGAGCCCTTATTCGGCTCATACCATTGAACTCCGCTTTCAAGGTTGGGATGCGCGGCCAGATGGAAACATCTGAATTCCCATGCGTGGGTGGATATAACACGTTCTTGCAACACACCACACGTTCTGATACAGTAACCACATAGGCGATACCGACCATTAACCCACAACACTCCTCGTTATTCAAAAGTAAATAACTACCGTTTGTCAATAAAGTAAATGTGGGAACTATTGCAGGAACCGGTGTGCCTTTTAAAACACAGGCTAAATTAGGCCGGTCCTGATTACAAGAACCATGCAACTGGATGTGTCTGCATATCAGCGAACGGTCAGGTGACTGTGTGCATTCTTCACCATTTAGATTCACTTCCTTTCCATCCTTCAGGCATCTGTACGTGTATGGTAAAGACCATGCCTCATGTAGGAAAGCACTGCCTAGTGGTTCATAACGCCCTATTGCAATATATCGCATACAATTAGTAAATTTATATAAAGCAAATGGTAAAGTAATAACACCATGGATAAGCCATGTAGCAGCAGCTGCCTCAGCTGGTAGACAGTCAAAATATCGAGTTGTTAATGTCGATGTACTATATTATCGAGTCCAAAATATCGATGGTAAGAAATATCGGAAACCAAAATATCGTAGTAGAAAATATCGATTTATGTGTGTGTCAAAAATATCGAAGACATTAATGTCGAAATCAGCAATATCGATGCCGAAAATATCGAATGTCAAAAATATCGATATGTAAAAGTGATGTTTTAAAGTATGTTAAGTAATGATATAGTTAAATGTTGTTTATATATAATGTAATTTTTACATATAATTTTATAATTATTAGTTAGAAGTGTAGGAGCGGGATGTAGAGTTTATAGGGGATAAGGGTGGGTAGTGTATTAAAAAAGTATATTGTAAATATGGAATAATAAATTTCGCATTTGAAAATTTTTTTAAATTTGCGAAATTTAATTCAAATTATTTAAATTTTCGATTTTTTATATAAACTTATTGAGTATTGTTAAATTATTTGTACTTTGCTTTTGGATATATATTAATTAATTGTGTAAATATATCTAAATTTTTAAATTTTTACTAAATAATTGTATTTTAATGTTAGGAGCGGGATGTAGAGTTTATAGGGGATAAGGGTGGGTAGTGTTTTAAAAAAGTATATCGAAATTGTACACTTTCAAATTTCGAATTTCCTTTAAATTTCAAAATTTCGCAAATTTTTAACAATATTTGTCGTAGTCGACATTTTATCGAAATTAAGGGAGTATATTAAACATTATGATTAATTTTTGTGTATGTACAAAAAAGTTTAAAAAATAATAAAATATTACATTATATTTATATAATATTTGTACTATAAATTTAGGAGCGGGATGTAGAGTTTATAGGGGATAAGGGTGGGTAGTTTTTTAAACATATATAGGGTAATTATATAAAATTAAATTTCGCAATTTCAGATAAATTTGCGAAATTTCTAAAATTAAAAATATTTTGAATCATGCGAAATGCTATCGATTGTTATCGAATATAGTACTTATTTTTTTAGTTTGCTGTTGTGTATATACTAAAATAGATTAGAAATTATAATAATTGTAGATATTTTCTTAAAATATTTGTCTAATTATTTTATGAGTGGGATGTATAGTTTCAAGGGGATAAGGGTGGGTAGTGTATAAACAAAGTATAATCTAATCATAGAATGAAAAATTTAGTATTTTATTTAAAATTTCTTTCTCTTAGAAATTTTATAAACATTTGCTTTAAATACGAAATTATGAACAGTATTATGTTTGTGTTCTAAATTGAGGTATTTTGTGTATGTAGTAAAAAGTATAAAAATATATAAGTTAGTAGATATTTTAAAAATAAATGTATCATATTTTTTGGAGTGGGATGTCGAGTTTATAGTGGATCAGGGTGGGTAGTTTTTTCAAAGGTACTTTTTGTGCTTTTAGGGGCTTTTTTTTGTGTATGTGCGAAGGGGTATTTTAAGTGTTCAGGGTCAGTTTTTAGTTTGTGGGTGAAGGAGTTTTGTAAGGTGTAAGGCTCAGTTTTTAGTTTGTGGGTAAAGGGGTATTTTTAGGTTTCAGGGTCAGTTTTTGGTTTGTGGGTAAAGGGGTATTTTTATGTTTCTGGGTCAGTTTTCAGTTTGTGGGTAAAGGGGTATTTTTAGGTTTCAGGGTCAGTTTTTAGTTTGTGGGTGAAGGAGTTTTGTAAGGTTTCTGGGTCAGTTTTTAGTTTGTGGGTAAAGGTGTTTTGTAAGGTTTCAGGGTCAGTTTTTAGTTTGTGGGTGAAGGAGTTTTGTAAGGTTTCTGGGTCAGTTTTTAGTTTGTGGGTAAAGGTGTTTTGTAAGGTTTCAGGGTCAGTTTTTAGTTTGTGGGTAAAGGGGTTTTGTGAGGTTTCAGAGTCAGTTTTCAGTTTGTGGGTAAAGGGGTATTTTTAGGTTTCTGAGTCAGTTTTTAGTTTGTGGGTAAAGGGGTATTTTTAGGTTTCAGGGTCAGTTTTTAGTTTGTGGGTGAAGGGGTTTTGTAAGGTTTCTGGGTCAGTTTTTAGTTTGTGGGTAAAGGTGTTTTGTAAGGTTTCAGGGTCAGTTTTTAGTTTGTGGGTAAAGGGGTTTTGTGAGGTTTCAGAGTCAGTTTTCAGTTTGTGGGTAAAGGGGTATTTTTAGGTTTCTGGGTCAGTTTTTAGTTTGTGGGTGAAGGGGTATTTTTAGAGTTCAGGGTCAGTTTTTAGTTTGTGGGTCAAGGGGTATTTTTAGGTTTCAGGGTCAGTTTTTAGTTTGTGGGTGAAGGAGTTTGGTCAGGTTTCTGGGTCAGTTTTTAGTTTGTGGGTAAAGGTGTTTTGTAAGGTTTCAGGGTCAGTTTTTAGTTTGTGGGTAAAGGGGTTTTGTGAGGTTTCAGAGTCAGTTTTCAGTTTGTGGGTAGGGGGGTATTTTTTGGTTTCTGGGTCAGTTTTTAGTTTGTGGGTGAAGGGGTGTTTTTAGGTTTCAGGGTCAGTTTTTAGTTTGTGGGTCAAGGGGTATTTTTAGGTTTCAGGGTCAGTTTTTAGTTATAGGTGTTCAGGGAAAACATAAATTAAGATTCTATTTAAATTAAATTTATTACATTAAATTAAATTTAATTATATTACATCATTCATTTTTTTACTTTTGATTTACTATAATAATTTATTATTATTTAATGTCCTGCAGTTACTTAAATTAATTGTTATTTGGAGTTGGAAGAGTAAATTTAATATGTTCTGTGTCCTGCACTTACTCTAATTAAATGGTGAATGCTGTTCTAATAGTAAATCAATCACGGTTTTTGAGAAGCAATTACCTAAAGTAAATGGTTATTGGAGTCGGAATATTACAAAATTTAATTATGTGTCTTTCAAATATTGATATTATATGTATATGGGTGTATGATTAATAATTGTTATAACTTCGGTGTATAGTATGTTATTTATATGTGGTATATAGAAATAGATAGAACATTACAGTTATAATACATTTGCTAAAATACATAATAATGATTTTGTCATAGGTAATACAAAATAATGACACCAGTTTTCTTTTTTGTATATTTTTTTATTCAACACTTGAAATATACGATCACATATACATTTTATCAAGCTATGTTTGGTATACATATAAACAAAAAAGGAGGATAATGTTCTTTGAAGAATCACATTTTTGAGTAATTTTCTTGACAAGTAAATTTAATTTGTAGAGAAAAAATTGTTAGTTCACATAATGCAATGTATGATATTATACATACATAATACAATTATTGTTTCTTAATAAAACATCAGACATGTGTAATGAAAAACATAAGTCACAATTTTTTTATACATATTGTGATATACTGATGATGATATTAACATATGAACACTTTCAAATGTTTAATAAAAGATTAATATACTAATGAGAACATGTACATCATCATAAATGATTCTTTTAACATTACAATATTCTTATGTATGATTATTATTATTAATAAATACGTTTTAATAATAACAATTTTCACATATTAGTCATATTGTAAACAATTAAATCTGATAAACAAATACAATATTACATATTTAGTTATATAATAATTTTAATAAATATTACATTAAATATTTATATATTTTCATACTTAATGTAATAAATATTAAAATTATGTAATATATAATTCATATACAGCCAAAAAGATTTTATATTTACAATATACTATACAATTTTTTTAAGAGTACACATAATTTCAAGCTATATATATAACAATAATGGACATTTATAGTAGTACTTTTCACAGTTACATATAATTTGGCTCGTTTATTTTGTAACCACTCTTTGTCTTTTTGCGTTATTTTGGTAAAGGGAAAGTCGCGTTTGGAAGCAGGTTCACTTTTGAGTAGGTACGATTCTACTTTTATATTTTTAAAGTAATGTAAATTACAAATAAAGGTTATATTTTGTTAATTTGGGGTTGGTAATTAAAGTATGACTATTTACATATAATGGAGTGGAATTAATACGTATTTTCGTTCACGACTTTTTGAGCCATTTAAAAAAATTGGAGTTAATGAGTATGTGGTATAATTTTATTAAAATAAAAATTAATAGGATTTTTATGTTTATATATTATGGGATACTCGTTAGTGTTATGTCGGTGTGATTGTTTAGCTGTTTTTTTTTCTCGTATTTTGAAACAGCTATTTCAGTTTCCGAATTTTTTTTTTTTGGGAAAGGAAGTGTGTTTCAGTTGTTAGAACGGAGATGATTTACATTCTTCCTTTATATTTTCAGTTCTGTGAAATATTTTTCACACTTTAAGATAACAGTCGTTATTTTAAATGGCATTTAAATAGTCGTTTAATTTGGATGATGGAGAGTTTTAGCAGAGTTAAACAAACATAAATAATGATTTGTTGGATTAAGTCTTTGATATTTACACATTGTATTGTCGGTAAAGGATTATCTTTATGATGTTTTATTTAAAGGTAAGTTATAAATTTATGTTATTTTATTTGGATGGAAGCAGTTTTTAAAAACAAATATTGTGATATAATAATATATTTATTTAGTCTTTTTAGAATAGTGTTAAAATATAAATTAGACTAAATAAATATTTTTATATTATATTAAAATATGTGTTTTATTACATTAAGGATATTGTTTAATCTCTATTAATTAATTTAGTTATTGCAATTAGTTCAATGTTTTGGCTATCATTTTTAAATATTCCAGTCCTCTTGTTGTAGGATATAGTTGGACTTGCTGTTGAAGATATAAATACATTTGAGCAGTTTGTCTAGAGAGTTTTGGTTTCAGTTGTATGACAGATTGCTGCATACGTAGTTCCTGAAAGCTTTGCTCTTTTTGTATAGCTGTGACTAGCTTGTGTAATGTGGGTGTTGTACGTCCAGTAGAAGAGAGGAAGGCATTGTGCCAACCTTCAACAGCATTGTTCGTTTTTGCCTCTTGGTTGAGTGTTGGTAGATAGACATTCCACCAGGGAATTGCAAATTTTGGCTGGCGTCTGTGGCCTGACCTGTGTAGTCTTCCTACCCAGTTGTCCTCAAAGTAATCTAAAAGTGGGGCGAGTCTTTGCTCATTTTGGGTGTAGAAAGGACTTTCAAGTAACAAATTGTAATGTTCGGCAACATCAGTTACTGGTACATATGCCAGAGCAATGAGATGTTTGATTTGGCATGCAAAAGTTATATTTGTTGCATATTCAACACTAAGGGCAGATTTTTGTAAATGTCTCCAGAGACATTGATTGAAATGAAAATAACATCCTTGAATGGATGTGTGTGGGTAAGTTTTCAAAATTGAATTAATCATAGCTTGCTCGAAGTCTATGATGATTTTCATTGGGAAGTAATCAGAAGTTTGTTCCTTTATGTTTTGTAAGATTTCAGAGTAAGTTGTGGCTTGTTTGTTTGTTAATAAGCAATATATGAAGGGGATACAGGTATTATGATATTGCCCATGAATTGTGTATAACTGGTAGAAAGGTTTTGGGCATATAGAAAAAGTTCCATCCATCATCCAAGTAGTACTTTCAGTTAATTTTTTTATATTGTTATTAGTTGCAAACATTATAATTCTTTTATCCTTGCTATGATTATCATAAAAAATAAATGGCTCGTCATTATGAGTAATTACAAGCTCTGGTGGAATTATGACTTCTTCAAAAGTTTTAGGAGTTGGTATATTGGGTCTACTTGCTTTTTTTGTTCTTGCTATTGTTCTTTTAATGGAAGCAATAGATGGTAGCTGACTTCTTGCTTCTTTGGGAACTTTAGGTAGTAATTCTTTAAGAATTACGTTGGTAGGTAGTTCTGATCTGGTACTTAATTCCTTGATATTCTCAAGAGTGGATCTCACTTTTATTTCTGAGATGTTTGGTGGGTGATTATGTTCAGTGGTATTTATAACACTAGTTTCCCTTGTTGTAGCACGGCCATAGCATTTATTGGAGTAATATTTTGTACACTTCCAATTCACTTTAAGGTCTTTTTGTTTCTCCTGAGTATAAATGTAGCCCATATAGCATAACAAAAATTTGCCTTTCTGAGATGTAATAAATTTTGCATCATCAGTCATTCTTGAGTTCTGGTATCTAGAAAAGTTAATATACAAATATTAATATAATCAGAAATGTATAAAAGATTTTAAATAAAGCTAGTATTCTTCTAGTAATTTACTTACCAGCAGTAATGTTCTATTTATCGAAAGTAGATGCTTGTTCACTTTGATGTTGTTCTTCTATTGGCACGGTCTGTACAGAAATAATTAAGTATGTTATAGGAAAAGTTACTATTTGTTTTTTGGTAACATTTGTTTTACTTTATAACGTCTCTAAAAATAGTTTAGTTTCTTTGGATTTAAACAGAGAAATTTCCAAGATTATACTAACAGATTGATAAAAAGAGTCATTTTTATTTGTAGCACATTCTATAGAGTTTATGAAGACTACTTATGTTTTATTTATCAACTTACCAAGATAATTATATTAGTAGCAGAATGTTTGTTCTTTGATGTGAATTATCTCTTTTCTGTATCTTTGAGTTCTGTTTAGAGAGAAAGTTGATGACAATTACTAATGCGTTTATATGTTATATAAATAATAATCATTTGTTCTAAAGCATTGTTACTTATTTGCTAAAAAGAACCGGGGATGATACATGTATTATGAGTTAAAGCACAAAAAAACATATTTAAGAACAGGAAGATTATAGTAACAGATGCATAAAAAGAGTCACTTTTATTTCTAGTACATTATATAGAGTTTATAAAGACTAGTTATGTTTTATTTATGAACTTACCAAGAGAATTATAGTAGTATCAGAATGTTTGTTCTTTGATGTGAATTTTCTGATTTCTGTACTTTTGAGTTCTGTTTAGAGAGAAAGTTGATGAAAATTACTAATGCGTTTATATGTTATATAAAGAATGCACATTTGTGATTAAGCATTGTTACTTATTTGCTAAAAAGAACCGAGGATGACATATGTATTATGAGTAAAAGCACAGAAAAACATATTTAAGAACAGGAACAAAAATTTTTTTACACAGCATTGTAACGTTTTTTCATCAAAACATTCTGGCTTCACACTATGTATTAAGATTTACAGGCTAAGAAACAAAGTATAGAGTTTTAAATTAGGCCAATAATTGGCAAATAACGTTAAGTAAATGTTAAACATATGTAGATACCTTTTTTAAATGTAAAGTGTCCTGTATCTTGAAGTTGAAGTATAACTTTATTTGTTTGTAGAGTCTGTTTAAAGGTAAAGTACATAAAGAAATAACAAATTAGTTTACAAATGTTGGTCTATAAGTAATAGCAAAATAACATTAGAATTTAGTAACAGAGCTATATGATTACTTACTTGTAGTTTCTGGACGAATTTTCTTGCAGAGAAGAATAGAGATGGTGCTCCCAAAATTGGCAGTATGTGGTCACGAAGAATATTTCCTGCAACTTGTATGGCTGTTTGTGATTGATTTATATAGTCTATGTGTAATTAAGTTTGCTATCTGATTGGTCAGATATGTAAAGACGAGTTACTATTGGTTAGTTTGAATTTTTTTTAAGTTAAATATTTAAGATATATCTTCTTAAATAGTTTATGTTGAAGAATTGAAATGATATATTTATGTAAAAAAATACTTATTAAATAAATAAAGATTATGTAAAATGAGTACTAAGTATTAAATAAGTATGTTTACAACAAGTTTATATAAAAATTTCGTTAGTTGGCGGAAAAAATTTTTTGTACACTAAATGTTACTTAATAATTTGAAATTACATTAGTGAAGTCATTTGAAATGTGTGTATTACGTAGATAATAGATTTATTGGTGTTATATCTAAAAAAAAGAGTATTATTTAGCTATCGATATTTTGATATGTACGAAATTAGTGCTATCGAAATTTTAGTAATCGATATTATTGTAGTGTGTTATATGTAGTATTGAGTGTCGATATAATTGTATTCGAAAATAATGCTAACGATATTTCTGTATACGATATTTTTGTGCATCGATATAGTTTGCTCGATAATATTGTAGTTTACATGTTAAGTATAGGGTGTCGATATTAGTGCTATCGATAATAGAGACTCGATGTTATAGTAGGTCGATTTTTTAGACATCGAAATTCTGTCAGTGATTCGCCTCAGCTACAGAAAAGGGCAAAGATTCTAACTTTTCAATGTGCAACATAGAAAATGATGCATCTCGCATGGAAAGCATGCGCTGCTTGTCAGTCAAATTAAATGGGGCAAATAATGATGACACGTTCACGTAACTCCAAGGCCCGCTTTCAGAGTCTGTAGTGTCCATGCAAACTGCATCACAGAACGCAATTGATTTTGTCCATGGTACAATGCAGACACTTCATCATTCACAATGTCAACTACAGAAGAGACAATATTGTTCAACGTGTAAATTCGGGAAGAAAGCATGTTAATACTGTTATCGACAACTGCAAGCACTTTTTCCAAATTTGCTTGGTCAATTGCCCTTAGGCGCTTAGCAGCCTCAATTTGAGAAAATTTCCAAATTTCATTGTAAACTGCATAAATCCACCGTTTAGACCTACCCTTAGCCGGGCCTTTTATAAAATCATTTAAATCCACATTTTCAGTCAACTGAGACAGATGTAGTTTAACTGCAGCTAAAGTGGAATGTTGTAACCAATTCTGACACAGTTTCCCCACAGAGTAAGTGGTGACAGTATAATCAGTTTTAAAACGGGGATCAGGTCTGACTTGCGTGAACCCTTCAGCCAGACCCAGAAAACGACGTTGGCAAGAATCAGCACTTCTTTGCCACATCAGCCAACCCTTTGGATCCAGACTGGATACATTAAAGGATGAATTGTGTAATAGAGTCTGTAACTCACGAATAGACAATTCAGAAAAATTACCCCAACCTGAATATTCTTCCAATTCGGGGATAATTGGTGTATTTAATTTTTTAGAAGTAGCCAATCCAAAGCATGTTGTTTGGGAAATAGTAGAATTTAGAAACAACATGTGATTCGGGATGAGACATGCACGGTGCAAAGCCTCAGTGCCTTGTACCTGCCAATCTTTGGTACCCCAAACCGATTTAAGGTCAATTATTCCCTTCCAGAACTCGTAGCCATCTACAGCCAATTTGTCTAGAAAGGACTTCGAATACAGCAACTTTGTATCAGTAAGTCTAACTTTGGACATGGACTTTTGTGTCATTCTGAAATAAAATGACTCAGGATTCGATTGATTAAAGTCTGTAAAATAAGTGTATTTTTTCAGAAATGTACTGGAGCTTCCTATTAATGGAGCTGGGCAGTGTTCCCACTGTGTGTAATTCACAGCAACCCTCCTGGAATTCGTCTTATGCAGAAAATGATTACCATAATGTTGGAAGCAAAACAAATCACCATAATTAACAGAATCTAAATATAAGTCCTCAACATCAAAAGCTGCATAATATTTTAAATCAGAGAATAATGCTTCTACGGCCTGAATATCCCAATCATCAGAACGTATATTTTGTTTAATCACATCCCCCATGTTTACTCTAAGCACATTCGGAACATTAATCACTTCAGTGGGCCCATGTATCTGAAATCTAACCGCATCCCACACAATCCCATCAAGGACAGGCCAAGCAGTAATGTTGACTGTATTCAAGTCTCGTTTCAGTCTGTGTGCTGAATGTGAAGAGGAAAGAGGGGCCAATGTTCCATTAAGGTACCGAATTCCTGTTCTTTCTTTGACATAGTGGCCATCGATCAGGCGGAAAAAATAAAACACAAAACCAATTGACATAAAAAGGTAAAATGAAAATAGAATCAACCAAATGTATGTCCAAGGGGGAATTAAAAAAATGTTTTTTAAATAGAGTGGCATATTTTGCAATAGTTGAGGGTTTCTTTGAAAGTTCCGAAACAGAGTCAAAAGAGAATCTGGACTGGTCGGCCAAACGAGTCTGCACATCTGGCATTGATAAATCAGCAGGATAGGTGTAGTTCAGCTCATCAATGTTAGTAACAGAAATAGTATTTAATAAAGGACTGGATATAGCAGGCATCTCGAGGGACACCTCCTGTTCTGCACCAGAAGTAATAGCCAGCACAGAATGTCTCACCATGGAAGGACAGGATACAGCCGGTGTCATGCTATGAAGCATCGGCCACCCTGTGTGTCTTGACATTGTCAATAGAAATAAATCTGTTTTCCTTACGACCTGGAAGTGGTGGTAATATGACTGTTCTTGTGCCCTTCACTCCAAGAACTCGAACCGGTGCAAGATATGAGGGACCAAACTCTTTCTTGTTATCGATCTTCTCTCGAACCAGTTCTCCAACTTGGGGTAGCCAGCCAACTACCGGGATCTGCAACGCATCATCCGATGTGGAGGGCAAATGTTCCTTTGCTAGACTGTCTCTGGCCTTTTGTAGATCCTGTAAAACATTGCAATGTTCATCTACGTCAAAGGCCGTGGCCTGGGCCTTGCAGTCTAGACCGTCGAGGTCAGGGACGTACATCTTGATACCAAAGAGCATTTCGTATGGGGTCCGCCCACCCAGAGACCTTCTAGGGAGATTATTAAGCGCACGCTGCACGCCATTGAGGTGGGCCAACCAGTTTCTGCCAGTGCCTATAACTCGAGCTGTCAAAGATTGCTTTAAGTCACGGTTCATTCGTTCCACTACACTATTGCCCTTGGGTCTGTACGGGGACGAAAACTTGACTTGCACCCCCAACAAAACCATAGCATCCTTATACGCCTTAGAGGCGAAAGCCGGACCCTGGTCCAAATGGAAGGTACCACAGGCAAAAATCCCTACAAAGACTCGCAAATCCTTAATGACAGTCCGTGAATCAGCGCTCCGATGAGGCCAAACCCACACAAAGCGTGTGCATGAATCAACTGCTACTAAGATGTACTTATATGCAGTATCAGAAGAAAAAGGACCGCAGTGATCTAAATGAATGCACCCCAGTGGTTTATTAGAAATGTACAACTGTGTCTGAGGCGGCCGCGCAGCAGTTGAAGGTTTAATCTGCTGGCAAATGTCACATTGAAGGACATGATCGTGCGTCTGTTTGTACAGTCCCCGCCACCAAAACCTCTGTTGTAGCTGAGTTACAGTGGCCGAGACGCCCGCATGCGCAGACGCCACACCTTCATGAGCCGCTGTAATCAAAGAAGCCCTGCGATCCGAGTTGGGAATTAAACGTTCGCCAACTTCAGGAATTTTCACATAAGGAACCTTATCGGGACTTAAGTGGTATGTGTTTTTAGAAGGGAACCCCGCAGGATATTTACTTCCCTTCTCAGTAGCAGCAACCGCTGCCAAGATGTCATCATCTATCTTACTTTTGGACCTCGTGACTGCTGCAACTAAGTATTTTGATACTGCTGACTTCGCTGCTTCATCAGCAAGCGAATTTCCGACAGCGTGGACCCCCACGCGCTGATGGCCAAGAGTATGAATTACAAACACGAGTGGCAACTTCTCTTTGAGTTCCGCCACTCGGACCCAGATCATTTTATGTTTTATAGTGCTACCTTTGGAATCACGAAATTCATTCTGAATCCAAAAGAACAAGTTCTCATTGTAAGACTGGACACAGTAGTAAGAGTCACTTACGATCAAAGTCGTCACACTCGGATCTGCGTACTCCAATGCAAGCATCAGAGCACGAAGCTCAGCTAATTGTGTGGTGCAGTCTCCAAGCGTCTGCGTGTGCACGACACTGGACTTGAACTCATCGTTCACCATGGCACCGACCACAATGGCGCAAGCGGAAACGTAGGCATGTTTAGAGCCATGCGCAACCTGCGCCGAACCATCAGTGTAAATGATGCAATGGAAATCCTCCAACGGCCGCATTGCTAAAAGAGCAGGATGAACAAATTCATACTGTAAGAACTCCTGCGACCGTAAAGTGGCGTCAAAAATAAACGTGACATCCTGGGATGACAAGGATGCAGCCCATTGAATCCACCGAGGGTGCAAAGCTTTAGAATTTGGTACACTGGCTTTCGTAACTGCCAACATGCGCTTTCCCTGTGACAGGGCACATTCCTTGAGAATTGCCATCTGCACAGCCGTCAAAACTTTCTCCACAGTGGAAAAACACAATTCAGCCGAAGTGTACAAGTGCGACTTGTAAGCCATAGGTACTGTATCTCCCTCATTAAAAGTTAGGTACGTGAAACCTACCGTCCCCGGGACAATTCTTATCACCAGGTTGGTCTGGTTATCACGAGTCTGTAAGTATTCAGAAGCGAGCAAATCAGCTTGCAATGACTGCAGAATAGCTGAATGCTCAGGCAGCCAGCATGATTTGGAAAAAGATGGTTGTATCAAAGCATACAAAGGCTTGATACGTTGGGCATATTCCGGAATGTAAGTCCTTCCGAAATTCAAAAAGCCCAGTAAAGACTGTAATTTTTTCAGTGTTGTCGGAGAGCGCAACTGTGCGCACTTCTCCAGGAAGTGAGGAACCAAGCCATTTCCTTCATTAGTTAGTTCATAGCCTAGAAACAACACTGTGTATTCTGCAATGTGCGATTTTGCTAAATTAAACTTGTAACCCATGTCTGCAAAGTTACAAATAATACTGTTCACTCGACACAGATGCTCCCAAAGTTCGTCGTCTGTGAGATAGATATCATCCACATAGGAACAAGCATCTGGGTCGACCCTCTCCAACAGAGAGACAATGCGTGCGGAAAATACACCAGGACTATTCTTATAGCCCATTGGGAGACGCCGAAACATTTTTTGGACTCCGCCGCATGTGAAAGAAGTCCATTGGGAACTTAGACTGTCCAATGAATGGGCATAAAAACCATTGGAAATGTCAAGCGTGGTTTTGAACCGCTTACGCACAAGACTATTTACAAGGGCAGAGCCGTGAGCATTCTGTACTGCACAGTTACGGCAATGCGAGTTTAAATGCCGGTAATCCAAAACCAAACGGTAAGAGCCGTCCGGTTTGTTTACAGTAAAAAGGGGGTTATTCATCGGTGGCACACACGTTTCAATTACACCTTGATATTCCAATTGTTCAAGGATCGCTGCGACTGAAGCTTTGGCTTCACGTCGTATGGGATATTGAGGTTGAGGCTGCGGCTGAGACCGTAAAGGAATCTCGTGGTTTGGGGACAATTTATCCCAGCCACACTGATTACGGTACACAGCCGGTGCAAGCGCCAGAGCCCACTCTTCTGCAAAGTGCAGCGCTTCCACTCTCGAAACTGTGTTCGCGAAACTGGGGAGGATTACCTCCTCCCCTCGTGGAGCTGCGAGCACAAAAGGTGGGGGGCAGTCAGCCTCCGAAAGCAAAATGTCATATGTAGACGAAAGATTTTCCCAAAATACCCCTTTAACGGTACGCTGTATGTCACCTTTAATTAACAGGACAATTTCAAAAAGTCTATCAGGGGGAGCAACTCTTGTATCTGCTGTTTCAATCACAACATAAGTGTCAGTCGCTGTCACCTTCAGTAGTGGACGGAGGGCCTCTCTCACTATGGTAATCTCTGCCGCGCTGTCCAGCAAGGTCAGAGCCCAAGTCAGATTCCGAAGCCTCGTTCTCACAATCTGGGGCATATCGATGCGCTGTTAAGGCTGCGACTTTCTTCTTGACAAACTGCGGTCTCTGAGGCGTAGAGCCCTCCTGCTTGTCTGCATTGTTGCGCGGGCGGGGCTGACCACGTCCTTGCTGGCCACCCCGGCCCCTGCCGCCCCCTCCACCACCGGTTGACGGAGCCGATGAGTCCTGAAAGGAACGAGGAGAGCGTTGGTCAGAAGCCTGAAAACGTTCAGGTGATTTAATCATCGCGCGGTCGCGCAAATCATAAACCCGTTCCGACTGCGCAGGCAACGGAGACGCAGGGCGCGAAACCTGTGTTTGTTGTTGTTGTTGTTGCTTAGCCTGATTCTGTTTTTTAGGCCAATTTTGTTTTTTGGACTTGGGCTGAGCGTTCGCCTACGAAGACTGTCCCTGGGGCTGCTTTATCTCTTTATCAGAAAAAGACTTAAGCCCGTTGGCATTGCGGCCAACCATTTTATATGCCGCCACAATTATCCTTGCTAACTGACGGGGTTTGTCAGCGTCGGGAATCACCGCCAATGCGTTAGCCACCTGGAAATTCACTGCATCACCCTTGACATTCGCAAGGATCAGATCGCAAACCACCTCAAAGGAGCCACACAGTCGCATACCCAACTCAACCGCTGCCTCCGGTCCGTGATCATCTTGAACACGTTTAAGGACCGAAGACAGGTTGGACAAAGACGGGGAGCCAAAGCACCTCGAATAGACCGCTGCAAAAGTCTTACCCCAAGTTTCACAGTCAACAAGCTCAGGGGCCAAATCCTTCGGCAAAGTAAGCGTAAGAATCCGGTGTTTCTCACCAGGATTCGTATTAGGAAACACAGCCTCCAGCTGGTCGAATTTCTCGGCAAGCCAGAAAGGAAAGTCATCCGTATCCTGGGGCTTCTTGCCCAAAACGGAATTCACCATGACAGGACTGATTTTCAAACCAGCCTGACCTGCTTGAAGCTGCGCACCCCTAGGGGCTGCGCCCTGAACATTACGACTCGTGTAATGAACAAGTGCCCTAATCACCTAATCACTTCAACCGCGACCTTGTGAAGACGTCGCAGGCCACCCACGTTACAAGTGGCGCGATTAGGGTGAGGAGTAAATCCAGCCAAAGCGGGCCAAGGTGTGCCCGGAATGGACAAAGGACCTAACCTCGGAGCGGTTAAAGCGTGTGGTAGGGCGCCACCAAACCAAACTCCATGCTGCCAAACATCAATAGGTACTTCCTGTTCTCTGTACGGAGCATATGCAGCAGGTACAGGTGACGGAGTGTACGAGTGGAACACACCAGAATTCGCGTCCACTGGAGGAAATGTCACCCACGAATAAAACAGTTCGTACGGGTAAGCATGTTCCGCACTCACCACCAGAACCACAGCCAAGCCTTCCAAAGGAACATCATAAGTCCGCAAATGATCACGCACCGCAATGCGACTATGCAGCGGGATGTCCACGGCTTGTGCCATGACTGCACAGGAACGTGAAAAAACAAAGATTACTTTGTAGCACAACTGGGTAGTAATTCAAGGAAACCGTTTTTAGATAGATTCAAGCTTGAAAAGACCTATTTTAAAAATAGGTAGGTTTTTCCGACACCGCCGTTTTCCGGAAACGGGAATGAAGGGGTTAAGGTTTGAATGATATACTACTCGAGTGTCATGATATAAGGCCAACAACGTATGGGTGCCATGTAGCAGGGTTTCCGTTCTCCCACAGAACTGTGCCCAGAGATCTAGAACCTTGGTGAATTAGGGTGACCCAAAACTCACCTTAGTATCAGAAATCCCCTTACCGAGCTAGCTACAGTGTCTCATTGGTAATAACAAACTCCCAATGACTTAGACAAACCAGAACATGAACTTAGGTTACCTCAGGTATCGTGGAACACATGAACACTCTTTCCCTCTGTAATCATTTCAAACCACAACGGGCAGTCAAAGAACACACGTGCAAGTTTGAAATATTTATTTTTCAATGCAAGGTTCTCAAACGCAATATCTTATATAATACCAACATACATATTATAAAAATCAGAGTTATCAGCATAGTCACTAATCCATAGTAAGCGAACGGTGATAGCATATTATAATGCAAATCTATAGAAATCTGTATCACCTATATTTCGCGCACCCTATTTAGCATACTACATTATATCTAAGAAGGTCTCATTTGGGTTTTAGCAGGGCGGGCCCATACCTCTAAATGTCAGCAGAAGAAGATCACATCGTCAGCTACCAACTCTCTGCATGCGAAGCACCATCAAGTGTGTTTTTGCATTCTCGGTAACTCTATCTTAAACCCGCTTAGAGCCCAATGTTGGCAGCAACATTATTTGTGTTATGTCTAATGTGGTGCGAGGATCAAGCCTCCCAGCAACCTTGTGTTAGGTTATTCTTAGAGGGTGCAGTTCTCAGTGTGCAGACAGTGTACCAAGTGTACCAAGCACAACTGATATCAGAGCAATAACATATTATTCTCGAATAAATCACATCTTTCGTCTAGGTTGAAAGCTACAATAACAATTATGTGTCGTGTGCAAACTGAAGCCGAAGAAAAATATGTTGTTTAAACCTTTACTAAACTCATGCTAATTTAACACAATACATAGAAAACCAGTAACTATATGAGAGTATCTATTTTTCATGGCTATTTTTAAGTATCTGCCCTGACGGACACAAGTTGGAACCTGTCCTCTTTTCGGGAGCTTTAAATAGTGCAAACACGACCCAAAGGTATAAGACGAATTTATAAGAGCATAGTCAATTAATCAATCAGCGTTTTTTTAAGTACGCTCAAGTCTCAAGGCGCTGGGTTGTTACAGATTG
Source organism: Lissotriton vulgaris (assembly GCF_964263255.1). Lineage (NCBI taxonomy): Eukaryota > Metazoa > Chordata > Amphibia > Caudata > Salamandridae > Lissotriton > Lissotriton vulgaris. The sequence continues at coordinate 719,277,948 of NC_141687.1, forward strand.
GTTAGCTGAAGAGCCAGGTATTGAGAGCCTTCCTGAAGGTGTTCAGGGTGAGGGCGAGTCTAATGTCTGCCAGGAACTCGTTCCAGGTTTTGAACTCGATGTGAGAGAAGGATCTTCCACCTGCTCTGGCTCTGTGGATGCGCAGGGTTTCGCCAAATGTGAGGTTGGAAGATCAGAGATTTCTTTTGGGTACGGGGAAGTTGATTCGGTCGTTGAGGTATTTGGGTGCGGTTTTGTGTAGGAATTTGTAGACATGGGTGAGGATTTTGAAGGTGACTCTTTTCTCCACGGGGAGCCAGTGGAGCCTTTGCAGGTGTTGGCTGAAGTGTTCATGCCGGGGTATGCCAAGGAGGAGTCGAGTGGTGGTATTCTCTATCGTCTGGAGTTTTCAGAGAAGGAACTTGCTTATGCCGGCGTATAGTCCGTTACCACAGTCCAGTCTGCTGGTGATGAGTGCGTGGGTGACCGTCTTTCTTGACTCCGAGGGGGATCCATTTGAAGGTTTTCCAGAGGATGCGGAGGGTGTTGAAGCAGCAGAAGGTGATGGCGTTGACCTGTCGGTTCACGGTGAGGGATGAGTTGAGTATAATGCCAAAGTTTTCAAGGTTTTTGGCGTGGTTTGAGGGGGTCAGTGGGTTTCCGGGTGCATTCGGCCACCCATGCGGAAGGGGTGTTTCCGAGGATGGGGACTTCTGTCTTCTCTGCGTTGACGTTTAGGGAGCTGTTGGTCATCCAGAATGCGACCTCGTGCATTCTTTTCTGGAAGTTGAGTCTGGCGGTGGCGGGGTCGTTAGTGAGGTAGAGGATGTGCTGGGTATCGTCAGCGTAGGAGACGATGTTAAGGCCGTGTTGTCGGATGATGGCCATGTAGATGTTGAAGAGGGTTGGGCTCAGAGATGATACCTGTGGGACTCCACAGGTGATTCCGTGGGGTCAGAGAGGAAGGGAGGTAGTCTGATTCTTTGGCTGCGTCCAGTGAGAAATGATCGGATCCAGTCTAGGGCTGTTCCTTGTATGCTGGCGTTGTGTAGTCTGGTGACTAGTGTACGGTGGGAGACGGTGCCGAAGGCTGCTGATAGGTCGAGTAGGATGAGGGCTGAGGAGTGGTCTTGGTCCAAGAGGGTGCAGATGTCATCAGTGGCAGCGAGTAGGGCAGCCTCTGTGCTTTGGTTGCTTCGGAAACCGAAGTGGGAAGGGTCGAGGATGGTATTGTCTTCGATGAATCGTGTCAGTTCCCTGCTGACTGTTTTCTCTGCAACTTTGGCCGCGAAGGGGAGGAGCGAGATGGGCCGGTAGTTCTCGAGGTCGGTGGGGTCAACTGTGGGCTTCTTGAGCAGGGGCCTGACTTCTGCGCATTTCCAGTAGTCTGGGAAGGTGCCTGTTTCAAAGGTGGTGTTGATGGTGCGTTGTACTAAGGGTACGATGGCGGCTCTGTGGTAGATGTGTAGGGGGCAAGGGTTGGTGGGGGCCCCTGGGGGGATGCTTTTCATGGTTGAGGAGATGTCTTCAGCTGTGAGCGGCGTCCAGGTGGAGATGGCGGGCTGGCTGGTGTGTCTGGGGGCGGGTGGGATGTGGAGTCAGGTGGAAGGTCGACAAAGTTGTCGTAGAGGTTTTGATCATGAGATGGAAGTAGGTTCCAAGCTTGTCGCAGAGGTCTTGGGACAGGGTGATGTCTGTGGCTTCGCTGCGAGGGTTGGTGAATTCCTGGATGACAGTGGAGAGTTCTTTGGAGTTGGTGGAGTTGGCGAGGATTTTGTTGCTGATGAAGGTCCTGTTCGTGGTTCTGATTTGGTTGTGGTAGTCCATCATGACATCTTTGTTGGTGGTGTGATTTTCTGGTGTCTTGGTGTTTCTCCAGTTCTTCTCCAGGCGTCTGGCTTCTTGGAGATCGGTGGTGAACCAGGCGGCTTTCCTAGGGCTCTGTTTGTCGGGCTTGCGCAGCAGGCGAGCTTGTCCACGCAGTTGGAGATCCAAGTGTGGAGTTCTCAGGCTGCGATGTTGGCGTTGGGTGCCAAAGTGTAGTTTAGTCGGGTGAGGGCGGAGTTGAGATGGTCGTCGGTGACCTTGCTCCAGTTTTTCCAGTTGCATTACTAACCAACACATTCATTTTGTTAGGCACGGGGCGATTAAGTGATTTGCCCAGAATCGCAGGATGTTGAGTGTCCCTGCCGAGACTCAAACCCGATTTTCCAGCTTCGAGGTTGACTGCTCTAGCCGTTATGCCACATCCTCTCCCCTCATCCGCCTTAAAATATACTAATTTTTTATCTAGTTTAGACTTCCCTTTTGTATGGTGGTCACACCTGTTTGCCTCACTTATAAGATGTAAATGTTTACCGATATACGCAAAGTTATATTTAATAATTTTTTACACAATTTGTCTTTAAGGGAGGCATTCAAACATAATCTGACAGTTTCATTTGTAACACATACACTATCAGTCTTTCGACTTTCTTGATAGCCTAAAGACTGAGTTTTGTTGTTATAATAAGATTTCATATAATAAAATGAACGACATTCATGTACTAATGTGAATGAGACACTGACTATGTTAAATTAATAACATATACAAGAATGAATTACATATGGTTTATGCTAACATGTCATAACCCTAAAGAAGCAAAATACTAGTCGCAACCACTTGGCTATGTTTTTTTTGGAAACATTTCTCTTTGATGAATTCATAGAGCATGATTCACAAAGTAGTAAACCTACACTTCGAAATGTACACACACTTGCACGTGTAAAATTATTACTTTTTGGATTTCACAAATATTCCCAGGAAGATGCATGGAGAACTACCCCATATGCAGGTTTTCAGCTAATTCCTGGAAGGTCATGTAATATTCCCAGCTGCATCCCATTTCCACTTTCTGGATATATCCATAGCAGAGAATTAGTGAATGCTGACAAACAGCCGTGTGTGGGCATTCATAAACTTCCAGGGTTACCCATCCCCATACAACCAATTTCCCATGCCCTGAGTGGGATTTATCAGTGCAGGGAGCTCTGCACCCGTGGCAGAGATCTCTGCAAATGGAAATATAATTCTCTTTGCAAATTCCTGGCAAGTATGAAAATGGTAGTTTCCTGTAACAACAAAATAAACTTTTGTGAACAGGGTCCACAATTGTTTAATTAAGTGCTAAGAGGATGAATAATCTAAAATTTGAAAGACTGATTGGAATATAAATTATTATTAGAACTTACTGGTTACAGTTGACATATCACTCTTTCCTGTATCTTATTGTTAATTCTATTCTTGTTAACAATCGTTAATGTAAATGCGTTATCCTGTCATATATTTGTCACTTGTTTTCATTGGTACCTTCGGTCTTTGAAATATCTAAAGAATTGGGGTGCACTCACTGATATTTCTATATTTGAATGAGATTTACTAACTAAACCATATGCGTTGTGCTACACTACATGCTCGTGATGGCTAACACAGTCACAAATCAGTAACAGAATGCAGGTGCCGACCTGCAAGCAGTGTGCACTGTTCCCTGGAAAACTATATTCCACTAAATGAGTAACAAAAATTGATCAAGTAATCTACTTAGCTGTATTTGTATTTTTACTTTTGTTTCAAAAACAATTCACATAAGTCAAACAATTACATCATTGTCTTTGCCTATGTTGTACATATTCATAAGCATACACGTATTCTCTCTAGGTATATATCCATATACAGTCATATTTGACATTGTGACGTAAACACGTTTCTAATGATACCAGAAATCACGAAAATACATAGACTCAAATAACCATGAGATTGTAAGTTTCATAGAATCCGTTTTTGAAACAAAAGTAAAAAAACAAATACAGCTAAGTAGATTACTTGATCAATTTTTGTTACTCATTTAGTGGAATATAGTTTTCCAGGGAACAGTGCACACTGCTTGGAGGTCGGCACCTGCATTCTGTTACATTCTGTCTTTGGCCATTGACAATGATATTGATCTTGACAATTACCATACCAGCGGTCTTGGCCCACCATTAATCACCTCCATGCACCAATGTATTCCTGAGCATGAGACAAAATGTGGTTCATACTTTCCCAATATATGATTTATAGCCTCCTGTTTTCTCCCAGGCTCTCATTGACTATCTGGAGCCAATGATGTGCACAGGAAGTCTTTTCAATTGCTCTTGAGATTTTCCTTCCTTCCATACATACACTTGAAGATCAATGCTTAGTTACACCTGTGGCTACGTTATGTGGTGCCAGATGGGAGCCCAAACCTCTCCTTCACCCTTCCTTCGAATTTGGAACTTACACAGGTGTAATTTCAGCAATGTATGGAGAATAGGGAAGGAATACGAGAGAAAAACCGTATCCTGCTAAGTGGACTTCGCTTCTTCATAGATGCTGGTATGCCCTCTTCCTTGGCCTCCCTGATTACCTAGTTCAGCGCCTACAGGTGGTACAGAACTCTGCCGCCCGGGCTATCTTTGGCCTGCGTAGACGAGCCCGAGCTTCCGGGCTGCTGCAGGCGCTACACTGGCTGCCTATCCGGAAGCGGATCCAGTTTAAATCCCTGACTCTGATGCACAAAGCCCTGTTTGGATCAGGGGCTGGATACTTGTGGCGGAGACTGGCCTTTTATCGACCAGTCCGCTCTTTGCGCTCGGAATCCCTTTACAAAGCGGTGGTCCCTCGGGTGAGGAAGGCCCGCACGGGAGGGCGCTCTTTCAGCTGCAAAGCTCCACAGCTGTGGAACTCGCTTCCTCTTTCGCTGCGCAGCACTGCCAATTTGTTCCAGTTCAGGAAGAGCCTGAAGACCTGGCTTTTTAATCTTTAGGCTGTTCTTATTGTTTCAGTTTCAGTTCTTTTTCTCATTCTTTTTGCTGTGTTGTGTTATTTTTATTCTGAGCTGCAGGTGGAAAGCGCCGGGACACTCTTTTCGAGTAGCCGTGCGCTATACAAGAACGCTGTAACATAACATAACATTCTATTGTTTACCTTCTAGGGACCAGGCTAGAACATGTAATTAATGGTGGGCTGGACAACTGAAAAGTGGGTTGGTCGTCATGCGATATCTTTTGCAATGTTACCTGTGATTGGGCAAATTGTAAATAGTGGGTGTTTGTCCAGAATGTGATTTTTGGCATAAAAGACGATGTCTCGCCTTACGAATTTGAGCAGTCTCTAACAAACCTACTTGTGTTGTACTTCGTAGACTTCTGTTCCTGGTTGCAGCCAATAAATTTGATCTTTGACGTCACCGAGAAGTATCCCGTGTCTCTGTATTCTAAGACAGGTGAACCCGAAGATTTTGGGCATGCCCCTGGCGCCGCTGGGTTCTAAAACCCGGTTCTTCAGGCTGTCCCAGCAAACACAAGAAAACCAAAAATGGGCATTAAACCACCTAACAAATGGTTCAACTGTCTTTTTGCAGAGCAATCTAAAATGCACATTGTGCAGGTCAGAGTCGTTAAAAGATAAACTTCCTTGTGAAAGATTGGTAACAAAACAGCTGTCAAGTTTCCTGGAAATCAATAACCTACTGGACGTCTCCCAAACTGGTTTTAGATCAAATAACAGTACCGAGACAACGCTCTTGGCTGTGATGGACGATATTCGAATGCAGGTTGATAAAGGCAAAACGGTCGCCCTAATACTACTTGATTTATCAGCGGCGTTTGATACAGTTTCTCACAAACTGCTAATACATATGCTAGCCGCAAAAGGAATACAAGGTAAAGCCCTGAATTGGCTGGAGTCTTTTCTATCGAATAGATCCCAGTCCATTTGTTTAGGTAACTTTACCTCTACTCCTCGGAAGATCAAATATGGGGTGCCTCAGGGAGCAACATTGAGCCCAACATTGTTCAATGTATATGTTTCCTCATTGGCGTCGATAGGCAAGAAATGGGGCATCAATATCTGCTCTTACGCTGACGATACTCAGCTGATGGTAACCCTAAATGGTGCAAATGACGCCAAAAATAGACTGCATAACTGCTTGTCAGAGCTATCCAATTGGATGCATGGCCACTATTTGAAACTAAATGCTGACAAGTCAGAAATCCTCCTTTTCGGCGGAGCAAAACAGCTTTGGGCTAATTCTTGGTGGCCAAATACCTTAGGCACTCCACCAAATCCAACTTCGTCTGCTAGAAACTTGGGAATCCAGATGGACACTACTCTGTCTATGAAACACCATGTCACCACAATATGTGGCAAAGGATTTGCCATACTAAAAATGTTGAAACGGGTCTTTCCCTGGATTCCACTGAAATGCAGACAGATCCTAGTCCAGTCTCTACTAGTTAGCAGGCTGGACTATGGTAATTCGCTATTTGTTGGTATGTCGGACTATTTATTTTCAAAACTACAATTGGTCCAGAATGCGGCAGCTAAAGCTGTCTGCAACAAAAGAAAGTATGATTCAGCTACCAACTGCTTGAGAGCCTTACACTGGCTGCCTATGAGACAAAGAGCTTCTTTCAAAATGCTACATTGCTCATAAAACTTTACACAATACTGGTCCTTACATTCTGCGGAATAGAATTAAGCTCTATGCTCCAGCGCGGAACTTACGCTCACAAGCCTCAGCCAAAGCAGCCACCACACGGATCAAGTTATCCAGGATGGGTGGACGCGCCTTTTCGCACATTGCTGCCAAATGTTGGAATGATCTGCCCATCGACCTCCGACTTACGGACTGCTACCCTATCTTTAAGAAAAAATTAAAAACTGCATTATTCCCTATATCAGAATAAACAGTGGTCTCTGGTAATTGCCCATGGTTTACTGCTCAATATTGCAGCGCCGTGATATCCTGGTTGGATGAATGTTGCGCTTTAGAAGTACACATAACAATAACAACAATACAGGAAAGGCTACCACAAATGCCAGAACAATACAAAAAAATATGACTAAGCAAAGGCAAGTCAAGTCAACAAAGATTTACTTCGATATAAAATATCTTAAAAGCAATTATACAATTAAAAAACACATTTCATAATAAATACAATTAAAATAAACGTCAATAATCATTGTTACAATAAAAGAGTAAAAATGTATTAAACTGTATCAGCTTTGTTTAAAGACTAGAAAATTAATAATCGTGCATATTCACTGTAGGGCTTTTGATCTTATCAGCCAGGCCCAACTTAAGAATTTTGCCACCCCACAGACTAGAGTTGTATTGACATCCGTTTGAAGGATTCTGAGGGCAATAGAGTGGTTCCTGATTTGAAGCTCTCAACACACAGGTTTTAACCATTTCATTGTAGGTTTAGTATAGGCTGGACATGCAAAAAAGAGATGTGGGATATTTTCAGCAACACCTACACAGTGAGGGCAATCAACAGGAGTTTGGTGGGGAGGGCTCCATTTACTCGTGCGTTCATGTACCAAATCTGAATTGGATAAAGAGAGCCCTATCTCTCGGTTTCTGAATGAAGTCGAGGTAGAGCTCAAGGCTCAAGGCGAGGCACCAACTTGTGTTGGCGAAACTCGTCGGTCAGTCTACCTAAATTAGGATCTCTATGTTCCTGGTCGTCGATCCATGCCCAAAATGCTCTCTTAGTTTCTCTTTTGGACAGCGGGATCCCTGACTCCCATACAGTTTTAAGGCCAGTGACCGTGAGGAGCTTTTTTACGTTTACCAGCCAACCAATCTCATGAGATCCTTGTAAGTTCATGACTTCTCTAAGGCCATCCACATATCTAGATAACTCAGGGGTGCGCCCCAATAAAGGAGAGGGTGCAAGATAATCAAATCCCTGATTGAACAATGACCCAGGTCACTCAAAAGCGGCTTAGTGGGGGTCCCCCTAGGTAACGAAACAAGTTCTCTAAAGAACATGCCCGTGACAAGCCCATCTATTTTGCCAAAGCCCCAGAGCTCGGCTCCATATAGTCCACAGCCACAGCCTTTGCAGCATAAATCTCCAGGGCTGGGGCAATCGGCCTAGAAGAAGAGGCGCAATGTTCCCTCCCTATCATGCCCACAACCCTCTTATGGCTTAAGGCCATTTTCTTAATGTGTGGATGCCATTTCAGGTTTTCTGATATTCTAATCCCCAGATAATCGAAAACTTTCACACGCTCTAAGGGTACATCATCAAGTAAAAGAGTCGATTTGGACGACCTACTAGGATTGAAATAAAGGAGCTTCATTTTCGAAGTATTGATTACTAAGCCCCTCTCTTTACAAAAAAGGCAGAACCGATCTAATAACTTCTGTAATCCCGCTGGGGTTTTTGATATCAGCAGTGTGTCGTCCGCAAAAAGTAATGCAGGGACTTTATCACCTGCCAGCACGGGAGCGTCGGCGTCAATTTCCGATAGAAAGGAAACAACCCTGTTCACAAACAACGTGAACAGGGTTGGCGCCAATACGCATCCCTGGCGGACACCTCTGTTTACGGGAATTTTATCCGTTTTTTGTTCCTGGGTGCCCCATCTAATGCGGGCATAGTTTCCATCGTGCATACGGGCCAGGAGATTCAAGATGGGCGGGGGAAAGCCCATCTCCTGTAAGACCAGCCATAGGCGGTCTCGGGGAATCAGGTCAAAGGCGGTCTTTAAATCAATAAATGCTAAATAAATACCGCCAATGGTTACCACCTTCCAATATAGGAGTACCAGTCTGAAGGCCTGGTCTATCGTACTTGTGCATGCCCTAAACCCTGCCTGGAATTGTGAAATAATATTATTCTCCTTGGCCCAGGAAAGGACCCTGCCGACCACCTTCTGACCGGAGTCAATAAGACTTATTGGGCGATAGTTGGCAGGGTCCCCCCTGGACCCCTTCTTGAAAATAGGTATCCCTTCTGCTCCTTTCCAGGACTCTGGGACTGGAGATCCTTCTAGCAAGGCATTAATCAGGAATGCAAAATAGGTTGCCCATTGGTCGGCGTTTGCTTTAAATAAATCACCCGGTATACCATCTTGGCCCGAAGCCTTAGCTGTAACAATTTTGTTTATGGCCACCACCACCTCTGTTTTCCCAATGGGGTCAAAGGTGTCCAAGGAGATCGTAGTGGATGCCGTCGGGCGACTAAGGGGCCCAGAACTCTCCAAAATGTAATTTCCTGCGTAGAGACTCCTAAATGGTCAAACCACTCCCTATCAGTAATATGGTTAGGGATTTGATCCGGTTCGCGGCTATTAGACCTTCTTAGCAGGGCCCAGAAGAGCTCGCCATTCTTAGATTGGCTCGCCGTTTTTAGTCTAATCCAATGCGATTCTTCCCAGGCCCTTTTCGCCTCTAGAATGGCTTGTCTATACTGTAGTCTTGCCATACGCACCTCAACAGTATTGTGGTATTTAATGGCAAGTATCAATGCTGTCTTTTTCCTTCGACAATCCTTATTAAACCACTTCTCCATTGGCTTAGTGGTCAGGGAACACTTTTTAAGAGACGGGGCCTCTATAAAGAGTGAACCCATCAAATCAATTGTTTCAGCGTGAATTGTCTCCACCGCTGGGGACCCAACCTCATTCGTGCAAACAACAGAAAGCTTAATGGTCTGATCTCTTAGAATTTCCCCTAGAGCTGTATTTTTCTGCTCATTCAGGACAAATTTTGGTAATTTAAGAAACCTTTGGCAATTGGATGGTATAATAGACTTTGTTAGCATCCCAGGACTAATGGCAGGGCAGTGCTCCCTATTTTGCCACAGTTCCACCATGGAAAGAGATAGAGGATTATGATCACTATCAATAGATGGTACAATAATCATATCGCTCACATATTTCCATAGCCTCTTATCAACCAAAATATAATCAATTCTGCTCGGGCAGGACAACCTATGATATGTATTAGCTCCCATAACATCGGAAGGTGTGCGCCTGTTAACAGCTCTTAAACCATATTCCAACGTCCGGGCATTCATTTGAATGACCACCGGGGACCATTTCTTCACTGGGGGAATCGATAATGAAGGTATTCCCCATCTTGCATCTTCATCGTGGATTCCCAAAGTGTCATCAATTGCCAGGGGTTCGAACGAACAGTTTAGTTCGCCAGCAACCAAGATAAGGGAATCAGAGGGAGAAGAAAGGAGTACTTCAGACAAGATGGAAATAGTAGAAGATTTGGCCCCCCCTTTTGTGCCTCTTGCATAGATGTTGAAAAGTTCCAACTAAGCAAAGGATATTTGCAAATCCACAAACCACATAAATGGGTTTACCAAGAACTACCTAACCCAGATGACCTGATGATTAACCCTGGGCAAAGCACTATGCTACACTCGTGTAGTTTGCGATGTTCCCGCTACATCCCACTACGCGATTTGCACATAGCAAGGTGCAAACATGCGCAGCATAGTGTAGCGTAGTGCAGCAGTAATTTTTTGCTTGCTCGCGGTCCTCAACGTCAAGTTGGCGACCGCGAGCAAGCAAAATGACATCCCGGCGAGACTTTTTCCTCGTTCGCGATCAGCAACATCAAGTTGCCGATCGCGAGCGTAGAAAATAAACCTCCTGGAAGATTCTCAACGTGGGGAGGTCAGGTTTCTCATTGCGGGTGGGTGCGTAGGCTCACGACCGCTCTAAATGAGAAACTTCCAGTCAGCGTTGAGAAAGCTGCAGCTCGAGTAAAAATCTACTTGAGTGGCAGAAAACTACAGCTCGCACTGTGCAAGATGCCGTTTTCAATGATTGCACAGTGCCGGATGCTTGTCCGCACTGTGCAATCATTGAAAACGGCATCTTGCACAGTGCAAACAGGGTACTACGCAGTTCGCGTAGTGCTACGCGTAGTTCGCCGAGTAAAAAGTGCACTTCGCATAGCTACACGTAGCGATACTTCGCAAACTACGCCCAAGGTTACTGATGATTACCTGTTGTTCATCACAACAACATTCTGAAGATCTGCTGGATTCCTTCAAGATCAGCAACATCTTAAACTCCGAACTAAATAACCCTGAAATGACTTACTATCCCCAACCACATCTTGTTTCAATCATTTTTAACCATCTTCGTAGCCTAAGACATCCTAGATTTGCCTTATAAGACAAAAGCATCTTGTCTGTCCATGGAACTGTGCCAGTTGATAGTTATTAACTAAATCCTGCCCTATATTATTGGAGCTATCACAAACATGATTACTGCTTTACTCAAAAGGGAAGTGGTCACTTGCCCCCTGAAACATGACATCTCTGCCACTCTTTGAAAAACACAATAGACAAAATGATCTTGTCAAATTATTGCCACATGGCTAAGCCACCATAGTCGAGCAAGATTGGTTGGTTTTATCATGCCGTGCTGTTACGCTCCCTGATGTGGAAGGATGGAGGAGAGCATACCCACCCTCTGTTCCACCTCCAGCCTCTACATAGATACTTTGACCAAGACAGAGACAAGGGATGGCAAGGGATGGCAACTTCTGTTCTGTCTTTGCTTCGATGACCTGCAGTTGGAGTCTACAACTGATATCATAAAATAATGTATCTACTGAAGTGGCCCTCAAAAACAGTCAGACACTCCAGTGCTTTTCAATGAATATTTAGTGTTTCACCATTAATTCATTATCAATATCACATCAGAAACCAGGAGATAAGAGAAAGCATGTCTAGCCACCTTCAGCATTCTAGGAATCTACTAGATAAAGATATTAGCAGGGCACAAAAATAGTGCGAATTAATCCCAAGATGTACAATAGCTATATTACACAAGGGAGCGAGAACTCCTAGGCAGTCACCCCTGCAACCATTTTGGGTCCATCCTGGACAAAACTAGTCCGGCACAAGCTATGCATTGCGTGATAGTGCTTACATATGTCCTTTGATAGGGTGGCCAGAATTTTAAAGCAAAAACAGGGGACATTTCACAAAAATAGAAGAAGGACTACAATTTTACGTCAAGCGAGCGCACAGAATGACAGCGCTCTTCAGTAAATTTTAAACCCAGTAGCTTGCCTGTGAATTAAATTGCTCTCTTGGAACAACTGTTAACTATTCCAGCTTTGTAAAACATAAAAAACACACCTCCCCCCATTTTTAGTCGACCCTCTCCAAAAACAGGGACATGAGCTAATTCTGCTCAGAGACAGACACTGCGAATACAATCAGTCATACTTTTTGCACATTCCATTTCATTTGAGCCCATGTACAATTTGGACATGAAAATCATGTGTTTTTTTTAATGAAGGGTCATTGCAACAATAAGCATGTCAAGATTAACAAAGTTTCTTTTTTTTCTTAAAAAGGGGGAAACAGGAATGTTCCTGGTTGAGTTTTACAAACAAAGCACCGTTGGTGAGAAATATCAAACATTTCTGCAAAAGACGCAAATTGATGACATCATTGACTACTCCAATGCCGTCCAACATTGCATCGTCCCTGGTGATAAAGTGCTGGCTCCCTGGGAAGATGAACTCATAAGATATGGCCCTGGGACTGTCACACAGGGCATTGAGACAAGGGATCCCTTAAGAGGTATGAGGAATAAGAAACAACATTTATTTTGGTTTTATATTCCCACAAGTCCATCACATGCTTACCTTCAGTTTCAAGCAAAGACACGTATTGCTGCTGAAGAATGACATCTGACCAAAGTATGAGAAAAAAGCATCTTTGTAAATGGAAACTTGTTTTTCCTCTCAAATCCAGCTGTGTGTATATTAGACTAGATGAACCTGTTTGGAGAGCACACTTCAGACCTTTTTTAGGTAACTCCAGTAGGAGACACCCTCATTTCCCCAGCTGACACCTGTTTCATCTGAGAATAAGGACCTGATTTAGTGTATGGTGGATGGGATACTAAATAACAAACATACACAATATCCTGTCCACCATATTACAAATGCATTGTATCCTCTGGCACGTGTTACATGGGAGATAGGTTATCCTTCATGCGTGTGACGGAGTATCCCATTTGTCAAACTCGTAATCAGGAACCTCATTTTGTCAAGGCTGAAAATATGCATAAAAGTTACAGTCAAAAGCCAACTCATATAAACAATGGACAACTATTATATTGTGCTAGAAATAATTAATGTAATTCCTAATAAATCCAATATACTAAATATTCGTATTGCTTTTATAGCCAATATTATAAGGGCCATCATTTGAAGTCCCACTATGTGGATCTGATATATGTGCAATCTAAACTGATGGTGAAATATCAGTGGACAGTAAATAACAAAGTCCTGCGGTGCGTCCCAATTACTCAGATGGAATCGATTCTATCTGTAGATTGGTATGGAAGGAAACAACTAAAATCAAAACAAAGCGAAAGCGCTCAAAATGTTTTGCAAACTACGAATAAGACATTAAGATGTTCATGTCATAGCAATTGGTCACTGTACCAATCTAGACATATTTCGGCCTGCTTAAGGTTCAAACCACTGTGCACCTGGTTAATGGCTACAAAGTTGAGAAAATGGTAACTATGTCTAAATAAGCGGCATTTTTGTACCTGGCTTTATCTAACTCCATGGTGTTATCTAACACCAAGCCCTCCTTCACCAGACTTATTAATATATCTTTAAACAATGGAATTTTGGTGGTAGCCTGTATTTATCTAGCACAGACAAGAGTTCAAAGAACCTCCCAATCACCCTTGGGTGAAAGAGGAAAAGTGAGAGCAGCCTTTCAAAGCACTGTGTAAAAGGAACTGAACAAGACTCCTTATTACAACCGGAGTGACCTAAACTGTATCAGCAGATAGAAAAGTCCCTACAGATCCCATGGCTGGCATATGTGGCACATAGCTTGCTGCTGTCAATGGGGAGGCCGGATATGTTTGTTAACATCTCAAACACAACTCGTGCAGATGGAAAATGGGTTGAATCCGCACTCATGGACAAGCTCAGGTCAGAACGCGAGGATGTTGCTCTAACAAAACATTCTATGCGACACACGCTGTTGGTAAAAACAGTTAGTAGTATCGAACCTTATCTGACGTGTGATAAACCTCGCCATCATTGCCCATTGTTGACCCACTTTAGGTTAAATTTATTTCACCGACTGGTCCCTTTTAACCGGGGCTGTTTTAAACAATCAGATCTGCCCCCCTGTAACTGCGATAATATCTTGATTAATGACACATTACATGTGGTTATGTTCTGCCCAAAATGTAATTACCTGCGTCACAATTTTATATGCTCAATTTTATTACCTCTCAATTTTAAGCAAGTTAGGCCAGTCTTACTCTTCTTACAGCTGCTGAATTCCCCTTTTACCAGTTTTGTTCTTGTATCTTTTCTGGTGGGAGTTTTAAAATATGAATTGTCATGACACTGATATTTTGTATGTTGCGTTTAAATGGTTTGTCTTTTGTGATTTTATCCATAAAATTGAAAAAAGATTATGATAATGATGATAATGTATCAGCAATTTAACTAAAAATAGGAAGGTTCTGCTGATGTACCTCTTGGGAAGCACCCGCAGCTGCATTTTAATGATAATGTACAAATAAACGTTTTTGATAATTCTAAAGTAGACCATGCTAAGACTTCTGTAAGGTGTTGTTTTCTTTGAGGAAAACACATATTATGTATAGTGGTGTGCATAATTATAATGTCGGCAAAATAGATACTGCTTCACGAAAATGTGACATTTTATTTTACTTTGTACAATCACTCTGTTCGTGAAATTAATTTGCAATAAAATGCTTACATTGATATGATCCCACATAAAGTAAATTTCTGTTGCTTTGCCAGCAGAATACATTTAAGAAGCTCTGAAGAAGGTTTCAACTATTTTGCAAAAAAAACAAATAAGCAACCAGTCAACTTGCTATTGTCCTGTCTTGCACAACCTGTTAATGCTGCTCTTTTCTCCTACAGTTGTTATGAGAGTGATGACATTCGTAGTGCTCTTCCTTACAAGTTTATGCAGTGTGCATTACCTAATTATGGCATTGGTGTTTATGCCAACTATTTTTTTAACACACATTTACATTTTCTTGTAGTAACTGAGGATGAAGAAATCTCAGTCAGCTTTTGGAACGGTAAGAAAGCTAAAGTGCCATTGGGCGTGGCCATCTGGACTCCACCCACTGAATGGGAGAGGATTGTGAGGATGCTCCACTTTCCGTTGTCCAGTAGGCATCAGGAGTTCAAGGTACCTATGCCAAGCACTACCACTTATGTGCGGAAAGATCGCTTTACCAGTGCTCCCTTTCACGCGTGCCATGTAGACAGCCTCTACCGGCAGAGATGGCCATGTAGCTTTGTATCTTCTCACTGCAGCCATTCGCTCACTGGCTGCCATGCTCCAATGCATACTGGGTGTTCCTGCTGCTCACACTCCAAGTGCAACGATTGGTGGCCCCTGCCACCCACAACAACCATTCACATCAAAAACAACGGCGAAGCAGGGCCTGATGCCAGGCCTGTGCAACTGCACAAAGACCAAGAAAGGCCAAAAACCAAGCCTGTTGTTTCTTCTTCATCATCATCTGCTTCCTCTGCCTCATCTGATGATGACAGTGAGAGCGACAATGAGACTTGCTTAACGAGGAGTACAATGGTGGATAGTGCTGTCAACACAGATTACAGCCTTTGGGAAAAGCCTAGAGCTAAATCAGAAGATGGCAAAAGAGCAGATTGGAAATACTGGAAAAGAAGTCACCCTGAGCCTCATCACCGGAAGCCAGGTATTAGCCAGAAAAATATGAAGTTGATTTTAGTAAATGTCTTCAGTTTACGAAACCTGAGCAATTTAATGGCCACTGAATTTGTGATTTGTTAAGAAACAGACAAACATATTCCATAGTTCTTTGACATGGAAATTGAATGCACTTTCTACTTGCCGCATTCATCATGCTTTGCACTGAGCAGGATTGTGAACACACTGAAATGCTCTGATTCAACCCAGTGCAAGAGGACAGTGACGTAACCACAACCCTACCTTATGTTGTTCTCTGAGACATAATCCACATTCTTCGTCAATATGTTCAGTAAAAAGAGGAAACATCTCAGCTAAAAATAACATTTGATATCAAAGTGAAATGTTTTTCCTTTGGTTTAAAATATTTTCAAGTATAAGGAAAAATGTGAGCAAATACACAAAGGTCATGGTATCTATTAAACGTTTTTATGTAATGATATAAGCTAAAGCAGAAAGCATTAAAAGGTTTATGTTTCAACTGTGAAACCCCAACAACATTGATACTCTTCTTATTTACCTATAGGCCTTAGAAAAAATCATCAGTATCCACTCTGCCCAATTTCTAGGTATTTTGTTTTCACAGTAAAAATTCCAAAGCTCATAAAAATGGGGCAGGCACAAAAACATCATGCACTTGGTGCTCTAACTTAAGGCTTTGCCAGTCACCTCTGCTCCCAGTATGGTTTGCAGTGGTCAACAGTAGCGTCTGGTGACATTAGAAAGTGGTGAGGCGCAAACTGATTTGCATACTGCACCGTAGTGAGCAAGCACAGGGGGCGAGCCCGAACCCCATAAGGGGGGTTTGGGTGGGTTACAACCCCCTCCCCCCCGAGAAAATTTTGAAAAAAGAGAAGAAAAATTGTGCATTTTCAAGCAAATTTGAGAAAGCAAGAAGGTTAATAAAGCAATTGTGAAAGTGCAGTTATTACATTAATAGATGGCATAACATAGGTAGCTGCTTATTCTGTATAACCACAGAGCTTCATACATTCCGTCCTATTACGCTCAGGTGCTGAATTCAGACTATAAGACTTTCATGAAAATCTCAGCTCTAAGAGTAGAAGAAGTTACACAGCAGTTGGGAAACAGCCTTCACAAAGCATTGGGAACCACGCCATACCTTTACCACATTTCCATTAGAACGCATGTGACTATCACGCATGTCTTTCCACACAGATGAAAGTGTTTAGGTGAAACAAAATGTGAAACAAGAAGTTACACAGCAGTTGGGAAACAGCCTTCACAAAGCATTGGGAACCACGCCATACCTTTACCACATTTCCATTAGAACGCATGTGACTATCACGCATGTCTTTCCACACAGATGATAGTGTTTAGGTGAAACAAAATGTACTTGATCAGTAAAATCTGTGTAGTCTCCAAATAGAACAAACACTAGAAAACTTTTAAAAACAGAGATAACAATGCATTTCTGAGTATCCAACAAATACTGTGGGAAAAAACACAATGCTTCAATTCTTTCCTTGCAGTTTGCATGCAGCTCTCAGATGACAGTTAATAGCTCACTTTTGTATGTTAGGATGTTAACTTACAAACTACAAGTAACAAAAGGATCTCTGACAAAAGCAGTGACTCACCGACCGATTTACATCATGCACATGTTGTGATCTGCATCAGGTACAAGATAAGATTTAAAGGCCTGTTTACAGAGAGGCAGGACTCGGAAGGATCCAGTAAACAAGGAATGCCCACGAGAGAGATGTACTCAAGCTGGACAGCCCAAAGCAATTAAAACCAGATAATAGAAAGCAGGCAATTGTCAGTTACAAACTACAAAGACAATGGTAAGCAATAGGTGAATGAGTATGAAACAAACAATCATTCTTTCTGCAACACTTCTAAATATGTGGATTTTTGTGAATTAAAGGAGCTTTCAGGACTTTCATGGTAAGTAGAACATGTTCAGCCTCTTCCTAGATCTAACCACGACAGCGGGTTAGTAATTCACCCTGCTAAAACCGAGAATATATTTTCTGTTTCGAATTCAGTTAGAGCTGAGCTGCATCTTGGATTTGTTAACTAGTGTAATGCGAGGCACTCTGTGCTTCTGTCATCTATCGGGCACAGGCACAATTTGCCATCCAAGCTGTCGAGCCACACACAGGCCCCAACTCTGAGTCAAGCAGAGCAAAATTACTGAATGGATTTTCACTCAGCCTGATCCAGGATAGGTAGCTTTTTGCTCACTTCATCAGTGAGTGAGGGTGCCTGTTGAACTGACAGTTGTGTGTATTGCATCCCTGCTGACAGACTGGGGAAGCAGCACGTGGCAGGCAGCTAGAAACACACAGGGCAGAGTCTGCTGGGCTTGCCACTGCCCCCCACATGCCCTTGGGCCTCGGCTGCTGTTGCTACAATGCCATGGTAACCTCTAAGAGCGTCCCTGTCCTGTGTCCTGGTGGATCACATGCTCGTGCTGCAGACAGGGCAGTTAGAGTCAAACGGACCGTGCCTGTCAGAGAGCAGGTGTGCTGCTACCTGCAGGGGACCAGGACGGGGCCGGGGCTAGACCCCCTCCATCCCAGACTCCTGGTGGAGCTCAGGGCGAGGGGCTGCAACGCTGCCGGACTCAGATGCACTCAATCATAATTAATAAGGCCAGTCCGCTGCCGGATCGGCTGTGCCAGGGCTTATTGATCCAGCAGCGGAGGTTGCTGGAGAGGGGTCTATCTATTTATAGGCCTCAGAGGGGAAGTAAACAGGAGAATGGGGAATGGGGCGAGGCTCGTTTGCCTGGTGGCTGGTGGGAGGTGTAGTGGGGTGTCTCTTGTACGTGTGGTAGAGTCTAGTTCCCAGTAAAATGGGGCTTTGAACCAGTCCTGAGCAGTGCCGGCCCCAGGGCCGCAGCTGCAGTTGGTGCGGCAGGTGCAGTGGCACCAGAGCCAGATGCCTGACGGGGACTGCAGAACCTTGATTATTGCTGTGTATTATCATTCAAACAGCAGGGTGGAGCTGGAGCGGAAGCGACACGTCCTTCCTCAAACTGGGGGCCATGACACAGGCTACTATAATGGCTGCCATGTTCGTGCTTGCAGTTCACAATGTAGTGCCTCGGTTGTTCTCGAAGCACCCGCACTGCGATGGTCGAAGTGGGGGAAAAAATGATGATCGGTCCCCGTGAACATTTATATCCTGCTCAGAGCAGATGGTAAACGTATGCGTTAAACCCGCAGGGAATTTGGAATTTCGTTTGGGTTTAGTTTATGACCTGAAAATGGGACCCAGGTCGTAATTCCACATTCCGTGGAGTTTTGCGCGTATTTGCATGGTACAATTGTGCGGATTCTTTCACTCACTGTAACAGTAAATCGATCGAATGCAATTTTAGCATTACCTCTGTGACTCGTCCAAATAGGTTTTGGCCGGCAGGGTGGATGCGCTACAGAGTTCCTGCCAGAGCTGATGGTTCAGTGTGTTCCTGGCGGAATTTTTGCTTTTGTACCAGCACTTGATGTACGAACCTCGCCTTGCGTGAAGTTGCTTTGTTAATCCAAGCTCTAGGCGAATCTGTGCAGGCGAGGTATATGGCGGGAGATTTAACATTATTCTATATGCCTTTGCCATGGTGATATCCAGCAATGAAGCGTCCCTGCCTCTCAATACCTCGCTGCCGTATGTTACTGTTGATGGGATTTTTGATTGCGCAACGTGAAGAAGTGGGGCAAATATTGGTCCAGACAATTTTGTTTTGAAGGTCCTTAGCGTTGTCAATATCGCCATTCCTTTCCTCTTGATGGTTTTAAGCTTGGTCACAAATGGATGCAATGTATTCCCGAATCCCTCTGCCTTCCAGAAGCACTGTGCGTCTGACTACTGCCACCGCTGAAAGAAACACTCTCCATGCCTGTATTGTCACACTCTCCATGCCTGTATTGTCACACTCTCCATGCCTGTATTGTCACACTCTCCATGCCTGTATTGTCAGGATCGCAGCCTCCGTGAACAGCCTCATCAGCTTCGTGCCCAGAGATACAGACTTAAGCTAAGGTGAGCTTTACGTCCATCACCGGTGAGTTACCGCAATTCTAGGCAGCTATCCTGTTGCAGTGGTAGGGACAGGCGGCTTCCCACGGCGATCACGCAGCCGCCATCTTGCCTCTCGGCACTCTACCTTTCAATTCATTTTATCATAGTTGAATTCGCAAATGAGCTGTTTAGCACTGCAATATGAAAGTTAAAAAAAAACGTTCAAATTGCTATTCACATATTCGATGTTACTTATCATGATGAGTTTACTGCTGTACCTGTATGGTTATTCGAATAGCAGGAAGGGAGGCAGTTAAGCAAAACAAACAACTTACATTATTTCTAGAATGCTTCATGGCACAGCCAGTTTCTTGACCAAGGGCTCGTGCCACTTACCCTCATCTGCGTGAAGCTGCATAAGTGGCAAATGAAGGGGTCAGAGCAAATAAGGATCAAATGCAGGTGATAAGAAGAGAGACCAGGCCGCCACACATGTGATAAGGGTATGCCACAAACAAATCCTACTCCTTTTGCTAAGGAATCATGCTAACATGTTAGGTTGTGCGAAGTTGCAATGTATGTTCTCAATAATCTTTCAGTTTTCTAAAAACCATGTTAGGTAAAAACATGCACCAAAGTAAGTTTTTCTGAAAATAACCTCAGCAAAGCACACATGTTCAGTTGGAGAAGTTTCTCACAAAATTGTTTGCAGAAAAATTCTTTCACAAAAGAACTTAGCTAAGCTTTTTCCCGCAGCTAATTTAGGTTTACTAATGTGGCAAAGTTAGCAACTTTGTCTAGTTGTGCTGTATGTCAACTTTGCAAAACTTTACCAGCGAAATCTATAACAATTCCTTAAAGTTATAAGAGTTCATTCAATTCACTACATGAATTGGTGTAAATCCTGGGAACTTTGAAATTTGATTTTTAGGCAGTTGAGCTTCATTTAGTTAAGAATGAGCAACACGAACCTAAGGAGACACAATCTCAGAAAACGGGATGTTTTGGTAAGGGGGTGGGGGGTTGCAACTGTAAGAGTAATAGGCGTCATGCTGTACTGCTGTTTTACACATTTTTACATTAGACGTATGTAGAATTTTAGACAGAGAGGAATCAGTTTGCTAAGAACTACACACTGTTTTAGTCATGTGCAGAAGTTGGGTTAAAGGGCAGGTCTCATAGGTCCAAGTGCAGCAATTTCACTTCTAGATATAATAACCCTTAGATTTTGGCAAAAAACATTCATCATTTTTTTAAAACAATCACACATCAGGCATAACACTTGAAACCCTGAGTAGATGACCCTGTACAGTCAGCTAGAGATAGTAGATGTCCCTTTAATGTGAGCTTTGCTCAGAGCACTGAAGCATTTAGCACATGACATGAAGTAAAAAATATAGGTGCATTGGAGGGCATTTACACATGCACAGAAGGTTCCGTTTTTCATTAGTGGGAACATATCCAGCCCAGCAGCATATATCAACAAAATAGTAACCCGGCCACTGATTTGTTTAGGTTGTATCTTGAGGAAACCAAGCGAATAAACGTGAGAACATAAATTTGGAAACCAGATTTGTTTTTACTTGAACTGTAGATAACTTCAAATTATTGTATGTGTGTCTTAAGGGGCAGCATCTTAATTGGATGGTCACATCCCTAACTCTGGCTCCATTTCAAGAATCTGCTATCTGTATTGATGCTACCAAACATCTGCTTTTCAGAAGGATGTAAAAAGGGCTTACTTCCACAAGAAAACGAGACGTCAGAAAACAAAATATAATATTTCCTAAATGCATCCATTATGCTACTGTAGTTTTTAGAATTTGTGCACTGAACTAAGACAGGGATAGAAAGGATGTAAGCTGTGAGTGTTGAGCCTGTCTTGTAAATCTGGAATGCAGTGATGGTGAGGAGCAAGGAGTGGATACAGTGGTAAGGAATACATTCACTGTTACTGCTCCTGGAAATAAATTAATGACTAGTCAGCTTGTGGTGTTTTATGGAAAAATATCTCCCAAATATCACAATACAAAGTGCAGATAGGTTTATGATTAAAATCCTAGTTACACCTTGCATCATTGGCATGGGTTTCCCCTTTATTTTTTTGCCTTTGCTTGCTGTGTTTTTGCTGTGTGTTGGATTTTGTTTTTGGTCTAGATGCTTTGGGCACCTTGCCACTGCCGTTCAGTGCCAAAGTGCAGGTGCTCCCTCTGCAAATTGTTGTCATGGATTAGTGTTTCCATAATTGGCTTATTTGGTTTACCTTTAAGCCCCTAGTACAGTCACTGTGTGGGCCCAAGGACTGTAAACCAGATGCTGGAGCTTGCCCCCTATTCAAGAGGTCTCAGGAACAGCAAAGACCTCACCATCCTTCCTAGCACCGTCTCTGAAACCACTGGTTTCAGTCGCTGCTGAAGAAAAAGGCAACCAACTCTGTCACCGAGTCCATCGCAGGATTCCCTGTGCTGAAGGCCTTGCAGAAGGCACCGCCACTTTTTGCACTGCATCCTTGGTCTCACCAACGTCATCTGTACGATTGTCACTGAGCCACTGCTTACACAGCATCCTGTGGGCTCCGCACTGCCTCATCTCACCCTGCCTGGACAGCACCGACACCGTCGCTGCCCTACCCGAACATTGACTGGCTCAGTCGCCTACACCCCAACCTGCCAACACCGCATCGAGCATCTCATCACCCGGCACTGTAAGCCTTGGTCTCACCGACGCTGTCTGTATGATCGTCACCGAGCAGCTGCCTGCACCGCATCCTGCACCAATTCCATCTTTGCAATGTTACTGCGACGGTTGCCCTGACTGACTTGCATCTATGTGTTGGGGTACAACGAAAAAGGTACTGTTTTTGAGTCTGATGACGTTTTAGCTGACCCGTACCAACGCGGTTGACTGGACTTGTTAGACTCTGTCGTTTTCAGCATCGCAAGTAGCCCTGGACGGACCTACCGACTCGGTAGAACTGTGTCTTGCCACTATTTTTGCATTTTAAAGGTTATCTTGCAAAGTAACAACTTTTTCAGTGTTGTATGTTGGATTTTTGTCGTATTTGGTCTTGTTGGTTTAGATAAAATTTTGCTTATTTTTCTAAACTGGTGTGATGTCCATTTGTAGTGTTTTCCCTGTATACTCCTGTATGCATGCTCAACTTCTTTACACACTGCCTCTGAGATAAGCTTGTCTGCTTGTGCCAAGCTACCAAGGTGGTGAGCAGGGGTTATTTTGGAAGTGTACCCATCTTACCCACACTAGGAAGAAGGATCCCTACTTGGACAAAGGTGCAAACCATTGCCAACGAGAGACCCTCCATTTCTAACAATCCTAATGCATCATTAGCCAACCAACTAGCAACAAAATAGGGCAATTTACATGGTATCCTTATCCTCTTCCGTGCTCATGACGAGCTCAGCTCGTCATGAGGCAAGGTGGCGCTGTGCTCATGACGAGCTGAGCTCATCATGTTGCGTGTTTATCTAGGGTCCTGATCGATACTGTGACCTTATGCCCCTATTCGGCTATAAATCCATTTTATTCCCCATATTGGCATAACCGTTCAAGTGCGATATTCAGAAAGTCATCTCTGACCTCACACGAACAGAGCCACGTTCAAGGATATCTCTCTCTGCCACTTCCTTTGCGACCAATTAGTGCAATGACAGAGCAGAAGTCACTATCTGATATTCCTAGATTAACACTCCGAGTTCTTCAACAAGATAAAAACTCAGCAAACTGGGAAATCCCCTTTGCTTTGTTTTGATTAGTAATAGAACTCTAATGAGCAACTGATAGCTATCACTTCCTAGTGATATCTTTAATTGACGTCTTATGTCCAGCAAACTTGCGTCAAACCCGGCACCTGTCAGGTATAAATACTACCAACGTTGCCTTAAGCAATTGTGGTCGAGAGCTGTTGTGCACCCTGTTGTGCATACCGTTGCTGTTGCCGAGCACTGTAGCACTCTGTCGCTGCAGCCTGCTATCCCTGTGGTGGTGAAGCTACTGATACCATTATCGCTGCTAAAGCGCGAACGATGGTGCAGTACGCTTAGGAGCCGAACAGACGTCCCTCTGCGAAGAGCCTAGCAGATCCAGCTGCCCGCGGACGCTGTCCCCCGCCTCCTCCTCTCGACGCGCTGAAGAAGAGCCGCTGCCTTTCTCGTGCAGAGAAATCCAGCTCCGGCGTTTCCGGTTTACCCTCGCGGGTGACAGGGATATCGAGCTTCCCCTGAAGGAGATACCAAACCTCCATCATTCTATTCAGAGGTATGGTGCTGACTAAACCCTTAAATGAGAATTCTTGAAACAAACCTTGGCAAAACCAACTTAACTTAAAGCTACTTACTTACTCCCCTTCCACGTGTTAGGCTTAGGTCAGGCACACTGGGGTAGGCTTAGTTAGAAGCACCAGTTGAGTATTTTAGCCTATTGTATATATGACTGTATATATGTTTTATTACTTTTAAACCATTGTATGGCTAAGAAACCATATCAATGATTTTACAGTATTATTTCGCAATCCTTATCTTACTGTACGTACTTTTTATCATAACAAGTCTTGCAATTGTGGCAATACATTTCTCTTGTACGAGAAGAAAGACTGTTCAATAAATGTTAATCCTTTATTGACAAACGCCCTTCTCTCTATTCTCTACATCTCGTGAAAGTAAACTGCACTAGACTGACTGAGTGAAATACATGTCTATTGTTTCACACGACCCTAGAGATTGACTCTTGATCCGAGGAGCAAAGTTGTCATGTTGCACGGTTGTTGGAAAACTGAATCCCTTCTTGTCTGTGCCAAGGAAGCTGATCACTTCCCATGCAGAGAAGAAAGTTTCCAGTGACCTCTGAGCTAGTTGGTAACACACCCAATTAAGTTTAGCATAGTCAGTGGAGGCCTGGAATATCCGCAGTTCCACGTCGATACTACTGTTTATGTTATTCCAATGCGCAGGGCCTAGTGGGAAACTAGGAACTACACTACATGGCGCCCAACGTTTGGTAAGGCGATAAACTAACGCAAGACGTTAGAGTAACTCAGTCGTGCATATTTCACACAGACCCCTTTCTCCCATAAATACTCCAATAGACGTCTGGAGTGGGTGAAAGGTTAAAATCCGCCCGACCTTAGTAGGAAGAGATTCCTATGTAAAGCTCTGGTTTATTCAACGTTGAAGGATACAGTGTTCCAAAATATTGTGCACCTAATCTTTGTCTCCTTGGAGACCTACTCTGCAAACTTCGCATTTTTACAAATGTCGGTAGAAAATAACGGAACCTCTGGGGCCGCAGTAGATGCGACTCAGCAAGGTCCCGAACAAGCAGACCCGGATGCTATCGACATCCCGGTCCACTTAAGAAGATCTATAACTTTAAAACTTATAGAAAACGGACTGACACCTCAAGGTGGTACAGTAATTTTCGTGATAGAGGCTCACGAGTATCGGCAGACAGAGGTATTCTATTCATGGATAAACTTTCCAGCGGTAAACGCTAGAACAAAAGAGTTTCACTATTACAAAATAGAGAAACCTCCGGAAGAGTACGCTCCTTTTGAGGGGATTGAAATTCCACTTAAATTTCAAGAGCACTTGCTCTGGTTTAATGGCGCCCTAAAACACAATGATCACATAACTAGGCTCGGTCCTCTAGGTAGACCAGGAGCCACGTGGCCGGTTCTAGCCAGCTACACACCACATCCTGACATTGCAAGAATGTCTAAGGAAGAGCTGTTAGCACAGCTCAAAACACTAATAAAAATACATAGGCAATTAGTCCAATATGTAATGCGGACTGCAACAGTCCAGCCAGCTGTTAATTCACACCAGCTGACCCCTCACCAGGGGAACACAAATAAAATTACACCACAGAACATACAATCATGTCTTGGTAAAACACCCGTAAAACGGGAACAAATTCCTTTCTGGTTAGCACAGAAAATCACTCAAATAGAGGCAGTATTTCCTGATACTACCCCTATTGAGAAACACAGAATCTTGACCATCTGCCTTCCTATGGGAATCGCACCACACGTGGAGGACTGTGACACTTGGGGTACAGTCTTTGCTTCCATTTATACAAAAACACACGGTGTTCCATCTATGGCGGTAATACCAGAAGTGCTAAAACAGATTCAAAATGAATTCGGTCCAGAGCCCGCTTTAAATCTAGGTATGAAATTACTGAAAGACTTCAAGCAGGTCTCGGCTATATTATTAGCCAACATAAAAGGAGAAGCAGCATCTGTGGCGATTCGCCAGAAGGTGAGGGAAACAGATATAAAAGATCCTGTTGAGCTTGCAAAAATCATAGAAAAATGCTATGAAGAATTAGGTAGAGACAGCTTGGGCGGGAAACCGGTAAAGCCCCAACTGCTCGAAAGTCCTGAAAAATTATTTATTAAAAATAATTTAAACACTCCTAAAAAGAGCTGGGATGGAAATAAACAATCCACTCCCAAGGAAAAAGTTTTCCAGTCCAGAGGAAGGTCTCCTCGACGGAGGGAAAGAACTCCGACTCGAGAACGCCAGTCTCCCCAGAGGGAGCCCTCTGAGAAAAGATATACCTTAGAAATAGGGATAATCTGAAAAAACCTGATAGATATCAAAGTATTGATACACGTCCCTCTTGATCTTCTCCACAGAATTCGGAAAGAAGAGGACGGTCAGACCCAGGAGAGCACACCAAGTCCAAAGACAAGGAACCTGCTCAAAATAAGAAATCTCAATTTCAGAAAAAGAAGGTAGCCAGTATTAGAGTAATCAACCATGCCGAGAATACTGAGGACACAGTTGAAAAACGGGGAGTGGGAATTGACAATGTTGGACAGTGCAGCAGAAATCAGTATAGCGCGCAAGATCTTGATGAGTCATCTGGAGACAGTGGACACGAATGAATACATTCAGGGTGAAACTGCCGACACCAGACTTAGCGAGCCCCATAAAATATACGAAATAACATTGCGTATAGAGGGTGATAAGACTAGGAAAATTAAGGGTCTATTTTGGGATAAGCTCTCAAAAGGCTATGATATTCTGTTAGCTGAAAAAGATTGGCCCCCAGAGTTTGTCAGGGAGTGCCCTCGTGGCGAAGAAGTGATTATGCCTGCCTTCTCGAATCACATTCCGATTCACAAAAAATATACATATGCAAGGAAATGGGCAGTAGCCCAGGCACCTGCATTATATAAAAATCATGTAGGATGGGATGAGGACTCTCCTCCTCACAAAATCCAACTAAAAAGTGAACCAACTGCCCAAAGGCAGTATCCCATAAAGCAAGAAGCTAAAAAACAGGTCAGGGAGATCTTAGATCAACTTGAGTACCAGGGGGTGATTGAAACATGCACCTCTCAAATGAACAATCCTTTGTTTCCTGTCTCCAAGCCAGACAATTCATATCGTCTAGTTTTGGACTACAGACATCTTAATACATGTTGTAAAACATTTGCAGTACAAAACTCGCATAGTACAGCCCTAATGAATAATATAGTTAGGAAAAAATATAAAACGACATTAGACATATCTAATGGTTTCTTTTGTCAAAATATTGCACCAGAAAGCAGATATTTGACCGCTTTCTCCGCATTTGGGTCGCAGAAAAAATTCTGTCGACTCCCACAGGGGTTCAAGAACAGCCCAGGACTATTCTCAGCTAGGGTAACAGAGTTACTACAAATCTATGATGATGAGGCATTATCTTACGTAGATGATATCTATCTCACAGACGACGACTTGGATACTCACTTGAAAAGAGTGAACACCATTATACTTGGGTTCGCAACAGAGGGTTACAAATTCAACTTTAAAAAGTCTCGAATTGCCCATCTGACAGTACTATTCTTAGGGTACGAATTATCAAGTGAAGGGAAAAGCCTAGCGGACAACTTCTTAGAGAAGTGCGCTGTACTCCAAGCTCCAAAAACGCTGAAGAATTTACAATCGATTCTAGGTTTTCTGAATTTCGGAAGAACTTACATTCTAAATTACGCAGAGAGGGTTAAACCTCTCTACGAACTAATTAAACCTGATTTTAAACAAATCAATTGGACTCAAAAACACACAGATATTTTGAGATCACTGCAAACAGACATGTTAGCAAAAACAAAATTAGATACACGTGACAACACACGTGATCTTGTAATCCGAGTCATCCCAGGAAGATGCGGATTCACATACCTAACCTCTAATGAGGGAGAAAAGGTACCAATTTCAATTAAATCTCACTTGTACACACAAGCAGAAAAAACATTCAGTCACACAGAAAGAACTATGATCGCAGTGCAAATCGCATTAGCAAATGAACGAGAACTAGCACACGGCAAAAGGATTAACATCCTCACAGCAGAATCCGCCTTCGAAGCGCTATTCAGCCCAGTAAACCTGCCTACAGTGTCACTGGATCCGAAATGGATACAGTGCATAGATTGTCTAGGAGCGGAAGACGTGAAATACTATTTCGCCCCACAATACGAAGAACTGAATGATTTAGAGTATGAAGAAGAATATCCTCTGCCAATCGAAATTCTGCCTCTCCCATAATATGCCTGTATAATCTATACAGATAGCTCTGTACAGCATTTCAACGTAGAGAGAAAATCCTACGATACAGCATGTGCGATCATTAAATGTCGTTGGCTGTGCGGTAAAATCAGACCGAAAGTAACAAAAACCGAATCAGTAAAGTACTGTTCGGTTCAGAGAACTGAAATTAGATGTTTAAAGATGGCGCTTGAAAATGCAGAACGTGAATTCCCGACACTTATCGTGTGCGATTCTCATTTTTGCGTCAACTCTTACAATAACAAACTGCAGAGTTGGATTGAAAACGACTACAAAGATGACACAGGTGCCACAATAAAGCATAAATTGCTCTGGAACGAGGTAGCTCTTTTAAGTAAAGAACTACAAAAGACTCACGTGATTCACGCACAGAGTCTTCAACGTGATGGCGTTCACGTTGCAGGGAATTCATTGGCTAATACAGCCACCGCGGAAGCAACTAAAGCGGCTTCCGTAGCCACAAAAAAGCGTACAGATAAATATATTGACGGGGAAACCATGCTGGCAGTAAAAACGACCGTAAAAGGCGACTGTGCAGCACTACCCGTAAACTATCCACTCAATTATGCATACATAATCGATGCAAACTCCGTTCCTTTTGCTCGAATCCCTGGAGTGGGGGACAGAGTAATTCCAAACACGAACAGGAGAATATTTTTAATAGCAGACGCACATATGGGTTTGGGTCTGAGACACCAAACAATTAAGGTTTCTCTGACTGAATTACAATCAGTATACTGGTGGCCGGGAATGAGTGTAGAACACCAAATATATGCAAACAACTGTGAAAACTGCAATAGGGATCGCAGTAGTGAACCATGCTACCGGTTACCGATCAGAAACAGCGTAACGCTGCCTGCACCCCAACCTGCGTCCTATTAATCAGTTAAGGCTAAACACACTTAGAAAATGAGGCCCCAAGCGCTCGGCTGACGCTAGAACGGTTATAAAAGATTTGCGAGTCTTTATCGGCACATACGCAATTACCACGTTCCATTCTGACCAGGGTCCTGCTTTCAGCTCTCGAGCCTATAAGGAGGCCATGGCCAGCATGGGAATTGGGTTGCGGCATTCTTGTCCGTCGCACCCCGAAGGGAATAGTGTGGTAGAAAGAAAAAACCGTGACATAAAGTAATCTATAACAGCGAAGGTATTAGGTTCAGGCGCTGGGTGGGTCAAACATTTAACAAGTGTCCAGACTAGTCTTAATAACATGCCAAGAAATTCTCTAAAAGGTTTCAGCCCATACGAACTATTGTTCGGAATTAGAATGCGAGTTCAGGACCTCGATAGTCAGATGTCAGTGGTACAAGAAGAAACAACGCACTTTGATGTAAAGGATCGTTTGGCTGTTTTACAGGAACTGAACGAAACAAGAAAATCCTTAAGCAACACAAAGTTAAAGCAACAGCCACCTACCACTGACGAGGCACCACCAGCAACAGCCCCAGCAAGGTCTGTCTGGATTCCAAAGATTGGGGATCTAGTCAGAGAAAAGATCGCGGTTAAGAAGGAATTTGGGCCTTCTTACAGAAAAGCAGTACCTGTCTTGGCAGTCACCGGAACAAGATCAGTTGTGCTACCGCCCCTTGCTGGTAAAAAGGAGAACAGAGTCGTGTCTATCGATCTGGTAAAACCACAAGCATGTGGCCTATAATCAACAGTAGGCCCAGTGGACTCCCAAGAAATAACAGAATACCCAAACTTGCAACAATCCAAGAGGTTCAAACTGAAAGACTCATCACATTCGATCAGCCTGCAGTGCACAATGAAGGACTATGCAATAATGCCATGGAACTCGTGCCTCTTGAAACACAGATTGAAACAGTTCGTCAAGATACAACACCAGTCTACACTAATGTGGCATCAGAAAGTGCTACCGAGAGACAGATTGAAAGAACAATCCCATCAATTGACAGAACTGCCTCTGGTTATTTCATCAACTTCGACAACTTCTCTGAAGATCAAAACGACCCCGAAGTGATGCCAGAAACAAAAAAGTATTCTAAAGAAAATACAACAGGACTCCTTCGACAAATCAAAGAACTATATCTGGATTCACCGTTGATTGAGCATTGGATTATTTCAGGGGTATTCATACTCCTACTATGCCTAATTTTAGTTTCAATTTTAGGAAAGTTTATTACAATTGAATGGACACAGCAAGTCAGAACATCAACCTAGTACTGAAACCACACAGATCATCACACGTGAAGAAAAGAGAACTGTCAACAGTAAATGTCACAGCAATTCCAATACCAGGTGGGGTTGTATGGGAGAAAACAGACTATGAGATCTATGGTCCGGTCGAAATCCTGAAGTATCCTCATCAACTAAAGGTTTCCTTAAGTGACTTTGTAAAACCGAGTACATTCTCTGATGATTGGGACTTTAACAGTATTAATGACATGATGTCTGATTTAGTAATGTCAGCTAGATTCACAGATCATGATTATTTACAAGGTTCATCTAGTTATGAGCAGTTATTCTGTTACACCCACTATGGGGATCATTACTTGCATAAATCTGCACAGCCTAGAAATGTTTTTATGTATAATCAATGGGAACATTGTTCTACACCACCTAAAAGCAGTTCTAAAGCATTTTTTGAGAAATTCAAACACTTCTCAGGGTTCAACACCAGTAATGCAGAAACGTTTTATTACAAACTGTTAGATAAAACAGGAATTAAAACAATGCTGACAAATTCTAAATTGATATATTCAGAAGCATTTTATGACAAAATGATGACATTTGGTTTTGATTATTGGAAAAATAATATTGAAACGAAAACAATTTGGGGTACAAAAGATTGGCAGGTGCAAGGCATTGAAGCACTATTTAGAACCTGCATGATACCAGAACAAATGTTGTTTTTAAATTACACAATACACCAAACATCTTGTCTTGGCCTAGCTAAGATCAAAGACCTTAAAACACCGTCTATACCAAAGCCAATACCTGAAAATGCAACTGCAGATATTGAGTTAGACGTAACACAAATTTTAAATTTGAACAGAACACATCCTGATTGGAAAAAGTGGTTAATCTGGCCTACTGACACAAACAGCTGTCAAGATAGATTCCTGAATAAAACACAGGGGTTAAAAATGACCAGATTAGACTCGAGATATTCCCAGAGACAACATCCAGGGATTATAACAACATACAGTGTAGGGAAACTCTGCCTCGAATGGCTAACAACATCCACACTGGCTGAAATTAAGCAACACTTATCTTTACTAAAAGAAGGTGCTGATTTGCGCGATTTCATTCTTGGACCACGCAAACAGCGTCAAAAGCGTTTCATAGCGACCAGTATCTATGCTGCTTACAACGAGGCTTGGAAAGTCAAACAAATTGAAACTGCTGAAAAAATACGAGAAATTGATCGTATTAATTTGGAGAAATCACTTTCTGTGGTAGACAATGGGTTAATGACTCTGTCTTCCAGAATATATTCGTTGGACAATATTGTATCTTCTGCCTTTGATGTGATAGACAGAGATTTGCTTATGTTACAACATGGCCAGTCTCAATTACGCTCTATTATAGAATTAGGCTGGACGCTGCAAAATCTTCGTTCAGGCTATGTGCCTTGGCGTTTAATCAACACAACGTCATTATTTTCCAGTTTTAACCTTACTGATAAACAGATCAGTTTGACACAGAAAGGAGCAGACTATACAATCCTGAGCATCGAAAAACTCGAGAGATTACCATTGACAATGTCAGAGAGTCCTGTCATTGAATGGATAATACACAGAATTATCACAATTCCGATAACAACTTTCCGATTTAAAAAGTGCTTTGAGTACATACCTGCTGGCCAGTATGAACAATTGGGTAAAGGATATGTAAAATCTGAATGGAAATTACCATACACTCATTCTTGCTATAGTGACAGCAACAAAAATGTATTTCTTAGTGGTAATAACTGTAAACATTCACTAAGCGGTATACTTTTGTGTCAGGGTATTAATTTACACGGAGCATGTGATGGAAATTCTAACAACCTTTCATGCCACCAGCTAGTCACACCTGCAACTCAGATAGAGCCCTTCTTTATGCAACTCGCAAACGGGAGTTACATTCTTAGAACGGATCACAGATGTTGTGGCCTCGTGCCAGGGAAAAGTTATCTAGTAGAAGTAACATCCATGGTCAAATGCTGTATGCAAGCATTGTTTCCGAGTGGGGCTGCAGACTCTGTGACTCCCATCTGGCCTCGTCTGAATCTCTATTCTATACGAATTGATACTTTAAGCAAAGTTAAATCTGTACTTTTACAGACAACAGTGCCTATAACGTCATCAAAAGAGACGTATGATCTTCTAGTTGCAAGGACAGCTACTGAAGTTCATGACCTTTTATCAACAAATTGCCCCGTGCATTTCGTACAAATGCTAAGCCAACTCCTTAACATGTCTAGTGCCACAAGCGTCCCAGGCATATTCAAGACAGTCTTTACGGGACTGCTAACGCCTTTTCAAGCAATTTTGGGAATCGTTCCTAATTTTGTGCACTCTGTTTTTGGCGGCATACCATTATTTTTGGAACTTGTAGCAGGGATTTTATTTTTGACCCTCCTACTTCGTTATGGCAAGCCTCAGCTCAGACATAGCTCCCATTGGAATGGAAGAGACAATCCTAGCAATGCGCTACCGGGACAGGATAACTAACGTCCTCGGATTGGCCAGGCTGAGAGATCTAAACATGACCTGGTTCCTTTCATTCAGACCTGTATGGCAAAATTGCATTTTACCTGTGCTACGATGTATGCTTTGCGGCGATGAATGCGTGTTGGACATCTGTCTTTCACTTCCATCAGCAGTACCAATGGACGTCGATACTTTGCTCAGTCCAATAACGGCTCACGCATTGTGTTGTCCCCAGCGGCTACCAATCCTGATGACGGCATTTGTGGAGACTCCTGTGCTACAACCAAGTGGTAACAGTGGAGCGAGTGACAAAAGCAACATCATCCAGGTACAACGTTCAGTGAGCATTACTGATCCTGCCTTCGATGACAGCAATCATTCTCACACTTGCCAAGTTACAGCGCTATCAAATTTGGTTGAACTGTCACCTGAATTTGTAGACCAATTCTTTGCGAGCCTGTCTGATATGATGTTCCCACCTATACAGAAACAATAACTTTGAGAAGCTTTCCGACACACAGCGTTCCCATGAAACTCTGAATTCGGCCTTCACTTCTAGTCAACAAAGACTGCTAGCAGCGTTGGAACTCTGTTTCCCCGTTCAAACATTAATTCTCTTTGGATTGGATATTTTTCAAATATTGACCTTTTTTTGGCACAAACAAATCTTTGCTTGAGGTAAAATCTATTCTTAAAGAACAGAAGTTCATACTTCTATTTTTTACACACACCTAGAGACATAACAACTTACATTAGCCTCTAGCACACATTTTGCAAATGCATTTATATGTGATGATTTATCTCGCCCTTCTTCTGTCAGAGATACTTCATGTGTAATTTTAATGCATAATCGTTCATTGATTTCACATGCCATAATTTTTGAATGATTTCTATGCTTCAAAAACGTACAGTACCTAAAATCCATGTATTACAAGTACGCCTATTTCGAATGCATTTATGTATTTTGGGGTGGGCAATGTTACACATGCATCCTATTGCTTTAGTTTTAGTAATTTGATGGACATGTAAACGTGGAGTGGGTGTTGCGTGTTTATCTAGGGTCCTGATCGATACTGTGACCTTATGCCCCTATTCGGCTATAAATCCATTTTATTCCCTATATTGGCATAACCGTTCAAGTGCGATATTCAGAAAGTCATCTCTGACCTCACACGAACAGAGCCACGTTCAAGGATATCTCTCTCTGCCACTTCCTTTGCGACCAATTAGTGCAATGACAAAGCAGAAGTCACTATCTGATATTCCTAGATTAACACTCCGAGTTCTTCAACAAGATAAAAACTCAGCAAACTGGGAAATCCCCCTTGCTATGTTTTGATTAGTAATAGAACTCTAATGAGCAACTGATAGCTATCACTTCCTAGTGATATCTTTAATTGACGTCTTATGTCCAGCAAACTTGCGTCAAACCCGGCACCTGTCAGGTATAAATACTACCAACGTTGCCTTAAGCAATTGTGGTCGAGAGCTGTTGTGCACCCTGTTGTGCATACCGTTGCTGTTGCCGAGCACTGTAGCACTCTGTCGCTGCAGCCTGCTATCCCTGTGGTGGTGAAGCTACTGATACCATTATCGCTGCTAAAGCGCGAACGATGGTGCAGTACGCTTAGGAGCCGAACAGACGTCCCTCTGCGAAGAGCCTAGCAGATCCAGCTGCCCGCGGACGCTGTCCCACGCCTCCTCCTCTTGACGCGCTGAAGAAGAGCCGCTGCCTTTCTCGTGCAGAGAAATCCAGCTCCGGCGTTTCCGGTTTACCCTCGCGGGTGACAGGGATATCGAGCTTCCCCTGAAGGAGATACCAAACCTCCATCATTCTATTCAGAGGTATGGTGCTGACTAAACCCTTAAATGAGAATTCTTGAAACAAACCTTGGCAAAACCAACTTAACTTAAAGCTACTTACTTACTCCCCTTCCACGTGTTAGGCTTAGGTCAGGCACACTGGGGTAGGCTTAGTTAGAAGCACCAGTTGAGTATTTTAGCCTATTGTATATATGACTGTATATATGTTTTATTACTTTTAAACCATTGTATGGCTAAGAAACCATATCAATGATTTTACAGTATTATTTCGCAATCCTTATCTTACTGTGCGTACTTTTTATCATAACAAGTCTTGCAATTGTGGCAATACATTTCTCTTGTACGAGAAGAAAGACTGTTCAATAAATGTTAACCCTTTATTGACAAACGCCCGTCTCTCTATTCTCTACATCTCGTGAAAGTAAACTGCACTAGACTGACTGAGTGAAATACATGTCTATTGTTTCACACGACCCTAGAGATTGACTCTTGATCCGAGGAGCAAAGTTGTCATGTTGCACGGTTGTTGGAAAACTGAATCCCTTCTTGTCTGTGCCAAGGAAGCTGATCACTTCCCATGCAGAGAAGAAAGTTTCCAGTGACCTCTGAGCTAGTTGGTAACACACCCAATTAAGTTTAGCATAGTCAGTGGAGGCCTGGAATATCCGCAGTTCCAAGTCGATACTACTGTTTATGTTATTCCAATGCGCAGGGCCTAGTGGGAAACTAGGAACTACACTACAGCAGCAGCGCACACACGCGGGGCTAATTCCCCTGCTGTGCTGAGCGTTCCATGGAAACGGGCATGGTTGTGACGAGCTCAGCTCGCCATGAGCACAGCGCCACTGTGCAGCGTGACGAGCTGAGCTCGTTAAGAGCACCGCGGCGCTGCGCACGCCCCCGTCCCCCAGCACCGCGGGAGAATTAGCCCCGCGGCAAAGGGGTTAAAGGTTCTTATTTTGCTGTACTGAAGGAAAGCATTTGAACTACATCCCAAAACTAGTTATCTCCTTGTTTTCCAAAAAGATTTTCATTACGGGGAAATATGACTTAGTATCTTGCATGAAGATTTGTCCTGATATGCACTTGTGCCTTATATCCACATATAATCAACAGTGTTGGCACTTTAAACTCAGAAATGACTTTAATATATTTATTGAAATTCACAGGAAGCAGTGTGTGCAGCAATCGCTTCTCAGACAGAAGATTTGATCCGGATTCCAAAGTTTTTTCTGGCTCCGACCTTTCTCCTGCTGGACCAACAAACCAGAGTTCCATGTTTGAGACAGTCTTACGTTCTCCAAGCAGGCGGGTCACGATGAAGGATGTCTTGCTTCACAATGATTTTGAGAAGTCTCCTGGGGTACTGTATCTTTGCATAGAGATTATATTGTCACATAAAATTATTTTAAGGTGTTTTTATTGAACATTGTCATTTTTAAGTGAAACCGTTAACACAGATAAGTTCCTTTCAATAGACTGGGACAGCATTTTTTGGGGGGAATGATCTGTCTATCCACGATATTTGTATTTAATTAACATTTAAAATGTAGCTATCTCACCGTGGGTTAAAGTCAATTTTAAGCCGCGGACCACATTTTATACCAGAACTTGTGCAACACATGGCAGCACCAGTTACCTTTGTTTGCAAAAACCTTGTTGGCACTAAAAGTTGACTTGGGTGATGCACCACAATCTATTTGCACCGCAGAGCACTCACCTCAGGATAATGTATGCAAAGCGGTGGGTGTAACTGGGTAGGAACAGCACAAACAAACCTTAGGTTTTCATGCAAAGGAAGATAAACTAAACAGTGTGACATGCCTTTGCATGAAATTCTAACATCATAGGGAATCGAGCTTAAATGAGAGACAAGCAAAATATTGCATGATAGTTGTATGAGTAAGACATGCAATTGGTGTGAAACTACACATCCTGCACAGTTTACACCTGGGTGGCTATCCTTATGGTGAAATTTACACTGGAGGGTTTACCTTGAGTACACAGCTCAAACAAGGCACCAGTGGGTAGACTCGTCATCATAGTGCAATACTTATCATCACAATAATATAGCTTTTTTAGCATGAGCACAGCTGAAGATATCATTGGCATGCGGCTCATTAAATATACCACTGGCAATACTTATTCGTTGGCGCATCACTGCAATTTTCCACACAGTGCTACATTGCTTGGCAGACAGTAAACATCGGCCTATGAGTGCCTCCAGAAATTAATGGTAAACTTTAAGGAAAACACTACAAAATTATATTCAAATTGAAGTAATGGTAGAACCATTTCGATCATGGGGTCTTTGAAAGTAATTTTGATCATGGATGACGAATAACCTGATTTAAATTATTAGGATTTTGAAAGTAATATAATAATTTGGAAGCTCTTTGGGATGAGATTTTAAAGTTAGTTTCATGATGGAAATAAGAGGTGTTTAAGAAGAGTAGGTATGTAGGAACTCTGATAAAAAAAGAGAGGCTTAAATGAAAGGGGCATTGAAAATGAGAGTGACCGATTTCAGAGAAGATGGAAGAGAGTTAAAAAGTTTTAGATAAAGCAAGAAAAATATCAAAAGGAAAATAATGGTCTGGAGCAAAAAGGGGCAACAATTTCAGACATGAGAACAGAGTGTAAAGTGGAAGCAACGTGTTTTGTTGACTTGGAGTCCAGCCACTACCACCCCACTTAATCTGGTGAAAGGGAGAGCAGTGGTGCCAACTACTTCCATTGCAGTAGAAGACACAGAGGGGGTGAGAGTGCTTGAATTAATTTCATTTTTCTCCATCTTGGATACTCTACCTTCATCTATTTTTAAAATGATATTTCTGCATGGCCAGTCAAGATCACAAGTCACATCCCATGATTAAGAGTCACAGAAGTACTACTATTTCTTGGTGTCTTCTGTGCTTTATATATGTTATGTACATAACAATTTGAAATATTTAATATGGCTTAGAATAAGCAAAGGCAGGTGTAGCCAATATGATGTGGAACGTAAACATTCTGGTGAGACGTATGTAGATAAATTGAAACTGCTTCAATAAAATGCATTTAATTCTATCTATTCCCCCTGGATTTGGTTATCCCAAGATTAAAACGTGTATACCTTCCTGGTACTTTAGCATCATTGTGTAGTGTTCAGATGGGCATTTACACACTTGGGGGTGGAGAGTGTGGCATGAGGTAGCCTTGTGATTGGATAAAAATAGAGGAGGATACGTCAGCACATACCTAGGCTACTGCAATGTCATTTACTGCGGTTAGCCAAAATCCCTACCTCAATGGTTGTAGATAACTCAGAGCAATAGCCATTAAAGCTATTACTGAACTCATAGATAGCAACATGGGCTGCAGGTAGAAGAGTTTCTCATTCAAGATTGCCAGTCTGTTTTTAATCCTAGGTCACCAGTCTACCAGATTACTTCCCATTAAATTATGGCTCTAGCTATTAGCTTTTTATCCATACAACAAACACATACACCAAGATTAACCCTACTGCCTAAGGTGGCCCTCCCTTCTCAGTCTAGACTAAAGCTCCTTCTCATATCAGGCTCTTATCCCCTCCCTGAATATTTTGAAGATAAATTTGAAGATCAGTCTTTTTGGTTGCACAGTTTTTAAGATTAGCACCAAAAGATGCAGCAGAGAAGTGCTTACTGCAATGCTATAATCGGTCAGTCAGTAAAGTTACTGGAGGAAGCCATGGTTGGAGAGACATGGTGAGTACATGTTAGAAACGTTCAGAGAGACCCAGCTAAGCTCGCGTGTCTCCTGTTTTTGCTCATTTCCAGGGTTACTGAGAGAGTGCTGTTCACTGTCTACCACCCTGCTTCCTTTCCCAGGCACCCTGCTGGCACAATCTGCTTGGGTTCCATTGATGGTGTTAATCTAGGTGATAAGCGAATGCTGGTGTCTTGATTAAAATTTCTGTCTCAGCACAAAAATATAACTTCTGATTCAAGTATGTATAATTTACCCATCCATTATGCAAATGCACTAGAAGGAGGCACAAATGAAAGTTCACACTAGAATATAAAAAAAGCTGAACCTAACCTGTGGCCAGTGTAGTGTGTATTCTGAGTGTTCATTATTATTTCCAACCTAAAGGTCGGGCTCGGAAAACGTTTTGGTGGTTAAATAGTCTAGTATCCTACCCTCTAATTATGTTAACAAGGTTTTTGAAACCGTGTCTGGGGGGGGCACTGTAATGCTAATTTCTGTGGACATACAATGGACACAAAATTCAATTTCTAGTACTGTGGCTTTCTACTTTATTTGAGGATCTGCAGTCCTCTCATAGGATCCATACCTGTGCTGCCCCTATTTATGGGATTCAAGAGTTGGCGGTTACAGTGGCTAATATAAAATCAGTCCTGCCATGGTTTGGTGTCTTCAGGAGCCTCCTATAGCACTCTACCCTGCTTCCATTTTTATTTTTCCCACTTCTTTTTCCCATAGAGCAACAATTAAGACCGTATGGTCCTGCCTTCTGCAATTTTTGAAGCTGGAAAAACTGGGTTCTCCCAGTAAATAATTCCATAAACTGGGCCCTAGTTACATAGTTCTACAGTTGAAAAATCCACAGTCCACTACATTTTAGTACTTCCAGTCACTGGCATCTGAATTATTTACATGCAATTCATGCGCCTGTAAAATCCACTTCATACTCTGTCATTCATGTTCCAAAGAGGAAGACAATTGCTGTAGATCATTATCTCAAGTATCTTTTATGATACTAACATATCATTTTCATCTGTCAAAACCATGCTACTCTGTGAATGCTTCTAACAGACACTAAACCTTTAAAGAGGCTGCAGCTAGCTCTTTTCATAGTGTGAGCGTTTGCATTGTTAGTAACCAGCATACAACTTAGTATAAAAGTCATTATAACAGTTTGCACTACAGAACATCAGAAAGCCCTGCCCAGTGACATAAACAACGCCTCTTTCTTTCCACTCTCAGTGAATTTCCAATGTTCTCTATATTTGCCGCTAACCCCCTTTGAGAAGGACGTAACAAATTTTTGCAGAGATGTTTAGCAATTTATTTTTACAAACTCTCCTGCACTTTTTGGCGTGTATTTTCCAAATATCCCTTTGGTCACTTTGTCTATTGCCTGTAAGTGAAAGGTTCTGACTTTTTAACATTCTTATACACTGATGCCACCTCTGTATTTCACAGGTAAGTACAACAGATCTGACTCAATCATCAAAACCCAATTTGCAATTATGAGGAAATCCCTTTGCCACAGGGCGACCCTCCTTTTTAATTTTTGGATTTCACTCTCCTGAGTTCACATCTATTTGTGGCTTATTGCACTGTGTAAACCAGCTATTAACACTTAATTGATTAATGAAGACAAGGGAGGCAAAACCTAAACTTTTAAGGTACAACTGATAAATAATCCACCTTTGTAAAGCGCGAACAATCACCTTGATCCAGCGGGTCTAAAGAAATTCAGTCTCATATATATTCTCTACACCAATTTACTCACCATTATTTATTAGTCTATCACTATGCCCATTCTTGTCAAGGATTTGTATTTTTGACCTACTGAATCATATGACCTAATTATTTTAATCTAACACATACATTAATTAAGTCACATATAAGGCAATAGATTAACTAATGGTAACGCAAAGAAACGATCAAGACCAGCTTGTCATTTTAAAAATCCATTTTATTAATTTTATTTCATAAAGAAAGCTTAAACTTTTATTTAGCAATTTTATTTTCAATTATAAATTATTAGTGGCACAAAAGGTCATGGTAATTCAATGAACCAACATCAGCATGAGGAAAGCTCAAACAGTTATTTATTTATTTCTCCATAGCCTATTTCCCTAACTTAGCTAAAAGAAGAGACCTGTAAGTAAGCAAAATTGTAAAGTCTTACGTGAAAGGGAAAACTGGCAGCATCTCTGGAGCACAGGATCGATCGAACAGTGCTCTTAGCAAGGGGGCAATTCTTATAGTATTTTCCTATCTAAAACTAACTAAAAGAATACAAATATTCGAGCAGAACTGAATCTCATTGGCTGTTAAATGTCTTTCGATGCGGTCATCATCCGTTTCTCACATAGCCAGAGTCACTTTCAAAAGTACTATTATTCATGAGTATGACACCGGCAGCTTCCGAAGAAAGTAACATTTAACTAAAGCAAAAACTTCCTTCGTCCGCTCATGCTTTTTCGTCTTTCCGCTGCCGAACGACAAGTACGGCCTTGACCAAGGAACAAATTGAACCAAATGTCCTAAACTTCCACACAGCCTTTGTTTGCAAGCCTCTCTCCAAGAATTAATGTAGAAAGATATAATTTTTTTTCATTCCTGCGTAGCTGTGCAAGGCTCACTCTGGTCAGGCTTTTCTGTCATCCATTTTAGAAGTAGGCCTCAAGCCTTTTGCATACAATGCAATGAGGGTGTCTAGTATGCAAAGAAACACAAGCCAATAATTAATTCAAGAAATAATAATTATTCTGTTACCCACCCTTTCCACTAAGTTTAACCCATTAGCTATGTTACCTAGTTTTGCATACAAACAAATAAACAAACACATACGACAATACGTAAACAAACGCACATTTAAAGAATGCACATGCTATTATTTCCAAAACGGCTGCAGTTAGTAAATGACAAACAAGAGACAAAGTAAATGTATTATTCAAAGCAAAACGACAAACATAACAAGAGCACAAATGATTAAACCCACGTGTTCATGATGGTGCATATTAATCTAGGTTGAGTCAGTAAACATATAAATCATGCAACACACATTAGTAAAAATAAAAATCACGAGAGTTTCATTTGTCACAAACTTTTTTAGAAATTAATCTGAAAGTCCGCTCCATCAACTCCCTCATCTGGTGATTTTAAAAATCACCAAACAAAACCCACAAAAATTTATACTAAAGAATTTACTTTTATAAATGTCATATAATGAGTTCTCTCAGTATTAGTAAGTCTAAACTCTTGTCTCATCAGTCTGTCTCTGTCTGTGCCTATCATTTTGAGTCTTACGAAACTCATCCATTTAAATCTCCTTCTCTTGAGCCTTTTTGAGCTCATAAATTCTCTTCTTTTCCCTCATGTGCTTCTTTCTTTTGTGAATCATGCAACTGATTTTCAACAGAAGTGTCACTATAACAATAACTATAACAGGATAGAGTACTTTGCCAATAATTGAACTGCCAATGTCAGCGAACCATTCCTTAATTTCCCCAAATCTTTTTGCCAAACGTTCGGAAAAACTGTCATCTTCCATAGGTTCTATTTCTGTGTGAAATTCTGTAATAATCTTAATTAAAGATTCAATATTCTGGCTTTTATCTGGGATATATGTGCAGCAGTGCTGAACATGCAAAATCCCACAGACTCCTCCCTCTTTTGCTAAAAGGATATCAAGGGCAAGCCGGTTTTGCATAACCATGCTTCTGGTAGCAATACGCTCTGTGTTGACCAACTGGAAACCACTTGCTGTGCCAGTGGACAATCTATCAACAATTGTGGAAACTTTTCTGATCTTTATTGCATTTAGGGTAATTCCCACCATAGGAATTATTGCACCAAATATATCTCGCAAGATTTCTGAAAAACTTTCCCTTTTCATTCTATTCAGGTGTTTGCCAATTTCGAATGATCCTTCATTATTTCTGTCAACATGGAAAATTTTAGGAAAAACAAGACCAAGGTAACATGTGCCATACCAATGGTCAGGAAGACTGAAATATGCCTTATTTCCACAGACAAAATAAATTCCTGGAAAAATTGGGTCTTTGCCACCTTTAAATCCCCAACCCCCAATAATTCGATAAGTATCTTCACATTGACTTGCACCAACAAAATAATTATCATATAGTGCATTATCTCTTCTGATACAAAGCTTTCCACTAACTGGTTCATCAATATGGATGGCGGCAAATCTGTTTTCTCCATTAAGTTTTTCGTCCTCTATCTGCCAAAACTTCGACTTAGTCTGTTTCAACATTTCATTCCTCTTATAAATTGCCCTCCTCTCCTCAACCAGATCAAGAAATGATTTTTCCTCATCTCTCATTTTGCAAGTTAAATTATTCTTAAATGCGTATTCATAGGTTAATTCATTAGTAACCAGAAAGAATTCTCTCATTTGTTTGGCAGGCTTAACTTTGTTCAGACTGCTCACAACCTTCAAATTTGCAAAAGTCTCGTCATAGTCTGAATAATAATATTCCAGATGACCAGTTTGATAGAACAAGCTTGATATAACGCTACAGGTAATCCCATATGTTAGGGGAAGCATATTGTACTTAACCCCTTCAGAAACAGAAGTAGGAAGCTTAACACACACGTAACAGTCTTTAACATCCATGACTCTAACATATTCTAAAAGAAGTCTGGAAAATGAGTTAGTAGAGAAATCCCCAACTGATCTGTCCTGATGGACATCTGGTTTGTGCTCAATCATTCTATTAGTTTTGCTTACTAGATCATGATTAACTTGTTTTGATTCAGCTTTACTTGTTACATTTGCTCTAAAATGCTCTTTGTCAATTCCAAAAGGGAAAATGACTGCTAAAATTAGCCAAACTAAAATAATCATAATAACACAAATAGAAGACATTTTACAGCATCTTCTAAAAATAGCACACCTAGAGTTATCAGCATTAGGCATTTTACTCAAGGAAACAAACATTTTAAAAAATATGTAAAAATGTAAAAATATACTAAAAATATACTACCCTCCTCTTAAATTTTTTTTTAGGAGAACCTTCTAACAGCTTTTCTTCGACCTTGCGTCCATAAAAAGTATTCAGCTAACACAATTTTTTCGACCT
Source organism: Lissotriton vulgaris (assembly GCF_964263255.1). NCBI lineage: Eukaryota > Metazoa > Chordata > Amphibia > Caudata > Salamandridae > Lissotriton > Lissotriton vulgaris. Next base: position 719,321,397 of record NC_141687.1, read on the forward strand.
TATGCCAGAAATAAAATCAACCTATTCTTAACTGAAATTTAAACTTCAATCATTGTCACTGTTTTCTTCCAAATCTTCCTGACTACTGCTGCTTACTTCGACTATCGGTGGGATAATTATATAGGCCCACTCTGGAGATTTATACTTTTGATTAGGTTTCAATGGTCTTTTACTTTTCCTGTTTATCACTTCAATTTTCTTTCCAACTTGATCTTGTTTGTCTGTTTCACCTTTTTGACTTGAAATCTCGTTTACTTGATCCTTCGACTTGTTGATCAATTTGAATTCTAAATTTTCTTTGGGCCAAACATCACCTTTTTTCAAGAGTTTCTTTTTCGGCTCTACTTCATTACTCTCAGCTTTCCAAGCCCTTTTTTCTGAATCTTCTTACTTCTGATTCTTCATCACTGTCTTCTGAGTCAGTTTCAGAGATTTCAATACTGTATCTAGGAACTTCTTTACTCAGCAGTTTCACTCCGTTAGGAACAATATCTCTGTAGCTGGTACTTGGTAATTCGTCTTCTTCTTCTTCCTCTGGAATTACTTCTAGCTTCCCAGTATCAGAATTTCCGTTCCTGCTTTCAGAGCTTTCAATCTGCTTTTCAATACTCTCCTGATCTTGAATCTCTTCTGACATAGTTTCTTCTTCACCTCTTTTCTCTAGAACATCTTCATCATTATCCAAATCAACGACAACAATGTCTAGATCTTTCTCATTAGATGCTTGTCTTGCTTCTGATTCCTCCAGATGTCGACTTCTGTGACGATCTTCAGAATCTGGATTTTCAGGATTTTCTTCTTCAGAATCTGAATCTGATGTAGTCTCGTCACTGTCTTCAGGATTATCTGGTGCAGGTACACAAATGGTATGACTAGGATGCAGCCATCTTTTCAAGCCCTTGCATTTAACAGCATTAGTTGATGGAATACAGAGGTTACCACGTCAGAGAGCTGCCTACAATAATCTAAAACTGCACTGTCATTTATTGCTAGCAACTTTCCAACTGGAACATGAGCCTGTCTCATTACTCTTCCCATAAGTATATCATGGGGGCTAAGGCCTGTTTTCTTATCTGGAGTGCTTCTCAATGACATCAAAACAAGTGGAAGAGCGTCCGTCCACTTAATTCCTGTAGCTAGACACATTTTTGAAATTCTGTTTTTAATTGTTCCATTAATCTGCTCAACAACACCTGATGCTTCTGGTCAGTATGCACAGTGCAGTTTCTGTTTGATGCCAAATGCTTCACAAATCAATTCAATTAGTCAGTTTTCAAAATGTCTTCCGCGATCACTTTCAATAGTCACTGGAAAACCATATCTAGGTATGATCTCCCTCAAAAGCAATTTTGCCACAGTGATTGAATCATTGTGACGAGTTGGGAAAGCTTCAACCCATCTTGAAAACAAACAGACAATTACCAACACATATCCGAGCTTATTATGTTGAGGCATGTCAATGAAATCCATCTGCAATCTGGTGAAAGGACCACCCTCCCGACCTATCGTTCCCATGCTCACCACAGTCTTTCTGTTTGGATTGATTTGCTGACAGATCAAACAACGCTGGCAAAGTGACTCTGCAATGACCCTGAATTTTGGATTATACCAAGTCTCTCTGAATTGTCTAATCATTGTGTCTCTACCTAAGTGACCTGGTCCATGGTACATCCGTGCCATGTCAGCAATCATACAATTAGGCATAACAGGTCTTCCGTCTTTGTAAACCCAAAGTCCATCTTCCTCTCGCTGTCTGCAATCTTCCTTGAGCCAAGTATTTTTCTCCTTATCTTCAGCCTCATCTTGTAAATCCTTTACTCCCTGCCATGTTTCTACCACAAATATTAGCATAAGAGAATTCATTACATTTTCCCGATTAAGTGAAAGATTGTTCTTTGCACAGTAACGTGCAGTCTCATCTGCAAAAGCATTTCCTTTAGTGATGTAATCTGGACCCTTTTTATGCGCACCGCATTTAACTACTGCTATTTTCTCTGGCAATTGAATTCCATCAATTAATATTTTAATCAATTTTGCATTTCTAATTGGAGTCCCTGCAGATGTTAAATAACCTTTTTGAGACCAGAGCTGGCCGTAATCATGGACCACTCCATATCCATACTGACTATCAGTCACTATGGTAACTTTTTTCCCTTCAGCTCTTTCACGGGCACGAATTAAAGCAACCAATTCTGCTATTTGTGCAGAACGAATTCCTTCAAGAGTTGAACCTTCAATTATTTCAGAAACTGTACAAATTGCATACTCTGCTCTTAGGATGCCTTCATCTGTTCTTAAACATGAGCCGTCCACAAAATAAACAATGTCTGATTCTGGTAAAGGTACATCTTTAATGTCCTTCCTGGGTTTAGTGCAATATTCTAGAACATCCAGACATTGATGTTCTACATCATCATCATCACCAGGAGGTACATCTGGCAAAAGTGTGGCTGGATTAAGATTCAAACATCTCGCAATAGATACATTATCTGATCCCAGAATAACTTTTTCATATTTCTTTAATCTATTGCTAGACAGGTGCTGTGTTTTACTTCTAGTAAGAAGTGTTTCAACAGAATGAGGTACATATACTTTTACAGGAAATCCCATTATGATTCCTTCACTTTGCTCAAGACTTACACTTGTTGCAGCCACTGCTTTTAAGCAACCTGGCAAAGCCTTTGCAACAGGATCTAGGACAGTTGAAAAGTAAGCTATGGGTTTCCTCATGTTTCCATGCTTCTGTATGAGAACTGATAAAGCACAACCTTCTCTTTCACTGCAATACAGTTCAAATTCTTTGTCATAATCTGGCATGCCCGGTGCAGGTGCTTCACAAAGACTTTTCTTTAACTTTTCAAAAGCCTCTAGTTCTGTTTTTGTCAAAACAATTGGACCCTTAATGTCCACCTTTGTTAATCTTTGTAATGGTTTTGCAATAACTGAAAACCCACAAATCCATTGGCGACAATAACCAACAATTCCTAGAAACATTCTGTTCTGTCTCTGAGTTGTTGGTGGCTGAATTGGTCGAATCATTTTTATTCTCTCAATTGTCACTTGTCTGATGCCTTTTGCAATCCTGTGACCTAGGTATTTAACCTCTTGCTTGCAAAACTGAAGTTTTGCAGGCGACACTTTATGCCCTTCATCTGCCAACCGATTCAGAAGTGTAACGGTGTCAGTCACACAGTTTTCTCTTGTTTTACCTGCGACAAGAAGGTCATCAATATATTGAACTAATGTTGACTCTCCAGGCAATTTTAAATCTTCCAGGGACTTTTTTTACAACTGATTAAAAATGGATGGACTCTCTGTATTCCCCTGAGGAATACAACACCATGCTAATATTCGATCCTGGGACCGAAATGCAAAAAATTGCTGGCTATCTGGATGCAATGGAACTGTAAAGAATGCATTGCACAGGTCAATGACTGTGTACCATTCTGCATCATGTGGAATCTGATGTAGAATTACTGCTGGATTTGGTACAACTGGACAACAAGGAACAACTATTTTATTAATTCTTCTCAGGTCCTGAACTATTCTATACGTTCCATTTGGCTTTTTAATACTCATAATCAGTGAATTACATGAGCTGCTCTCAATTTCTTTTAAAACTCCTTGCTTAATGAACTTTTCAATAACAGGTATTACACCTTCAATTGTTTCAGGTTTAATTTTGTACTGAGGAACATTTGGAAAATCTATTCCCTGCCTCACCGTAATTTTAACTGGGTCAACATGTTTCATTAAACCCATTTCATCACCTGTCAAATCCCAAATTTTTGGATTCACTGTTTCTTTCAGCTCTTCTGGCAAATTATTTTTATCAAAAGCAGGAAACATTTTATTTTCCTCATCAAACATTAATAATGTCAATTTATACAGACCATCTTCTTCTAGAGTCTGTAGCTCAATACCTTCAGGCGAACAATATATTTTGCAATTCATCTTGCACAACAAATCCCTACCTAATAGATTAACAGGACTGTTGTCACAGACAATTAATCTGTGTTTGTCTTTGTAGTTTCCTATTTCTTGGCTTGCCGATAATCACCTCAAACTCAATGCTCTGAAGACTGAGTTCCTCCTGATCTCACCTCCCGCAAAAATCTCTACCACTCAAACTTGGCTTAAGCACCTAACTGCACTCAATGTCCAACCTACCATCGTAGACTCAGCAAATTCTTTAGGCATAACACTTGACGCCAATCTCAACATGCAGCAGCATATCAGCAAGGCAACCAAAGGAGCGAACTTCCAAATCAATACCTTGAGGAAACTTAAACCCTTCCTCCCAGCCAAAGACTTCCAAACTGCAGTACAATCCCTAGTCATCCCTCGCATAGAATACGGCAACATCGCCCTCTGCGGACTCCCCCTAACTACAACTGCACCCCTAAGAGCTTCTCTAAACGCTGCAGCGAGACTCATCACTGGTTCAAAAAAACACTCGCATATTTCCCCTGACTTTAAAACCCTGAACTGGCTGCCTTTTGAAGCCAGAATACATCTGAAAATTGTCTGCATGACGCACAAGGCTGTACACCTGAACTCACCCGGCTACCTCACTCAGAAGCTGACAATTTCTGGCGGCCCTAGAACCACTAGAAGCACAAACAATCTTCTGCTGAAGCCTCGAAGATTCCGGAAGGAAAAAACTTATAAACGCTACTTCTCAGGAATGGCACCCAGGATCTGGAACTCACTCCCTCCTGAAACCAGGCTCATCTCCTCCAACAAACTTTTTAAGAAAGAAGTAAAAGCTATCCTCATGGCTAAATACACATGATCTATTATTCTGGATTTTTTTAAGACTCTGCACCGATCTGTACTACCTGTTTGATCCCTTTGTATTTATTTGTATTACTTGTATTATTGACTTACCTGATTGTCTATGCTCCCCCTTTTTGTACTCTTTGTATTATTGACTTACCTGTTTGACTATGCACCTTGTACCTACCCTACCTCAATTATTACCTACTATTATGCTATGCCCAAAAGCATGTTATGCACTCCCCTTTTATTACCCCTTGTCTTTGTAAAGCGCTCTGATATCTGCAAAGATCTTGTTCGCGCTATATAAAACTTTCAAAATAAATAAAATAAATAAATACATTTACAGGATTTGTCAAAGTAGTTTTAATATGCTGATTAGCTACACCAACAACCTGGATCGTGTCACCCGAGAGAGGAAGATTTTCAATTTCCACTGATTTAACAGTAAACGGGTAGCACCAGTGTCCACAAGAAAAGTGATATCTTTATCATTCACTTTACCATTTACAAATGGACCTAACTGATCTACCTCAAGAGTGGCTCCAATTACACACTCTTCTTCCCCTCTCAGGCACCGTCATGAAAAATCTTCCGAATCACTGCTCTCATTTTCTTTAAACCAGAATTGTTGAGAAACATTCGACACATTTTGTGACCTTTTTACCTGTTCAGCTCCGCAGAAACCTGTTTCCGGATTGTATCTCTGTGAATTGCTGCAATTTGGCAAAGGTGGCTGTGGAATTTGGCCTTGCTGAATGAATTGATTCTGTTGCTGATTCACTAACTGTCGCTGTAGCTGTTGCTGCTGACGTATTTCATTTAACTGTCGCTGAAGCTGTTGCTGTTGCTGCTGATTTATATCATTCTGCATCTGCGGATTTAATGATGAATTCTTTAAATTTCTGGGCGGATTTTTACACTCTCGCTTCCAGTGTCCAATTTCCCCGCAATTAAAACAGGCTAGCTTTTGTTTCAATTCCTCAATGTTTATATTAAATTTTGGCTTATTCGTAAAGTTTCCCTTAAACTTGCCAGGATTCTGATTCTGCTGAAAACCTTTATTTTCTAAAGCTGCTATCTGTTGCTCAGCTACTTTCACTTGTGCCCACATTGCCTTTTCCTTGAGTTTCTTCTGTTTAGCATCTATTTCATCACTGCACTATTTTGCCTTTCTCAGGATATCATCAACTGAAAGGGCTTGCCAGCCTACAATTCCTGTCCTAATCATGTCCCCTATTTCAGGTCTCAGACCATAAACAAATCTATAAATGAAGTGGCTCATGTCACTGTCACTTAATTTTTCATAGCCACTGTATTGTTTAAATACCAGAAGCAATCTTTCATAATAAGAGTGAACTGATTCTTTTGGCTCCTGATTAGTTCTGTCAATTTTAACCCAATCCACTTCCTTCGCAGGAATTTTGTCTTTTAACCAAACAATTACTTTGTCATAATAATCCATGACAGTGTCTGAAGGAGCGCCTGTTACTCTATGCCTTTGTGGTTCTTCTTTCGGCCAGCCCACAGAAATTTTGCATTCTGTCCAGAGATCTGACTGGACAACAATGTCAAAGAAACCATCGAGATCAATCCACAGAACTTTAGAAACCTTAATAAACCTGTCTACCTGACGATACCATTCCACTGGCTTTTCTCTGAGTCTGGGAAAATCATTTGTAAATAATAATATATCCTGTCTTGTCCATGGAACATGAACATAACCTCCACCAGCTATTTCTCTCATTGGAAATTCACCAAAAACTTCTCCCCTGTCTTTCTTTTCTTCTTCTCTTTTCTTAGTCCATTTAACTTTCCATTTACTTAAGTCACCTAATCTTTTCAGAAACACAATTAATTCTTTTATATGAGTTATTCTTCCTGTAGTATTAAGATTTTCTATGTCCCTTTCAGAAAAATCCACTCTGTAATGCTTTTGTAATTGTTTTTGACGAGTTAAATCTATTTCCAATTCAGCTGCCACCTCTTCAAAATGATCATATTTATTCTTTGTTTTCCACTGAATGCTTTTACATAAAAAAAGCCATTCATCATCCTGATATTGTTTCAAACAATCAGTACCAATTGTGCCAATAATCAATTCCTCTAAATCTGCCTTTAATTTAGCAATATCAAGCTGTCTTGATTCAGGAATTTGTGTTAACTCTGTTCTATTTACAGAGCCAGAATCTGATTCTGCAACCAATGATGTGACATTTGACAAACTTTGATTTAAAGTTAAATTTGGCATTGTTTTATCTTTATGATTTTCTGTTAATTCAGAATAAAAATTTTCATCCACTTTCTGAATTTTCACATTCAAAGGATTTGCTATTAGCGACTGCCTTGTTTTATTTTCATCAAAAACTGGCACAACAGGACCAATTGTAACTGGTACTTTCACTGCTTCCATACTTTTTGTCAATTGTTGAATTAATTCTCCTTTTGCCTTCAGATAATCTGTTATATTTGGAATATCAGGCGAAGTCTTTTTTATCATTTTTCTGAACATTATTTCTAAAATTCGAATTTTCTCTTGGGGACCTTGTTTTGCTTCTCGACCTTTCTCTATCAGGTAATCTCATGAATCTGGGTGACTCCTCAACTTCCTCCCTGGGTGCAGAAGGAGAAACACCTGAAAAACTTCTTGGAGTTGAATATACAGCGGAGGACTGTTTAACATGTCTTCTAAAACTGCATCAAATTCTTGGTCTAATTCGCCTTTCTCTTGAGAATTCTTTTGATCAGATTCTAAAACCATTTCTAATACTGGATATAATCCTTCCTGCATATCTCCTTTCCTCCAAGGACGTACTTTTTCCTGATGAGTTTCTTTATATAAACTCCTTGGTGTTCCCCAATTTTCTCGCTCAAGCTCCATCATTTCAATTTCCCATTCAACTAATGCTTCAAATTGAGTGGGTCTGGGTCTTGGTGAAAGAGCCATCATTTTATCTCTCAAATTTCTTAAAACTTTAACATTAAATGACCCATCCTCCGGCCAGGCTAAAACTCCATCATCCCTTGTATATTGCATCCAATTTTCAAAACAGAGAACAGTATGAAAACTATATTCTCCTTCCATATATGCCGCTGGTGTTTTATACTTATGAAGCAATTTTCCACCGCACGTTTGAATTTTCTTGTCGGGAGTAAATACATTTTTAATTTTCTGAACCCACGAAGGCTTTTTCTCTTCTTTATACCAATAACTCATGATTTAAAATGAGTTTGTAAGCTTTGAAAAAGATCGTAAATAATTTCTTTGTTGCTCCGCTACTCTGACCAATCCGTGCGCGAAACTCACCAACAAGCCAATGAGGTTAAGCTACGTTACCACCTTGCTCAACCAATGAGAACCCAGTTTTCAGAAACAACCAATGAGCTAACAGCTCAACTTGATCACGTGAACCAATCACTGCGCTCGCTATGACGTATGTCAGCCAATCACAGCGCAAACCCTGTGACGTACACTGCCGCTGCAGAGAAGCTGCGCTTGTCAGTGTCACTCCGTAAACTTACCCCTCCCTTACAAAATATTTTCACAGCGCCATTTTAAACAATCCCTTTCGAAAAGATTTAGTTAATAACTACATAAAACAAACCATTTGTCCGATTCGCTAACAAAGTGATAGTTTTACCAAGCATTCAGAAATTCCACTCGCATGAATTAGACGACGCTATTTTCATTTAAAACCAGTTTTCAGCATTCATACAAAAAGAAACCTAACCATACATACATGAATTCTTCAGCCGCACTTTAACCAACCAATAGAATCCCTGCTTACGCCAGTAAGGAAAGCTATCTTACCCTTCATACAAGTTCGGAAAAATCCTACTACTCTTTTTACATCGAGTTTTAAAACGGGCTCCAAGTCCCTATACTTCAATGTTGCGATTTCATAGTTAATCCTCACTATTCATGCAATCTGTCATATCTAAATCCCTAAACTTGTGTTGTACGACCACAACACTTAGTGATAATTCTGTACCGCTATTTTGAAACGGAACAAATGAACTGTGTAACTTCACCTGTCACACTACTCTGCCGGCCGGCTCATAGGTTTTTCACACTGCTGGAAAAACCCAACAACAAACATATAACATCTAGACAAAACTTAACATGTGTTACACATGTAGCCTATGTAATTACCATGTAACATGTATGTTACCATAGTAACCGAACTCTGCTACCAGAGAATTGATCCAGCGGGTCTAAAGAAATTCAGTCTCATATATATTCTCTACACCAATGTACTCACCATTATTTATTAGTCTATCACTAGGCCCATTCTTTGCAAGGATTTGAATTTTTGACCTACTGAATCATATGACCTAATTATTTTAATCTAACACATACATTAATTAAGTCACATATAAGGCAATGGATTAACTAATGGTAACGCAAAGAAACGATCAAGACCAGCTTGTCATTTTAAAAATCCATTTTATTAATTTTATTTCATAAAGAAAGCTTAAACTTTTATTTAGCAATTTTATTTTCAATCATAAATTATTAGTGGCACAAAAGGTCATGGTAATTCAATGAACCAACATCAGCATGAGGAAAGCGCAAACAGTTATTTATTTATTTCTCCATAGCCTATTTCCCTAACTTAGCTAAAAGAAGAGACCTGTAAGTAAGCAAAATTGTAAAGTCTTACGTGAAAGGGAAACCTGGCAGCGTCTCTGGAGCACAGGATCGATCGAACAGTGCTCTTAACAAGGGGGCAATTCTTATAGTATTTTCCTATCTAAAACTAACTAAAAGAATACAAATATTCGAGCAGAACTGAATCTCATTGGCTGTTAAATGTCTTTCGATGCGGTCATCATCCGTTTCTCACGTAGCCAGAGTCACTTTCAAAAGTACTATTGTTCATGAGTATGACACCGGCAGCTTCCGAAGAAAGTAACATTTAACTAAAGCAAAAACGTCCTTCGTCCGCTCATGTTTTTCCGTCTTTCCGCTGCCGAACGACAAGTACGGCCTTGACCAAGGAACAAATTGAACCAAATGTCCTAAACTTCCACACATCCTTTGTTTGCAAGCTTCTCTCCAAGAATTAATGTGGAAAGATATAATTTTTTTTCATTTCTGTGTAGCTGTGCAAGGCTCACTCTGGTCAGGCTTTTCTGTCATCCATTTTAGAAGTAGGCCTCAAGCCTTTTGCATGCAATGCAATGAGGGTGTCTAGTATGCAAAGAAACACAAGACAATAATTAATTCAAGAAATAATAATTATTCTGTTACCCACCCTTTCCACTAAGTTTAACCCATTAGCTATGTTACCTAGTTTGGCACATAAACAAATAAACAAACACATACACATACGACAATACGTAAACAAAAGCACATTTAAAGAGTGCACATGCTATTATTTCCAAAACGGCTGCAGTTAGTAAATGACAAACAAGAGACAAAGTAAATGTATTATTCAAAGCAAAACGACAAACATAACAAGAGCACAAATGATTAAACCGACGTGTTCATGATGGTGCATATTAATCTAGGTTGAGTCAGTAAACATATAAATCATGCAACACACATTAGTAAAAATAAAAATCACGAGAGTTTCATTTGTCACAAACTTTTTTAGAAATTAATCTGAAAGTCCGCTCTATCAACCTGTAAGGGTCTCTAGGCGCTGGGGCCGTCGGGAGGATTAAGCAAGCTTTTGCCCAGAGTCACATGGTGCTGGGCTAATCTGCCTCCGGCACCGGGGATCGAACCATGATCCCCAGATTCTAACGTCAGTCACCCTGACCGGTGCGCCACACCTCTCCCCCTAAAAAGGCCCCAGTCCCACTTGTCCTAAAAGAGCATACCTTGATTTTCCCAGTAGAGTCCTTGTACAAAAGCCTAGCTTGACTTCATGTCAGGGCACTATGCTGTCACCGTGGACTGTCATCAGTTAAAGTACTAAAACAGAGTTGCAAAGCACACATCAGTCTACCTAAAGGCAGTGGTGGCTGCCACCAAGGAACAAGGGTGAGCGGAGGCAGAGGGAGGCAGGCCTCGAAAAATCATAAAAATGTTACTAGACCTGCAGCTCTAGTGACTTAAATAATCTACTCAACCTATTTGTAATTCTATTGACCCATAAACTGGTTTCCAATGATGGGAACACAAGCAACTATTTTAATTGATTGAGCCGCCATTTTCTTCATTATCACATATGAGAGCACCTTCAAATGCACGAGTTCAACATGTCTGCTGTACAAAAAACTCTTTTGTTTGATTTAATAGACAAAACTTTGTTTTCCATATAGAATACAAATCTAGCCACAGGATACACATGACCCCTGACTCTTAGTTAATTAACAGCATTGTCATCAGGGCAGGGGCAGGAATGTTTCTCAAATCATGTTTCAAAACTATCACTTTTAATAAATACATAATTAAAGCATGAAGTGGTAGCACACTGTCATTTGTAATCAGGAGATTTTATATTGAAATGGCCACAAACTTTCCCACTTACATGCAGTTTCACTGATAAAACTATATAGTGCACAACCAATAATGTTTGGAAATGTTTGGAAATTGTGTTTCTGCAAATGTGTGTCATTTGCATATCACAAAGAAATGTTTTCTGATTTGCTTTGCTCCTATTTAACTCTTTGTTTGCATCACACTTCTGAATTACCCACAAATTAGCTTTCATTATTCCAGATATATTTTGAAATATTAACAAGCTATTTGTTTAAATGTTATGTGTTAGTGAAAAATAACTGACATCTTCGGACAGCTCACTTGACAAAAACCTCTAACTCTAATAAGAAAGAGAAAAATAAACTCCATTTTCCAAGCAGCAGTTAGTAAAATGATAAACTGACATTTGACCTCTTTCCTTGAACAGCCAGCAAATTTGTCAAGATAAAAGCAAGATTTAATGGCATCTGTATTGCTCATTCACTTTCTGGATGAACAGAACACCTGCTCCTTTTCAGCCTATATTAACTTTCCAGAAGGGACTAGTAGGTGCTAAAAACAGCTGACCTGATAAAATTTTACTCACAATTGTGAGTGGGCAACTAGATTTTTCAAGGCCTGGGAGGGGTAGAAAAATAAATTTTAAAAGATGACTTGCCTTGCGCCCAGACAGCCAGCTCACCTTGCATCATCCTCATCTGTTCATGCTTGAGGCAGGAAGCACAAACAGGCTACCCCAGCCAATCACAACGCTGCAATGCAACGTTGTGATTTGTCTGAACGCAGTGGTTCGGCGCTCACACAGGCAGTGGAAGTCTGCGCATGTTCCTCACCAAGCTGTGAATTACAGCCTGGTGGGGAACATTCAAAGAGCGCATGACTAGCCGGGGCCAAGCAGTCATGCCTACTTTAGTGCTTCCCTTGCTGGCTGTAAAACAGCCAAGCCTTGCCCCGCGAACCGGAAAAATTAAATGATAATAACATAGTTTTATTATAATTTTATGTTTATTTTATCCACTGCTCAAAATGCAATGGGGCAACCCTCCTCCGCCTTAGTGGAGGAGCCACCGCTGCTTAAAAGTTCACCTGATCTCTAACAGCTAGGCTCCTGAAACCGTCTTGTGCAAATAAATGTAATATAGTCATTAATTTGGCTCTAGATTTTAATACATGAGGTCAACACCAAAATAAAACTGTATAGGCAATTTGGCCTGAAGCCATGTTTAAACTACCACATATGGAAAATTGTGAGGTCTGAGCCACTTAAACTGAATTAATGAGGTACACATACAATTTATGATGGAGGGCAACCACAGTTCACATCTTTGGCTAGAAAGACTAGTTTTATTCATACGTTATAAAAAAACTACACCAATGTCTTCTTCAAGCATTAGATAACAGAAATCCTGACAATGCTCAAAGAGGGAGGTGAGTGCTAACATAGACTTAGTGTCCTGAGATTTGCTAGTGAGTATCTCAAACTCCTTTCAAGCAGGAGAACAATCTTGGCTTTCAGTCTTCGCAGCTCTAATAGACACACTGAGATAGCACAAGGAAGGCTGATGGGATGTCTTTGAAGAGAACTAGGCTGATCAGGTTAGAGATGGGTGGAGGCATAAAGGAGCCCCCTAGCTACAAAGTTACGCTCATCCATGTTGGAGGAGGGTTCCGGTGCCCATCGGCATACACAAAAGATCAGAATTTCAACAGACTGTTAAAATAGATATTTCAAAGACAGAAGACAATATTTGGATTGAATTTGTAAAACCTACTAGGGCATTCTAATTCCTCTTTTAAAAACCAATGTTTGGTTCATTGGCACTTCAGGGCCAGCTTGAATCCAAATAAAGGAAGTTTTCCTATTTGCTTTTATGAGACTTTCCACTTCCTATCCTTTACCTCTAAGGTGTCATCCATATGTTCCCCCATCATTTCTCACTCTTGCTCTCTTCTTCGTCCATACTTAATATCCACCTACCCATCTGCCTCCTCCACCCACGCTCAACCTATCTGGCATAATAAATTCCTTAAAATTCGCAATCGTTCCTTATATTGGAAATCCTGGCATTCCCTTGGTCTAAAATGGATCTCACAACTTCTCTCGGATAATCAGCCTCTTTCTTTCCAAGATCTTCAAACTCAATTCTCGTTACCTGCCTCATCCCGTAAACAATATTTATCGATACTTCCATCCCTTACTCAATATCTTTCTTCACTCCCAACCTCTAACTCTATCCCTACCACACATCTATCGATTTCTAATGCTATTGATCAATCTCTTTCTGCGTCATTTATTTATAAATCTCTACAATCCTCTGCTGATCGTTCAAAATCTAAGGTTGAGTTGACTTGGGAAGAAGATTTCTCTCACACATGGTCCATTATTTTATGGGACAAAATCTGGTCCAAGATTCACAGTACATCCAGAGCTGCAAATACCACACAAACCTTATTCTTTATTTATAATCGTATATTATTCACTCCATTGCTCCTGTCCTCCTTTTCCCCAGACACTCCATCTACTTGTTGGTCCTGCACATCCCTTTCAGCTGATTTGAAACACATGCTATTTGAATGTCCCCCTATATTACGTTTCTGGCACTTAGTTTGGTCCCAGCTACAAAAAATTTTCAAATTTACGGTTTCATTCTCCATTTCACACATTTTCTTAGGTTCCCTATCTCCCACCTTTGTTGAGTCCAACTCCAGCCACAAATTACTTGACTTATGCATAGCCATTGCTTTCCACCATATCACATCGCATTGGAAACAAGCTAAGGATGTTTCTTTTACTGCATGGTGGAATGCAGTTTGCTTCAATCACCGACTTGACACTAACTTTGTCTCTCCTATCTCCTTAGCAATCAAACGTGATCTCTTATGGCTTCCCCTCACTGACTATCTATCCTCAGTTGCTAAACCTCCTCCACCACTTCCAATACGTACGGTTGAAGTTTGTAAACCTCCATAAATGCATTACCTTAATTTATTCAATTATCATATTATTATTTACAGCAAATGTTTTATCATATTTTTAATCTGTTTTCATATTTTAAGATATCTCCTCATCCTCCTATGTTCCTCATATTCATTGCCTGTTTTTTCATATTTTATGCTTCAGTTTCCTAAATGTAATTCGCTAATATGTAAGATTACTCTCATTTTCTCATAACTCTTGATTGTTTCTTCATTTTCTGTCTTTGTTTCTTTATATTTCAATAAACTTCAAACTTAAAAAAAAAAATGTGTTACGTTTCCACACACTGTTACGGGAAGGTAACTGACAGGAAGAAATGGTTGACTTCATTTTACAAGACCAAGGTTCATGGTGGATGAATGAATCAAAGTACCACATAAACTTATTTCAACTGAAAATGGCACCAAATGTGCATAGATATGAATATGTTAACACACGATAATAAAGCAGCATAGCGTAATACGGATTCTACATCACCGAATCCCTCCTCCGAATGTAGTTTCAGCCCAAGTACAGTGTGTCCAGATTCCAGGGGTCTCTCAGGACTGTTCATAATTCCTCACCTAACTACATGAATTCCACAGAAAGTAAATATGATAGGTTAGAGGCTTTCCGGTTGGGAGTGATTGTTCATCAAAATGTTATAATTCTTTTCTGAGCAAATATATTCTATAACAGTGAATCTTAAATATATACTTGTTTTTAAAGTTTCAAAATCAATCTTATTTGTATGCTTATTTCTTTCTTTTGACTATTGTGGTGATGCATAATAACTGGTATGAAATATTTAGTGTCGTGTTCTATGCTCCCAAACAATGAATCGTAAGTTTACCAAATCAGGAATTAATGCACATGTTTTAGTTTCACATTTGAAAAAGAATAATGATAGTTTTTTTGCACCAAAAAACTAATAGCGTTCTGAAAATTGTCTCCCACAGCCGCAAAGGCGTCCTCTCATAGAGAAACTGGGTGAAAACCAGATTGAAAACGAGAAACAAAAACAAGAGTCAATTGAATACCTACGAAGAAAAAAGATTCAACATCAAGATTGGGAGTCGAAAAGGGAACAAGAAGCAGAAAAGAAGTACAGTGACACACAAGAACACCATAGGTAAAACATAGGGCCAAAGTGGCACCAGACGGAATCAGCACATTATGTTTGAGCTGAAACACATGAAGTGGAAGGCTAAACACTAATTTCACCTAGATTAATGTACTAAAAACCACAATCATTTTTCGAAAAAATTTAAAGGTATATCAACTGTGTAAAAAAAAATATTTTTTTTTATACCAAACAAAAATGTTTAAAAAAAAGTGTTTAGTGGCAAACGAGAAACAGGAGAAGAGGTGGGAAGAGGTGTGACCACCAGGGGCTGTGCCTCTTTGCTCCACAGAGGTCCTTTATCTAGGTGTGCCATCTGCAAACAGGGAGTGTGTGCCCTGTTACAGTTAATATGGGAGTGTGTGCCCTGTTACAGTTAATACGATGCCCCCAGGGCAGCCAATATCTGGGGCCTATTCTGAGCACAACTCATTAGTGAAAGATGACACCCAGCATGCTGTTGAATAGGGTACAAAGATTCCCCTTCCAAAGGATGCAATGAGTGACCATTCCCGCTTGCAGGGGCATGTCGAGGGGTCAGTGGAATGCCCTTTTCTGTCTTGCAGGGTCACCTTCGGGGGTCCACTGACTGTGTGCCAACTGTTTGTGGTGCACAGTTAGTGCGCTTCTTGATGGTGTCTTTGCCTTTGCACCCACAGCCATAATATGACTCAAAAGCTGAGGCAAATATTTTCTTTCATTAACATGGGGTCACAATCTTGTTTACACAAGGGAAGGCAATAGTGTCTGCTTCCCCTTCAATAATACCAAACTTTCTCGGGTGCAGAAAGCGGGTGTCCATGCCCGTTGCACACCTGGGGCACTTTATGAAATACACCTGAATAGTGTACACGGCACAGCAGTTGAACAGATAGAGAAAGGCGCTCGGTGGTGGAGGCTAAGTGGAAAGCACAGAAAAAGACATATGTGGGTGGTGGTATGGCAGGAGTGTTATGGTGACCAAGACAAGACAGGCAGAGGGTGAGGACCAAAAGGATGTACATCATCATGCACTTTGGCGTTTGAATTGTAATTAAAATTGTGATCCTGTAAATGTCCTAAAGAGCAGTGGGCACACTCAATATAATTAATGATGTAGGCAACGTTGGGGCTGGATGTTTAACATGGTTTAAACTATTTTTTTATGTACAATTACACATATAGTGGGGAAGGCCTTGATTTATCCACTCCATTTAATTCAAAATTGATATTTAAAACATGCTTTTGGGTATAGAACTAAACCATCATTCGATAAAGTTCAGTGTAAAAAAAGGCTAAAACATTGCACACTATGACAGTAACTAAATGTAAACTTGAATAAATGTTGGGACTCTCAAATAGGCAGAATGTAATGCATTATTCACTGAACCAAACCAGAAAGCACAGATTCCCTAACAGCTCTTAGTATTGTGAGGAAGTACCATTAACAAACTGCAAGGTCAGGTTTTCAGTGAATTGCCTCCTTAGCTCCAATATGCTGCCAGAGAAATATACAGTAGGGAGTAGGATCATTGGCGACAACCTGCCACATCATAACACGGATCTTGTTTTAAGAAAGTTGAGCAATTTTATAATTAAAATTACTATCCAAGACAAGCTATTGGTTTCACCGTGCACTGCAGCGGCACAGCTCCCTTCATAGACAGCCACAGAATGCGCTGAAAAGCTCCTGGCAAATGTTGAGGTTCGTCATAATAAGATCTTTTGAGTGCTGCTCCCCATGTTCCTAAGGGGATATCCCATTCCAGCACAGTTAACTGTATAATATTATGATGTGGTGAAAACCCATTCTCTGCCAGCGAAACGCACAATCTGCCTGTGATGTCCAGTGTTGGAAGCATCTCCCTATAGGCGCCTCTGGTTCATTATTGGCCAGTGTTCTCTAACAAAAAGAGAACGTGGCATTGAAAGGCGCTGTAAACAAACTGCACGCACTCCTTTGTGTAATTGACAAGATGTTCAATGGAAAAAACGCATGATTAGTCTTTTCTAGACTGGTAAAAAGAGAGGCAGCATATTCGTAAGCCACAGGGTCGGGCTGAAACTGAAAATAGGCCCAGGCGTTAAAATAAAATTGGCCTTGTTAGAAATGGGGTTTCTGGTTGGGTAGGGTATGCCCCTAAGCCAGGTAGAACCCACCACTCTAGTCAGGGTAAGGGAGTTACACACCCAAGATAACCCCTTTGGTAGGTTGGCAGAGCAATCAGGCTTATCCCAGAGGCAATGTGTAAAGCATTTGGGCAACACAAATACACACCAGTGACACAGCCAATACACCTCAAAAGGGACGTCATGCAGAAGTTGATGAAAATATATCTCACATATTATATATAACAAGTAGACCACAATTAAATAGATCTCTTTGTCAACTAGGCAACTGTCATAACATTACAGTTAGTGTAATAAAGTAAATACTGGGTTGCACACGTCATGAAAACACCCTAAACCATCACTGTACATATTGTGCAGGTTAGGTCATACATAAATCATGGCTGCTGGGCATACTATGCCAGTCCTGGAAATATGAGGAATCACAACCTACATCACAACAACAGGGCATAAGTATGAAGCAGTTAGGTCAGAGGCAACCACATGAAACATCAACAGATCACCCTAAGAACCAGAGTAAAACCTTCAGTCATGGAATGCCAGTTCATAAACACAGGCAACACACAAGTCACCATACAATTTATAGGGTGCCAAGGCACCTGTGCTCCAATGTGGTCCGATACGGTCATTTCAAAACCTTGGTGAAAAGAGGGTAGTTACCACCAAAATGTAAGCCGCAGGAGCACCAGCGTGCAAACTCGCTGGATTGAGGTAAATGAGTCACCCATCCACGGAGTTGTCTCGGATAAAGGGAGTTCCTGAAGCGATGGTGACTGCCTTCCCCCATGACGATACAACTTGTCAAGCGCCCCCCAAACCCCCGGGCATGGCCCAAGGTAAGGAAAGATGGTAGGGCACGAACACGATGGGGGCGGCAGGGAAACTTTCCTATAGCCCCCACCTGCAGAATTCCAAGGAGGTCACTGTCCGCGAGGGTGCAGCGCAGCAGCTGGGACAATGACAGCCTTTTGTCTCGAGTCAGGCCAGTTCGCCTGAAAGGATTGCGGGTAGGCAGGCAGTGCTGTCTCACCACCCCCTACCATGCCTGAAGGTTGCTGGTCTCTGTGACCCCTCTGAGCTATGCTAACCAGGAGTTGGCTCCAGCAGCGTCTCTTCTCCTGGCGGCGTGCTACCTGCAGCCCGTGCGATGTGAGACCCAGCACGGGGGCCCAAATGTAGAGGTGCAGCACTCGGCCTCTCATGGCACCCACCTCGGCCCATCCAAAAAGCGCACGGCGGGGCTAAGTCCAGGCAAGTGCTCACCAGGCACTGGTCTTAAGCAACTCGATGCGCCCCACCAAAGTAAGAAAGCAAAAGCGCTTTTGATGTGCTACTTTTTGGGGTGAGAGTAAATAAAAATGCAGGGGTCACCATGTGCTTCAGCACTCCTCACACAGCTCTTCAGCAATGCTTCTTGGCAGGGTCATCTTGTTTGCAGAAGCTACCTAAAGTCCTGGGGTTTAAGGTCCCATACAGATACCCCATTTTCTCATTATTCTCTTTGCTTCAGAGTCTCTGAGCTCAGTACAAACAGTTCTGTCCTCCTTGGTCCGGCTTGACGACAGGGGGTGGAGACAGCATTGTGCAAAAGAGACACAGCCTATTAATGTGCTAGCAAAACTCCTCCCACCACTCTAAATGCAGACCAGGTCTATTCAGCCTAGCAATGAGTCACCCAGGCAAGACAGGACACTCCTCATCCCCCTTGTGACTGTCTAGAGTGAATGCACATCCCCACCTTATGTCACTCCAAAGCCAGATGGTGAATACACAAACAGGCAGAGGCACACAGAATGGTAAAGTAAGAAAATGCCTACTTTCTAAAAGTGGCATTTTCAAACACACAATTTAAAAACCACCTTTACTAAAAGGCGTGTTATTAAATTCTGAGTTCAGGGATCCTAAACTCCATTTCTCTATCTTTTCTCTATGGCAAGCTACATGTTACAAGGCAGCTCCCATGTTATCCTATGGGACAGACTGCCTTTCAATAGTGAAAAATGAAATACACAGTATTTCACTATTAGAATATGTAAAACACACCAGCACATATACTACCGTTCACATACACTGCACCCTGCCCATGGGGTTAAATTTGGCATACCTGAGGTGTGCCTTACATGTAAGAAAAGTAGGTGCACTTGCCAAGTGAACATGGCAGTTCACAACAGAGTGCACAGACGTTGCAGGGGTAGGTCTAAGATACATTTACAGGGCTACTCATGTAGGTGGCACAACCAGTGCCTCAAGCCCACTAGTAGCTTTGATTTACAGACCCTGGACCACTCAGTGCTCTTTACTAGGGACTTACAAGTAAATCAAATATGCCAATCATGGATAACCAATCATAATCACGATTTACACAGAGAGCATATGCACGTTAGCACTGATCAGCAGTAGTAAAGTGCCCAGAGTCGTAAAGCCAACGAAAACAGGATCAGGAAAATAGGATTCAAAAGGCAAAATGGTTGGGGATAAACCTGCAAAAAGAGCCAGGTCTAACAGACCTACATTACTGAATTAGATATCTAAAAAAGTTGCACAATTTTGCAAATTGGGGCCATTTTAAACTTACAAAGACACTGCTGTATAAGTGTTTTGCAAGGGATGGAAGATTGCATGGGATTTGAGTTTGCTACAGACATTGTTCAAATAGAAGGGAATTAATAGTAAAAACCTGCCCAGCAAACTACAAAACAGGCCCACAAACAGCCAAAAGAGCAGCCCACACACTGACCCACCAGCCAGACCCATCGGGCACTGCCTGATTGCCCTGCAGGCCAGTCTGACCCATTGTTTAAGACTGCAGTTGTGGGTTATTAATACACTCACTCGCACACCTTGTACTGGCACCTGGCTTCCAGCTATTACTTGCAAATGGACTGAAGGAGGTTTGCATTGCTTTCCTTTTTTATTAATGGACACATAGAAGAGGTGGATCATGGGAAGCTGCTGGATTTTGTGATCTCCTCTCATAGATAGTGCCAAAACTGTACAGCTGGCACACATGTGGTACCATCTTGAAAGCCCCTGACTGCACTCAAGGGCTTCCTGGGAGAATGAGGAGGTCAAGCACCACAACTGAAAAGGACAGCTTAGGTTTATTTAATGGCAGAGCCTACATGAGAAGGCTAGGTCTTGCAATCTTCCACTAAACCTATACCAAACAGGTCAGTTGGTCTTATGTTTAAGTAATTGAATCTCCTTGTCGCCTTCTGCTTGATATATACACTGTAGTCTGCTGGATACGGGTCCAGAAGTGCACGGAATAGAAGTAGTGAACTCCTACTTATTGTGGACTGTTAGAGTCCTTGTGATCTGGTGAGCAATATTGAAACATCAGAGTTACATGTCAGGGATGGTTGGAGAACATGGGAAACCCATGATATTCAATGTTCTTGACCTGTAAGTTGCTTTTGGCAGAGTACATTAAAATATCTGAGCACTCCACCTACAATAAGTCAAAGATTTATCAGATGTCACCTTACAGAGGTTCAACTCCTTTCTAAGCAGCAAACTCCTAATAGAAGAATTGTGTCTATCTCACCACTTTCAGCCCTTGAACTCTTGGTGTTCCATAGGGCTCGATTTTTAGGTTTGCATACAGCGTGTATGGATGGTCAGCAAAAGCTATTGTTCTTAAATAAAAAGTTTAAAAGGCGCTGGGAGCCTGCTCATTACTTACCATTGGTTGGCTCTCATGTCATTCTCGTTTCCTTGCTTGCTACTTGTCGGTGCCTCCTTCTCGCCTATGGCTTCCCCCTGGGATTCAGTCTTCATCCCTTCGTGTTCCTGCCATGGAGCATGGACCAAGTACTGCTTCCTGTGGTCAGTGTCCTTAGGCTCCTTAACCCCTTCGCTGCAGCAGCAATTCCGCCGCAGCGCTAGGGGGGAGGGGGGGCCAAGCGGCGCTCTCATGCTGGTGACGGACCTGCTCCGTCACCAGCCTCGATTGCGCTGTGCTTATGACGGAGCGGTTCCGTCATGGCCCCGCCCGCTCAATAGAACGCGCCGCGCGCAGGAGCGGCGAGCGGGCCATGACGGAACCGCTCCGTCATCAGCACAGCGCGACCGAGGCAGATGACAGAGCGGTTCCGTCATCAGCATGGAACCGGTTAAGGTAGCCTTTTGTTATTTATTGCAAACATGGCTGAAGACGGCTGATAGCCAGAAACCGGTCCTAGGATGCTTGATTCCGGTCCAGGAAAGACATGGCTTGGCAGTTCGGGCTCGACTGTTCCCATGAGGCACAGGGTCAAGGCTGATTTGCATATAAGTGAAGTAGTGTGGCTCACTGGTTAGAGGCGGCAGACCCGAGAGCAGAGGACGGCCCGGGACCAGGGTTCGATTCCCGGCGTGGCAGGTTTCTGGACCAGGGTCAGCGGACTCGATAATTCTCTCGCCTCGGTGCCCACTCTGATCAGCGATCACACTCGGCAACTCTGGGCATTAGCTTGCCTCATCTTCACTAACGGCCCCACCAGACCGCCGGGGTTGCCTGGTCTCACCCTGGAGATACCCATTAAGGGACCATCTCTCAGGGAAGCCAGGAAGGGTTTCGCAGCGGTCGAAGCGCCTTGGGACCCTACGGGTAAGTAGTGCGCTATATAAATGCCTATACATTTACATTTACATTTACATTTACATATGGTCATGTCTGAACTGGGGTGGTGTGGAGTGCAAAAACAACGATGGATTTAGGCCCAGATCTCTGTACTGGGGTGAATGTATGACATTGTTCTGCATTCTGTCCATCAACTGTTATTTTTGCAAAAAAGTTAACCAAGCAATGACAAAGCCAATAGGTTTCGCCTTTGCAAAATCTATTGACTTTTCAATGGTTTTTACATGATGCACAGCTTGGCTTAAACTAAAAACAAAAAGTGCTATGATGCCGCCAGCGTAGCCTGCGTCTTGACACTTTTTTTTCTTTATGTCATATTGGTTTTGTGCAATATGGCTGAAAGGGGGAAAAAGTGTTATGACCCTGTCAACGTTACAGCATCACAGTACTTCTTTGTTTTTATTTTTTACTTTAAGCCATGTTGCATAGCAGCTCGTGCTACTTGTACAAAATGTAACAAAACATTGACAAAGCCAATAGATTTTGCATAGGCGAAACCTATTGGCTTTGCCAATGCTTTTTCCTTATATTGAGCAAGATTTTCGTGACCTTTCTCCTAAAAATGATGTAACAACATTTGATTCTTCTGCACACCATTGCAGTTGAGATCCATTGTCATTTTATGCTGACTAACAAAAATATAAACTTTAAAACCCTGGTGGAATGACTTGCATGGACGGGGTTGGATTCTTTCTTTTGGAATTGAGGGATAAAAATATTATGACCAAAGCAGCTGCCTTCTTTTGTCAGTACCAATCATTTTGGATACTGCATGCAACAAAAGCTTCAGCATTGCATTGTTCTAAGAAAATCACCTCACTGGAGGGTGGACTTGATAACTTTTTTAGACCAACCTAAATATTACTAAGCTACAATTGTTTCTGTGCATTTAATTGGTCCAACTCTGGTTTTGGCCACACACAGAGTGAAGTGAAGGGGAAAAATCAAAATGTTTCCAGAGGAAAGTGTGTCACAATATAAATTGCTAAACAGAATCCGGTGTGAGTAGAGACTTTACTTTTTATTGTATGCATAACAAACAAAATGTGCTCACTAGAGTCACTTATGATGCCGCAACTCTCCTCGCCCTCAACCCCGGACGCACACCTCATTGCTGCTTTGCCACCCCTGGACGTACCCACGGCCCTTTCGCCTGCCTCTCCTGCACGTTCAATTGCTCCAGGACCATCACCAAATCCACTCCCTCTGTACAAAGCACTGACTCTGACCGCCTGAAATGCATCCTGCTTAACACCCGCTCAGTCCACAGACACGCAACTGAACTCTGGGACCTACTCGACACTGTGTCACCAGACATCGCCTTCCTCACAGAAACATGGATGAACACATCTTCAGCACCCGACATCGCCATAGCCATACCGGACGCTAACAAGATTATCCGTAAAGACCGCACCATTCAGACAGGAGGAGGCATCGCCATCATTCATAGGAACACCATCAAAATCACGACTAGCTCCGACGAAAATCTTACAACCGCTGAACATCTCCACTTTCAGATCCACACCGACCCTAGGACCACACTCAGAGGCACCCTCATTTACAGACCTCCAGGCACCCGCACTCAATTCAGCGATGACATAACAGAATTCATCACCCCACATGCCCTCGCCTCCGAGAACTACATTCTTTTAGGAGACCTCAACTACCACCTTGAAAACAAACACGAAAGCAACACCACCACCCTTCTGGACAACCTGAACAACCTCGGACTCAAACAACTTGTTGATACCCCCACCCATATAGCCGGACACACGCTCGACCCTATCTTCACCTCCAGCAAGCACATCTCCTTCGACCGCACCACAGCTCTCCACTGGATGGACCACAGCTGTGTGCACTTCAGCTACAAAACCACCCTGACCCACAACCGCCCACAACCTATTCCTCTGAGAAACTGGAACAAAATCACCTCCGACCAACTCCTCGCTTCACTCAACCAAAACCCTCCCACCCTCTCATTGGACCCTAACCTAGCGGCCACCAATCTCAAGCAATGGATCACCCACAGTGCTGACGAATTAGCAACCCTGAAAAAGCACCAGATCAAATCAGCCAGCAAAAAGGCTCCCTGGTTCAATGATGACCTAAAAAAATCCAAGAAGCTATGCCGCGCCCTGGAGAAAACATGGAGAAAAAACCCAACCAATGACAACATGGCCACCCTCAAGGTAGCCACCCGCAAACACCACCAACTGATTCGCTCAGCCAAGAAGTCAGCATTCAAGGATCGTCTCGACAACAACTCTCACAATAGCAAGGAACTTTTCAACATCGTCAAAGAATTCACCAACCCCACCGCAGCATCTAACGACATCACTCCCTCCCAAGACCTCTGCGATGAGTTATCCTCCTTCTTCTATAACAAAATTGCCGACATCCACAACAGCTTCGAGAACACTTCCAGCGATCAACACTACCCACCCCCCTCAGATCCTACTCCACCAACTAACATCCTTAGCGCCTGGAACCCAATCACCACTGAAGACACCATCCGCTTAATGAACTCAATCCACTCTGGCTCGCCAACTGACCCCTGCCCCCATCACATGTTCAACAAAGCCGACTCCATCATCGCACCCCATCTCCGTGATGTCATCAACTGCTCGTTCAACTCTGCCACCTTCCCAGAAAGCTGGAAACATGCCGAACTCAGCGCCCTTTTGAAGAAACCCACAGCAGACCCCTCTGAACTTAAAAACTACCGACCCATATCCCTCCTCCCATTCCCGGCCAAAGTCATTGAGAAAGCCGTCAATAGCCAGCTCGCCGCCTTCCTTGAATCCAACAACTCCCTCGACCCCTCTCAGTCCGGATTTCGGGCCAAACACAGCACCGAAACCGCCCTCATTGCAGCAACTGACGACATCTGAACTGTACTGGACAACGGAGAAACAGTGGCCCTCATTCTACTCGACCTCTCAGCCGCTTTCGACACAGTCTGCCACTGCACTCTCATACAACGCCTCAGCAACATCGGCATTCAAGGTAAAGCCCTGGACTGGACCATCTCTTTCCTAGCTGGGAGAACTCAGAGAGTCCGACTTCCCCCATTCAACTCAGAGGCCACTGAAGTCATCTGTGGAGTCCCACAAGGATCCTCACTCAGTCCCACCCTCTTCAACGTCTACATGAGCCCACTCGCATCCATCGCGCGCCAACACAACCTTAATATCATCTCCTACGCTGACGATACCCAGCTGATCCTTTTCCTCACCAAAGACCCCAACACCACCAAAACCATTCTGCACGAAGGCATGAAAGAAGTAGCCGAATGGATGAAACACAACCGCCTAAAACTCAACTCAGACAAAACGGAGGTGCTCATCCTAGGATCTTCCCCCTCTGCCTGGGACGACTCTTGGTGGCCTCCCGCTCTGGGCACAGCACCCACACCCACAGACCATGCACGTAACCTTGGCTTCATCCTAGACTCCTCTCTCTCGATGTCCAGACAAGTCAACGCAGTCTCTTCCTCCTGCTTCAACTTACTTCGCATCCTCAAAAAGATCTTCCGCTGGATCCCCCTCGAGACAAGAAAGACCGTCACCCACGCACTGGTCACAAGTCGACTGGATTATAGTAATACATTATACGCCGGAATCACAGCAAAATTACAGAAAAAACTCCAACGCATCCAAAACGCATCAGCGAGACTCATATTAGACATCCCTCGCCAAGATCACATCACCGGACACCTAAAAGACCTCCACTGGCTTCCCGTTAACAAAAGAATTACATTCCGTCTTCTCACCCACGCACACAAGGCCCTCTACAATTTAGGACCCGAATGCCTCAACACTCGACTCTCCTTCTACAAACCCACCCGCCAACTTAGATCGTCCAATCAAGCCCTCGCCGTAGTCCCGCTCATCCGGAAATCCACCATGGGAGGAAGATCCTTCTCCTTCCTGGCAGCCAAGACCTGGAACTCACTCCCCACTCACCTCCGCCTTACTCAAAACCACATCTCCTTCAGAAAAGAACTTAAAACCTGGCTATTCGACAAATAATGTTCACATTCCCAAGCGCCTTGAGACCCTCTGGGTGAGTAGTGCGCTTTATAAATGCTCGAACTTGAACTTGAAACTAAAATCGTGACAACACATGAAGATTGAGAAATTCTGGGACAGGTTGAAAAGGTACAGTTTTGACTGTTTTAAAATGTGTACAACAGAATTCCAGGTGAGGATGCCTGTAAGCTAAAAAAAAACTGGCATGCATTGTCATGTGCGAATATGCTGTAATAATGTGAAAAAAAGAACAGAAAACTACAGTTTGATTCAGCTCATTAGCTTACAAGCTTACAAGCAATTTGTTCTGCACCATGTCTCCCATTGCTTCACAGGGTTATAATTGAGAAATGTAGCCACAAAAGTAGTATACGGTTCATGGTGGAAGGCATTGTTCTCTAAACTGGGTGGAGATACCAAGGTTGGTTAAACCTGTCTGTGGAAACAGAAGAGGCTCCTCACAGCCTGAACAGTGGATCATTGGATTTATGTTCTTTTTATGTTGAATACTTCTAAACCCTGTTTCCTCCCTTTTGAATTCTCCCCGGCACCATAGAGGACACAGAATATTTTCTAGCAGCTCCACACACGTGCAAATATGTGGTCCCAAGGGGTTCCACAGCTGCCGCACAATGCCTTGGAAGTGATGGGCCAGAGATCTACATAGACACTACCCCGCCACACTGATATTCTTTGCCTTGGATGGGGAGCTCCACTTACAAAAATTAGTTGCTGTTTCACTGACGCTAAACTTGTTTTTCCAGGCAGTGTGCTAGAAAAATGTTTTCCCAAAGACTGATTGCATGAAGTAACTGTTGGTTACAGATCCACATGATGCTTGCCTGTGGCGTCCTGGATTTAAACACAACTTGAAGACCTGTGACAAGTGCTACTTAATGGACCCAAAGGCATCAGGGTGGTGAAATTGTACATTGCTGAGCCCAAAAAGTGGGGTGAAGTGCACTCCAATCAATGGAGTCACTCTTGCTTTACAACATGAGCCAGTTTTCTCTCCAGATCTGGTCCTGCTCCAATTCACCATTCTCAGGTGAGAAGTTGAGAGACAAATCTTTGCATAAGTGCAAAATGTCCAAGTGGGACCTGTTTCTATCATGTTACTTCAGCCCTGTGGACCACAGGCAGGGTTTGAAATGTAAAGAAGGGGAGGGTGTTTCACTCCTCGTACTTTGTGGTGTCAGAAAAAATCAGAGGACTCAGGCTAATAGTAGACCTTGGATTTCTGAACACCTTGCTTTGGAAGGACAGTTCAGAAACTTGATTCTGGCCCAGATTATTTTCTCCCTGGATCTAGAAGACTGGAATGTGTTGTTGAACTTGCAGGATTCATAATTGCGTGTGCCCACCTGCAGTACCACAGACCCTTCCTTCGGTTTGTATTGGGGTCAGAATACCTGTAGTTTACCTTGCTGTCATTCGGCCTTAAATCAGCCTTTCGGGTGTTTATAAAGAGGATGGCAGTTGTTGCTGCGCATCTTTGCAGGTCAGGGAAACACATATTCCCATTCCTTACCGGCTGGATGTTAAAAGTGGGCTTGCCACAGTCATTCATGGACCATGTTGAGACAACTGTCACCCTTCTGTCATTCCCGGCAGTTTACCATCAATGAACTGAAACTCCAAATGCAACCTATTCAGGCAATTCCATTCATAGGGGCAACCCAGAGAGAAGGTGGTGTTCAAGGCCTTTCACCCCTGCAGTGAGTCCATGACATTCAGGTTATGATCACAAAGTTTAGGGCTGGGATGCAGCTTGGATGGTTCAGAAGCTTCTTGCCATTTTGACCTCATGCATCCTGCTGACCCCACATGCTGATTAGCAAATGTGGGTTGTGCAGTAGAACCTCTACCTACAGTCGGCGCAGCTGAGGTTGCCTCGTAGGCAACATCTATATCTCAGAAGAGGCAGCCTAGAACCTTTGGTGATGTCTGTTGGACGCGATTCTGACTGCAGGAGGTCATTTTCCCTAACCCAACCACAGCTCACAGTAGTGCTGATTGTGTATAAGTTTGGGTGGTCAACTTGGAGAGGTGGAGATCAGGAGCCTTTCTTTCTACCAAGGATTGGGTTGCTCTTCCACATCAGACAGTCCACCGTTCTCCCTGCTTTTTTTTGCTCTCCTCACCTTTCTAAGGAGCAAGAGAGGCTTTACTGGTTGAACCCCAAAAAAAGCCCTTTGCTTTTACATCAATTGCACCAAGGATCATTGAGTGAGTGGCCAGCTTTTTATCATCATTTCCAGTTCTTTGAAAGAAAAAGACTGGACAGAAACAGAACTTTGTCTCAGTGGATCATCCTGTGCATAAACATATGCTATGTCCTTGCCGAAAAAGGAGCCCCCTGAGAACCTTTGGGTTCATTCCCCACTGGAGCCAAAATTGCCACTTGAGCATTGGCTAGAGGAGTTCCAGTGTTAGACATCTACCCTGCTGCTATGTGGGTGCTCATACACACCTTCACTAGGTATCACAATCTTTACAATCAAGTATGCAAGTGCCCACTTTGTCCTACAATACTTCATTGAGTAAGTCCACTCCCATCTTTTGTGAGGTACTGGCTTGGTATCTGTTCAAGAGGTAAGGAATCGGTGATTACAGGAATATATCAGAAAAACAAGTTACTTACCTTTGGTAACTCTTGTTCTGGTGGATATTCTATCTAATCACATACTACTCAATACCCTCCCTCATCGCTGTTCTGTGGAGTGGACATTGAAGGTTCTAAAAGGTCCCAGTTTAGATTTTGCATGGTCACTTTTGAAATCTGGCACAGTTGATCCATGTCTGAGAGCAGTGAATAGTTTCAAAGTAAAACTAACATCAATGCACAGGGGCCGCATCTATGTAGTGCCTAATCGTACCACCTAGTAGCACTTTGGAATAATTACTAGGTAAAGATCAGGACCCAGTCTAGCTCCTGGGATAATTCAGAAGGTGAGGAAATTGGGATTAGATAGTTACTTACCTTCGTAAACACTTTCTACTCTATTTCATCAATTATCTCCTGCGTCTCTCAGGAGGACAAACACTTATACAGTGCCTTCACCTCATGCTGCAAAGACAAAAGACACACAAATGATGGACGAAATGCAGAACAAATCAAAGCATTCACCCCCAGTCAAGAGATCTGGGGTGGCGAAGTCGCTAAAGAAGATGATGAATTCAACCCAGATCTGTGACTGGGGTGAGTGTATGAAAGGTTTCAGCGCTTCGTCCATCATCTCCTTGTGTTTGCTTTGTTTGCCCTAAGTTGGCAGGGAATGTGCAGACGTGGGTCTCTTGCTCGTGTTGCCACTAGATTCAAGCCAGCCTGGATGATGAGGGGGTTACCCGGAAAT
This sequence comes from Lissotriton vulgaris, assembly GCF_964263255.1. Lineage (NCBI taxonomy): Eukaryota > Metazoa > Chordata > Amphibia > Caudata > Salamandridae > Lissotriton > Lissotriton vulgaris. The sequence goes on from NC_141687.1 coordinate 719,350,808, forward strand.
CAGTCCCAGGATGCTTGTTTCTGGTCCAGGGAGGAGTTGGCTTGGCAGTTTGGTCTGCACTGTTCCCATGAGGAACAGGGTCAAGACTGATTCGCATAAGGCTGGGTCTGAACTGGGGTGGCAAAGTGAGCAAAATAACGATGATGGATTCAACCCAGATCTGTCACTGGGGCGTGAGTGTCTGAAAAGTTTCAATGCTCCGTCCATCATCTCCTTGTGTTTGCAAACCCCAGTTAGGCACAAGTTCCATCTCATAACTGCCACACACGCCAGTGGTTGTATTTAGGTATGGGTAATGTTAGCACTTTTGCGGGCAGGGTAAACAAGAATCCATTATTGAATGGGGTATTAGTCCAATCCAAACTCCTTAGAAAACTCTAAATCATGCACATGGCATCCGTATAGGGATCAGTCATTCTGGTGCTCTAGTTGATTCTCACTAATGAAACCACAGTTTCAATTATTGAGTCCTAGGCTTTTTGTTATGCTGAGCTGCCAAATCAATGCCATCGTTGCTGTCAGCAGCTTCGCTTCCCTGCTCTTCGCTTGCCTTCTAGAATCAGGATCCGCATCATGTTTCCTTTGGGTCAATTAATGGGATATCCCATAATCTCCCATGTTTAACTAAAGTGACTCCAAACTAAGAGTAGACAAACCCCTGAGTAGAAGGCATTGCTCCAAGATAAGGATGCATGATGTTTGAAACACCCAGGCTCTAACCATGGGCAGGTTAATCATTGCATGTGGAAGCCAACTGTTCCCCTGAAGCCCAGTCTTATCCATGTCCCGAAGAGAATACCATTTTTAAGGTCTGGATTGATAACTGTTTAGGATTTGTAATGATGGTTTCAAATAGATGTTCAAATTAATCTTTATATTCACGTTCATAGAAGTATTCTGAAGCTTGCATTCACTTTTGTAGGTCATCATTGTTTATAAATGTATAGACACGTGTGCTGACACGAAAGGCTGCCATATGAAAGAGTTTTTAAATATACTTAAACTTCAATGTGATGGAGCACTGAAGGCGCGTTATCCAGGCCCTTCCCGGCCTGTCCTAGGATTATTCTAGGTGAAGTTTTACACCCCCACCTAAGACATTTCATCTATAAGTTGAGATACATATAGAGAGCTACTGTTTAACAAGTGCAATGCATTTTCAACCCTTTATGGTAAACGGACTCGAATCTATCCTGGTGAAAAACACACAGAGTGTTCAAACAGTTCCATGCATGATTTAGACATAAAAGAGAGAGACAATTTTGGACTAGAAATTGTTTGTAGATTCAACTTTTCCCAAGTTTTCCTTCAGAGCAAAAATTGAAATTGTCTACAGACCCTGGCCTCTTGTCATTGGGAAGTACACATTTTTGTAAGCCTCTATAAAGCATGAACTTAGCTAAGAAGCAGTAGAATGCTGTACAATAAATTGGAGGTACAAAGTAAGGGCACGTAAGATGCTTACAAATAAATACGTCTTCATTTGTTGCCATCCATAAGGGGTGAGGCATCTTGGTGGTTACTTCTCGATGAGGTGTTTCTTGAAGAGACCGGTCTTCAGCTTCTTCTCGAAGTGGGGGAGAGAAGGCGTTTGTTGGATCTGCGCCGCAATGGATTACCTTCAGTATCCTCATATTGCTTGAGCCTAGAATAGACCAACGTCTAGGAGAGGTGTGGTTGCTCATCCTTTATAGGGGTTTGGAACTCATGATTGCAGGTCCCAGAGGAGCCATGTGGTGTAGTGTGTGGTTCTAGAGAAATGCCTCTCCTCCCCGTGCTCCATCTTTGATTACTTAAGTGTGGTGCATATCACCAACAGGTCATCTTAAGGCACTTCAATGCACTTCACTACTATCTAAAAGCTGTGTTAAAATTCGGAAAAAGCAAACATTTGCACAGATTAAGTGGTTGTTGCTTATCAAGTGTAAAAGTAAATGTAAAATGAAAGTCCTAAGGAGTTTAAATAGTGAAGTATTAAGCACTTGAAAAAGGGTGTATTTTTCCGCTGCAGGAAGGTTCTGGGGGTGGGGGGGGGGGGGGGGGGGAGGCAGTGTTGAAAAGGGAAATAAATATATATGTGCAGGCAACATTTCCAAGATGTTTGATGAGCCAAAACTGTGACGCTCGCAAGAAAAAATTAAAATTGCTCAGCACGTCTATAGTTTTTATTTCCTTTCTGGAGTGGTGTTTAATTGATATTTAGCTAAGACTGGTGAATGCTAGCCATTTGCGGCCGAAAAGAATACATGCCCTTTAATCAACAGCAAATGTTCCCTATTTTTTCCCATTATTAATGCAAGTGCAAACCTATACTGAAAATACAAAAGAGGTATCCTATCCTGCTCGGACTCAAAGGGTAAATTAGACAAAGAATCAGTTTTTAACATGTTTATAATCTGTGAACAGTGGGCCACGCTTGATAAGTAAAGAAACATCCTTTTTTCAGGCAGAAAACACAGCAACACTTCCAGAATGAAGAGAGGAAGTTAAAGGAACAGGTCACCAAGAGGATTCAGGCAATGAAGGCGAGGCAGGGAGCACAGCAGGACGCAAGCCAGAGGGTGCAAACCTTGTCTGAGGAGGAGAAGCACAGAGAGCAGCGCAGACTGGCGCACCTGCAGCAGGTCCGCCAGAAGATCGACGAGCGGGAGTTCAAAAAATGCAGAGAGGAGGCAGAGAAGGAACTGAAGACACAGGTAATCCATTCTGTGCAGCAAACAAGTCAAATCCAAACAGTGAAATACCTTTGTGTAGATTATTATGTCCCACAGGCGTGGTACCTTTAGTGCAGCACATGCAGTAGCACCAGGACCATGTCATTGAGGATGATCTAAACAAAAGCCATGATGGATCCCTTGGGTTGACTATATTTAGCTGGTAGGGTGCTTATATTTTTAGTAATAGTTAGTTTGAATGGCCATATAATTCTGATTCTGATTCAACATGAACCTTGGTTGCTGACCTAGAGCCCAAGTTACCATTTCTTCATTGAGGGATTTGTGTTAGTCTGGACGTGTTGTAATAACCTTGGTAAATTAAGAAACAGGACACACTAAAACCTTTAAGATTGTGCAGCTCTTTTGTAAACATACAAATTAGTTTACTGGCCCATCAACATTTAGCAAGAAATGTATTTATGTTGCTTTGAAATGTTTTTTCCGGAGTCAACAAGGTTCTTGGAAAATGGGAACAAAATGATGGGTGTCGCTATCCTCTTAATAATGTCAAATTATGTCATCATGATAATGTTAAGGGTAGCCAGCATTCACTAACTCTGTTTTAAGGAAAAGGATCTTATGACTCTTGGCCTAGATGCAACCAGTCAGAATATCCATGTTCACTGGCATTTCAGATCTCCTCTGCTATTTTACAAACTACAGACCAGGGGATCGTATATGTCAAGGTATTTGTTCTTATACAGCCCCTGTTGGACCTGGTCCATTTTTACAGAGATATCCCCAAGCCTTTTGCCTTCTTCCTTATATTCATTCTGACATGTTTTTGATGATTTTAGAACTCTGGGCAATTTACCACTGTTGATCAGTGCAAATGTGCAGGTGCTCCATATTGAAATTATCATTGTTCCATGATTGACATATTTTATTTTTTGGTAAATCAATAGTAAATCAATTGGTATTAGAGGGCCTGCAGCACGGATTGTGCCACCCACATGAGCAGTCCTGCAACCATGTCTGTGTGTACAGTTTTAAACTGCCATGTCCACCTAGCAAGTGCACCCACTTTTTAGGCCCAAACCTTCTCTTTTACTACATGTAAGGCACCCCTAAGGTAGGCCCAAGCCCCATGGACAGGGTGCAGTGTATTTAAAAGGTAGGACATGTGCTGGTGTGTTTTACAAGTACTGACAGTGAAATACTGCTAATTTTGTTTTTCATAATTCCAAGGACTATCTCTCCCATAGGTTATCACTGGAGCTGCCTTGTAACCTCTTACAAGTGTAACTTCCAATTGGAAAAAGGCAGAGGTTGGGAGTTTGGGGTCACTGAACTCACAATTTAAGAATACATATTTTAGTGAAGGTGGTTTTTAAATAGCAGATTTGAAAATGCCACTTTTAGAAAGTGGGCATTTTCTTGCTTTAGCATTCTGTGCCTCTGCAGGTCTGTGGAATCCACATCTGAAGGAGGGTGACAGTTGAGTAGTTTGTGCATTCACTCCAAACAGTTACACAAAGGGAGGTGAAGTGTGCCTTGCATATCCTGATGGCCCATTACCAGGCTGATGAATCTTCCTGAGCAAGAGAGGTGGGAGGAGTTGTCACTGACACCTGAGTAGGGCTGTGGCTGTCCTCACACAAAGCTGTGTAGGGTCCCACTGTAGGGCATCTGGAGCCAGGTCAGGCAAAGACAGGGTCTTGTGCACTACAAAGACTTTCCTTTGAAGTTTGACTACTTCAAAGGCAGAAAAGGGCATAAGTACTGGAGCTGTAACACTATAACTTCAGAATACTTTTAGACTAAGAGGAGATTTTGCCAAGAAGAAGAGCTGGAGAAGGGGAACTGCCACTCTGCTTGTTGCCATGCTGTGCCGGCCTACTGTTTGCTGCTTCTGTCTTGGGCAGTAAAAGGACTGGACTTTTGCTTTCTGTATCCTGCTTGCCAAGGTTCTCCAAGAGCTTGTGTCTGATTGGCTCCTGCTAAGAAGTCTCAGGGCCATCAAAGACTTCACCAACAGCCCTGAACTCCTCTGCTGGGAGTTCTGACCTGCCAAGTGGTGCAAATTCCAGTTCAGGACCCTTGGAGGGGGCTATGTGTCAAAGGACTGAAGAAAATCCACACATCAACCTTCAGTGCCTGTTTTTCCTGCCACAGCAACGCTGTGCGGTTGAAAAACCAACATATTGCCACGTTGTGGCTGGAGAATCGGCGCAGTGCCTGCTGTGCAGCCAAAAGATCACTGCAGCCTGTGTCCCTGAGCATTGTGTCATCAATGTCTTGACACCCGCTTCGACTTCGACACACACCCTGCTGTGCAGCTGAGGAAATCGACGCATCACTTGCTTCGCGGCTGTAAAATTGACGCAGTAGTTTTGCCACCGCATCGACCCATCACGCTCATATTTTCGAAACAATGCACCTGTGCACCAAGTTCATCATCGACATTGCACAGCAGTAAGGAACCAAGGCCGATTATCAGGAAACCGATGCATCACCTCCCCTCTCAGTATGGAACCGAAGCATCACCTGCCCTGACAGTAAGCAACCGATGCATTTCCTCCTCTGTGCTGCAGCAAGGAACCGACGCATCATCTCCCCTAGCAGTAAGGAACAGATGCATCACCTCCCCTGGCATTAAGGAACAGACACATCTCTTTGCTTTTCCAGTGCCTCACCTCCCCTGTGCCTGTTTTCGTCTTTGATTATGAGGCATACCAGGTACTTTGTGATAAAAATGACACATTCATAGTTTCCTATGGACTAAACTATTTTGAACCTTTTTAAAAGTGATATCTTGATTTGTGTTTGGTGGATTTTTGTCGTTTTGGTCTTGGTTTATTCAGATAAAGTTTGATACATATTTTTTCTAAAGTCGTGGGGTGTCCTTTTGCAGTGTTTTCACTGTGTTAGACTGTGTGAATGTACACATGCATTACAAATTGCCGCTGAGATAAGCCTGACTGCTCGTGTAAATTACCAAGGGGGTGAGCAAGGGGTTATCTTGGGAGTATAACTCCCTTAACCTGACTAGAAATAGGGTCCCTACTTGGACAGGGTGCAAGCCACTGCCAATTAGAGACCCCCATTTCTAAAACCCCCATGCCAAGTGCATTGATTTCTTATGGCCTTTGAATGTTTTGAACAGAACCATGAAAAAGTTCACCTCCAGAATCTCAGATACTTGTCTTACCAGGGCCAGCCTTATTAATTAAGCCTACACATGATCCATAGCTACCTTATCTACATGCTTTTGGTTCAAATAGTACTTTACCTACTTTAACCTCCTCAAAGGCCTCGCCTCTTATCAGTAAAGAAAGGAAAAGAGGTGACCCATTATATCCACGTTTCCCTTCTTTGGGAAGCTCAAGGTAATGTAAAATTTCATGACAACACAGACATGAGTGTGGCAGTGCAAACTGTGTGGTAAACCTTGCTCTGTGACATTACGTTAAAACAGAAGGTTGTAGCACATATCTGGAAAGTGTCAGCACTTTTCCTTGTGCAAATAGAATGGCCCATAAAGCGCTATTTGATGAATTACATTTCAAAACTTAGGGTGATCAACAAATCAACACATTTAAATACCCATAATCACATTACGGTTCTCAATGAAGACAGAGAATGGTTAAGGTATCACATCATAAAGGTTTAGTAAAGGTTAACGTTTACAGTAGGCAAAATCATTGAGTATCAATTCATATTGATTGATGCATTAATATATTGAGTTCAAATCAACTAAGTCATATAAGTAAGAGTCGAAGAAGCATAGAGTGGCCACAAAGGGAAAGGTTTAGAAAGTCAAGTCTCCCATAAAGAGAGTACCCTAAGTCTTCTACTCCGCTCTAAAGTGTATCAAAAACCGATTGACGAGGGGTGTGGCTAGCAGCCGATGATGGCGGCAGCAACCTAGAGAGGCTCCCGTAGCAAGGCGGCATCCCGCAACAATCCGCATGCCTATCCGTTCACTGATCATTCCGGAAGGGGTGTCCTGGGTGCGGTGACCGAACGGCGCACGCAAGAAAAATTTGGGAGCGCTCAGACCCCAGCAACGGGACGAAACCTCGTCCGCGCCCCTCACGGACGAAAGGCCTGGTAGCACGAGGCGAGCACCGGTGTCGAGTGGATCCCTGGGCCGGGCGGAAGTCTACCCTCCCCGGCACGACCAACTGGAAGTAGCCGCTGACGACAACACTCGACACCACCGGCTGGCAATCCTTCCCGGCGACCACTTCACCCTTCACGCGGCATATCCAGTGGCGCTACGCCGTGGTGCCCCCCTTTGCTGCACTCGACATACACCGTGGGACTTGCGAGGCACCAGTCGCCATCTTGCCTGAACTTGCCGAGACCGCAACAGCTCCGCGGCCGCCGGCAGCACCTTGCCATCGTCAGCGACCCCTGGCCTATACCCAGTCTGAACCTTCTGTATAACCCCCCCCCCCCAAGCGGACGGCTACGGGCGTCCGGCCCGCTCCATCATAAACGGTGTCTCGCCGCAAAGGGAAAATGGCGGGGAAGGGGCCACGACAGACCGCCGCTCAGGCGAAGCTTGGAAAAAATGCTTATGACAACCAGACGTCCACTCAACCTGAGCAGCGCAAATCACTGGGAAAGGGCGCGGACAACGACGGGACAAAAAAGGCCACGCTGGACGATGTACTGCGCGCACTGGAGCAGGTACAGGCCACTGTGGGCTCGACTGCAGCCGAGGTTACCCTTATTAGAGCCGACCTCCAGAAAATGAGCGAAAGGGTGAAGCAGGTGGAGGTGGTGACTAAATCATTGATAGAGGACGTTTCCGACCTACAAGTGGCAATGGAGAGACTGCAGGCGGACAATAAACTTCTTAAGAGCAAGCTGGACGACCAGGAAGGGCGTTCCAGACGCAACAATGTCCGTATCTTGGGAGTTCCGGAGTCGGAAACAAAGGGAGCCATGGATCTGTATGTTGAGGAACTTATAAAGACAAAACTGGCCCCGAAGGGACTCTCCAACTTCTTTACAGTAGAGCGGGCCCACCGGGTCCCTGGAGGAACACCTACGCCGGGGGCCACCCCGCGCCCCATCCTGGCAAGACTCTTTAACTTTAGAGACCGCGATGCAGTCCTCCAGGCAGCCAGGGTGGCACCGCCCGTCCAAATCCAAAATGCACGGATATCCTTCTTCCCGGACTACACGGCAGAGGTCACCCGCAAAAGGAGGACCTTCTTCGAGGTTAAAAAATCACTCCGCGACCAAGAACTGCCGTACTCCATGTTGTTTCCGGCCCGATTGAGAGTGGTGGCCGATAAGAAGGTCTGGTTCTTTGACTCGGCGGAGTCCGCAAGAGAATGGCTGGATGGGTGGCGCACGGTGGACCGCACTTCCAGCCGTCGACGCAACAGGACGGGAGAGGAGAGCCAGCCGGGCTCACAATCGTCGACCAGGGGCAGCGCAAATGGATCGCCATCGCAGGACCACGTTGGGGCCGCTGGAGGCGAATGACACCACCGTGAGGGACTGAATGTGTGACCTGGACTTTACTCCCACTACGATTGTTCATCAAGTCGTTCTTGGACGCTGGCCCGGACAACCCGAGGACAGCAGAGGGACCGCCTGCTTTGGGGGACACTCTCCCCTGACGCGCAAGTACTCTGTTTTTGGCATGGGATAAGCGCTCTGCTAAGTTGGGGTGGCGGGCAGTTCTGAGTCCGTTTGGCAGGGAGGCAGGGTGGGGGGGGTTGAGAGGGGGTTTGTTCGTTTTTACGGGACATTCACAGACTCGATCGCAAACTGTACAATGTGCTATGATGCTTATTGAAATGTTGCTGGGGAGGTGGAATCTATTCCGATGGCTTATGTTTCTGATGTTTACTGATGGGGGATGTACAGCCTAACGTAATAAGAGTGGAGGGGACGCGAATGGGCGGCTCCTCCCTCAAACTCCTTGCCTAGAACGTGCGAGGCCTAGGTGATAAAGTGAAACGCGGCCTCGTTCTGTCCGAGGTGAAACGTCACAAACCTGACCTAATACTCCTCCAAGAGACCCACCTAATGGGTAGCGCTACTAAGGCCCTGGACAGAAGGGGGTATACAATGTTAGCCCACTCGGAATTCTCCACTGGGTCCCGGGGTACAGGCATCCTACTTAGAAAATCTTCCAACTTCATCACCCTTAGCACTAGGACTGACACACAGGGCTGTTTTGCGGCAGTGGCAGGACAATGGGACGGGCGCCCCTTAACAGTAGTCTCAGTTTACATCCCACCTTCATTACACTCGGTGAAGTTACCAGCCTTGGGTGACTTCTTACTGTCCCTCCCCGAGGGAGACATGCTTCTAGGCGGGGACTTCAATGCAACTGCAGACCCACAGCTCGACAAGTTCCCAGCAACTGCCCTCCCGGGGGGTCCCTCCAGGTTTAAGCGCTTCACAGAGGCACTAGGGCTGGTAGACGTGTGGCGCCATGTTCACCCTACACTGCGACAGTATACATTCCACTCCACCGTCCACAATAGTCTATCCCGCATTGATCACTTCCTGGCGTTAGGGGATGGGTTACAGCGCGTGGAGGAGGTGCTCATACACCCTAGGGGCATCTCAGACCACTCACCACTGACTCTCACCATCACCTCACGGACACGAACACGCCGCCGCGTCTTCCCCATACGCGCCTCTTATCTTAAGGTCCCTAAGGTCAAGAAGGCCCTGCAGACCGCCACGACACATTACTTCATGGAAAACGAACCGACCGCAGCCTCAGCTGAGGTCCTCTGGGAGGCCTACAAGACAGTCTTGAGGGGGCAAGCTATCAGTTCTATAACGTCACATAGAAGAGAACAGGCAGCTGAGCACGCGGCCCTTGAGCTCCGGCTGCGTGAAGCCACCACTGCCCATGAAGCAGACCCCACGGATGACACAACACATGCACTCGCACTTGCTCAGCGCCTATATACAGACCACGCTAGGCTCATCACACAAGGCCACATCTCAGATACAAAGAATCGAGTATATGATGTTGGAGACAAAGCGGAAAAGATGTTGGCCTGGCTCGATAAGAGAGGGGGTAGCTCCAGAGGGATCCAGCAGGTGAGAGACGAGGAGGGAAATACTCAGACGGACCCGGATCGCGTGGTAGAGGCACTGGCTACCCATTTTGAAAAAGTATACACTCCGGAACGGGACATCACTGCGATTGCAGCCCAAAGCACACTATATGACATAAACATCCCAACACTACCACCGGAGGCCGTAACAGAGCTGGAGGCACCATTTACCGCTGACGAACTGCGGATAGCCATTGGGGCCCTCCGTACGGGCAAAGCGCTAGGGCCAAACGGCATCCCAGTCGAATGGTTCCAAGCACGTACAGACGTTCTTAGCCCGTACCTGCTCCAAATGTATGAAGAGTGTCGTGGTAAGGGGATGCTCCCATTGGACCAACGGACAGCCACGATCGTGGCTATTCCTAAGCCCGGTAAGCCCCCTGGGGAATGCTCCTCATACCACCCTATATCTTTGCTCAACGCAGAAAGCAAAATTCTAGCAAAGCTTCTGGCAAATCGTCTCATGCCTCATCTGTCCGATCTTATCCACCCGGACCAGTCAGGGTTCATGCCCCACAGGAACACCTCGCTCAATCTCAGACGGGTGCACGGGGTGCTAGCTAAAGCGGATGACATAGGCGAACCTGCAGCTATATTGGCACTTGACGCGAAAATGGCCTTCGACATGGTGGAGTGGGCCTATCTCTTTGAGGTTCTTCATTATATGGGATTCGGACCCGTCTTCATCTCCTGGATCAAATTGTTGTACACTGCACCGGTAGCACACGTGGTAGCAAACGGCCACATTTCACGCTCCTTCCCACTCAGGCGTGGCACCCGACAAGGATGCCCTCTTTCCCCCCTTCTTTTTGCACTCTCACTGGAGCCTCTGGCTATCCGCATCAGGACTACCCCTTTACTTAAAGGGATTAAATGGAGGGAGGGCTGGGAGGACCGCATATCGCTTTACGCGGACGATATGCTGGTGTACCTGACGGACCCCGATCAAGGCATACCGGCCCTCTTGCGCCTCTGTAATGACCACGGAGAGATGTCAGGCTACACTATTAATTGGAGTAAATCAGAATTGTACACCCTGACGGGTGGTCACCCAACGCTTGGTCCGGACTGCCCGCTGCGGTTGGCCGGCTCCTCATTCAAGTACCTCGGTATCCACGTCACGGGTGACCCGGCAGAACACGAAAAACTGAACCTCATGCCACCGCTGGACCGCCTCAAACAAGATGCAAGCTTCTGGGCGGGATTACCGTTGACGATGCTAGGGAAAGCAGCCCTGTTTAAGATGAAATCCCTGCCCCGCTTCCTATATATCCTAGACAATACCCCATTTGCTGTACCCCAAAAATACTTCAAGAGGGTGGCGGCAGTGGTCTCTGGTCTGCTATGGGGCAACCGCCCGGCGCGCATAGCACACACCAAACTATGTAGGAGCTGGTACGAGGGCGGCATCGCACTCCCCAACCTTTATCTCTACTACTGGGCGGCACAGCTCAGACCGATCAACCAGTGGCTGCATGCATCGCAATCGGATCCAGCGTTCCAGGCAGACAGGGCCCAACTGGGCACCAATAACCTGCTGGCACCGCTTTATGACAGACGGAAACTCAGACCGCTGAAGGGCCCAACTAGGCTCACAGTGGCTACCTGGCACGCAGCCACCGCTGCGCTAGGGTGGAAAGACACTCACCAAGCTCACTCCACTCTGGGACACACGAGCCCTAGGCAATCTTCGGACCAGTAAGGGGTTCTCCCGTTGGGACGATATCGGCATCTCTACGGTTGGGGACATGTGGGAGCGTGGGGAAGTCATTACCTTCGCCCGACTGAAGGAAATCTATGACCTAGGGCCACATGAAACCTACCGGTATGTCCAAATCCGTCATGTATTACTGGCAGCTATCCCGACGGGATCGACTCTCCCCGAGTCCTCCCCGCTAGAAGATCGCCTTCTGACGGATTACATGATAGAAAAGGCCACCTCCCTCACTTACCGAAAACTCCTTAACAATTCCCCAGACCCGCTAGTGCCTCTAAAGGAGAAATGGGAGCAGGAAGTGGGCGAGCTGGATGAACATGAATGGAACGAGGCACTGGCGTCCCCTAAGGAGGCGGGCATATCGGCTAGAATGAGGCTCATCCAACTCAAAGTTCTACACAGAACATATTACACCAGGACTCTGCTTCACCGCATACATCGATCCCCGGACCCCTTCTGCTTGCGAGGCTGCGGGGAGGAGGGCACACTCTTCCACACATTCTGGGATTGTTCAGTTATACACACCTATTGGCGTCAGGTCATGCGCACTGTGTCACAGGTGCTGGAGGTCTCGGTGCTGCCGGAGCCGCGGCGATGCCTCCTCAATGTGTGGGAGCCTACTGACTTGTCCCGGCACGGCCGCCTCTGGGTAACATTGGGGATGATGGTGGCCAAGAGAGACATCGCGCAGCCCTGGGGGGTGGCAGACCCCCCGACGGCCTCACAATGGTGCGTAAATATGGACAGGGCCATGATCACAGAACGGGCAGTTTACTTGAACAGGGCTTGTCCGGCCAAATGGAACAAGGTGTGGTCCCCATGGAACGCATACCGGGGCGACATTTGCGATCCATTACCTGAAGATGACCCATTAGACTCAGACGAGGAAGACGGGTTGGGATAAGGAGGGCTGAGTAGTGTGGGGGGGTACTTCTGGGGGGGATGGGGGGGTAGAGATGGTTCGCTCACACCCTAACTCGCCTTGTGGGCGTGCATGACGTTGGTTTCAACTCAGGAATAAACTCATGTCTAACTGGCAATAAGCATACTCATTGATCGTACTGTGACTTCCCGAAGTTTTGAGGGTTCTTTCTTTAGGTACAAAACAGAAAATGAAAACCTCGATCACCAAGCATGGACCATTTGTATTTAACCTTCACCACTTGTTTACCGATCTTTACCTTCATGACTTCGGCAACTACCTGCACAAATGTATTGTAAAGATCGTTTTTCGTTGACACCTTGATTAGCGGCCGGCCCATTCGGGTTGTAGGCGACAAGCTGTGTAAAACTGTGAAGGTATAATAAAGGTTTTAAAAAAAAACACAAAAAAAAACGATTGACTCAGTCTATTCTGCACCAACATATATCACATGAATCTGACATTTGCTACACCTACACACAGTTCTCAGGAAATGATCCAATCAGGTTAATGTGAGGTGATACATTTGTATGCTCATTAGCTTCTAAGGGCCTTACACAATACAGCTTTTCTTAGCATCCTTCACACTTGCATATTACCTGTAAGAAGATGAGATACAATGACCAGCCTGGATTCTGCAGGTGTCTCCTTGAGTATTCTACCAAATATTTCATATTGAAAAGAAAACATTTCATAAGAGAAAGTAAGCTAAAGATCATTAGATAATTTAGACTCCAGTTTCTTTGAGAAATAAAATGCTAAAGTGTCCCAAAGCAACCAAAGTTGGCCATTTTAAAATGCAGGACTACTTTAGCTATGGGCAACCTAAACGGGAATAAACAAGGATAATAACATTTACATGATAATATGTCGATGTCAATTTAATGCAATACATTTAATAAGAAAAGACCCTTCAATGGTAATGTGGCGTTCTCACTTTAGAGGGGTCTGTGATGTCTCCTCACCATACTCTATAAAACAGTTTAGTCATCGAGAAGGAAAGAATGAAAGCCAGAGAGAAATAGAAGACAAACATTTTAGTACCATGGTCCTTTAAATCGGACTCAGCTGGAACAGGCCAGGAAGGCTTTAGGAGATTTTTTATTTTAGGAGAAATAAGTAGCTCCCAGATGTACTCTCAGAAGGTCTATGAAGAAAGTCAAATGGTGGGCAAGATGCTCGCCTGGTCAACTCGGGCTCGACAAGAATCCACTTGCATTGTAGTAATAATAGATCCTCAATCTAATACAGTAGGTTCTGATACAGCTGATATTCCTCAAATCTTTTTAAATCACTTTCAACAACTTTATACCATTAATCATTCGGTTAATTTTGAGTTGATTGAGGAGTATTTTGCTTCACTTCAAGTTCCTAAAATATCGCAGAATGTAGTGACGATGCTTCAGACGAAAATGTCAGAAGCAGAGATAGCGACAGCCATTAAATCTTTGGCGGGAGATAAAGCTTGTGGTGAGGACGGGTTTCCGAGTGAACTCTATAAATGCTTCATGAAAGAGTTGATGCCCGTTTTGGTAAAGCTATTTGATTATATTAAAATGGGTGGGGTGGTGCCTCCTGAATTTAAAAAGGCAATAGTAGTTAGCTTTGTAAAAATGGGTAAACCCTCTTATAATTTGAATTCTTACCATCCAATCAGTTTATTGAATACTGACTACAAAATTTTCATGAAGATTAGGGCACAGCGTTTTACCTCTGCAGCTAGGGAAGTGATTCATGGTGATCAAACAGGGTTTATTGAAGGCCGGATGATGTAGACTAATACCCGTTTTTTGATCCAAGCCCTTGATTTTTTTAATATGAATAAGACCCCTGCTTGTATCATGATGGTGGACGCAAAAAAGGCCTTTGATTTAGTTAAATGGGATTTGTTATTTTATACACTTTCTAGGTTTGGTTTTCAATTATCTGTAATAACTATGATCAAAAATATTTACCAAGGGGCGCAGGCTCAGATCATAGTCAACGGGGAACAAGCAGAGTTATTAAAGATAAATCGTGGGACCAGGCAAGACTGTCCCTTATCACCTCTTTTGTTTACAATTTTTTAATTGCCACTAGATTACGAGCCAATAGGAATATTAGAGCCCCAATCAACGGAATGGCAAAATTGAAACTTTTGCTGATGACGCTATTTTATATCTAGAGCCAGAAAAGTTAAATTTAGAGTCAACATTGGTAGAATTTAGGAAATTCGAACAAATAGGGGGCTATAAAATTAATACTTCTAAGTAGACATTTTAATGTTAAATTCTGGGCCGGTATGCCTTCCAGAAGAATTAAAAAAACAAGTAAGGAAAACTGACCCTATTAGGTATTTGGGAATATACGTTACAGGTCATTATGGGGAATTGGTCAAGAATAACTATGAAGCTACCAGTATTAAGAATCAGAATTTGCTGAACAAATGGTCTAATCTTCCTTTGATTTTGATAGGGTGAGTGGCATTAATTACGATGTCGATTTTACCTCTTTTGATTTTTTTATTCACAAATATTCCGGTTAAGGTCAACAGTAGTTTTTTTAAAGGGATCGACGCTATGATTAGATCATTCCTGTGGAATAAAAAGACTGCTAGAGTTAAATTGCCAATCCTGCAATTAGATACTCAGTTGGGTGGGTTGGCACTCCCAAATATGCAGTTATATTATGATGCATCTTTTTTGGATTATGTAGCATGTTTGTTATCTAAACCTTGTCGGGTTGATACATTTTTTATCAGCAAAATGATCCAAGAGGTTGGAACTCAACTCCCTACTTTTTTAAAGTCCTCGAAACTTCCAAAGAGAACTTGATATAAAACATTATTGGACTTTTCAAATCGTTTGTGTATGGTTTTTAAACAAAAGGACTTTTCGGGGTTCTTTTCTTTGAAATTAATCGAGTGTCGAGGTTTAGGCTTATAAATTCATTTTTTTCTTCCAGCCCTAAATTAAAGGTTTCGGGGAAAAATATTTACATATTTTAGTGGTGTGATAATGAAAATGTATAAACCTTCAGTAGAAGCTGCTTTATTTGGCTTAGGTATTAAGGAGGCTATACTTTCTGAATCTCAGGGACGTTTTCCTGATATTGCTATGCTGGTTGCCCGTTCATTGATTTTACAAAATTGGAGATCAGTGGAACTACCTTTGTTTGAGAAATGGTTGAGTAAGATGAAACGCACAAAATGTTTTGAAGAAGCTTATGCTGAGCGGGTGGGGGGCACTAAAACGTTTTCAAGGGTTTGTGATTATCTTGCTGGTTTTTAATTTGATGATGTTTTGTTGAATTAAGATGCGATTTGCTTACAGTGCAAAACATTTATTGTGATGTATAAACAACAACTGTTTTCTTGTGGCTCTGCTCAATAAAAGAAAAAAAATGTTAGTACCATCTGATAGGCCTACAATTCATACACATAGTAGTCTTAATAAAATATTTGTCTCTCAACAATTTATATAATAACGTTTTATAAAAAGCTTCCTATACTAATTCCGTTTTTAAATGTCTATATGTATGCCCTTATTGATGTTCGTTAAGTGGTAGAGTGTGACTGTAATATTAAAGAATAACTCAATGGCGGACCACCTATTTGAAGTGTTTTTGAGCAGGCTGTCTGAATTCAAGTAAAATGAGTGATGGAAAAGAATATTATTTCACCAAGGGTGATGGCACATTTAATTTTTCCTCCATTCTTCAACTGAATAATGGTGGGCATCAATTATCCTTTCTGCTGAAACTGAATTTCATTGTATTAAATCTTTCAGATCGTGTTGTGTGGGTTAAATTTACAATCTCCGTGCCTCTAGCCTTTTAACATTTCTTCAAAATAAATATCACACTGGTAGCATCTGGTCATCTGTACAAAAACTCTTTTCAAAAAATGAATTGTTCTGTTTTTAAAGAACTTGTTATTTAGCAGAGTAGAGACACTATCTGAGGTTTTCCATTTTTCTGTCCAGTATCAGTTATTATGCTTATTAAATAAAGTAATTGCTTAAGAGAAATTGCAAGCCAGTGTCAGATATTAGGACATTATTTGTTATCATCTTGTCTGTGAATGCGTTGTCAAGTTCCTGCAGGAGACCCGAACGTCACTACAAAAAGTTCCAAGTGAGATGAACCAGGAGATCTTACCACTGTAACTAGTAACATGCAGCCAGTTTTTCCTAGAAAAAACTCTTCCAAGTTGGAAGAGAGGGCACTCAGACCTGCTCCGCTCTCTAAACTCCCTTACTCTAATCAGATACTTCATTTTTCCCAAAGAGACCCCCCCCCTTCAGCAGATCACCTACTACTGTTCCCCCCCAGAGGGTGAGTTGCTAATTTGTCTATAGGGAAGCTTCCTTTAAAGTCCATTTCCACAGTGACAGATAATAACAAGTGGCCTTGTCTGTCTTTGTGTGAGACAGTTACAAATGTGCCTGCACGACTCCTGTAGGATCCAGCAATAATAGTTTCTTCTGTTGCTAATATTGGGTTTTAGCCAAAAGGGCCATGGTCCTCTTACCTGGGAACTTTATAACAGTACTTCCTGTTTTTTAGGCTCTGGGCTGACAGAAATGCATTTACAGACACTACATGCACATTCTCGGCTTACCTTAACTGGCTTATATTTCTGTCCAGTGAAGAATTATCGACTTATCATACAAGCTCTTCTGAGATAGCGTGATCGTCTCCTAGAAGCCCTCTGGTCCCATCTAAGAAATGCCTTCCCCCCTAAAGATGGGTATGTGCCCTTTTGTACAACCCCAGTGAGCCATGGGTACGATTTACCTGCACAAACTGCCTCTTGCCACTTCCCACATCTTTACCAGGTCTAGAGGACCATTCACCCCTAACCATACTAGTGTTCACCACTTATTCATATCACCACAGAAACTATATACAAAGGAACTCCAGTCAAGTTTGCCTATCTTTACACACATGCCATATCCCAAAAGTTATTCTAAAAAATCCTTCGGTATGTACCTAAATCTAAGAAGGTGCAGAAAAACAATCAGGTTTGGGGAACAATTCCACTAGGATAGTGTTTCCTCACTTACTAAAAATGTAGGTGCATGTTACCTGTTAATATTTTCTTTCCGAATCATGGTGAATTAACTTTTTTTTGTCCTAACTAACCTGAAACTGTGTTTATGTACATTCTGAGTAATGTTACACAAAATTGGCATAATCCCAGACCTGGAGCAGGCTCTACCGCCTTGGGTGGTGAGAAGCAGGGTCACATGGTAGGAAGGACACATTTCCCCAACAAGTAATTGGCTAATGTACATAGGGGGGGTCTAATAGTGCCTAAACACTAGGTCCGTACTTCTCAATACTGTGCAATTATAATTGGCCCATGTAGGCACAGCTCTTAAGAAAAAGAACTTAGGTCCACCCACTTAAATACTTTTTACCCTAGTATATGCGCAATACCTCATGATAATCCCTATGGTGTTTTACAATTAGACAGTTATGAAGCATTTGAAAGATTTAGCTATTTCACAAATTAATTAAAAACATATCACTGCAAGACATTGTCCGTCCTTTCTTGTTGGTGATTTCAAAGCCTTACCAAAGATTAGTCCTCAGCACTAAGGCAGGCTAGGCATGTTGTCCATCCATCCACACAACCATATAGAGGCGAATGTCCTATGCTGAGCTCCTGCCGGACTTACTGAGTGTAACATTTCTGTTAGTCAACTCAAAAAAGAAATAAGTGGTAGATGAAATAATAGAATAACCCAATATCTTCCGTTTACTTTCATTTTCCAGGAATCCCGCAGAAAAAGAGTGGATGATCACTACAAGCAAATGGCAGAAAAGGTTTACGAAGCTGAAACAAGGAGTGGAGGATATCGAGGAAAACGCATATTAGAACATATATAATCTACATTATATTCCATTTTTAGTCAAATCTTATTTAGATACCAATCATAATGATTCTACTGCTCAGGAACAAACCAAAATCACACATTTCTTTAAAATCATTTGTAATATACAAAGTAGCAGTACAGGGAGCAGGAGCTTTGGAGATCAGAGACTCATCGTGTCACACATTAAATACACAAGTGACTACAGGCATAAGGAGACTGAATAGGAAAAGCTATCGAAAGATATAGCGTTTAGCGGATTAGTGCTTGACAGATGCCACAAACCTGTCACTCAAGCTTAGGGTATGGGTTCAGAAGAAAGTTATCCAAAATTAACAAAACCTTGCCTCATAGTGCTCTTAAAGAGGAAGGGTTTTCAAGACTTAGAACTGGATTTATATTATAAGAACTCATGAAAAGATGAAGAATAAAATGCAAATCGTATGATTAAAGAACCATGCCCAAAAGAAGAAAACACCCACAACTGTAAAGTCACCAAAACTACTCAAATCAGCACCCTTCTGTCAGTTTAAACTGGTGTGAATTTCTTCATAGTCTGGGAACAGGGTCAGCATGAACAAAGATCTCCTCAGAATTCTGTTGTCGGCCAACTCACTCATCCAGTCAGATGTGAAGTGACTGGAATAGTATGATAGACTTACTGTAATGTTTTATGTCTTCCACATAAGGGTTTTTAAGTTGTATAAGTGACTGCACATATTTCCCCCAAAATTCTTCTCACGTTCAGACAAGTTTTAAACCCACTTTGACACTTCTGAACATTAAGATCTGAATAATGTTTTCAACACAATTCTTATATTCTGTGATCATCTGCATCTCTACACCATAATGATTGAATACACTCATTCTAGATTGGTCTGTAACACTTGAGAGTTTGAATATCATGATGTGGCACAGAGATACAGTAGCAACTCCAAAGACATGGCCCTAATAGCTACCCTTTTTTGGAAAGGCATCTTGGGCAGTCTTATTCTTTTATTCTGTGACTTTTTATATTAGAACAGTGGTTCAAACTTTTTATAACATGTTACTTGTTAGGGAAAATCAAATCCAACATATGAAGCAGTATGTTCTGGAATATAATCCGTTTTTGTTCTCAATATAGTTAGGTAAAATAGTGAAGTGAAAATTGTACATTGCCCAAGTCATCACACCATGAATAAACACTGTAAAAAAATGCATTTAGCTGAAAGATGAAGTCAATGATGGGATAACAATGAAAACTGAGACAGATATTTGGAATTCATTCTATGACTGGCACACCGGCCATCTAAGGGGTAAGGTACAACATTGAAATAAAACATCACTCAGAATAAATGTCTGTAAAGTTTATATAAGAAAGCTGGACATAACATGCTGAAATTCTTCCCCTGACATCCTCATGTCATCAGTAAAGGACCTGGCAAACAGGCATATGATTTTACGTGTCTTTGTGAGTTAGCATTGGCAATATAAAGCAGAATTAGCTGTCGGATCTGTCCTCAAGGGGACTGTGGTTTTGAATTTCCTGAAAGGAACTTCTGTTTTACTTAACTCTCTAGCTTTATTGATTTCACATGTGCCATATTCCTATCATTTTACTTCATTAATCCTGGACAGCATTCTGTCTTTTGAAGTCAACCTCGGTTTTCAAGAACCCTAAATAGGGTGGATAGTCATCTAATAGATATTTACTAATTTGGGTGCCCCCTCACCTGAACTTATATCCTTTACCACCATTAAAAACAAAGGCTGTAAAGGTCAATAAAAATCACCATGCTCCTCGATTCTGTGTCATTATGATGCATAAGCCTAATAGTTATTTACTTATCCAATGGCCTTTCCTTACTCAGTACTATTGTTACACTCTATTTATCCCAGGCCTCCAACATAGTTTTCTTTTTTTGGTGCTTTGAGGAAACCATAGGTTGTACAGTACACTATATAAATGCCCTATCTTAACCTACCCTTTGTCACAAACACTTTGAGCCGCCAATGGGCTTTTTCATTAAGGAAACTTTAATGTGATTTGTGACCTATTCTCCTCTTCCATTTTTGTATATTGGCTTTTTCCCTCAGCTGGTGAAACAGTCTTGTCTGTTTTAGTGTGTCTATCATTTTAACAAATTGTGACATCTATATCAGATTGTCCTACGTCCCGTAGCTATCTAAATGTATGCATATTTAAAATGCTGAGTTAGTTCTCAAAAGACTTCCATTTAAACCATTCTAAATTTCAGTAGACTGTCCACATATTTCTAGTGCTGGCCATCAGAAATGGTCCTTATCCCATTGATTGAGATTTTGCTGGTGATGTGTGTTGGTATACTTCAGTTACACTTTGCCATTCCAACTCTGCTTCTAAGCAGCTCCCAAAATATATGAATAGAGGTTTCTGTAGCTTCGATTCCACAAAACTATCAAAGGTATGCTCTTTACTTTTACCACCTTTGCTATATTCTGAGTACTAGGGTGGCTTTTCTCTTTATTGTATTACACTTCTATCAAAGTTTGACACACCTACAGTATTTCACAGATGAAACACTACATGTATTAGGGCTAAAAGTTTTGCAGTAGGACCTCTTGAATAAAAATCCCTATCTTTGCAAATATTACTATCCCAGTGTCTGGAGAAGTCTTTGTGTCATTACTCTTAGTTCGAAACACCGAGTATGGTTGTCTCTACTTTCTAGACTGTAGGTGTACCTAGTGTAACAACTATAAGACCATTAAATAGGTTTAAGGGTAAAATCCACAATTCTTTAATACAAGGTGGGCTATTTTACTGACCAGTCAGGAGATCCCTTTATTTTTTTTCGCACATTCATGTTTATTTTCCTAGTTTCAGAAACAAATATGATGTTTTTATCAACACCCAAATATTGTTTGGATGCCTTTACCAACTCAAAGATATTTACAGTCATCCCTTATCAATAGCTTTCAGTTAGTTGCTATTCACTAACTTCACTGATTATGCATCCATCTACTTCTTTTGCAACAGTGGTGCTAAGAGTGCATATTGCTTTAAACCCGGGGTCTCCATTCTGTGCTGTAATAAAAGCTACTTTTGTTCTATGAAAATCCTACCAAGCTACCAATATTCTTAATTTTGTAATAGTTCAAAGTTTTTTTTAATGTTGTGCTTTGTGAAAAAATTAAGGAACAGAATATGCTTTGTTCACTTTATTTGGCTACTAGCACTAGATGCACTTTGGCAATTGCCAGGTCAATTTTTTACAATTTTAACTTTACATTGTATTTTAAGTCAAAATATTCTTTTTCATGTTATGATTTTTAACTTATTTGTGCAACATGATTTATGGAAGCTTTCATGAAGACTGAAATAAATCCTTTCACTGGCTGACCACGGATAAAAAGACATAGTTTAACAAATCATAGGATTAAGGGAAATTCCCCATTTTGGCTTCTTGATGATGATCTAGCATTGGAAATAAAGGACATATGGAAGGGTTTAGCGGAGTTCTATTCATGTTTATATATGAAGAACATCGAGAGAGCAGATGAATATTTTTAGAGTCTGTTTCTCTCCACACCTTTATTTAACCTGGCAAAGATTTCTGGATATTGCAGTTATGGATGGGGAAATGTCTTTAGTTACAAGTCTCGGAATTCCTAAAGGACATCAAATATTCCTCAGAAACTGCTGATACACATGAATGTTTAAACTACCACCCTCTATGCCACCGTCAAGGATTTGCATTGCTGAAGAATTTTGAGTTAAAGTACAGATTGAAATCATTTTGTCAACAGAATAAAAGGCTTATTTTATCAGTCAATCTGTGTCACATGAACAGGAAAAAAGTGAAGGCTGCAAAATACGTCAGCCAACTACTGGAAATTCCTTGGAGTAGCATTCCATTCCACAGCTTTTCAGTTTTTTGCTCAAATACAGAAAGAAATCAACCAGGAAACAAATCTGTCTTGGCAGATACAACCACCGTTGTTGCCTACTTTCTATAATAATATAATTTAATTGCTAGGAAGTGATCTTAATCTCAGGAATCACATCTAAGCATACTTCTCCAATTTAGGGTGATTCATTGCCACAGCACACATTTAAAGACAGTGAGTGGCTGCCTGTATTACTTATAGTAATCTCATTACTTTGTCTCTCCCTTCCTGATAGGCATCCGTTAACCCCAGTCAACATTTATTGTATCCTGATCAGCTATGATGTAATAAATAGGGATGCTTACGCTCTCCTCCCTCTCATCTATCCCCACCCCATATCCTGTTTCTGGATTCTGGTGGTGCCAGACTCAGCTCACGCTAAACAAATGAAGTTAAAAAATAGTTAACAGGGTAAGGAGGTCGTAGGACCACTTAAATGCATTGATGTACACCTGCTGTGATGGCTGGCTCGCCAACAAAGTCGGAGGTGGGCTAGAGTCCAGAACAGAGGTTCCAGACCTACTGAACGCTGTGGCTGTTTGATAAGCTTTGACAAGCTACCACAGCACCTACAAGGAGAACCATCAGAGAGTGTTCCATCCATGGCGGGAGAATCTGGACTCCAAGCCTTGCTAGAGCTTCAGGAGAACAGGACTTCATGAAGGGTAAGGCAAGCAGCCTGGTCATGTCAGCACTTTCACTATTTGGAGTTGACACTTCTAAAGGGTGTTTGATTTATGGCTGCAATTCCGACATCTCCTGTGATACAGGTGTGACAGAGAATTAAGAAGGTATATGTATGCACTTCAGCTTACAGAAGACTTATACCAGGCAGGTACAAGCTTAAATGACTGTACCATTCTCAGGGAATCGCCATCTTGTACTGTGTGCAGTAAGCATTTAAGAGGACAACTCTAAATTGCACCTTCCATACTCTGTCCATCACCAGGCACACCACCACAATGTACATACAATGGAATTAAAGGGACCCATCACAATGAGAAAGAAATTATCACATGGAAATCTTCAGTAAGCTACTCTGACGATAAAAGTACCTATGTGTAGGAAGCTGGGTTTCTGTTGCAGTAACCCTCCCTCTTTTTGTCAGACTACTGATGCACTTTGAGTTGATGTGCCCCGGGATTCTGCTAATCAGGTTCCTAGGGCCTGTGTTCTTTCCCCAAAACTGTACTTTGTACCCCTAATTGGCACCTCTCTGAACACATGTCAGTCCCTTGTTAAAGGTACCTTGGGTACCAAGGGTACTGTGGCCAGGGAAAGCCTCTAAGGGCTGCAGCACTTATTGTGCCACCCTTATAGGCCCTGTACCTTTACACACACACTGCCCTTGAAGGCTGTGTGTTTTGGTGCCAAACAAAGGGAAGAGTCGAAATGGCACACATACATGTGCGCCATGCCTACAACCTACTGCTCTGGCATAGGCCAGCCACCCCTCTAGCTGTGTGCACTATACCGGTGGCAAGGGTACACGTGCATGAGCCCTGTACGGCAACAGTATCAAGACCAATTCCTAGACACTGTAAGTGCAGTAATGCCATTAAGAGTACATAGTGCTGGGAGTTTGTTATTACGAACTCCACAGCACCATAATGGCTTTACTTCTCAGTACATTAAACCCACACTGTGTGGGATTTAATGAAAAATGCACACAGAAGGTATCTTTGAAATGCCCCCTGAAAAACGACCAGCCTCCGGTGGGTTCCCTGACTGGAACACACCAGCCAGCCACCATGAGACATGTTTCTGGACCCCTGGGTTGAAAATCTTCGCACCCTGAGCCCAGAAACAAAACCTTTCCTGAGAGGAGGTGGCCAGAAAGAGCCATCAGCGGCAGGGGAGCCTTGCAGCCTTTGTAATGCGACCCCCAGCCTTTCCTGCTATCAGGAGCAGGACCCCTACCGGTCTCCCCTCCTTTTCGGCGTGAGGACAGGTGGGAAAAATTAGCCAGCCCAGAAGGTGTGCCCACCTCTGCCAACCCCACCCCTCAGGTGGGGGAGGCAAGGTGAATCCCACTCTTCAGTGCCCACCTTCTTGCCGATGGCAGGCACTTCCCAATCAGGATTAGGGATTGTGCTCACTACCCCACGTGGGGTGAGCACACCAAGGGTGTAGTCACCCTAAGGTCAGTAGCCCATTGGCTACTGACCTGAAGACCCTTAAAACGCCCCCTAAATACAGTATTTAGTGGGCAGCCTTGAGTCAAGATGCAGACAAGCAACAGCAAGAAGGAAAAAAGAAGGGCCGAACAGAAGGACCAAAGCTAAGAAAAGGAGGATGTCCACTGAACTGGCCCCAGCCCTATAGGCCTGTACCCACCTCGGACCTGCAGAAGCAAAACTCTGGTGTGTCCTATAGCCAGCAACCTCAAGAACTCGGGAGGACCTGCCCTGCCTTCCAAAGAAAGACTTTGTCACTTGTGAGCACCGGATTAGTTCACCAACATGCTCTGGCCAAATCCATGAGTCTGCACCACTCTGTACCCGTCGCCCACAACCGAAGTTTGAGTGGCCAAACACCACGAGGGGGTCTCCCCGGCAATTCTGACCCGAGATCTGGTGATTTCTGACCTGCCTCAAATCTCTCAGCGAAGCCTGCAGCCTCTTTATGGAGACTCCCCCGACTGCACCCGAAGCTGGTAAGAAAAACATGATGCCTAAAGACACCCCTTCACCTGAAGCCCCACGGCTATGGGTGGCCCAACCGACGGTGTCTCAGGATTCCCAGGCATCCCCACTTACCTCTCCAACTGGTGGTCACCTCCAGAAGATCTTCGTCCCCGAGCCTGCAGTCTTTGTTGAAACCGGAGACTCTACATTGCAATCAACAGGGCAGCCAACGCAAAACCTGCACCCAGCGGCCCCTGCACCGCTGCAGGTGTACTTTTTGTGCTAAACAGGATCCCCCTTTGCCCAGAGCCTAACACCAGGAGCTTTTTTTCCCACAATCTGGTGGCCTGCTCGTAAACAGCCACCAACCGGAGGCCCCCTGTCCGCCATTGGATAACATTGGGCATCAGCACTCTGCACCCGGCTCCCTAGTACCGCTGAGGGTGTAACAAGAGTGCTTACCAAGTACTTAACCTTTAACTTCATTTCTCTCCACAGGAACCTATTGACTGTTTTTATCTGAAAAATATTCTAAGTGTGGAGTTGATTTGTATGGAAACCTGAAAAAGTACAATAGTGCAAAACTGTTTTTACTTACGTTTTCTCTGGGAAATGTCCCAGTGTGATATCTAGGCATGTAACACCGAGTAGTAAAAGTAATCTAAAAAGTAATCTGTACAGTATTTCAATATCTTGACTTACCTGTATTACAAACAGCTGCATTTTGAACTTGCATTCATGTGTAAACACTGCATTATATTTTGCAAAGCATATATTTTGCTTACCTGTACCAGGCTTGGCTTGGTTCTAGAAATAAAATAACTTAACAATATTTTTATATAAACAAAATTTGTCTGAGTTCAGTCTTTGAGTGTGTTACATCATTTGTTGATTGAGCGTGTATAACAAATGCCTAACCCTACCCTCTGATAGAGCATTACTGCTTGCACACACTACCACAAATAAAGAGTAAGGTGCAATCTAATTTTACCTCTGCCTACCTTTGGGGTTCCACTGGCCTCTGTGTACACTATACCTCATTTTGGAATAGTATATACAGAGCCAGCTTCCTACACTATTGCCACCAATCATCCTCCTCTCTATAATGTGATTCAAAAGTGCAGTGGCAACGGTACACTTTGGTTAGGAGTACGCTTTAGGTGTAACATGTGCCACGTGTTGTGCATGGCCAATTGAATTTTAAAACCGTTAAGCATCCTACCCTTACTAGACTTGAAGATTGTCAAGTGCAATGATGGAATAAAAACCTTGGCAGGCTACAACCGAGTCCCTTACCTGTACCATAGCATGTAGCAGCATTTTGGGAGGTGTACCACTCTGGGGATACGTTTCATCACCACTAGGAGGGATGAGTTACTGTGGATGAAGTAGTTATATTGTTGTATTCTCGTGCCTGACAATGCAGTACTTTTATATCTACATAGAAGCTGGGCCTTCTCTGCCACTTATTAAAATGTAATCTACAGCTTGGCATTAGGGACGTCATGTTAGGCCTCAAGTGTGGGGCTGAGTGGCACATCTCCGCTATTACTACTGCCCTTGTTACTGCCCGGCTATGAGGAATTGGGCTATGCCAGCACTCTCTATAAAACATCACTGACTGGCACTACCGTGTTAGGTAAACGGGGCTGAGGTGGCAATTTTCCAGCTGCAGGGTAAAAAAGGGAAAAGCATTAACTAAACAGCTCTGGGTCCGGCTTTGTTCTAGTTAATTTATTACTTTTTCCCTCAAATCTTACTGCTTAACCTTATCTGATACATCCTTGATTCTGTCTTCCTATTACTTAAGCTGGAATCCTTTCTCCAGTCTTGTTTTCTGCTGCTCTCTTTTCAGCCTTTCTCTCTTTGTGTTTTATCCTGCTTACTTTTTTGTAGGTCTCCTTACTTACTACCTTTAGGCAGGTTATCTTACTTTTAGTCTAAATCTTTACTTGTTTGACTGCTTGAATTCTTCCCAATAAAATAAAAAATAAGAACTACATAGAAGCTGTGTGTGACATTACTGGTTTCAAAGCTGGTCTGTGATTATATGAGTGGGGATTGGCACTGTTGGATGATACATGATGAATACAGGATTACATATACTCTTATATACACATATACAAAATTATAGCGAGATGTGCTATATAAGACAATAGTTGTAAGATGTGGTGTTCCTTTCGAGCAGTTCTAATGCGGCGCCAGTAGGGGGCCACCTAAAAGGGTGGCATTTTAGTGCCATTTGGGCACAAACACCATCCCTCCTATTCTAGTGGTTGAACTCAGGAAAGGAGTCCTTTCGCCTTGGTGCGCCAGGCGCGTCACTTCCGACGCACACAGGTAGGGTACTTATACCTCCCCCACCTTTCTGGCGTCCTCTTTGCGCCGGACACGCTGTCTTGTTGGCTGTGGTGCTGGTTCTCGTCGTGAGGCTGGTGAGGTAGGCGCTGCCCCTTACACCCGTGTGGTGATCCCGCGCAGGACCCTGCCCCAGCTGCATACCCCCGGGTCCTTGTAGTAGCCCTTGCACCTCTCATGACGTTTATGTCAGTTTTTGCAGCTGTGATTGTGGCCCGGGATCGGGTGGAGGGGAACTGTCCCCGGCCTTTGTAGAGCAGGATATCATTACCCCCCCCCCCACCCCCCCCATTTTGGGGGCTACCAGTACCACTCACCATCGGCTTGGGACTAGCGTACGCCCCCCTCACCCTCCATGTGGTTGCATGGACAGGGGGCCGGCTGGCAGCGAGCGCCCTCGAGCTGGTACTAGCCCAGGCACACCAGCACAAATGGCATCAACGTTCATTACTCCCTGCTTTTGCCCGGCCAAGAGGGATGGGTCAGCCAGCTTGGCACTGCCTTCAGCGCGCAGCCCCCGTGGGTTTGAGTAATGACATTAATAGGACCCTGTCGGTACAAGGCTGAGCCGCCATTGCAGGGCCTGGATGTTGAGGGCCAGCTGTTTCAGGGCGTCGAGGGGCGTAGGGGGCCTCGGTGCCCCTGGTGCACACCCGGGAGGCAGACACTCCTCCGCCAGTTCCAGACTGGGTGTACCTTCAGTCAACCCCCTATCTTCGCCTCCCTGCGTCAGCTCCACTCAGGGCCGTTTCTGCCATTAGGCAGGACTAGGCGGCTGCCTAGGGCGGCAAAATGATGAGGGCGGCATTTTGTGGTAATCATGCAGTGGAGTCTGGAGTGCACTGTGCAAGTGAAGCGCACCTGCTGACTGTCTGTTTGCAATTGCTTGTTGCGCGTTTAGCCGAGGCTGCCGAGCGCCGCAGCACACCCTAGATTAATGGCGTGTTTGTAGAGCGGGTGAGGCACACACTAGTGTAAGTGTGGGTCCCCAGGGCCGTCAATCTTGTAGCGCTGGGATAGCGCAACCAATGATGGCCCTGGGGAACATTCTTGGCCAATCCACGAGCAGTGCTTTAGCCAGGGAGGGCAGGCCAGTGACGGTGACGCGCACGGCGCACCACTGCCACCATCTCTCTCGGCGCGCGCGGGGGACGGTCGGACTGTGTGTGTCGGCTGGCAGGCTGCTCCCCCTTTGCCCATAATTTAGTATACTGGTCTGCAGCTGCCACCTGCCACTGCCAGTGCCACACAGAGTCTTGTCCGGTCCCGACTCCGTCTCCCGCCGGCCCTCTCCCCAGCAACACGAGCCTGCAAAACAGCATAGCCATGGTCAGGCCTGGTCGTGGTGGTCGTGTCGTGTGGGGACGTACTTACGCAGCAGCAGGTCGTGACCTGAGCAGTCAGTGCACGCACCGCCGGTGAGTGAGTCAGAAGGCCGCTGGCTCCGAAAATAAAGATAAAAATATATATTTCGGATCGGAATTGCATGCTGCAAATTCAATTATTTATTTGTAAATTAATCATCATGTGTTAATTATGTGTAATAGGCATCAACTACACTCGTGTTCTCAGCTGACCTCCTCCGGGTGTTTTCTTCCTCTCCACTGTCGGCTAACTTGTTCCCCACTGTCACTTCTTCTTGATCAGTGGGAACACCCCAGCAGGAAGGAATTAGTCTTTGGCTCTCTTAACGGCACTCATTAACCCTTCCCACCCTGGCTTATAGTGTTGCTAATGTCACAAACAAACCCCAAGTGGTTAACTTTATTAGATGCAAATACACCCAGCACATTTTATTTGGTAAAACTTGTTTAAACTATAATTATCCCGATTCACACCATTGTTAAAAAGGTCGTCATTTTTTGCCATTTCTAAACTAAGTTATACATTTAACCTCTCCCCCGCCTGCAAAACAAAATTACTGTGTCCTTGCGTAATGTAATTTTCTGCATCGGTTTGTCCTTTGTCGGGTTCTAGCAGGCCCCTGCACTAAAGTGAGCAAAGGCTTCCGCTCCTTGATCCGATTTCTGGCCTCGCCTGGATTTCTTGTAGAAGCCTGTGTGGCCCTCCAGCCAAGGTTTTGGTGGAGGTGATGTTGCTGCCCACCCAGATCATCAGGACTAGAGAACCAATACTGACCGGGCTGCCAGCCTGCCTGCCAGTAAACATCGGTGTTGAGATGAGCCAAGTGGGCTCAGTGAGTTAAACGCTCCCTGCTATTATCGGCTGTGAACTGCATCCCACAAATGTGTATCGCGACAAAAGCAACCTAGTGCACCATTCTTCTGATGTTGGTGTGTCATACCGGTAACGCATGCTATTTACAAAGGATAGAAACTGCACATATGATGCACAAAGCTCTAGCGAAATTACAAGTCGATATTATCTGGAGGGAGGGAATCCTTTTGAATTCTGATCTTTTAGATGCCTTTGGCAAGTACGAGAAAGTGGCTGTTGCACCTTACTCTTCGTATGCACATTATAGATAAAAAAATATATATCCCACAATTTTATATAGAGCGAACTTGATCTGAAGGTATCAGAGCGCTTTACATGAGCACCATTTGCATTACAGAGGGACACATTTAATTAATGCGGAAACGAGGAGCAGCTTCCATTTTACGACTCCCAACAGAATAATGTGTAAAATAATATGTAGTTTTCACTTTTAGCAGCTGCAGCTTTTCTTGAATTCTGTACGTTGCACGGAGCACTGGAGAACTGTTCCTGATTCTCTGGTAACTTTCCATAAATTGGCATCAACATTAGTGTTGATGACAAAGGATTGTAAGACGTTCATCACTCTGGCCTACATTTGTTGTAAATGAGGCGGAGGCGGGCGGGTGAATCAGTAGGACACGGGAGAGGGGGTCAAGGAAGCACGAAGAGAGTGTGCACAGTGCAGAACTTAAGAGCAGAGGACCCCTTACCTTATTTATGCGTTTTTATATAGGGCGGACTTTACCTGAAGGTGTCAGAGCGCTTCACAATAGGAACAGAACTGATACATGAGAACATTACAAGTGAACAAATTACAAAAGCAAACGTTACATTAAATGAGGCCGCAAAAGTGACAATCGTGAGCCAACAAAATACAATAGGTAGCAAACGGTGCATTACAGGAGGAAAAAGTGACATGTGTGCAGGTTACAAAAGTGTACACAGTAAACAGAGGTATAATACTGCAATATATGGAGGACACTCAAGACCAAACGTTACATAGTCAATGGTGAGTGAGTGATGGTAGAAAAAGGGAGGGGGCGGCATTTTTCAATTCTCGCCTAGGGCGGCACAACACCTAGAAACGGCCCTGGCTCCACTGCGAAGCGTGACGACATTGTACTGGATGCCACGCTGGTTACAGGTGAGTGGGGGCAACGCTGTGGGAGGGGACGGGAGCCCATGCCAAAATGGGGGCCCAGCGGGCATTTGAGCACGCCGCCAATCGCGCCGGGCGCGGTAGGGTCGCCTCCTTCCCCGCCCTTAAATATTAACCCAGCAGCTATTTGTCAACGGTGCCTTAATTTTATGGCGCATGTTGCTGTGTGGTGCCCCCGGTGCGGTGGGTTTTCTGGGGCGGGCCAGAGTTGGTTATGGGGCCCTTGGCTCAGACAGTCATACCCTGTGAGGAGCCAGGTTGCTTACTGTGTTGGCCCTTACCAGGAGCATTCTGCCTTTTTTAACAGGCGGTTTGGGCACCCCGCTGTTGTCCGCTCGGCTAGCCGGTCTTGGGGGTTCGGGGCGGCATTTGCACAACCCTGTGGTTGCGTGCAAAGACGCGCGTTGGCCGTTGGACATGGGGGGTGGAGAGGCCGAATCGCGTGTACCACGGAATTGAGGTGACAGCAGGGATCAGGGCCAGGGTGCAAGTCGCCCCTGCCCTGCACCCCGGAAAGTCCACACGGTTTAGGGTTTGAGGGGGCGAGTGCGTTGTTTCTCGGGGAGGCCCAGTGTTTTCCCTGCACAAGGGACAGTGATACACATGCTGTTTGGTTCACAGAGTTGTGAATTAATCTGTTTGTCCAAGTTTACAGAGAGGTTAAATCTTTGCGTTCCCCTGCACATGGAACAGTGACACCTACACTGTTGGGGCACAAAGCTGAGAATTGATTGATTTGCTCCATTTTCCCGCGACGAATGCTGGGCCAATCTTGCCAATAAGGTCAGGTGTCTATGTCGGTAGACGGGGGACGAGGGAGCTTCTTTGCAGGCATCAGCGCAGATGGAAAGGTTTTAATGCATGCAGTGTAATCTCTTATCCATGGTTACAGCCCTTAGGCATGCAAAGATTCAGTGACCGAGCTTCGCACTATCGTGCCCTTGACCAAATCGCACGCGGTGATTGGCCGCAAGACACCAACACAGTTACACCTCATTGTAGACTGCGTGTCATACGGCCTAAGGCGGGTTCCCCTATGGGTATCAAACTTTTGTGCTCCTACAGTGCGCGTGGAAGTACTCTGTATTGGCCGTCACAGTGTAATGACCTTGACGGTATCTCCTCACTAGACTCTATGAGAGGTATGTCGGTTTGTAGAAATCGGGAAACAGAAGGTTTCCTGGTTGAGCACCGTTTGTCTCCTAATTCAAGGCCTCGTAGGGCTGTTAAGTGACCCATATTGGTTCAGTTTCCTCAGCAATATGGGGGTAACTTTGATTGGTAGGTTGGGAATGGGTTGTTTTCCTCGTAGAAACACAGGTTGAGGGTTCGGGATTGAAGCATTTCTTTTCCCGCTTTTAAATGTACAGGTGGCATGGTTCTCAACTGGTAATTAAACAAGTGCACTTCTTCAGTGCCTGCTTTTTCTTTGTTATTCTGATCATGCCTCTGGGATGTTGGCGAGGTGTCTTCCTTCCCTATCGTTTTGGATTGTGGTATTGTTGTGTTCCATGGGGCCCAGTGAGGGATTAGATTCTCGCTCTAATGGGAGGGGGATGCACGGATCAGTTCGACCCCCTGGGCACAGGTCCTAATCCAGGTGGACACACTCAGCCTTTTTCTTTCTGAGGTCGGCATTTGACTACCATTGAGCTTGGTTACAAGCAACACCTGTTATTTCTTGACAAGTTGCCAACGGGTCACATGTGCTCCTTATGTCACGTTTCTGTATGGCAGCACATAAATGAAGTCTCCGACATATGTGCGGACCTTTTACTCACAACGAGGGCGAGCACTTTCCGATTGAGGAGGGCTGGGCCCAGCATGCGCTGTTGTCCCAGCACATGGATCATGGGGATGGGTCCCGTAGGGATTGTCTGCGGGCCATGCCTTGGTCTCAAGTTATATTAGGCGCTGGGCGAGCAGTTTCTGAAGGAGAAGGGCCATGCTCGGGATGCGGAGTTGGCCCGCGCCCAGGGACTGACCGGGAAGAACTCAGCGTATCCCACGGAACATTTCACCAAACTAGACATGCCTCTAGGAACTCCTGCAAGCGATGGGCACCACTACCCATCGAACTACAGCCAGACAAGGGGTTCACCTGAGGAGTCTAAACGTTGTTGCCAACTGGGGTTCGCAACTCTGCTCTGGGTAGCAGAATATGCGATTAAATGCTTTGGGACATAACTTGAATGGATGTGGTTATCAGTAGTAAAGATGAGTTTATGAGCAGGGTGACAGGTAAGGGTGTGTCCCTGGGTCATGCAACTGGTGGTCACAAGTGTAGAAACAAGGCGTAGGATAGTGGATCATTCCCATTGGCTTCGGCAGTAGTTCTTGCTGTCTACGTAGCGAGAGGCAAATAGAAGCGGGGGTGCAACTGGATTTACATGGTCAACTTGGGTCCTGGAGCTGATCCCTGAGGGCAGCAATTAGCAACAGGTCTGTTGCTCTTGGTTGGCATTCAGTCAGTACACAAGGTAGCTCTGTAACCTAGGCAAGCATAGTGTTAAATATAGAGTCACAGCAAGGCTGGTGCAGAGCATATAGACCGAAACCAGTGAAGGAAGCCAGCAATTTGCAATGCTGCTAGATTGCCCCCCTTTGGACCAGGGGCATGACGCTATGCCAATTGTGAGCAAAATTCCAAATGTGGCTATCGGTCCAAGCGGTTAGTTTCCTGACTTCGTACCGCATCTCCTTTGACACAGAAAGAATATCTATCATTGCCACTCCAAGTCTGGGAGTAGGACACAGTGCTAGCAGGGAGGTGTTTTTAGGCTGGGCCTTATGCCCTCACACCTCCCGAAAGACCCCATGGAAAAGTGTAATTGTCCAATTTTTGTTTCTATTACAGGGAGTCTACAGTTACCTTTTTGCAGAACCTATGTCCACCACAGTTGGTAAGCTTTCCTCATTATGCAGCATGGTCGGGAAACAAACAGAGGGAGAGCCAATGGGTTTGGGTCTTGCACAACAGTGCAAAGATACACCTACTAATTAGCGTCAGGGTACCTATTGGGTAAAGTGGGCTATAAACCTGGTTATATTTGGTGGAGTCCATGTCAACGCCACTTGGCCTCCTTTCCTCCGTCGGCAAGGACCGGAAACACTCACAGAGGGCAGCACCTGCCAGCCTCAGCGCTACGGTAACAAAGAACGGTCTGAAACACCAGGTAAAACACTTTGTTGTCCAGCTCCAGGGGTCAACTTTATTCAGTGAGAGTTGGTTGTCGAACAAAGTGGAAGTTGCTTGGGGCAGGTCAGCGGGTCTCAAAGGTGCCGGTCGGGTTGACCAGCTGACCTACTTCAGGAGACATTTGAGGAAGGTCTAACTAATTAATTTTGGGGAACGAATTTGAGTGCCAAATCTTTTTGGGGGAAGAGATAAATAGGCCAACTTGTGTTAAGACAGTTGGTGAACTTGTGGGTTGTCCAAAGTCCAGAGCTTCTCACTCATATGGATGTCCTTACGAACGCTTGTAGTGAAGTAAGCACGAAGTAGAGACCCATAATTCATTGGAATGTAAAGTATAAAATGCATCCCCAGTCCCTTGCCCCTGAAATGGATTACAGTGAGAGTTAAATTGATGTCTATGTCATGCTTTTATCTACAGATCACTATAAGAGTTATACATCAGGTTTGTAGAATGTAAGGGGAGGGACTCAAAACAATTTTCACC
This sequence comes from Lissotriton vulgaris, assembly GCF_964263255.1. Lineage (NCBI taxonomy): Eukaryota > Metazoa > Chordata > Amphibia > Caudata > Salamandridae > Lissotriton > Lissotriton vulgaris. The sequence goes on from NC_141687.1 coordinate 719,385,027, forward strand.
CCGCCAAGATAGTCACAGTGATACACACTTTACAGTCAAACTATACATGTGCTTGACCTATGAACTGACGGATTTGACACTGCCCACATTTACATAAGTTGTATCACATGACCATTTTCTTAGACTCAGGGCCATTGGCAGTATGGTGATGTAGCAGCAATTTGCACAGATGTTGGGGCCTGCATTTGCCACTCATATACCTACTCCATTGTGGCCCACACTAAGTCCATTTTGCTAAAGGGAGTTTGAAGGGCACAGGAGGGGTCATGGCAAAGAAAAACCTGGACTGATTCAGCTTTTGGGTCTGGTGGTGGTTTAACCTCATGGTCGAAACCCTGTTGTGTTCAATCAACCTTTCTTCCTTCTGTGGTTGTTAAAATGAATATCAGTGATTGGGGTAAGAAATATCCACGATTCAGCGGCAACATGCCTACGGGAACCTTTGCACTTCAAAATTACACAAGCATCATGCTCCAACAAGCGCTATACACAGATAACTGGGAAAGAAGTAAGGTGGGTTTGATAACTCTTACTTCTACCTGCATTGGCACACCTTGTCAGGAGTGATTTACTAGCAGAAGTTTGAGAGTGCATGATCCACCTGGGGGGTCGGGGGGGAGCTGAATTTGATGGACTAGTCCAAAATGTTTCACAGCAACTGCACGTGAGAGTGTCAATTACCTGTGCATAGTTCATTCAGATACACAGTATCATATTAATTTAAATATTCACTGTGGTTGCAAGTTGAAAGCGTGAGATTCCCTCAATGTCAGCAACTGCACACATTGTCAGCAATAAAGCTGCCTGGGAAGTCTGGGTGCAGCCACCATAGATTAAACTGAACAGGCAACAGTCTGGCTGGAAAGGAGGGATGTTGAATTGATTGCCCACTTACCAGTTTCACTATTGCACAGGAGGATGGGGAGAGATTCAAGGGGCACAGGTGGTGTACAGCAACAGAAGATTGTCAGCTTATGCTGGGTAGGAGGTTCCGTATCACCAACCAGAATGGTGCCAAGTGGCAAAACCAGTAAATATGTTTAAGATATGTGTGTCTTGGGCCTTACGGCGGTGTAGAGCCAGTCTCATTTAGAGGTACGCACAGGTGAAAATTGTGTGCTTAAGGTTCTCATGACCAATGCGTTTGTGGTATCTTTTCAAGGGGAAGAGATATAAGTTAGGCACTTAATCAATACAACGTAGCACATTCAGGCGGGCGTTGTTTTATTGCAAGTTGCAACCAAGAGATTCCCTAATTACATCAGCAGCTGCGCACATGGCCAGCAGTACGCAGCCTGGGAAGTCTGGAGGCGAATACCACAGATTAAACTGTAAAGGCAAAATTCCTGTATGAAAGGAGGGATAAATAGCAAGAACACTTTCAAGAAAGTTCAAATTTAACGGAGCAGATCATTTTCCACTGCTGGGGTTGCACAGGGTGGGCAGTATGAACCCCCAAATTTGGGAATAATCTAGTATGGGGGTAAACAGGGGCTTAGTCAACCCTGAATGTTAGGCACCATATTGCAGACAGGGCACACTGGATTATATCAGACAGAATCACAAACCCGGAAAGCCTAGGGGGTTTCATCACAGAGGGAACTGAGCAGGCAAAATTCCCATAAGGAATAAGGGATACATGGCATGTGCATAAGGATACACTTGCTCATTGTCACATACTTCTAGTTATGAACATTCCTGTGCGCCATGATTTAGCAATCAAAAAGGACTGTGCAAATGTCGGGTCAACCTCAACAAAATGAGGGCACTCTACTCCATGGGCAGGTTATGGATTGCTTCAGTTAAGCATAAAACTTCTCACCCTGATAGCCAAAGTAGACAGGCGGGTTGTGGGAGCTGTCACCTAACAAGTGGGCTGCCGTCCCATAGATTGGGGGACACAGGTGTTCAGGCATATACAGTGCTAGAAGGACGGCAACTACAGGTTGCAGAAGGTTGGAGCCCACATTAGCCTGAAGGGTAAAATAGCTGTGGTTAAGGTTGGACCTCCCTTCCCCACAGAGCAGGTATCATTTCTATAAGAAATAAGGTATTCAGGGCAAGTACAAAGGTACAACCTTTCTGATTGTCAAATACTCCTAGTTCATCAGATAGTAGCCTGCCAGCTGCTTTTCAAGGACACACAAGGGCATAATAGAGTTGCATGAGGTAGGAGGTAACATACGGTGAGGCAGTGTGGTCCCAGCTGCCCGCAAAAGGGGGCTGCAGCAATACTTGCAACTGTGAATATTAGATTCTAACAGTATCATTGTTAATATACGCACGACTCCCAGGCCATGCGGGGTATGTATCCCTCACCCTGAATTTTAAGGTGACCAAAAGTAAGCCGGTTGAAGCTTTGATTTAAGGGAGGGCAATTATTCCAGGGATAACAAAGTGAACTAGGTCTAAAGCTGGATTGAGCTCCAAGGGACACGTGATCAAACGTTAGTTAAGCAAGCCTGGTAGACAGAGGAAGTTGTCACTCCGCCCAGGGTGTTGTGGCTGCACTAAAGTGCGCAAGACGAGCATTCTTGGTTACCATGGTTGAGCAATCGAAAATGCCTGTACAAATCTCTGGTAAACTTCAACGAAGTATGTGCACGCTGCTCCCTGGGCAGGTTACGGGTTGTTTCAATGATGCATAAAATTACTCACCCTCATAGCCAGAGTAGACAGGCTGGTTGTGGAAGCAGTCATCTAAACAAGTGTGCTGCTGTTCCATAAATTAGGGGAACAGGTGTTAGCCACAAAAGTGTTAGAGGGATAACAACCACAGGTTGCAGGAGGTTGGAGCCTACATTATCTTGAAGGGTGACATAGCTATGACTAAGAGTAAAACTCCCTCCTGGGTGTCCATCACATTCTTACAGGTCATGTGAGGCAGTCGAACACTCCTGGAGAAGGATGAACAGCGCCATGCGCAAGTTCACAGAGTCATGGGGCTTTGCTTCATCAGGCATGGGCTAATCCAGACGAACACCATAGGTGACTGTGGAAAGTTGGGGGTGCACTTGTCACAATTAGGAATGGACCTGTTCCCCTTGGATTTGCAGGAGGCCTTGAAATGGCAGGTTACAGGTTAGAATACAGCTATGTTGGGGGGGGCTCTGGCGGCGACGGGGGGGCCAACTCCAGAGCTGTGGCGGAGTTACAGGGCGATCTGGAAGCAGATGGGTACAGAAGGGTACCTCTGTACAAGCACCATAGGGGTGCCAAAGCCAAATCCCAGGAGCATCAGGGCAGGTTCCTGGAAAACCGGGTCGGCACCCTGTTAGTCCTTCGGGCGGTTGGGGGCCTGACCAACTGGGGGCTTGCCTTGCTATGCTCCGCCCTGAAAGGGTTGTGAGTAATAAGGGACCAATGGGTCACGTGATCCGGAAGAGGCTCGCCCAAAAGGTGTAGCACTAAATGGGTTACCCACAGTGCTGACTCATCAGGCGGGCAGGACAGCAAAGGTTGTTTGCAGCTGCCTGCCCTTGGATCGCCCGTAAGATAACCTACCATATTGCATTTTGTATGGAATAAACGTGCAGCATTATTTTCCCATAACAAAAGTTGTGTTGTGTATTTATTTATTTATGTATGCTCAGACTGTGGGCGGGGATGTTGCCAATAATGGCACTAAGGATGTGCACAGAGGGGGTGCTCACATAGTCTAGTTTGGCTGGTAGAGAGTTTCTATTTAGTTGAAACAGTAACTGAATGGAATGGAGGTTTGGTTGTGGCTGTGAGGCTTGTACAGACAGCTTGAGGATTTTAGTAGGAATGTAGTAATACAGAACTACAGAGAGATGATTAACCATAAACTGGGGCGTGGCTTGGACGCCGATGGCGATGGTCGCCTGAGAGCTCGGCTCCGGGATGGAGCCCGTGATAATCCTGCAGATCGGAGGCCGTGGGGCACCCTAGTCCCCGCAAACCGTCGATCGGACTGACTGGGACCTGCCGAGGCACCTGGGGCAACTCGAACATGAGTTGATCCGACGGAAAGTCGTAGTTTGTGGTCCCGCGGAGTGCGGCCCAACATGGCGCCCGGACCTCTTTGTCCCCTTGGTCGGGACCTTTAGTCTGGAGGGGCGTCGTTAGCTACAGCGCACCCTCCACCTTTTCATCTCCCTGTGATGTGCTGGTCTGGATGTCGCTTTGATCGGACTTTGGACACGGTGATCGCTCCTGGATGATCGGATGCCCACACTACAGTGGACCTCGACTCACGGACGCCTGGCGGCCCTGGCTGCGGTGCCGACCCCCTGAGCCGTGCCTGGCTGCATCCCCCCGAGTGACTGACTTCCATGGGCAGCACGGCGCCTTGGCGCCACAAAGTCTGCGGTGGTGTTGGAGACCCTCGTTCCAGATCCTCATCGGCCAAACGGGCCTGCCCGACCTGGTGCCGATTGTCCCCGCCTCCTCCTCAGTGCCTTCCGACGACGCGGTGGTGGCGCGGTCCGAAGTTGTGGAGGTCCAACAGGCCCTGGAGACGGAGATCGCCAGAAGGCCACTAGCCGAGAGAGACATTGTCGACGCCCGCGCTCGGTGGCGCCGCTGACTGGCTCTCCACCGTGTGACTCCTGCGCCATGGGGAAACCGAGGGGAGCCAAAGGGACCACCCCAGCCGCCTCAGACTCGGAGGCCCCAGACAAAGAAGAACGTGGGGACCCGGATAGTTCTGGTGGTGCGCCATTGCAGCAACAATTTGACCGGGTCCTGGAGGCGATCGCGACCACACGCTCGGCCCTCCAACAGGACATTGCCCAGGTGGCGACGAGTCTGGGCCTCCTTAGAGCTGACCACGGCAAGCTTTCAGATAGGGTCAAGGAAGTGGAGGGCTCGATTAAAACCTTGGAGCCGGCACAGAGAACCCTGGCCGCGACGATGAAGGATGCCCTAACCCGGATTGATGCCCTGGAGCGGCGAGCGGAGGACGCGGAAGGTCGCAACAGGCGAAATAGCATTCGAGTGGTGGGCCTGCCGGAGAAGATTGAAGATGGCGACATGGTGGCCTACTTGGAAGCCTGGCTACGGGACACGGTGGCCCCGGAGGGTCTATCCTCCTTCTACACCCTGGAGCGAGCACACAGAGTCCCAGCGAGGCCGCCGCAACAGGGCCGTGCCCCCCGACCGGTGGTGGCACGGTTATTGCACTTTCGGGACAGGGATCTCATCCTTAATGCCGCCAGACATAATGGCCCCTTCAAGGTGGCGAACAGCCAGGTGAATATCTTCCCGGACTACACCTATGAGACCCAGCGCAGGCGGTTCTCATTCCTGGCGGTCAAACGAGAACTCCGGAGCGAGGGCATCCAGTACTCGCTCCTGTTTCCTGCAAGGCTCCGCATAATTGTCGATGATAAGACTCAGTTCTTTGATTCCCCGGAGGATGTCTGTAACTGGCTCGAACTCTATAGAGCCGGAAAGGATGGCTTTGGCTCCTCATCTCAATTAGCAGTGGAGCCTGGACAGCGACGGCGATCCAAAAGAATTCCGAGTCGCCGTGGCCGGTCGGGCGGACCCTCGACTGCGGAGACGTCGACGGAGCGGAAGGGAGTGTTGGAGGTGTTATCTGCGCTGTCTGGCTCACGGGATGGTACCATAGAAGAGGAAGCGGACCCTGGTGACGAGGGGGTACCAACGGACTCGGAGGAGTCGGTGACCGACAGTGTCCACACGCCAGTGATCACTCCGAAATCGGTTGAGGACCTTCTAGATGGACAGGGTTGACGGGGTGAGATGCATCCGTTTGGGTGGGGGCCTGCAGCGGGGGCGGCGGGAGTGGGCGGTTGCTCATAATCCCCGGGGAAATGGGGACGGGGTGCCCTGCTAGTGCCTTGAGGGTATTCTCTTATTGTTTTGGGCTCACTTTCGTCTCGGTAGCCCGAGCATCGAGGGCCCATTGCCAACGCCCAGCCCGCACCTGGCCCTTAAGGCCTTCCTGCGGTGGCGACTGCAGGATTAGTCGGGGACAGAGGGTTTGCTGGGGGTATGGTTTGGATGGGAACTAGATGGTACTATTTGGGTCCTGTTCTGGGGAGGGTGGGCAAGGGTTTGGGTCGAACCGGGGTTGTTGTGTTTTGGTTGGGGAAAATGGCCGCCATCGGTGCTGGGTTGATTGTTGCCCTTTTTTTGTTGGGGCCCGGATGGAGAGACTTTGCACGAACAATATGGGACAATGGCTGATGTTGCTAATGTGAAATGCATTACTTGGAATGTACGGGGGCTTCACACTATGTCTAGACGTCACAAAGTCCACGCTTATTTAGTGCGTAGAGGGGTGCAAATGGCGCTGCTGCAGGAAACCCATCTTACCAAGGCGGAAGGGGCGGCGCTACAGCGTAGGTGGAGGGGGCAGGTCTTTTGCACTTCGTAATCCGCGTATGCCAGGGGGGCGCTAATTTGGATCAGAGCTGGGGTTCCTTTTCAGGTTACGAAATCAGTGGTGGATCCGGAGGGTCGATATGTGGCCATTTCGGGCACCCTGGGGGGGAGGGACCTAAACGTTTGCTGTGTTTACGCACCCAATGTGGACCAGCTTGCCTTCCTTTCCGGGTTATCGGGCTCGTTGGCCCACTTCTTCTCCGGGCCCCTCTTGCTCGGTGGGGATTTCAATTCAGTAGTAGATGTGGAGAATGACCGCTCACATCCCCCCCTTCCTGACTCTCCGGTTCGCCGTGTGGCTAAAGGTAGGAGGGACTGGCAGATGCACTGGGGTCTGACGGATATCTGGAGGGCACAGCATCCCGACATTAGGGACTATTCCTACTTCTCAGGCTTGCACGAGTTACACGTCCGACTGGACGGGTTTCTGGGCTCGGCGGAATTGGTTTCAGCGGCGGTCCGGTCTGAATATTTGACCAGGACCATCTCGGATCATAACCCTCTCCTTCTGGACCTTCGCTGGTTTCCGGGGGTGCCGGCCGTGCCCACCTGGAAGTTGCGTCCCGAGATCTTGGAGGACATTGTATTCAAAGCGGACCTAGAAGACAAGATCTCGGAGTACTTCTCGTCCAACGGGGGCACTGCGGGTTCGAGGGCGATAGAATGGGATGCTTTTAAGGTGGTGGACAGGGGCTTCTGCATTTCCAAGAAGGTGGGCATGAGGCGAATCATCCTTGATGATTTAGAAACGGCAGATCGGAAACTCCGTGAGTTGGAACTCCGCCGCCCCGGGCGCCCGGAACTCCAGGAACGCACGGCAGCGGCGAAGGAGGCGGTAGCGGCGGAGGTCGAACGGCTACGCTGTTTCGACTAGAAGGCCTATATTGTTAGGTCCCTCGCAGAGGGGGACAGATCGAGCGCATTGCTGGCGTGGCTAGCTAATCCTACGCGCCAGACCTCTCTGACGACGGCCATGCGTACGGCGGATGGGACCGAAGTGCACACTCGGCCCGAGATCCAGAGCTGCTACCTGCACTACTATGAACGCTTGTACCGCAGTCGCTCTGCTAGAGACCCCGACCGGCTTGATGACTACCTACGACCCCTGGAGCTCCCAATGGTGGAACCTGACGTAGCGAAAGCCCTGGGTTCCGACATTGAACTGGGGGAGATTCGCAGCGCCATTAAAAAGATGGCGAGGAATAAGACCCCGGGTCTGGACGGCCTTCCGGTTGAATTTTATGCCGCTTATGCTGATCTCCTGGCACCGAGGTTGCTGATCGTTTACAGGGAGGCTAAGCGGCTTGGTCGGCTCCCCGGCTCGATGTGCGAGGCCTTAGTGGTTCCCCTCCTCAAGCCGGGAAGGGACTCGTCCGATCCGGCGTCCTACCGTCCTTTATCGATGTTGACGGTCGATTATAAAATACTGAGCAGCATCTTGGCATCGAGATTGCTGGGCCACATGAGCTCTCTGGTGCATGAGGACCAGGCTGGATTCATCCCCAAGCGAAACACGACCATGAACATCCGTAGGCTGTTCCGCTTGCTGGGAGAACCGCTCGTGGACGCCCCATGCCCGGTAGTCCTTTCGGTAGATTTGGAGAAGGCTTTTGACAGCCTGGAATGGGACTACCTGCGCACAGTATTACTCCGATTCGGCCTCGGGGAGGGTTTTGTGAGATGGACCACGGTACTATATACCTCGGCGTCAGCCAGGGTACGGGCAGGCCCGATGATCTCCTCGCAATATCCGGTGGAGAGAGGCACGAGACAGGGTTGTTCATTATCCCCGCTTCTCTTCGCGTTAGCAGTAGAACCTCTGGCGCTGCTGCTCCGGTCGGGAGCCCACTATAATGGCCTATGGACGCCTTCGGGCCCACATTATGTCTCGCTGTACGCTGATGACCTGTTGCTCTTTCTTGAGGACCCGGTTGCTGCCCTGAATGGAGCTGCGACGGCGCTTACGGCGTTTGGGGAGGTCTCGGGCCTTCGGGTGAATTGGACTAAAACCTGTCTTTTCCCGGTTCGTAAGGGTACACCTAGCCCTGATATCAGTAGAGAGATTAGGTGGGAACCTGACTGCTTTAAGTACCTGGGGGTGTACGTCTACCACAAACCGTCAGACCTCTTGGATGGAAACATAGCTCGCAGCACTCGCGCGCTGCGTGGTAGCCTGGACTTCTGGGCTACTCTACCGCTATCGGTAGCTGGACGGATCGCTTTGCTTAAAATGGTGGCGCTCCCCAGGTTGCTATATTATTTCCGGGCGCTGCCGATTTGGATCCCACCAGCCACATTTCGACTGTTACGGTCAATGGTGGTCGGATTCCTCTGGGGTTCGGGCCGCCGACGAGTGGCCCTCAAGACCCTGATGAGGCCGAAGGCTGAGGGTGGGCTGGCGGTGCCGGACTTTGAAAAGTATTACTTGGCAGCGCAGCTGCAGACTTTCACCCAGGAGGTCGCCAGGGAATTCCGAGGCCCAGAGGATAGGAGGGGCACAGGGATAGCTAGACATGTTCTCTCCTTCATAGCACTGCGACAGCGTTTGGCCTTGCAGGACTTGACGCTTGAAGAGAAGACCATTCGCTTGTGTTGGAACCGAGCCCACGCCCGGGGCCAGCTGCGGATACCGTATGCACCAGAAATACCTCTGGGCATGCTGACGGCCCTGCCTCATGGTGGTGATTGGTCACGATTAGCGGACTGGGAGGACGCGGGCCTACAGTTGGTGGAGGACCTTTACGAGGACGGGGCGCTTTTGCCCTTTCAGGAGCTCATTGATCGCTTCGAGGTTCCTCGCGGTAATTTTCTTTTGCACTCGGCCCTGGTCCGAGCGATTCAGGCGCACTGGAAGCACGGGCAGGAGGAACCTCCTACTTCTCAGGTGTGCCAGTACGTTATGATGTCTGCGGGAACTGTTAAGGCGGTCACTTGCCTATACGGCAGACTGCTCAATGAGGGGTTGGCCCCCTCACTACCTTAAGGACCCGTTGGGAGGAAGACATAGGGAAGGAGATCCCGGAGACGACCTGGTCCCAGCTCATGAGGCGGGCCTGGAAGGGCATGCGCCACGCCCGCTTTCAATTGGTCCACTACTACGTACTCCATAGGGCATATCTGACCCCGGCGAAGATCCAACAATATTTTGCCACGGACTCCGCGGACTGCCCCAGGTGCCGGGCGCCTGATGCGGACCTTCTTCATATGTTGTGGTCCTGCCCGGGGCTATCCTCCTACTGGCTGGAAGTGGGGGATACCCTAGAGGAGGTAACGGGGAGATCCTTATCGGTCGATGCGGCAGTGGGGCTCCTGCACTGGTTCCCACATACCCCCAAAAATAAAATCACTAGTAAATTCATTGATCTGGGGCTTCTCCTTGCTAAACGGGAGGTGACCAGGAATTGGAAGGCACGGGCTGGTCCAACGGGGGCCCGATGGCACAGTGAACTCTTGAAATGGGCGGCGGGGGAAAGCACGCTGCGGTACCAGTTAGCTAGGAGACAGCATAACGAGAAGGCGCAGGAGGCAGCGCTAGAATGGGAGACATTAGTGCAGGCCCTCAGAGATTATTGCGCTCCCAGCGAGTCCGAAAGTGGCGATGCAGCTCGCCCCGAGTCCCGATAAACGATTGCACTTTACATGTCTGCTGCTCTCCTCATGGGTCCTCTCACAGATCCTACTACGGCTGTTACCGTGCACTGATGGCGGGGTTGGGGGGGGGTTTTGGTTTAGTTCATAGTGTTTTGAGGGAGGGGTTTTCTTTTGGCTTTTTTTGTAGGATGGTTTAGAAAAGCAGATGACGGGTAGTGGATCATCCGGACCGGCTTCGACTCCCTGTTGAGTTCCCATTGGATATCGCCGCCCGACCCTTAGGTTGTGGGCTAAATGGCTGTGTAATGGTTCATCCTGCTGGGGGACTGAGGGATGTAATCTACTAATTTTGATTGAATTTATAATGCTGGTCGCTTTGTAAAAATTTACTGATTCCTGCAATAAAAATATATTAAAAAAAAAAAAAAATGATTAACCATAAACTCCTAAATAATTTTAGAGAATAATGAAGTAGAGAAACAGCACAAAAGCTAGCTGCAGAGTTTGGATCAGCACAAACTTTATTTTGTAGGGGTAGTACCACTGCTGATTCGAAGCAGGGGGACGAGGATGGGGGGCCGGTGCCTGTATTGAAAGAGTGATTTAAGAGATGTCCAGCCGGCAAATACATGTGAGGATTGGCTAGGGGTTTGATAATCTGTGGACTGAAGGGAGGTTGCTGCTTTGAGAATGGGAAATAACTGAGCAGGCATTTTGCAAGGAAGGGAAGGTCGTTCTATTGGATGGGATCTCTGAAGAAAAGTAGGCGTCAACGTTAACAGCTGAGAGGGAGGAACGTGTGTCAGGTGTGCAAGAGGAGAGAGTGTGGGAGTGCAGATGTGTTCCTGATACTAAATGACATTGGGGGATTTGAGGGTATTCATGACGCCTGGAGGCCAAAAGATTCTGTATGGTTTTTTTGCACTGGAGGAGGAGCAAAGGCATTTTGGTTCTCATTACTTTGATACTGGAGGTAATCCAGGGCTGTGGGTGACGTGCTGCAGGATTGTTCTATCTACATCAAAAGAGAAGGTGCTCAGTAGGGGTGCGAGGTTAATATGGATCTGATCTTAAAATAACGGCTGGCCACCGGGCAGTTTATTTAACTGGTCTCCTGAGCCTCTAGTGGGAGGACAGACGAAAGAAAGATGGAGACTGACATGCAATATATTTCCAGATTCAACCAGTAGTGGGTTTGGGGGCCCGTTGTAGCCCCCTTTGTTTAGGGGGAGGTGTCGCTGCTCTGGGGGGTACCCATGGTGGTGCTTGCCACGTAGTCCAGGTAAATGCAGTGCAAGCACTTTTAACATTATGCACGGTGCTGCAGCCAGCAGCATCGCCTGCAATGTTAAAAGCCCATTCTGGTGGACGCATCCTAATCACAGTGGTAGGACCGCTGGATGTCCTAAACACCGCTAAGATGGCGGGCAGACATCGTAATCAATAATAATAATATCCACATTTGTAAAGTGCGAACAATCACCCGTCAGCCCCTAGGTTATAGGAAAGGGGACACTATTGTTTAAAGCACTGTTAATAAGAGTAAGGATAAACTAAGAGCAATGCGCCTATTGTTTACTGAGTACCCCCGACCCCACTGAGAAGACTGCATTGTTAATTATATCATTCCCACTCAACTCTCTGGAGACAGGTTAAGTGTTACTTTTTTTATTTTGTTTTTAGTTGTTATTAAAAAAGGGCATAATAGCGGTAAGCCTTGTGCATAGATATGCATCATCACGCTATGTAACATAAAAGCATGTACATATATTAAGAACATTTGTAATAAAACCATCTTTTAAATAAAAAGATAGCTAAGAGAGCCAACCATTGAAGTGTATTTGTCCGGTGCAACCAATACCAAAAGATAGAAAAATGCATGATTTACTCTATACCGAAGGGAAAAACTGTAGAATCTAGAAGACTTTCAAAGACCCTGAAGACAATATATAGAATTTGTGTTGGTCTGGCAAAGGGTTCCAGGAGTGAGAGTTAGCAAAGAAAATGCGAAAACACAATCACGGACTGCGAAGGCTGGTGACACCCAGTGCACTGTAGCAGATATGACTCTTCACACCGCGTATTCCACATGATGGCTAGGGCTAGTATGCGAAAGACAAAACACATACCACTGGACAAGATGCAACCGCACTCAAATAATCAAGTCAAATAATTTCAAACAGTGAGAAAGAACTTAAGTAGTCGGTTGTTTCATCTAATGCACCTAAGCATTATGTTCCATACAGTTTTTATGCACTTTAAAAACAAATGTTTTCGTTCCTTTTTTATTTCAGCACAATATGTACTTTTTATGATCACCAATTTACTAGTAAAAGGATGCTTTGATGGCAGCCTGAAACCATGGACAGATAAGTGAGCAACGCTATCATTTTACAACTACCACAGAGTAGGAAGTCAAAGGCTGAGGTAACACTTTGAGAGGGTGAAGAGCATTATCCACAAGAGAAAACTAAAGCATGCTCTATTACCACAAATTACTTAATGAGTTGAGGTCAAAGTCAAAAGACAGTTTTCCGCGAGTCTTCATAGAGCAAGGAATGACTTTTGTTGAAACTGTTCTTGACGGTTGCATGATAGAACCACACAAGCCGTTAGAACGCTATCAATAAAACTAGTGTTGTTACAACGTCTTGCTTTAGGGAAAGCGCTGGACTGTGGAATAGCATTATTTACTATTTCAACTCTAGTCTGCGCAACAAAAGGGAAAGTGTTGGACTTAAAATCCAACACCAGTCCGACGTGTTCCCTAAAGCAAGCTGTTGTAAAGACTTGTGTGGTTCGTTTTGCCCACGTTGTAAAGGCACTGCGTGGTAAAGGTGGTTTCCCATTCTTGACAAATCAACAAAATCAGGAAGGTGTAGGCTCTCTGTAGCAACTGATGAAGATATTGTAATCCACAAAGACCTTTAATTCAATCAATCAGGACACTTGTAAAGCGCACTACATACCCGTGAGGGTCTCAAGGCGCTGGACGGGGGAGATGCTACTGACCGAAGAGTAGTCTTGAGTAGTCTTCTGAAGGCCAGTAGGTCTTGGGTCTGCCGTAGGTTGGTGGGAGGGTGTTCCAGGTATTGGCGGCGAGGTGGGAGAAGGATCTGCCTCCGGCTGTCGTTCTTCGGATGCGGGGGACAGCGGCGAGGTCGGCAGAGCGGAGCTTGTGGGTGGGGGTGTAGAAGCTGAGTCGTCTGTGGAGGTACGCTGGGCCGGTGTTGTGGAGGGCTTTGTGTGCATGGATGAGGAGCTTGAAGGTTAAATTAAATAAACAGTTAGAATCCACTCCTTGAGATTAAGGGTGTCTCCTCCACAGTGGGGAACACCTTTATGTTTTTAGGTCCCCTCACACACCAACAGGCCCCTTGGTGTTATGCTTCATCATCGGGGTCATCGTACCCCTCTACGGGGTACGGCGTGCTGCGACCTACGGAGACGTCGGAGCACTTGTTAGACTATGTGTGGTGTTGGTGAGGGGGTATTTTGAATAAATGTGAGTGTGTTGTGGGGTTTGGGAAATAGTGATAGTTAAAAAGAACCTGGCTTGTGGGGTGACTAAAAATTATTTAATAAGCCCCCGGGCTGGTGCTGTTAAAAATTAGGGTGGGAGGTCACTACGCTGACAATGTGCGTTACCTCCTTTTTGTGTGCGTCGACATGTTTCGGTGCCAGAAGCACCTTCTTCAGGACGGGGTGCACAAATCCCCACCTTACTCACGTTTCTCTAACTAATACCAGAATTTTCTAATAAAAGTGTGGAAAAATTACAGTGCAGGTAAAAGTAATGTACCTAGCAAAAAAAGACGTTGTCTATTGATCAACCTGTAAAGGAAAGAAGACATAACATTTTTTTCTGGTGGTCTCGCTCTCCATATCCATAGGTAAAATGTCCAGTGGTTACAGGTGACATACTATAGCTGTATTCCAGTGCTTATAGTGGGATAAAAATATTTTACAAAAAACACACTAGACTCACTGACATACAACATAGAGCACACACACTTAATGAGGAAAGTTTTGATCAGATATTTTCAAATCCTTTCCTGGTCGTAACACTATTGTTGGTAAAGAGGGAAAGGACAAAGTTTGTGTTATATCCCTGTAAAGTGAGGAGGAAAAATGTCAATTTCATGCCATTACATATTTACAACATACTGTTTTGGAGTTGTAGATAAACCTCATGAGCCAAAACGTCAGGATCTGGTGTGCTAACTAGCACCTGTTTGAGAAAGAAAGGCATATTCAGGTCTTGGTTTAACTCACATTCATGTAGTGGTGGCAGTGCTCACAATCATCAGACGTTTCTACTCACGATTTCTACGAGGAAATACCTCCCGATCGATCCCTACGTGGCTCCGGTGATAATTCCAGAAGGAATTTTGAAACCGGGGTTTTATACCTTTTCCCGGGTTGGAGTTAATTAGTTAATTGCATGACTAAGGTTTCCTTATGGCCATATATGGTCATTGTCGGTTTTAGTTAGTTAACATGCATGATTGTGGTTTCCTTATGGCCATATATGGTCATTGTCGGTTTTAGTTAGTTAATTGCATGATTGTGGTTTCCTTATGGCCATATATGGTCATTGTCAGTTCCTTGCTCGCGGTCATTGTTTTCTCGTGTCTTTCCTTCGCGCATGCGTCCATGCGGTGTGTTTTGTCCTGCTGTGCATGCGCTGTTATGGGTGTCTTTGTTACCCGTTATGCGCATGCGCTATCCTGCGCTTGTCTCATATATCATGATGGTTAGTTATGGCAATACAAATGATGTTTTTCCTCCTAACGGACACAATTGCATGGCGTTTCGTTGGAAAAAACGCCCACTTTGTTCATAATACTGCGTTTCATTGTTTGCTTGTTTTCTTTTGCCAAGGGGCAGAGAATACATATTACCAGGATGAGTGGATATATATTCTAAGGATGAATGAAAGATGCAGACCCCCGGGCATATTATGGTTCGTCTGGTAGATGCTCATGTGGGGAAAGTCTGGAAATCTTCATGAGACACTCTGTTTACATAAATTGTATTTACACCCCGTTGAAGAGGACATTCATCAGGGCATCATCTAAGTTAACTGACCCCAGGGGATATTGTCATTTAGACCTGTAGTGTTAGTTCCCAGTCTAAAAACCCATCTCTGCTCTTTCTCAAAGAGTCCTTGTTCAGATGGGAGTTGTTCAACTACTGTCCACCTGATGTCATTCACACAATGTCCATTCTCAATGAAATGTGTGGCCATTTTTGTCGTCGTCTTCTTGCAACGGATATTGCTCTTATGTTCCCCGATTCGTGTTTTCACTGGTCTTTTTGTCATGCCAATATACTCCAAATTGCAAGGGCAGGTTATCATATAAATGACATTTTTGCTGTTGCAGTTGGTTAGTTTCCGTTGTTCCCACCTTGTTCCGTTATTAAAAGTTAGATTCTTACTTTTCTGAGTCAGGTGACAGCTCGCACAGTTACCACATGGGTAGTGGCCTCCCTGTCCTTGTGGATGGAGTGGTGGCATTTGTTGCAGTTTTGGGCGTGTGTGCACTAGCATGTCCTTGAGATTTTTGCCTTGTTTGTGGGCAAATAAGGGTTTCTCAATGTTTAGTTTGCCACTTGTCAGGATGCGCCAATGTTTATTCAGAAGTTTGGAAACCTCATTGGTTTGGGGGCTCCTCGCCGTTGGTTTAAAGTATTAAGATCCAGGAACACCAATGTTTCTCTTGACAATTTGGTGTTCCTGGATCTTAATATCTTCCCAAAAGACGGGAAACTACATACCAATACCCACTTTAAACCAACAGCGAGGAACTGTCTCCTTCGCTATGACAGCTTTCATCCACGGCACTTACGCACCAATTTGCCGTATGGTCAGTTCCTACGCCTGAGACGTAATTGCGCACAAATCCAGGACTACAAGGCACAAGCAAAGGATTTAAAAATCAAATTGCAGAGAAGACAGTACCCAGAGGTACTACTGGAAAACAAACCCCAGAGCAATCAGGCATCAGCCAGACCCATCTGCGTGACTACCTACAGCCCCCAAACCAATGAGGTTTCCAAACTTCACCTTCACCTGACTCAGAAAAGTAAGAATCTAACTTTTACTAACGGAACGAGGTGGGAACAACGGAAACTAGCCAACTGCAACAGCAAAAATGTCATTTATATGATAACCTGCCCTTGCAATTTGGAGTATATTGGCATGACAAAATTCATCCTTAGAATATATATTCACTCATCCTGGTAATATGTATTCTCTGCCCCTTGGCAAAAGAAAACACGCAAACAATGAAACGCAGTATTATGAACAAAGTGGGCGTTTTTTCCAACGAAACGCCTTGCATATTGTGTCCGTTAGGAGGAAAAACATCATTCGTATTGCCATAACTAACCATCATGAGATATGAGACAAGCGCAGGATAGCGCATGCGCATAACGGGTAACAAAGACACCCATAACAGCGCATGCGCAGCAGGACAAAACACACCGCATGGACGCATGCGCGAAGGAAAGACGCGAGAAAACAATGACCGCGAGCAAGGAACCGACAATGACCATATATGGCCATAAGGAAACCACAATCATGCAATTAACTAACTAAAACCGACAATGACCATATATGGCCATAAGGAAACCACAATCATGCAATTAACTAACTAAAACCGACAATGACCATATATGGCCATAAGGAAACCTTAGTCATGCAATTAACTAATTAACTCCAACCCGGGAAAAGGTATAAAACCCCGGTTTCAAAATTCCTTCTGGCATTATCACCGGAGCCACGTAGGGATCGATCGGGAGGTATTTCCTCGTAGAAATCGTGAGTAGAAAGGTCTGATGATTGTGAGCACTGCCACCACTACATGAATGTAAGTTAAACCAAGTCCTGAATATGCCTTTCTTTCTCAAACAGGTGCTAGTTAGCACACCAGATCCTGACGTTTTGGCTCATGAGGTTTATCTACAACTCCAAAACAGTATGTTGTAAATATGTAATGGCATGAAATTGACATTTTTCCTCCTCACTTTACAGGGATATAACACAAACTTTGTCCTTTCCCTCTTTACCAACAATAGTGTTACGACCAGGAAATGATTTGAAAACATCTGATCAAAAAGTTCCTCATTAAGTGTGTGTGCTCTATGTTGTGTGTCAGTGAGTCTAGTGTGTTTTTGTAAAATATTTTTATCCCACTATAAGCACTGGAATACAGCTATAGTATATCACCTGTAACCACTGGACATTTTAACTATGGATATGGAGAGAGAGACCACCAGAATTTTTTTTTTTGTCTTCTTTCCTTTACAGGTTGATCAATAGACAACGTCTTTTTTTGCTAGGTACATTACTTTTACCTGCACTGTAATTTTTCCTCACTTTTATTAGAAAATTCTGGTATTAGTTAGAGAAACGTGAGTAAGGTGGGAATTTGTGCACCCCGTCCTGAAGAAGGTGCTTCTGGCACCGAAACATGTCGACGCACACAAAAAGGAGGTAACGCACATTGTCAGCGTAGTGACCTCCCACCCTAATTTTTAACAATTTTTAGTCACCCCACGAGCCAGGTTCTTTTTAACTATCACTATTTCCCAAACCCCACAATACACTCACATTTATTCAAAATACCCCCTCAACAACACCACACATAGTCTAACAAGTGCTCCCACGTCTCCGTAGGTCGCAGCACACCGTACCCTGTAGAGGGGTACGATGACCCCGATGATGAAGCATGACACCAAGGGGCCTGTTGGTGTGTGAGGGGACCTAAAAACATAAAGGTGTTCCCCACTGTGGAGGAGACACCCTTAATCTCAAGGATTGGATTCTAACTGTTTATTTAAATATGCCCAGGGAGAATGAATCCATTCTGATTTCTCTCTCTCCCCCCCTCTGATTGTTAATTATTTGAGCTTGAAGGTTATCCTCTTGTTGTCGGGGAGCCAGTGTAGGTCTCTTAGGTGGGGAGTGATGTGGCTGCGGCGGGGGATGTCGAGGATCAGACGTGCCGAGGCACTTTGGATGCATTGCAGCCGTCTTAGGAGTTTGGCCGATGCTCCTGCGTAGAAGGCGTTACCGTAGTCCAGCCTGCTAGTGACGAGGGCCTGGGTGACTGTTCTTCTTGTTTCAGTGGGGATCGATTTGAAGATCCTGCGTAGCATTCGGAGGGTTTTGAAGCAGGAGGAGGAGATGGCGTTGACCTGCTTAGTCATGGTGAGGGTGGAGTTGAGGATGACCCCCAGGTTGCGTGTGTGGTCTGTGGAAGTCGGAGCGGTTCCCAGTGCGGTTCGCCACCAGGAGGAGTCCCAGGCCGAAGGGGTGGACCCAAGGATGAGGACCTCCGTCTTGTTTGAGTTCAGCTTCAGTCGGTTGTTCCTCATCCAGTCGGCAACGGCCTTCATTCCTTCGTGGAGGTTGGGTTTGGCTGTGTGAGGGTCTTTGGTGAGGGAGATGATCAGCTGGGTGTCGTCGGCGAAGGAGATGATGTTGAGGTCGTGTTGACGGGCGATGTGGGCAAGGGGTGCCATGTAGATATTGAACAACGCGGGCTGAGGGGCGAGCCCTGGGGTATGCTGCAGATGATCTCGGTGGCATTGGAGTGGAAGGGGGGGGGAGGCAGACGCTCTGTGTTCTGCTGGAGAGGAAGGATGTGGTCCAGTCCAGGGCCCTCCCTTGGATTCCGGCGTTGTGTTGGCGTGTGCGTATGGTGCGGTGGCAGACTGTGTCGAAGGCGGCTGACAGGTCCAGGAGGATGAGGGCTGCTTTTTCTCCGTTGTCTAGCAGGGTCCTGAAGTCATCTGTGGCGGTGATGAGGGCGGTTTCGGTGCTGTGGTTGCTGAGAAACCAGACTTGGATGGGTCCAGGATGTTGTTGTCTTTGAGGTAGTGGGTCAGCTGTTTGTTGACGATTTTCTCGGTGACCTTAGCCGGAAATGGGAGCAGGGAGATGGGCCGGAAGTTCTTGAGGTCCTTAGGGTCTGCCTTTGGCTTCTTGAGTAAGTCATTGATCTCTGCGTGTTTCCAGCTTTCCGGGAAGGTTGCTGTCTCGAAGGAGATGTTGATGGCCTTGCTGAGATGGGGTGCAATGGATGCGCTGGCTTTGTTGAAGATGTAGTGGGGGCATGGGTTTAGCGGAGAGCCGGAGTGGATGGTCTTCATGATATCACTGGTGTCCTTGTCGTTGACGCTTGTCCAGGAGAGTAGATGGTTGGTGCGTGTAGTGGTGGTGGGGGTGGTGGTCGTCGGGGCAGTCGTGGCGTTGAAGCATTCATGGATGTCGGTGATCTTGAGGTGGAAGAAGGTAGCCAGCGAGTCGCAAAGGTCTTGCGACGGTGGGATGTCGTTGGCGTTGGAGAGTTCCTTCACGATGTTGAAGAGCTCCCTGCTATCGTGTGCATTGTTGTCTAGGCTGTCCTTGAATGAGGCCATCTTGGCGGCTCTAATGAGTTGGTGATGTCTGCGGGTGGCGTTCTTGTGGGCGGTGCAGCTGTCCGGTGATCGTTCGCTGAGCCAGTTCTTCTCCAGTTTTTGGCATGTTCTTTTGGAGGCCTGGAGGTCTTCGGTGAACCAGGTGGCTTTCTTGCTGGTGTGGCTGTTGGAGGGTGTCTTGAGCGGGTCGAGGGTGTTGGCGCAGTCTTCGATCCATTGTATGAGGTTGCGGGCGGCGGGGTCGGTGGTGCCGGCGGGTGGGTTCTGGGCGAGGGTGGTGGTGAACTGGTCATCGGTGACTTTGCTCCAGCATCGTCGAGGCAGCAGTTGGGTGCGGTGGCGCTTGGTGGGCTTCCTGAAGGTGAAGTGGATGCAGTAGTGGTCGGCCCAGTGGGGTTCGGTGGTGCGGTTGAAGGAGAAGATGCTGTGAAGATGGGGTCGAGCGTGTGGCTGGCGGTGTGGGTGGGTGTTGTCACAAGCTGTCTGAGTCCGAGGTTGGCGAGGTTGTAGAGCAGGGTGGTGGAGTTGGTGTCGTCGTTGTTCTCAAGATGAAAGTTCAGGTCTCCTAGGAGGATGTAGTCCGTGGAGGCGAGGGCGTGCGTGCTGATGAAGTCGGTGATGGAGTCGCTTAACTGTGGTCAGGGTCCCGGGGTCTGTAGATGAGGGTTCCTCTGAGAGTGGTGTTGAGATCGGTGTGGATCTGGAGGTGCATGTGTTCTGCGGTGCTGAGGGTGTCGTCGGTGTTGGTCGATATTCTGAGGGTGTTCCTGTGGACGATGGCGATTCCTCCTCCTGTTCCGTTGGTGCAGTCCCTGCGCGTGATCTTGTATCCTTCCGGAATGGCAATGGCGATGTTGGGTGTGGAGGCAGGGTTTTAGCCAGGTCTCTGTCAGGAAAGCGATGTCAGGGGAGGTAGAGTTGAGGAGGTCGCAGAGCTTGAAGACATGTTTGCGGACGGAGCGGGTGTTGAGGAGGATGCATCTGTGGTAGTTGGGTTCCTTGGCGGGCGGTGTGGCTGGCGGGATGCTGGTAAAGTTGCAATTCCGGCAGGTGAAGGATCCTTTACCTGCCGGAACTGCAACTTCACTGTACACAATGATTAATTTCTGCTAATCTTAATTAGGCTGGGTCTTAGCCTTTATCAATACAGGCTCTTTGCTCCCACAAGACACGGTGGTGAGGGTGGGCATGGCCAAAGTTTGCTTTTGTAGTAGCAGCATAATTCCAGCCTTGAAATTGGGTTTAAAATTGTTACTGATATTGATCCTGGTACGGTTTCTTCGTGGGCTGCTAGTGGTATTAGACTGGTAAAAGATCTTTGACTCTAATCATGATCCTCTTCCCTTCTCTTTTGTAGCTAGGAAACATGGATTTTTACTCTTTTTTTTAAGCTAATGGTTATACTTTCTAAATATCACTTTCTACAGATTAGGTTCCTGTTTCACTTCTTTCTATGTGGTCTCGCTCAGGCCATACTGCATCGAAAATCTATAAATTCTTATCTGCTCCACTGCCTTCACAGTCTACAATTACATATGATAAATGGTCTCATCAGTTTGAAAATTATATTTTTAAGCATATTTCACAAGACACCTGGCAATTGATTGGGAAGTTATCCCTACATAATAAGATTGCTCCTTCTCTTATTCAATCTAAATTCTTTCTGGACCGCTACCCGCTGACACAAATTGAAACTGTAAAATAGTGATCTCTGTTGGAATTGTAATTTAGAACCGGGCACTCATCATCATATGTTTTTTGTATGTAGAGTATTGCAATCCTTTTGAGGTTTGATATGGAAGCATTTATCATACATTTTTTATATTTTGTTGGAGCTTTCTTTACCTTTGATTCTATTGAGCCCATGGGCTACAGCTATGCATTTACCCCTTGACAATACGAAGCTGCAATTATTTTATTTACTTTTATCCATTGCTGTCAAAATCATACTAAGGGAATGGAAATTGTTTCATCTTCCATCTTATCATACCTGATGGGCTTGGGTATCATACCTTCGTGGAGGTCATACTTTGGTTGAGGAGAAGCATTACTCGCCTTCCATTTCTGGTACTAATTGACGGTCACTGGATAATTATATGAATTTGTCCTCTCAGTGGTTGGTAGCTCAGTATCCTTTTGACTCCACTTTAAAAAAAGAATCCTTCATTAAAGCAGATGTCTCCTCCTCTTTCTGTCTTTTTCCTTCCTTTCCTTTTTTCTGTATTTTCTTCTACCCTGCCTTTTGCTGTGCAATCTTATTTATTAAGCAATACAACTTGTATATGACCTCCATGATATGGGGTGTTGATTTTGTTTAATCCATCTTCTGGGTTTTGCATTATTACTTGATTAGCTTTATAATATTTACTACGTGTCATTTATATATTTTGTTTTTACTTCTCTGAATAGCGATATGTTAACACTTCTTTTTATCCCAGTTCATTAACTCTTGGTATGAAATCTATTTTTGACTCTGTACTCCTTCGATATTAATTTAATATATATTTCATATATATATATATATATATATATATATATATATATATATATATATATATATATATATATATATATATGTTGTATTGCAATGTATTATGAATGTATTTTCTCTTTTAAATAACAATAAAGATAACAAACAAAAAAAGGACTGTAAGGAAAAGGGGCAGGACTTTGAAAATTAAAATTACTGGTAAGTATGTTCAGCACTTGTGACATCAAGGAAGCAGGATTTACACAAATGTAATCACAATTCTTGAATAGTGTCTCTGGGGATGGCCTAAATCATATTAGCTGATGGAGTTCATATTAAAATCTGTAAAATGTGCACATTTTACACCACTTTGATATAACATGCGTAAACATGCAATAACAGACCGTAAATATTACAGTCTCAGCATTTGATGGTCTTCAAACCTCAAAACAATGCCTCTGTGGTGTGCGACGTGATACACCTGCCTGAGCACCATTAATGTGTTACATTTCACTAGAGTTAAAATCAGTAAAGGACGCCTCGAGATAAGAGTGCTTTACAGAACTGAATGTTGCTCGGCTTTCAGTAGCAGGTGTATTTCCAAATCAGTGAGCAGTTGTGCACCATTCTTGCTCCTCAGTCTTCGAAATGAAGCATGAAGTCACAGTAGGACACTGTCCTATCTCTCCCTCGAAGACTGCTGGATTTCACCGGGATTAGCAGCAATTAAACTGCCTCTATCAGAGCAGTATGTCCAAGAATGACTACTGGTGATCACAAAATAACCACTCAACCTTTCACCAGGCAGCAGCTCTAAAAACACCGCGCACATACAGAACATCCTCTGCTAGAAATATACTTTCAAACTGAAAAAAAACCTGCTTACAATTCAAAATTGATTTTAAAAAGTCTTTATTTTTCAATTCAGTTTGAAGAGATAAAAGGCTGTGCAGCTAATGAAATGTAACATTCACACCAGTGCACGAGTTTTACAAACAACCAATCCAATACAGTTTCCCAAAATCATTAATTTTTTTAGGTAAAGGGGAGCTACCTAGTGAACCTGCACAGCAAGTTTCAGAAGAACCATGGCAGTGCTAAGGGCAAGGCAGTTTTCCCACAATTTGCACTCTGAGGGAAAGGGCCGTTTCTCGAAATGCATGGCAAGATGACAAAACACACGATAATGCACAGTTTTTAAATGCATATAAATGTGACAATTCAAGCATTACAGACTCGTGGCATAGGACTGAAAAAAGTAAAGTGCAAAAGCTAAAAGCTTCGAAAGAGCAAATATGTGTTTTGCCATGATCTCGCGTTGAGGCTTGAGATAGCCATGTTATGATGTTGAGCCCGTGTACAGATATATCACGCAGTGAACACAACATCCACACTTTGTCCTGGCGTAATGTTCAACAGCTGAGTTCGGTGTGTTAAGCCATGCGAGTGGGAATAAACGCTGTAGGTACCAGGCGTAACTTCAATGTGGACATCTTTTGAGCTGGTCCTTCCTGCAGGGAATCTCCCTGTAAAACTGGAAAAGGATTCCTAGGGCAGAAAAAAACCATGCAAATCTTATTATTTTGACTGACAGTTTCGCTGTCAAACAGGTGCCCATCAGAGTCATCAAATATAAATGTCAAAGTGGTCAAGAGAATTTAACCCCTTGTGTGTTATGCCTTGACCACCAGCCCAACAATCATTTCGGACATTTTTGGTAAACCCTCAATAACTATCTTTTACATGCAATATGCAGTCAACTTTTATTAGCCTGCACGAAATTTAAATTATGCTGGCATAATTTCGGGAATTTTGTGCTTTGATTATTAGGCAAAGTTCCTACTATTATATCATTTTGCCATTGTGCATATTTACGTGCCATTTACAGAATTTTTTTTTACCTCAAACGTGTAGTTAAATTTTACAGCAAATACACAGGAAAAGAACAGGCAAGAGGCTGTTATTCACAGTGCTTTTAATTTTTTGCAGTTCTTAAAGTTTGAAATTTTTCCTTCCATCAGAGAGTGATAAAAGGATGCATTTCACACTAAAATAAAGCAAAAAGTGACCATTTGAATTTTGCATAATTATGCCAACATTTCGCATAATTATGCAAACGTGAATCACACAAATTTGACACGCTCCTAAAATGTTATATCCACAATTGTGATGAGTGCAAAGTTTTCTTTCGGTGTAGCTCCACAGAAATACCAAAATAGGGAGAAACATATTTCGATACCATTTATATTTTTCTCCATTCAACAGAAAATAACACAATCAAGAATTCTACATTTGTAAAGTTATTATATCCTAGCTTTGAGTTGTGAAGATTTTTTTTAATCTAGACACATGACCCCAGGAAGGAATCACTTGCTCTTCGGCTCAAAACATTTCTTAACACCTCATTCACGTACATGACCAACGCTGATAATTATTCCACTGTATCAATCCTAATGACTTACCTGTGCTGTTCTTAGTTTATTGCAAAAAACAATTAAATGGAGTATAACAAAATAAATAATGAACAAATAGATAGAATATTAAAAACGAAACAGTAATGTCGTCACATGGATTGGCATGAAAGTTATATATTTGCACACCGAGCGAACCACTATTCTCAAATCATTGAACCATAGGAGGCTTCTCGTGATTTTTCTTTACTACTACACAATAATATTACTTCATCTGATTTGCTTGCAAAAATAATAATAAATAATTTTGCTACTAAAAGTAAAAACAGATTTCAGAAAAGTAGAAAATTGGTGGTTAAATGGCGATTTTTAGGGAAAGTAGATGATACTACATTTTCACAGCACAACTATACAATCTTAGGGAAATCAAATGTCAATGGCAGCCTCTTTCAACTTTATTCTCAAAAACTTGTATAATACAAATGATACTACATATTTGACCAGCAGAAAGGGAGAAATATTCGCTTTGTCAAACATGTTTGAGCCATTCAATGCAGCAAGTTCATGGCTGTAATTCTCTCTTTTCCAGCTTAACAACCTACGGGAACCTTACATGTTTGCTATGGTTTATACCGGGGAAATTGTGTGAACGTAAGATGATAGGACACTTACTTGATGGTAGCAGTGGTTTTCAGTAGGTTTTCTGGCTACAGATCCTAAAGCATTGCAGGTACGATAATTATTCTTTCCCCACCAGAAGGCATACTGACAGCCATCTTTTACAGTTAGTTTCACATTAATACATTTTCGATGTTTGTCCCAGAGAAAGCTATTCCACAGGTTTGAAAGTATGTAAATCACGAAATGGGGTCAAATTAAAGACGAGTGGGCAAGAAAATGCATCTCTAAGTTTGATACGTGACTTGCTGCAGTTTTTGTTCCTGAAGATCTGGAAAAATGTCAATTGGTGGCGTCAGGGTCAACTTTACACTGCTCCAGCAATACATGGATGGATGACAGGGGCGAACTTCCATAGACATCACCCTGCTGGCTCCCAAAAGAGGGAGCATCTGAGGAGAAGTTCGGATAATTTACAGTGCTCTTTTCTGTCAGCAACACTGATGGAAGGAGGGCAGTCAATAACCTACATGGATTTTTAGGTTTGGCTTGACAGTGCATGACCTAATGTGATCAATCAAAAAAGAGCTTCCAGAGTCCTACTGAATCCTACTGAGCAACAGACTTGGGCTCCACTCACGGTATGCGATTGAGCTGAATGTGTGTGCTTCCACTAAAAAGACTCCATGTTTAGTACATTTTGGCTTGTGGCAACGTTGATACTTCATGCAGCAGGACCGATTGGTTATGGTGGCAAGCCAATTATCATGCACATAGGCTTCATCTGTTTATTATGAAATGTCATGATTAAAGCACTAGTCCTGAAGTAGGGATTGTGAAAAGCACATGTTAAACTTGATAGGCATTTAGGTGTAAATTGTTATTGATGCATATGAAGGCCTATAGATAGGTAGTTTGTTACATGGCATATCAAAGAGTACTGTAATAGGCAAGGGTTCTGGCTTTGGCCACAGACTCAAACAAATCCACTGCGTTTCACTGTGCTGGTTCGCGTTAGATCCGGTTGAGAGGGGCTGTATATTGTTTTTGCAAGCTGTATCTTTCTAAATAGTTAATTAAAAACTGCATGCATGATGGTTTTCAGTTTATGGGCACTTGTTTTGACTGGTATTGTGTAAAGTGTAAAGCCAATGTTAAAGGGTAAAAACTTAATCAGGTCTTTGGAAAAAGCATGCCAGAAAACATAGGTATGATCTGTTTATTATGAAGCATTATGACAAAGCCAGTAGGCCTAAACTATGTATTGTGAAAGATATGCATAACTTAAAGACAACAGGCTTTTAAGGATGGATTGTTATTACTCTGTGCTAAATCCTATAGTAAGGTACTTTGTTACATGGAATTTCACAGACTGGTGTAGTGGGCAAGGGTTTTGGTATTGGTAATCTAAAGGAGCTATGCACTACAATTATCCTTATTAGGCTTTCTTAAGAAAGTATTTTGTCAACTGTAATTTTGTATACATTTGTACTGATATGACTGTATGTCGAATGGTTCCCTTGCAGAAAACGTATCTCAGTACAATGGCTTAAGTGGGTTATGGTGACAAGCCAATGATAAAGGCTATATGCCTGACTGTTATGAAAAGTCATGATAAAGGCATTAGGGATGACATAATGATTGTGAAAAGCATATGTTAAAGTCAATAGGCCTTTAAGAGTGGATTTTTATTATTCCTATGAACTAAAGACTACAGTTTTCTGTGACATGGTATCAAATAGGCTACTTTAGCAGGGAAGTGTTTTGGTGTTGGGACGAGGTGGTCAAATACTTTGGCGTTTGGGTAACCGACATGCAGGAGGTTATGGTCGTGCCATCACTTTTGGAGTAAAAAGTTAGAATATGGTCTAAACTCCCGTTATCCTTGGCATGGAAAATTGGACTGGTGAAAATGGTCATTTTACCAAAGTTTCTGCATTTATTTGTTAACGTCCCGATACCCCTTAAACAGCATTTTTTCAAGACTTTGAGATCGCAGCTGGTTTCCCTGGTGTGGGCAGGCGGGCAGGTCAGAGTATTATGGGATTTGCTGATGCTCCCGCTGAAGCAGGGGGGGTTGGGTGCTCCGGATATGCAACTATATGCCCTTTGCGCTCAAGCCCAATTCCTACATTATTTGGTCCACCGGACACCTTTCCAACCCCATGAAGCAGTTGAAACTGACGCAGTGGCACCTGTCCCCCTCAAGGTGGCATTATATCAGTTGAAACTGATGCAGTGGCACCTGTCCCCCTCAACGTGGCATTATATCAGTCATTTCGACATCCACACGGCGATATAGGTACACTGCGATGGGCATGGGACGAGCCGCACAAGAGGGCGCACATTCCAATACTATATACCCCTTCCATCTCCTTGGCCCACACATTATGTTGCCTTGCGTACAGGATGGAATTGGCAAGACAATGGTGCAGAAGATGAACCTCCACATGTTGGCTGACCTGTATCCGGAGAACACGTTCAGGACCCCCCCCCGGTCGCAACCAAGGGCCAGGGAGTAACATTTCCCGAACTGTTCCTATATCATAAGCTGCGCGCTGAATGCCGCGCCTTCTGCAATGGATTCCCGGGGGCCCACCCATCTATGTCCGCATTGGAGAACCTGCTGCGCTCCCCACCACCCCATAAACTTATTACACGTCTTTACACTCATATGCAAAACACTGCCCTGTTAGTGAGACCTAGAGCTCTCCAGTGGTGGAATGATGAGCTCCCTGTTCCGTTAACTGAGGATCAATGGGACTTTTGCTGTGGTCAGCTTATTGAACGTTTCCCTAACTATAGACTCTGCTTGATACATTTCAAATACCTCCACAGGTTTTACAGAACGCCTGTTGGTTTGCACCGCATGGGGATCAGGGATGATGATAGCTGCTGGCGCTGTGGGTTCACTCCAGCCTCCTTTCTACATATGGCATGGGACTGCCCAAAGCTTGCCACATTCTGGTCCACAATTTTCACATCAGTGAATCAAATCTTTGGAACCACACTTGCCCCATCCCCCACGCTGGGCCTACTAAGTCATGTAAAAGACACACCAGTTAAGGTGCGCAAACTACATGCACTACTCTTGCTCTTTGCTAAACGCACAAGTTACTACTTGTGTAACAATAGATCTGTAAGAGACAATAGTGATAGATTCCTTACCTTAGAATATCCCCAGGCATCAGACTGGATCCGGAAATTTTAGCGTAGCAGTACCCTTGCGCGTCGGTAGGCATTGTCTGCGGCTCCGCGTCCATCGTCCTGGGCGCTGTGATGACATCGTCGGAGTACTTAGACGCCGCCTCCGCGTGCTGACGTCAGTTCTTAGACACAGCTTTTCCGCGCCAAAAACGCAGAGCCATGTCAAAAACCAACACTGGTGCCATTGAAACTATGGCCCTGAAAGGGAATAACCTTAACCCTAGATATCGGTTCGCGGAACGGGGAGGATGGGTGGGTCGGTAAGGAATCTATCACTAACTAATGTCTCTTACAGATATATCGTTACACAAGTAGTAACTTGTGCATCTGAAAGAGACGCGTTAGTGATAGATTCCTTACCTTAGAATAGATATCCCAGCAATACCAACCCCGGTGGTGGGTCTGCGAACCAATAATCACACCAGAAAGTCTTGTAGGACGGAACGGCCAAAGAAGCCATCCTTCCGGACTTGGCTGTCCAAGCAGTAGTGTCTTGCGAACGTGTGCAACGAGGCCCACGTAGCTGCCTGACAAATGTCCTGCAACGGGACTTCTTGGCCCAGGGCAGTAGTAGTCGCCATGACCCGAGTGGAAGGGGCCCTCAGCCCAACAGGAGGTTCCTTTTTAGCCAAAGAGTAGCACGCTTGGATGCACAACACGATCCACTGAGAGATGGTCCTTTGTGCACCGCCCGTCCTTTCTTAGCGCCCACGTAACCAACAAAGAGTTGGTCATCCACCCGGAACTGGCCTGTGCGATCCAGATAGTATGAGAGCGAAACGTTTTGGATCCAGACGGTGGAGCCTCTCTTCCTCTTTCGAGGGATGCGGAGGAGGGAAGAAGGTGGGCAAGGTGATGGACTACCCGATGTGGAAGGCTGTGACTACCTTGGGCAGGAAAGAGGGTCTTGTCCGCAACACAACCTTGTCCGGATGGACAGAAAGAAATGGAGGTTTAGAGGATAGAGCCTGGAGCTCACTCACTCTCCTGGCAGAGGTGATGGCAACCAGGAAAGCAGTCTTCAGAGTAAGAAGGCGGATAGGACAGTTGTGAAGTGGCTCAAAGGGAGCGCACATCAGATAAGTAAGAACCAGGTTCCAGTCCCACTGAGGCATCACGAAGGGAACAGGTGGAAAGGTGTGAGTGATGCCTTTCAGAAAACGTTTTACAATAGGGGACTTGAACAAAGATGGTTGATCAGGCAGCCTTAGAAAGGCTGAAAGGGCAGAAAGGTAGCCCTTGATAGTGCCCAGAGCAGAGCCCTGCTGGGCAAGAGAAAGAAGGAAGAGAAGAACCTCAGAAAGAGGGGCAGAGAGAGGATCCACAGCCTTTGCTGTGCACCATGCCACAAATCTGTTCCACCTGCAGGCGTATACCGACTTTGTGGAGGGACGCCTGGCTGCCAGAATGATATTACAGACTTCAGGAGGCAATTCAAATGGCCTCAACTGTCGCCGCTCAATCTCCAAGCATGGAGGTGGAGACTGGACAGGTTCGGGTAGAGGACCGTCCCCTGTTGCTGCAACAGAAGTTCCTCCTGAAGAGGCAGACGAACCGGGGGATCGACTGACATACTGAGTAGCTCGGGATACCAGTACCTTCGTACACAGTCCGGAGCCACAAGGATGACTTGGGCCCGGTCACGTTTGATCTTCTTCAGCACTCTGGGCAGGAGTGGTATAGGCGGAAAGGTGTACAACAGACCGCAACTCCACTCGCGATGAAAAGCGTCTCCGAGCGAGTGCCGCCTTGGAAATTCCAACGTGCAGAACTTATGATATTGCACGTTCTCCTCTGTGGCGAATAGATCTAACCAAGGCTCTTCCCACTGCAGAAAGAGACCTTGCGCCACGTCCGAGTTCAGACGCCATTCGTGATCCATCCTGCACCGGCGGCTGAGTTCGTCCGCCCTGGTGTTGAACCACCAGGGTCACGCCCTGATGTTCCAGCACTGCCAAAGGCGCAGAGCCTCCTGGCAGAGGGTCCACGACCCCATCCCACCCTGTTTGTTGCAGTACCACATGGCGGTGGTGTTGTCTGTGAACACCTGCACTACAATCCCTCAGACAGAGGGGAGGAATGCCTTCAGTGCAAGACGAATCGCCCGCAGCTCCAAAAGGTTGATATGGAGCTGGGACTCCGCCGGAGACCAGAGGCCTCTGATCTCCGCCTCTCCCATGTGGCCTCCCCAGCCCTGGAGGGACGCGTCCGTCACAACTACGTGCTCCGGTTGGGGAAGGGAAAGGGATCTGCCGCTGACCCAATTGCGGTGCGTGAGCCACCACTGCAGCTGTCTTGCAGTGCCCTCTGAGATCAGGACATGGTCGGACAGGTTGCCCTGATGCTGGGCCCACTGAAACTTCAGGTCCCACTGCAGAACCCGCATCCGCCAACGGGCGTGATGCACCAGAAGGATGCAGGAGGCCATCAGCCCCAGAAGCCGCAGCGTCAACCTGACCGAGACTCGGGATAAAGGCTGAAAGATCGGAATCAGAGCCTGTATATCCCAAACCCGCTGTTCGGGCGGGTAAACCCGAAACTGCGCCGAGTCGAGAACCGCTCCGACGAAGAGGAGCTTCTGAGAGGGGCACAGGTGTGACTTCGGCACATTGCTGGAGAACCCCAGCTGGTGCAGGAGGTCTGCCGTCATCTGGAGGTGGCTGACGACTGTCTGGGGCGAGCCCGCCTTCAACAACCAGTCCTCGAGGTAGGGGAAGACTGAAACCCGTAAACTGCGCAGATGAGCTGCGACCACCGCCATCACTTTCGTGAAAAACGCGTGGGGCGCTGGTAAGGCCGAAGGGGAGCACGGTAAACTGAAAGTGCTCGTGGCCTACCGTGAACCGCAGGTAGCGCCCGTGGACCGGCTGGACGGAGATGTGGAAATAAGCGTCCTGCAAGTCCAACGCTACCATCCAGTCTCCTGGGTCCAGGGCAGTTAAGACCTGAGCCAGAGTCAGCATTTTAAACTTCTCCTTCCGGAGGAAGCCCTTGACGTTCCGTAGGTCCAAGTTAGGGCGTAGGCCCCCTTTGCCCTTCTTGGGTACCAGAAAGTAGTGGGAGTAGCAACCACACGCTACTTCTGGCCCAGGAACACGCTTGATGGCCCCCTTTGCCAAGAGGGTCATAACTTCCTCCTGCAGAAGCCGTATATGATCCCCCGATACGCGGTGGTATTGCGGTGGCATGGCTTGAGGGGTCGTCTTGAAGGGGAGGGAGTAGCCCCTTCGGACGATTTGCAGCACCCAACAGTCCGATGTGACAGTGCGCCAGTGGGAGTGGTGATGGCAAACCCTGCCCTCCCACTGGCGTCACATGGGCCTGAAAGCACGGACTAGGAGGGTTTTGAGGCGGATGCTGTGGGGGAAGGTGTGGACTGGCCTCGCCGTTGTCCCCGACCGCCTCCACGGCGATTTCCACGGCCGCCACCGCGTTGTATGTTAGTCTGCGGTGCGTGGCTGGCAGCACGTGTGGGGGCGCCCCTTCCTTGGCCACGGAAGGAGCGAAAGGCACCCGTTTGCTGGCGCAGGGCCGAGAGGCCCAAGGACTTGGCCGTAGCCCTAGAGTTCTTAAATCGCTCAAGTGCATGGTCTGCCTTGTCACCAAAGAGGTGATGGCCATAAAACGGCATGTCCATCAGTGTATTCTGGACATTCGCTGAAAAGTTGGCGGACCTCAACCAGGCGTGGCGACGAATCGCCATTTAGTCATTGCCATCGCTCTGCCCAGTGAGTCGGTGGTCTCCAGCCCACACCGGATGGAGAAACGTGCCGCATCTCGACCCTACGCAAGGGCTTGGCCGAGTTTAGCCTTGACCCCCGCCGGGCATTGTGGCAGCACGTCCACGACTGTGGCCCACAGGGAGTTGGTGTAACGGCCCAAGAGGCATGCGGTGTTTGAAGACCGCAGTCCCAAACTAAGGGAGGAGAATATTTTCTTTCCATAATTCTCATACCTCTTGGATTCCCGATCAGACGGAGCCGACGGGAATGCGGTCTGGGAATTAGAGGCCTGGATGACCAGGCTCCGGGGGTGGGGTGGGTGGACAGGAAACGAGGGTCGCCCAGGGCCGGGCGGTGGCGTCTGGCCACGTTCCTATCTATAGGCTGACCTGTAGCGGGCCTGGACAAAAGTCCCCAAAAGAACGTCAGTCAAGGCCTCATTAAACGGCAGCAGAGGCTCAGCCGAGCTTGACTGCGGTTTAAGGACCTCAGTGAGGACGTTAGTCCTCACGGCCGCGACGGGGAGCTCAAGGCCCAAGGCCTTGGCTGCCCACGTCAACACCACACTGAAGGTTGCCCCCTCCTCCGAAGCCACGGTAGGAGGTGAGTGTTCCGATGCCGACCAGCCAAGCACCGCAGGAGTGAAGAATGTCCCAATCCCCTACCCTCGCCGTGACCCCCAACACCCACGAATACACCGGGTGGTGGAGAACACGACACCGGGAGAAGGTGGGTAAACAAAACAAGGGAACCCAAGGTCTTGGGGAACACAGCTCGTCTCCTCTGGCTTCTAGGCAGCCAACTGCTTGACTCAGACGAGACCGCTATAAAAGAAAAAAAAGGGGACAAGGTTAGGCACACCCCACTAATAACCAGTACCAAGTACACACATGAACCACCGACCTCCCTGTTTACTCCAGTTAACAAACGGGAGTGGCTGATATGAAACAGGAATAACTCCACTGCAATCGTATTGGTTCTTTCTTGTGTAACCCCAGACCAACCACGCCCCCTCGGGAAACACCGAGAATGTCAAAGGGGGTGGAATTCACAATAAAAAGACAAAAAAGGGACAGGGGAAAAAAGGCGTCAAGGGAATTGGAAAGACACCCAAAAAAACCCTGAACTGTAAAAGAACACGAAGGTAGCGCAAAAAACGGCCGTTGTTCAGCTCCTTCGTGAAACCACCCAAAAGACACACAACAAGATGGTTTGAGTACAAAAAGGGTAAATAACGGGACGCCAGAACTCATAGGAAACGCAGCCGCGAATCCCAATACGTCACCGAAATATCAAAACAGGTCCCCAAAAAGGGTTCAGTAAAGCCCAAAGGTATAAGAAACAGGGTAAAAGGGAAAAAAGGGGAATCAAAATCCAGCCCTTGGAAGGACCGCTGAAATAGAGCTCAATGGAAAGGGAACAAGGTAGAACAACAGGAACAGGAAACACACGACAAGGGACCATTCAAGAAACCAAGCACCTGTTTCCTGTAGACACGCCCTTTTAAAGCGAGCCCTAGACAGCGTCCATAAATTCGCATATGCACTTGGCACCTAAAGCTAAAACCAATGAACGGGGAACTAGACAGAAGGCACCGGCCCCCACTGAACCCCAACAGTGAGACAAAACCAGTGTCTGGCGAAGTGTCCAGACCACTGGCATCCCCAAGTCCACCTGTCCAGTCCTCCTGGGACTGACACTCACGTGTCAGAGGGTCCTCAGACCCCTCCCAATACTCCTCATCACCCATCTCCTGATAATCAGGGTTGCCAAAGGACGGGGCCGGTTCATTGAAGTTGAACTCCCCAAGCGGCTTGGAGAGCAGCACCCAGCGGAACCGCTCCGGCACCGGAGCCGGGTATTGGGGACGGCGCTGCCCGAGGACGGCGCTGGAGGTGACACCTGTGGAACCGGCGCCGGTGAGGTTGTCAGGTCGACCGGCGACGCTCTGGATCCAGAAGTGGATCCAGTGGGGCCTTGCGCTGCCGGGCCCGAAGGCGCCGGCGGCGGCGGGGCCGAAGCACCCGACCCGCTAGGACCACCAGATGGGTCCGCTGGGCCCGAAGGCGCCACGGAACCCGCCGGAGGAGTGAGGGACCTCATGGCCATGAGGAAGCGCTCGATCTCCTCCGGCGTCGCTTGCTGCCCAGGAACCGGAGGGTATGGGGCAGGTCGCGACGCCCGCGACTCCGACGGAGCCGCGTGGGCGGTGTCACCCGAACCCCCGGCCGCATCGCGCGAGCGTCGGGGGGAGTCGGAAGAGCGATGACGTCTCTTTGACTTCTTGTGCTTACCTGAAGACGACTTCAAACCTGAGGAGTGATGTCGACTCCCGGAGCTATGATGGCTCCGCCCCCGCGACCGGTCCCTCGACCTCCGTCTGGACCGGGACCTCTCACGGCATGGGGCCGACTGCCGGAACTCGAGCCGCTTGCGGGACCGCTCCCGCCTAGCTTTCGAGGTTAAGGCCCGACAGTCGGAGCAGGTCTTGTTGTCATGATTGACGCCGAGACAGTGGAGGCACCAACGGTGAGGGTCGATGACCGACATCAGTCGGTCGCAGTCCCCACAAGGCTTAAAACCTGGCATCCCTATCGGGACCGATCGGAGTCGAAGACTCTGGGAATGATCAAAAAGATCTCAAAAAAGTGTACTCAAAAAGTGACTAAGGTACCACTTTTTCCGGATCTGCGCTGCTGGCGCGGAAAAAAGAAGAATTGACGTCAGCACGCGGAGGCAGCGTCTAAGTACTCCGACAACGTTAACATGGTGCCCACGACGCAGACGACGGACGCAGAGCCGCAGACGACGCCTACCGACACGCAAGGGTACTGCTACGCAAAAATTTCCGGATCCAGTCTGACGCCTGGGGATATTCTAAGGTAAGGAATCTATCACTAACGTGTCTCTTTCAGATTTCAAGTTGCAGTGCATTGGGGATGGAGAGGGGTGCCTTCTGTGGGGGGGTGGATCAGAGACGATACATATAGTCATACCCAATTGAATACTTTCTGGGAACTCATGCCTAATACCTCACGACCAAGTGATATCTGGGAAACCGTTTATTGTTTGGGCCCGAGAGAAGCAGGGCACTAATGAGGAAGCACAGATCGGGGAAAGTCATGTTGATGATTCGCTGTGACTTGGCAACAATGGTTTTCTATTTTTTCCCTTTCTCTCTTTCTTTCTTTTCCTCCTTGTTTTTATCAAATCCCTGGAGATAGGCACGAACGGTTGGTCACATTAACGAGTTTTGGACCGTGAATATAACTTTTTGATATGCTTTTTCCTACCTGGCATTTGAATACGGTTGTGAATATCCTTTTGGGTGTGGGCGAGTGGGACGCATGTAGAAAACGGACTTGCAATGTAATAACTGTGATGATTTCATATCCTGACATGTATTGATAATATGCTGGCTTGTTGAGTGGTATATTTTGAGTCTTTTCAATATGCCAATAAATAAATAAAAATAAAAAAGTGTTTTGTTGTTGGTCACCCACTCTGAAAAACCCTGGGAAAAGAATTTCACTGCAATGATTCTTGCTAGGCCCTATTGAAAGGGCTGCATATCATTTGTTAACTGTAATGTGGTAAATATAAAAAAAATTTAATGTGTGCCTGGTGGTTGTCGGGTACTACGCACTTCTGTAGTACTGGGTTACATATAGTGTCAAGCCTTTGGTTGAGGCCTACTGGAAAAAGTTATGCCACATTCCTCAGATGTGGCCTGTTTATAATAAAAAGTTATAACAAAGCAAGCAGGCCTTACTCTTGTGCTAAGGACTGAAGGCAGGCATTTTGTAACATGGAATCTCCTGAATTACTGTAGTCTGTAAGGGGATTTAGTGCTGGTGACCCACCAGGATAGATCATAAGGGTATTTTTTCTACAACTGTATTTGGTACATATTTGTAATTTTATTACAAAGTACCCGATGGTTGCCTTGTGGAAAGGCTTATTAACCAAGAGTTGGTATGAATTGAGTTACATGAGGAGACAAGTCGATGATAAAGGTTATAGCCTTGTTGATTTATAACAAAACATTATGATAAAGGCAGGAAGCCTGATATATTCATTGAGAAAAGCATATGTTAAAGTCAATAGGCATTTAATGTTAGATTGTTATTACTCTGTATTACATTTCTACAGATATGTAATTTGTTACATTGAATCTCACAATTGACCATATTAGGCAAGCATTTTAATGCTTGTTATCCTCTCTGACAAACCATGGGTATAGAAGATTTGTATTGCTAGATTCTTTATTAGGCCCTCTTAGAAGAGATAGTATTTTGCTCTGCCAACTGTAATATTATTTACTATGTAATTTTCTGACTGTATGCCAGTTGGTTCCCTTGTGGGAAAGCTTATGCTCAGTACAGGAGACCTCATTTCGTTATGGTGATAAGCAACTGAAATCAGCTACAGGTCTAAATGGTTCACTATTGTAAAAAACATATGTCAAAATCAACAGGCATTCAAGAGTGGATTGTTGTCTATTTGTATTAAAGTCTACAGATAGGTATTTTGTTACTCAGAAAGTCAAAATGCCTTTGTAGGAAATGATTTTGTGTTAGTTACTGCCTCTAACAAACCCAAGAAGATTTGCACTGTAATATTTCTTGCAAGAATCTCTTCTTAGATGTCTGCCAGGATCTTGTAATAAAACAATAAATACATCCATCCATATGTATAAATATATATTCATGTAGCTCACAGAGCCTCTTTGGGTCCACTCTGGACTGCTGTTGGTTTGTCCTAGTGTCAGAGTGTCCTTTACGCTCTGTTTCCATCCATGACGGAGAACTGCATGGGGTAAATTTTCAGTCTACATCAGTCATGTGCTCTTTTGACCTGTGAACGATGACATTTTCTGATCACATGTGCAAATCCACTTAAAAATGAAAGAGCTTAAGTGTCAAAGCTGGTTGGCCTGTCCTTTAATTTAAAATGTTCTCTTTTTATAGTTCTCCTTTCATTTCTTTTCTTCTGCTCTTTTTATTTTAATGTTCCTTAAGAAACTAATACAGCTATCGAGTGCGAACAGGTTGCGTGCTTGCCACTCATTTCATCTGGAGTGCGCCACCTTCCATGCGGCCACTTCCTCTAAACCCGGAGATCATTATGAAATGCTGTTGTTCATAGTGTAGCACTGTTTTACCATTCTAACTTTAGTTCTAAATCAGACAGCCATGCTTGAACTTTCAAACAATGCCTTGATGGACAACTGCTGTTATGTTTAGTTTTGCTATTGCAAACATGACCACATTGTTTAGTAGGCATGTTTTGTTTTTACTACTTGTATTCTTTTAATTTTTCTTGCACGTTATGAGTTTGTGTGGTTTTTATTGCAGAAGCGTCAGAGGGTGAATGGGAGAATGAGCCAGTGGATTAATGAATGGATGCTGAGTGCAAAGATTAGTGACAGAGTGCGTGCACATTGAGTTGGGCGTCTCTGCACCCATCCTTGACCAAAAGGCACTTTCATTCATATGCTAAACCTACTAGTGTTGCCAATATTTGTTTTGTTTGTTTTCAAGTTTTCAAACAACATTTAAAGGAATAGAGAGCATTTACTCCAACACATCACCGACTTTCTGTATAAAGCAAGCAGGAGATATTAATCAAATGCACTCTAAACAAAATATCACTGCGTGATATTGCACTTTTAATACATTTTAAGTACACATTTTTGTGCATAATATATTTAACATGTCATACTGCACTGAAGATTGTCACTTTTGTTTGATTTATGGTATGCAATTGTGCTGCTAGATTTAACATGATAGTTTAAAGATTCACACCTTTGGATCAGCTATGGTACTTGTGAAACGGAACCTACTACATAAGATCTTTAGAGTAGGATTTGTCAACAGACAACTCAGCACACACTTCAGCTGAAGTAATAGTCATATTGAATTCCTGAAATGCATGCTGTGCTCATGATTTAGAAAAGTTTGTTTAAAAGGGCAACTGCTAAAACTTTAGGAAATATACAGGGCTCATTTCCTGCTTATTTTCCCACCAGAAGCTTCCTCTGAGCCAAGGAGTTTTGAACGTCACTGTAGATTCTTAACTCTGCACAGCTGAATATAATGAGTTGATAAGATTCCAGACATTCTTCCACACCACAGCTATTCTTGTCCACATACGTCAACTTTGTGTATCGTGTGGGACCTATAAGCAACGGAGAGATAGTTGGACAGCTAACTGCAATGCCAAGCCACAACACAGCTTATTCTATCTGGGTCTGCTTCTATAGACCAACCTGTTGTACTGTCTTTCAGGTAGTGCCAAACAGCCACTCTGAAGAAAACAGTTATCTTAGCATATTTCTGTTCTGAAAGTTTTGCATATTGTCACCCATAGGACAATAGCTTCATAGCTTTAAGTTTATTTAGGTATAACACGTGGACCCTATTAAGCAAAAATAACTACAGGCAGATATTTAGATATTTTCCTGAATATTTCTCTGTGTTTTGCTATTCACAAACATCACCAATAATATGCCTGGAAAGCTGTGCCAGTCAAGGTTTTCCAGGCGTACTACCGGAAGTATCATGTGACTATTCAAGCAGGCTCCTAGTCCTACTGTGTGTCTAGAAAGCTTAAAACACCCTCACAGGGGAATCTGCAGTTTCTGGCACATGAATTTCTGGCACAAAACAATTACGTTTGGTCATAAGAGTACGTTTATGATCAAAAATACCTTTCAGAATAGGGCCAGTCAATACTGGATTTCCAAGCACCTGTCATTTTTTTTTTAGAAACTCTGGCTTATCATATTTCAGTCCCAAAGTGTGACAACAAAACAAGAGAAATTATTGTACTATTACACTTACAATTTGTCCAAACAAGTGCCAGTTACCCATAACTACAAAAAAGAGCAGGTTTTCATTCCAGCTAGCCTTAATCTGGAACAGTCACCCAATATCTATTCAGTCATGTTCTAACTTAACCACATGTATTCTTACCATGGCTTTAGGTAACCAGCCATGATTGTGCGAAATAAGTGAAGTCAGTATCATTACGTCACACCATGGCATTTTCGGCCCAAATCATTAACCTGATGATTACATCCAATAGGACCGCTGCTTGGAAGCCGCATGTAAATTATCTAGCACTAAAATAGGTCAACTATTTGAAGTAAAGGCAAAAAGAGGTAATTGTCAACCAATAAAATGATCACATCAATATAGGGGCCAGTCGATGTAATGGAGTTGAACTGCATCCCACTTATAGGTAATTTCATGCTACCGACTTGTATGTTTTACTGAAATAATTAGGCAGAAAGAAGTGAAAACGAGAGCAAGCCAATCTCAGACAGGGTGATTGGCAGGCCACCCGCAACATATTGAGTCTCTTCCACCTGGACCAGAAAACCTTTTTCGCGATTGGATGCGAACTAGAAGAGGAACTCTACTCATTTGCCAATAGCAATGTATCTTAACAATTTGATAGAGAGTAACACATTCTCAGTACTGATAGTATTGAGAGACAAGCTAACTCAGCAAATGCCTAGGCATTATATAGGCTTTGGGAGGGAGGGAGGGAGGGAGGGGGAGAGGGAGAGGGAGAGGGAGAGGGAGAGGGAGAGGGAGAGGGAGAGGGAGAGGGAGAGGGAGAGGGAGAGGGAGAGGGAGAGGGAGAGGGAGAGGGAGAGGGAGAGGGAGAGGGAGAGGGAGAGGGAGAGGGAGAGGGAGAGGGAGAGGGAGAGGGAGAGGGAGAGGGAGAGGGAGAGGGAGAGGGAGAGGGAGAGGGAGAGGGAGAGGGAGAGAGAGAGAGAGAGAGAGAGAGAGAGAGAGAGAGAGAGAGAGAGAGAGAGAGAGAGAGAGAGAGAGAGAGAGAGAGAGAGAGAGAGAGAGAGAGAGAGAGAGAGAGAGAGAGAGAGAGAGAGAGAGAGTTCCTTGCCCCCCAGGTAAAAACCTTTGTCTGGGACGCTCGCAGTGCCGGTTTTACTTTCATTCTCTCATATTCCGATATCCTTGCCCCCCAGGTAAAAACCTTTGTCTGGGACGCTCGCAGTGCCGGTTTTACTTTCATTCTCTCATATTCCGATATACACATGACATTGCATGTTGCACCACTGTCCAGTATAAAGTCTGTTTCGTGCGCTCCTACTCTTATCTTTGCCTGGTCTGTCTTTCCTCTGGTGCTTCTGTCTTCTGGCTGTGTTGTCTCTCCTGCTTCTTCTTCCTTGCTCCGCTCGGTGCGCGCCTCCGACATGTGGTATAGTCTTTCCACTTTCACTTCTTCCTCTTCTTCATCTGACCCTCGTGATGAACTTCTCCTTTCGTTGTCGACATACCTGACATGTCTTGTTGTCGATTCCTGTTGCCTTCCCGTTCTCCCCTTGTCGTCTCCTCTGAATTGTGCACCTTGGCACATGCTGGGGTAGTGATTTCTTCCACCACACTTTCTACACGTCTGGCCAAATGCTGGGCATGGACCTCTGTGTGGAAATTCCATTCCACACTTGTAGCATGTTCTTTCTGGTCGTCTCCTTTCTTTTTGTTTCCTCCAGTCATTCTTCCATCGGCGACCGACAGTAGGACACTAGGACCCTGTGGGTCATGACGAGGTGACCAGGTCACCGGACACCACATCCGGCCAGGGGACAGGAAGAGGACAGATTGACCAGGACGGACGTACATGTAACCAGCTCATGCAATATCAAATAAAGGAAGCGTACTAGAACCAACCTGTGTCCTGAGTATATTATGCTGTGTGGCGCCCGCTGCAGAGAACACACAACTGGCGACGAGGGTCAGAAACGAACTAACGCGGAGAACATCGAGTGTTTGGGCTGGACAGCATCAAAGAATACCAGGTGCCCACCCTGGATGCGCCAGGACGAAGAGTGAAGAAGCGAGGAAGCGACGCGGGTGCTCACCCCGACGGACAAGAAAGCGTGTAACAGATCGCGGTAAGAGCGCGACCACTTGCAATTGAGGCGCGAGCTCGTTTGAATTGACGCGCGAGATCTCGCGAGAGCTCAGAAGTCTCGACGGCCATCTTTGAACCAGGCGGCCGGACCAATCAAGGCACAGCATCAGCAAGGAGGCCATTTTAGAGTCAGGAAAGGCGAGATTTTCGATCGAAGTCTCGCGAGAGCGACGGCAGCCATTTTGTGTGGGACAACAAAGGAAAAGGCACCAGAAATAACAGGGCGGCCATCACAAGGCCAGGTGAGAAAAAGAAAAGAGTAAATTAACAGAAAAAGAGACATTCAAAAGAGATAAAGAGCAACAAAGAAATAGAAGTAAAGAGAAAGAAAGAGACAGTAAGGAGATAAAAGAGCAACAAAAGTAATAGAAGTAAAGAAGAAGAAAAAGACAAACAAAGAAATACAAACAACAAGAAAAAGAAATATAAAGACCAAACAAAGACACATAAGAGAAAATAAAGACGATAAAGAGATAGTAGAAGAAATAACAATAGAGTGCAAAGAAGAGCACAGAAACCACAGAGGAAGAGGTAGAAATGAAGAAATAAATAAATAAATAAAATAAAGAAGAAGAAGAAGAGAAAGGAAACAAAAGAAAAGAGCCGACCAAAGAAAGAAGGAAAGAATGGCAGATCCAAAGCCCAGCG
This sequence comes from Lissotriton vulgaris, assembly GCF_964263255.1. Taxonomy (NCBI): domain Eukaryota; kingdom Metazoa; phylum Chordata; class Amphibia; order Caudata; family Salamandridae; genus Lissotriton; species Lissotriton vulgaris. The sequence goes on from NC_141687.1 coordinate 719,426,450, forward strand.
CGCAATACAGGAGACCTTTCAACCTATGGGAGCCACAAACAGGGATAAGGTGGGAGAAATGGATCAGACGGTTTGAAAGATATGTACAAGATACAGATGTAGCAGACGGAAAGAAGCTAGGATTACTGTTGAACTTAGCAGGGGATGACGTGGAAGAACTACTGGTGACACTGCCTACAGAGGAAACAAAAACATATGACCAACTAAAGAAATGTCTAACAGCCAAATTCGACCCACAGCGCAACATTGATTTCGAACGATATACGTTTACCATTGCATGTCAACGAGTCAGCGAAACACTAGATGACTTCGCAACAAGACTGAGAAAGTTGGTAACACATTGTGAGTTTGACAAATTCGATAACGAGCAAGCGATCAGACTACGAATCATAGAAGGCTGTCTCGACACCAGATTCAGAGCAAGAATACTAAAGGAACCAACCTCAGGGGAGAACATCCTGTCCCTAGCGAGAGCAGAGGCGAGAGCAACGGAACATGCCAAAGAAATGGAAAGAGGGAAGAGCGCTGAAATAGAAAACGCACACTTCACGACAGAAACAGACTTTATCCCCTTGATAGACAGAGCCCCGCACTGCTGCCTGAGGGTATTAAACCCCTTTTGCCTGCAAATGGGATTTTCTTTGGGGAAACCCAGATGTGAAGACCAAGTGCATTAGGCCAAGTGCAAAGAGCTCAAGCTAGAATGTTTGCTGTCTCAGTGGTCAGGCAGGGGTAGAAATATTAATAAAAAGTAACTGTTAACAATAATGCGCAATGTATCTGTAGACCTTTGATGCCTGAAGTTCACTCAATAAAAAATGGTGAAGGGTGTCCAAAATCAGTTGTAAACTACAGAAGTCAAGCTGAGGGACCTTGATCAACCAGATAGAGGAACCTTTGGACAATGGTGATGTAATACCACTGCAGTCACCATTTGCTGAAAAACCTCAAACAGCGTTTAGGTTGAATGGAAAAACATAAGCAAGTGATACCCACTATTAAACTGAAAAAACAACCAAACAAACCTGAGGGTGTCTTTCATGGTGAGAACTAAGATGTAGTAAGTTCTTAGCTGCTATTCTCCCTTTTAGAAAACCATTGGGATCTTCCGAACCAAGCGTCAGACCTGGCTTTTTCAGCTGGTTAATCCCCAGACTTTCTGCTTTCTGGCCTCCTATTTTTTATCCCGTTTTTGTTGGTTTGAGGACTCTGGGCACTTTACCACTGTTATTCAGTGCTAAAGCGCACATGCTCTCCATGTAAATTGTGTTAATAAATTGGTGTTTCCATGACTGACTTATTTGACTTACTACTAAGTGTGTGTGTGTGCCCAGGGCCTGTAAGTCAAATGCTGTTAGTGGGCCTTTATCATTGATTGTGTCACCCATGCAAGGAAAGCCTTTTAAAAGGTTCTCAGACTTGCCACTGCAGTGTCTGCACCCAGTCTCTACTGCCATGTCGACCTGGCAAGTGCACCCAGGAAACCGCCGTACTCTTGTGTACCGATCTCCGAAGTACAAGATCACAGACTCAGATTCAAGCCCTGCTGTGCGGCTGCAAGAATTGACGCATAGGGGACAGCGGCTGGAGAGATTGACGCAGTGCCATTGCCGCTGCCGCTTAGACAGCCAACGCCTCCTGAATCCCATGCATCTCACTGGGCATCAAGTTTACAGAAATGCCCAGGCTCCAGTAAGAAACCGACACATCATCTCCCCGCACAGTAAGAAACCAATGCATCACCTCCTCTTCAGTAAGGAACCGATCCATCACCTCCCCTGCATGGCAGTAAGGAACGGATGCATCTCCTCCCCTGGAGTAAGGAACCGAAGCATCACCTTCCGTATGTGTTAGGAACCGACGTATCACCTTCCCTACAGCTGTTTTGGTTTATGACCGACGCATCCAAGGTACTTTATATTGAAAGTGTTGCATCTATAGTTTGCTCTGGACAGGACTGTTTTTACCTTTTAAAATCATATTGTGATAACTGTAAGTTGGATTTTTGTCGTTTTGGTTTAGTTAGGTTTAGATAAAGATTACTTATTGCACAAGTTACTTACCTTCGGTAACGATATATCTGTAAGAAACAGTAGTTAGTGTTAGATTCCTTACCTTAGAATATCCCCAGATGTCAGGCTGGATCCGGAAAGTTTTCATCAGTAGTACCCCTGCGCGTCGGTAGGCGTCGTCTGCGGCTCCGCGTCTGTCGTCGGCGTCGTGATCGCTTAGAGTGCTTAGACGTCGCCCTTGCGCGCCGACGTCAGTTCTGTACATAGCTCTCCGCGCCAGGAACGCAGAGCCATGATAGAGACCGATACTGGTGCCATGAAACTAGGGCCCTGAAAGGGATGACATTAACCCTAGATATCGGTACGCAGAACGGGGAGGATGGGTGGGGCGGTAAGGAATCTAACACTAACTACTGTTTCTTACAGATATATTGTTACCGAAGGTAAGTAACTTGTGCATCTGAAAGAAACAGGTTAGTGTTAGATTCCGTACCTTAGAATAGATACCCCAGCAATACCAACCCCGGTGGTGGGTCTGTGGACCAAGATCACACCAGAAAGTCCTGGAGAATGGAACGGCAGAAAAAGCCATCTCTCCGGACTTGGCTGTCCAGGCGGTAGTGTGCAGTGAGGCCCACGTCACTGCCTGACAGATGTCCTGCAAGGGGATTCACCGACCCAGGGCAGTAGTAGCCGCCGTGGCCCGAGTGGAATGGGTGCGCAGCCCAATAGGAGGCTTCTTTTTCGCCAAAGAGTAGCAAACTTTTGTGCATAAGACCACCCACCGAGAGATGGTCTGCTTGTGCACCGCCTGTCCCTTCTTAGCGCCCACGTACCCAACAAAGAGCTGGTCGTCCCCCCGGAACTGGCGTGTGCGGTCTAGATAGAAGGAGAGCGCACGTTTTGGGTCCAGACAGTGGAACTTCTCTTCCTCTTTCGAGGGATGCGGAGACGGAAAGAAGGTGGGCAAGGTGATGGACTGCCCGATATGAAAGGCTGTAACCACCTTGGGCAGGAAAGAAGGACGAGTCCTCAGAACAACCTTGTCCGGATGGACAGAGAGGAAAGGAGGTTTAGAAGATGGAGCCTGGAGCTCCCTCACTCTCCTGGCAGAGGTGATGGCAACCAGGAATGCAGTTTTAAGAGTCAGAAGACGAAGAGGACAGTTATGAAGTGGCTCAAAGGGAGCGCACATCAGAAACGTTAGTACAAGATTCAAGTCCCACTGAGGCATCACGAAGGGAACAGGAGGAAACGTGTGTGATGCCTTTCAAGAATCTATTTACAACAGGGGACTTGAAGAGAGAAGGCTGATCAGGAAGCCTTAAGAAGGCTGAAATGGCCGAGAGGTAGCCCTTGATAGTGCCCAGAGCAAAGCCCTGCTTGGCAAGAGAAAGAAGGAAGAGGAGAACCTTTGAAAGGGGGGCAGAGAGTGGATCCACATCCTTTGCTGTGCACCATGCCACAAATTTGTTTCACCTGCAGGCGTATACCGTTTTTGTGGAGGAGTGCCTGGTTGCCAGAATCACATCACAGACTTCAAGAGGCAAGTCAAATGGCCTCAACTGTCGCCGTTCAATCTCCAGGCATGTAGGTGGAGACTGGACAGGTTCGATTGGAGGACCGTACCCTGCTGCTGCAACAGAATATCCTCCTGAAGAGGCAGACGAATCGGGGGATCGACTGACATGCTGAGTAGCTCGGGATACCAGTGTGTTCGTGCCCAGTCCGGAGCCACAAGGATGACTTGGGCCCGGTCTCGCCTAATCTTCTTCAGCACTCTGGGCAGACGTGGTATAGGTGGAAAGGCGTACAACAGACTGCAGCTCCACTCGCGGTGAAAATCGTCTCCGAGCGAGTGCCGCCTTGAAAATTCCAACGTGCAGAATTGATAACATTGCGCGCTCTCTTCTGTGGCGAATAGATCTAACCAAGGCTCTCCCCACTGCTGAAAGAGAACTTGCGCCACGTCCGAGTTCGTGATCCATCATGCACCGACGGCTGAGTTCGTCCACCCTGGCGTTCAGGGAACCTGCCAGGTGTTGAACCACCAGGGTGATGCCCTGGCGTTCCAGTCATGTCCAGAGGCGCAGAGCCTCCTGACAAAGGGTCCATGACCCCACCCCGCCCTGTTTGTTGCAGTACCACATGGTGGTGGTGTTGTCCATGAACACCTGCACCACACTTCCCCGGACAGAGGGAAGGAATGCCTTCAGTGCAAGCCGGATCACCCGCAGCTCCAGAAGGTTGATATGGAGCCGGGACTGCGCCGGAAACCAGAGGCCTTTGATCTCCGCCTCTCCCATGTGGCCCCCCATCCCAGGAGGGACGCATCCGTCACTACTACATGCTCCGGTTGGGGTAGGGAGAGGGATCTGCCGTTGACCCAATCGCGGACCGTGACCCACCACTGCAACTGTCTCGCAGTGCCCTCCGAGATCAGGACGTGGTCGGATAGGTTGCCCTGATGCTGTGCCCACTGAAACTTCAGGTCCCACTCCAGAGCCCGCATCCGCCACTTGGTGTGATGCACCAGTAGGATGCAGGAGGCCATCAGCCCCAGGAGGCTGAAAGATCGGAATCAGAGCCTGAATATCCCGAACCCGCTGCTCGGGGGAATAAACCTGAAACTGGGCAGAGTCCAGAACCACTCCGATGAAGAGGAGCTTCTGAGAGGGGCACAGGTGTGACTTTGGCACGTTGATGGAGAACCCCAGCAGGTGCAGGAGGTCGGCCGTAGTCTGGAGGTGGGAGATGACTGTCTGGGGCGAGTCCGCCTTCAACAACCAGTCGTCGAGATAAGGGAAGACAGGAACCCCTGCTCTGCGCAGATGAGCCGCGACCACCGCCATCATTTCGTGAATACCCGAGGGGCGCTGGTAAGGCCAAAGAGGAACACGGTAAACTGAAAGTGCTTGTGGCCTACCGTGAACCGCATGTAGCGCCGGCGGGCCTGCAGGACGGGAATGTGGAAATAAGCGTCCTGCAAGTCCAATGCCACCATCCAGTCTCCAGGGTCTAGGGCAGCTAAGACCTGAGCCAATGTCAGCATCTTGAACTTCTCCTTCCGGAGGAAGCCGTTGACGTTCCGGAGATCCAAGATAGGGCGTAGGCCTCCTTTGTCCTTCTTGGGAACCAGAAAGTACACCCTACTTCTGGCCCAGGAACGCGCTCGGCGGCCCCCCTTGGCCAAGAAGGCGTTAACTTCCTCTTGCATAAGTTGCAAGTGATCTCCCGCATGAGGTGGTATTGCGGTGGCATGGCTGGAGGTGTCCCCTCGAAGGGGAGGGAGTAGCCCCATCGGACGATTTGCAGCCCCCACCTCTCCGACTTGATGGTACGCCAGTGGAGGAGGTGATGGCGAACCCTGCCCCCCACTGTCGTCGAATGGGCATGAAATGCCGGACTAGGAGGGCTTTGAGGCAGATGCTGCGGGAGCGGATGTGGACTTACCCTGCCGTTGTCCCCCGGCACCGCAACAGCGGTTACCACGTCCGTGTTGAGACTGGTTCTGCGGCTTGTGGCTGGCTGGATGTTTGGGGGCGCCCCTTCCTTGGCCACGAAAGGGGGAAAAGCGGAGGTTTGCTGGCGCTGGCCGAGGCCCAAGGACTTGGCCGTAGCCCTGGAGTCCTTAAAACGCTCTAGCACACTATCTGCTTTTTTGCCAAAGAGGCGACAGCCATCGAAGGGCATGTCCATGATCCTGGCCTTGACATCCCCCGAGAAGTTGGCAGTCCTCAGCCAGGCGTGGCGACGAATCGTCACCGTCGTGGAAATCGCTGTGCCCCGCGAGTCCGTGGTGTCAAGTCCACATCTAATCGAGTACCGTGCTGCATCCCGCCCCTCCGCCAGGGCTTGGGCGAGCCGTGTCCGGGCCTCCTCCGGACACTGTGGCAGCACCTCCCCAACCGTATCCCACAGAGAGTGGGTGTAACGGCCCAAAAGGCAGGTGGTGTTGACAGACCACAGCCCCAAATTCAGAGAGGAGAACAGTTTCTTCCCAAACTGATCATACCTTTTGGATTCCCGATCTGGAGGAGCGGTCGGGAATGCGGTCTGGGACGTAGAGGCCTGAATCACCAGAACAGACAGAAAGACGGGGTCGACCGGAGCCGGGCAGTGGTGCCGGGCCACGTTCCGATCCACAGGAAGGCCTGTAGAGGGCTTGGACCAGGTGCCCATCAGAATGTCGGTGAGGGCTTCGTTAAACGGCAGTGCTTGCGGTTTGAGCACCTCAGTGAGGAGGTTAGTCCTCACGGCCGCGACAGGGAGCTCAAGAGTCAAGGCCTTGGCTGCCCTGTTCAACACCACGCTATAAGTAGCCCCCTCCTCTGAAGCCACGGAGGGAGGAGGGATAAATCCAGTGTCAGGCGAAGTGTCTAGACCACTGGCCTCCCCCAGCTCATCTGCCCAGTCCTGACTCAACTGGCACTACTGTGCCAGAGGGTCCTCAGACTCCTCCCAGTCCTCCTCATCATCCATCTCCTGGAAACCGGGCAGAAATGATGGAGCAGGGTCGTAGGTGAAAAGTTCACCTGTCGGAGACAGTGCTGAGCGGCGCCGCTCCAGCCTTGCATCCGGACCGGGGCTGAAACCGGGGACGGTGTTGTCGGAAGACGGCACTGGGAGCAACACCCTGGGGGTCGGCGCCAGCGGAGGAGTCTTGAGGTCGACTGGCGTTGACCCGGATCCAGGCCTGGATCCTGTGGGGCCCTGCGGCATCGGGACCAGAGTCTCCGACGGTGCCGGGGCCGAAGCACCCAGCGGTGCCGGGGCTGGAGCCGCGGGCCGCTAGGGCTCCCAATCCGACCCGCGGGCCCGAAGGGACCGCAGCAGGTTCCGACGGAGGGAAGTGAGGCCTCCTGGCAGTGAGGAAAGCACTTATCTCCTCTGGCGTCGCATGCAGCCCAGTGACCGGCGGGTATGGGGCTGGACGCAACACCTGCACCAGGCGGTGTCGCCCGAACTCCCGGCCGAATCACGTGAGCGTCGGAGGGTGTCAGAACAGCGATGACGCCTCTTCGACTTCTTTGTCGAATGCCTTGACTTACCGGAGGACTTGGAGCCCGACAAGTGGTGGTGACTCGACAAGCGGCGATGACTGCGCCTCTGCGACCAATCCCTCGACTGGGACCTCGAGCGGCGCGGAGCCGACTGCCGGAGCTTGAGCAGCTTACGGGACTGCTCCCGTCTAGCCTTCGAGGTCAAGGCTCGGCAGTCGGGGCACGGCTGCCATCGTGGTCGGCCCGAGGCAGTAAAGGCACCGATGGTGGGGGTCGGTCACCAACATCAGGCGGTGACAGGCATCGCAAGGTTTAAAGCCAGGCATCCCTAACGGCACCACGAGTCGAACTCGACTCGAAAAGTGATAAAAAGAGATCAAAAAAGTTTGTAAAAAAAATGACTAGAGTACTGCTCTTCCCGGATCTGCGCTTGCTGGTGTGGAAAAAAGAAGAACCAACGTCAGTGCGCGAGGCCTGCGTCTAAGTACTCCGACAACGTCATTCCAGTGATCACGACGCCGATGACGGACGCAGAGCCGCAGACGACGCCTTCCGACGCCCAGGGGTACCTCTGACGAAAACTTTCCTGATCCAGCCGGACGGCTGGGGATATTCTAAGGTAAGGAATCTAACACTAACCTGTTTCTTTCAGATTTTCTAAACGGGTGTGGTGTCCATTTGTAGTATTACTGTATGTGTGGACAAATGCTTTTACACATAGCCTCTGAGATAAGCCTGTCTCCTCAAGCCAAGCTACCAAGGGGGTTAGCAGAGGTTGTCTAAGGGAGTAACTCCCTTATCCTGACTAGAAGCAAGCATCCCTACTTGGACAAAGGTATAAACCATTGCCAACGAGAGACCCCCCATTTCTAACACCAAGGATATAAAGAGAATACAGAACCACTTCTAAATGCTGCAGGTTTTGAGGACAATATGTGACACTCTGTATCTCTTGGAGTTATAAATGTACAATTTATAGCTAACCTGAACGCTAAATAATTATTTCAAGTAGCCTATTGTGGCACAATTTGTAACAATACAAAAAAGAGGAATTGAGATACAAGGTTCCTTGGAATTTCACACATTTGGCCCAAAAGAATAGGAAGAATACTGAAATGAAGCGGAGAGAAAATTAAACAAGAGGACACATCTGTTAGGTTCAATAAACAATTACCTGAACATCAATAGGGAATTCTGAATGTAATTATTTACTTCACAACAGCACAACTTACACATCTGAATGAAATAGGTAATGGGTAGCGATTTGTTCCTAGCTGAAGTGGTATAATGAACAACACCACTGCATCTGGAAGAATCGAACAACATAAAATATACGTTGATTACCTCTTCAGCTGGAAATGATGGGTCAATGCTTATACCAGACAGCTAAAAGCGGATGATTACACTGGCTCTAAGAGAATAATAATTATTCTTATGCATACATTTTGAAGCATTAGATAGGAGTATAAATTAAGTATAAGTGAATAATCATTTAAATATTTGGAATTTACTGGGAACCACAATGATGACTAGTAAGATGGAGCTTATTGTTTGAGACCAGAAATAGTAGAATGACATTGACATATTTTTGTTTTTGCAAAAATAACTTATTTTTTTCGTGAATGTAGAAGGATTGGTGTTTGATTCAATACTTTTATACAGACGCCTAGATGAAGTTTATGTTATATGGCAAAACGCGGTTGCTGTTTGAGGTTACTAGAACCACACGGTATCAGTTTTAAAACTAAGATGCTGGTTTTCACTCCTGGGCAGGATCAAATGTAATTGTTACCCAGCAGAAAAAATGTGATATTGGCAGTGTAGAAAGTTAAAACAATAGTAGATTCGTTGTAATCCCAAAAAGTTAGACCCAATGACGTTTGCAAATGAAATTAGGTGAGGCTCTCCAACCAAAAATGTGAGGAACTCTTAAAATGTCCTTCGAATACTGAACTGGACATTGATAGCAATAAGAAAATATATGATATCAACTACACAAGCTCAATATGATTTTTTTTTTTAAATACTGTTCAGCTGCTTCCAGTGTGGGACTGGAAGAGATTGGGATAACAAATATCTGAATGTTAAAAATGTGGAATCACCAAGATGAATATATTATTAAAACATCCACTTAGTATAATATGCACCAGTCATATATAGTAATATACTATGAAAATCACATCGAGTGGGAGGAAAAAAACAGACCACACAGATTTTTAAAGTTTCAATTAGTTCATCTAATAGATAGTTTTTACCATTAACATGAATCTTATTAGCAATAACATTTTATATATTTGCCTACACTATAATTAAAATGACGCTATTTCTTTTGAATTTTGTGTTCCGCCTTTAAAACGTGACGAGAAAATGCTACAAAACGTGTTATTTTATGAGGTGATGGTTTAAGAACGAACAAACTATATATACAATTCAGATCGATACTTTGAATGGTTTAATTATTGGACTCAATCACTTGCCAGAATGAAGGAGCAGATATTTTGAGTGACTACTCTTTAACAAATTGTGATTGCTACAGTCCTTCACTATTGGGGTCTACTGTGCTAACGAGTGCTCCTATAGCACTGTGCCATAACTCTCCAACTTTCTGAAAATATTATATGAGCAAAGGTTTCTATCCAATGGAAAGGGGTTGCTGCTCTGACCTCTCACAAAAGAAGGCACAGTGGGAACTATTTCTCTGAATAAATGGCCGCACAGAATGACGGGCATTATCATGTCCTCTTAAAGTTGATGTAAGTGCAGTGAGATGGACAGGGCTACTAATTCACAGGTGCTAGGTTTGGTAGCTTCCATATGGCACAACAGTTTAGGTAAACTATGCTTTAGAAAAGGTTGAGCACTGTATAACGTGTAAACTGAGATTTTAAACCTGTGTTAATTGTCAACCCAAATTCCAGGGCACATGTAGGTTTCACCTTCAAAGCAGGTTAGACAAAACTATAGGCCTAAAAGATTTGAGCTTATGGGTGCAGAGCTGAAAGCTCTATCTTTAGGCGCAAAAATACATTAATACCCTCATCATAATCCTGGGTTCAGGGTTAAAATTTCAAATATCCTCCATTAATGGTGAATTTAGAGATCTATTCTTGGTTACAGCAAATGCATAGCCAGTAGCCAGCTAGAGGTACTGCTTGTGTTAATTTACAAAAAAACAAATGGAACCTTCTATTCTTTTGTGGAAGATCCTTTACGCCTGCTGCTCTTAGCCAACAGAAAATGAGACATTCTAGCAAAGGATGTCTGACTTGGCAGAGGGCCAACTTCCCACTTGAGTATATATTGATTATCTTCATTTACGCATTAAAACACAAAAACTGGCTAAGTTTAAAGTTCCGCTACAACATTTCTCAGGCGCGGAATGAGGCGTGTTCACATATGCTTACATCTAGCACAGAAGAGGGAATTAAGAATGGTGGTTTCATGATTTTTACAGAGATATTTCAAATAGGCAATCCACTTGTTTAGATTTGGATGCACTGGCATATCATGCAAAAGAGAATGCAGCAAATGAAAGTTGTTTACAAATAAAAAATCTCCAGGTTATTAGCACCTAAGTGCTAAGTGGGTGGGGCGGCCGCGCGGCGGCAGCATGCTGGTGACGGAACCGCTCCGTCATCAGCCGCGGTGGGCTGTGCTCATGACGGAGCGGTTCCGTCATGGGCCCGCCCGCTCAATAGAACGCCCAGCGTAGGCGCGGAATTCGCGCCGCGCAGGCGCGGCGGCAGGGCCATGACGGAACCGCTGCCTCATCAGCACAGCGCCACCGCAGCTGATGACGGAGCAGTTCCGTCATCAGCATCGAAAGAGTTAAACACCACTTTTAAAACATGCATTACAAGGAAAGAGCGACTCATCTACAGAGTCAGGTGAGACAGAATTTTAAACTGCAGAACAGCAATTTCTTGGATTGAAAAGGATTAAGACGCAGCTCACTTACATTAACTTGACTCTGGGGAGTACTAACTTTTGTTCAAAGCAAACAAAGTTACTGTTCAATGACCAGAGAAAGAAGAAGCAGAACTGCTAAAGAGATCACTGTAGTACAAAACCTTACAAATTGTGACTGCGTTTACCCATTGTAGTTAAAGAAAAAGGAGTGACCCTGTGCCCCTCAGAACCTGGGTAATTAATGGTTAAACAAAAGGTGGTTCTGTTGGGTAAGACAAAATTACTTTAAACACTGCAATTAATGCACTCTGGGGTGGAGGCTCTCTGAAAAAAACAGCTTACACAAAATTAAGGCTTAACAAATAAGTCATAGGATCAACTGGTTGTATTGTTTCTTTTTATCAGAATTGCGTCATTCACTGGTATCATACAATACATGGGTAGACTGTTAGAATAAGTGTTAAAGTGCAGTATAGTGACATTTGTGTATAGTGCTCAAAAGGTGAAATATATATACAGTGGAACCAATTTCATATATACAGATATATACAAGTATTTCAGTGGCCAGCTACTGATTTATAGCCAAGGATCACCATTTTTCTTGGTGGAATCCTGGTGGTGCTGGACCTAAAACCAGCGTTGACGTTTCGACCCTGTGGTGCCCCAATTGGTGGTCACGGTGGGTCTTTCTCAAGACAGGAGTGGGAAGGAGGGGGAATTTGATTTGTATTGCAGTTCAGGGTTCAAGGCCGGAGAATCTCAGCCTGAGATGGTACAGCGCAGTGGTCAATGTATCCGTAGTGTCGGGATGCTCCGCTCAGAGTATTAGACGGTGGTACGAAGTCCCATCGCCTGCTGCACACATCAAATTCCCCCTCCTTCCCACAAATGTCACTATACTGCACTTTAACACTCATTCTGACAGTCTACCCATGTATTGAATGATACCAGTGAATGACGTAATTCTGATTAAAAGAAACAAGACTTATCCTATGATTTATTTGTTAAGCCTTAATTTTTTGTAAGCTGTGCTTTCCAGAGAGCGTCCACCCCAGAGTGCATTAATTGCAGTGTTAAAGTAATTTTGTCTTACCCAACAGAACCACCTTTTCTTTAACCTGGGTTTACCCATTGATTTTACACAGTTAATGAAATCTCGAAAGTAGAGAAGTGGCTTTTTTCCGGAGTATTTCACTAACGAGGAAATTTAGGAATCAGAAGAAGGCTCCTACGTCCAGAGGTAAGAACCAATACTAACTTAGAGGAAAAACAACTAAAATGCAGCAAGGCACAGTAAAACCTAACTGACTTTTAAATTGTGAGACAATTGAAGGACCTCGTAAAGTGGAGAGAGAAATATTTGTTTCTACAGACGGTATTTGAATTTGCAGATCAGAGGGATTGAAATAATCTCAGAGAAGCTATATAGGAACACAGTTCTCAGTTGCCTTGATTATAATCAATGCATGTCAAATAGTTGAAATGAACTCATATCTGCTCCCTAGGCTGCCGCATTTCTGCGACACAAGAAAATTATGTCAAATGTTGGACACTTTAGAAAGGCTCCAATGTAAGAAGTGCAAAGTTTAGAGAAGACGATTTAAGTCTTGAGTTCCACCACATGCAAGTGTTTACACAGCACCTACCAAAAGGGCTGCATGCCAAGTTTCATTTCTCTACATGTTCACTCGATATCAATACTTTGAGCTAGAAAATGCGGCATTTGGAATAAAAAATTTGCAGTCTGATCAATTTAGTGAGATATTGCTTTGGCACAAAGGTTCTTGCCTATGACGCCTTTTAAAATACACCTAAATAGAAATAGTTAACTAATACTGAAAAAATGGTCAACCTTGAGAAAATACTCAGATGGCAGGACACTTTAGCCACAGGAGGACATATTTTACATAAAAACGTGCGCCAGTTCCTGAGGCTACGCCCTCCTACTTTAAGCTGCTAACTTATACCACCATTAAACTAAATCAAAACTGGTCATTGTTGCCTTATACCAGTCTGAAATGTTGGTGAACAAAGTGTGCTCTATCAAGCAGCGTCTTCTTGCCTCTAAAACAAATGACTACTCATGGAATAGCCATCAATTTCTGTCCAAAGCAGGTAGGTGGTGTAGGGTGAAAATTAACTAAGCAATTGAGGAAGGCCCTGTAAGGATCCCAAACATGAAACGTTTAGAGTAGTACACTCCTTGAGGGCGGACAGGTCAAAAGTGAACTTTGGTGCCGGTACAAGACACAGCTAACCAGGAAAAAGAGAGAGAGAGAGAGAGAGAGAGAGAGAGAGAGAGAGAGAGAGAGAGAGAGAGAGAGAGAGAGAGAGAGAGAGAGAGAGAGAGAGAGAGATAGAGAGAGAGATAGAGAGAGAGAGAGAGAGAGAGAGAGCACGCAAGCGCTGGGGGAATGGAGGAGTCGGCAAAAAATGAGTGCTTGGAATAAAATACATTCAAAATAAAACAATATTTGAACATTTTAATTTGCGTCCCTCACATTTTAATTAGGTTGTCATATATATTGCTATGTACCAGTCTTAAGTGCAAGAATTTTTAGCCACTCAGATACAAAACATTAAAATTGATTTGCTCATGGTCACACAGTTGTGTCCCAGTGGGAAAGTATAGCTACACAACATATTGGATTACGTCGACACCAAACTGCATCTCCATAAATAACAGTAATTGAGCAACACATGCTTACCTGGTTTGAAGGGCTCAAAGATTTGTGGGATGTTTCAGCTACGTTTCTACTGTGGTATCTGCAAACGTGATTCACTTCGGTTTTACTGCAGTCGCTAATCGGCGTGTAGCTGTAATACTGCTACAAATAACATGCAAAAAAATACAGTAAATAAAACACTCATCGAACAATAAACATGCAAGAACCTTCTCCTACAGATTAACTACTATATGATGAAAAACATAAGTGACACCCGTCACACACATTTCAGCACCATGTTACATGCCCCCTTAATACTTTTGTAGTATGTGAGATTGCATAGTCAATTCAATACGAGTTGTCGACTGTCGGTAGCACACACATTCAAATATGTTACATTGCAGGATTCTTCATTCAGTTCTCAATTTGAGGGGTCAGTCAATGGCTTGATATGTTTTTAATATATTTACTGAACTTTCAGATTACTTATATATTACATCATGTAAAACCATGTATTCCATTTCAGCGTTGCTGACCTAATAATCTTAGTTCTTGATCAGAATGAAACAAGCCAAGTAAACGAAACGAGAAGCGATATATCAAGCCTTATTTCATTATCAGAGTATACCATTTTGGGCAATGTCCAGCGTTGTATCTATCAATCTCTTCCAGTGGTTTGTGATCCCTGGATATGGGACGTGTTCTGCAGGAACGCTAAAGCTGGAGAAGATTCGATAGGTAAGTCACATTTTCTATTTAGTGTGCTCCAGACTTGTTGCCAGCATAACCGTATTGCTGGGTAAGACCATAGGATAGGATTGGTATACGCTCGAGGGGCTCAGCAACTCCAGCAAGTGCCTTAACCACCTAAGCGCACCATAAGGAGTTCCACAGGTGACCAGTGCCAGCCATGCAGTATTTAAACCGACATGAACTTTAGTCAAGCCTCTCCTAGACCTTTATTGCGAGGTTCCCTCAAATAGATCTAGTGTTGATCGGAAAAGAGTACTGCCTGCAAAGCCTGCCACAGTTGTCCGAGAGCAGTACACAAGGATTTGGCACACAGTTTCTCTATTAGCAATGAGTAAAGGCCAGAGAATACGTCCTAAAAGCTATTCCGTACCCCATAGACACAATGATCCTGAAGAATTTCCCAAGAGCTGCCATTCAGTGATGGCCCAATACTGGGTTTCCAAACAGACTGGAAAAGTGTGGGCCAACTGTAAGAGATGATGTGCTACATAATACAGTTCCATTTCTGGCAAACGGAGTCCTCCTGAGCTTGTAGGGAAGTATTATTTCTTTATTTTGAGTTTCTCTCAAATAGAGTTACCTTAGAACTTGGAAAGGCAACATGGCAAAAACGTAATCAAATCTCGGGCCGTTGACCATTTTAATCATTTGAATCCTACCTCAGACTGTCAGAGGTAGGCATTTCCGTTCGAGAAGTGTCCATCTTGAGCTATCAATCATCTTATGAATGTTTTCCGTTATCATTAGGTTAACGTTCCAGCCAATCCAGATGCCAAGGTATTTCAACTTGTCCAGCATCCACAAGAGGGAAGGTCACAAGTGCTGTATTCATGGTAAAGGAGTTCATGGGTAGTGTGTCACTTTGGTCTCAGTTTATTATATAGCCTGAAAAGGCGAAAATTATACCTAGAGTGGCATGCAAAAAGTTCTCTGAATTTGTAAGATTCAACGTAGTGTCATCTGCATAGAGGAATATTTTTAGCTCACTTTCCTCGGTAAAGGCACCATGAATCGTGTGCAATTTTCTGACAGCTGTTTCCAAGGGTTCAAGCAAGGAAAGAAAGAGGAGAGGTGCCTTGCCTTGTGCTGCGTTAGATGGTAAAGTCTCAAGTAAATATCCTCCACTACTGATGGCAGCAGTGGGAGTTTGGTACAGCCATCCAAACAGTCGGGTGAATTTAGGTCCAAGGCTGAAGATATTTATGATTCTGAAGAGGGGGGCATTCTGGCAAAGAAGGAGACCCACAGGACCTCTTGTTATACATGCCTTTGTTTCCAGAAGAAATGCATGATGGGCCAAAAAAAGTTGGCGGAGGAACTGTCCGGTACTAACCTAACCTGACTCTTGTGTGTCAGCAGTGGTAGAAACTTTGTTAACCTGGTGGCCAAGAACTTCACCAATATCTTTATGACTGTTTTGATAAGTGAAACTGATCTATAGCTAGAGCACAACTGCGGATCTCGGTTCAGTTTCAATATTAAGGAAATAAGCGCCTTATCAAATTCAGAATACAAACCTTCAGGAAAGTTTGATTCATTGTAGACTCTATGTAATCAGAGAATCACTACAGGCGCAGTTGTTTTATAAAACTCAAGAGGAAGGCCATCTTCTCCAAGTGCTTTATTTGTGGGCATCGCCTTGATTGCTTCACAGACTTCTTCCTCTGTAATGTCTACTTGTGGGCAACTGGAGTGCCTCTAAGAAGGCGTTCTCTTGTGATACTGTGTATCCACAGTTCGATGAATAGTAGACTTTAAATGCAATATTTTGGGGACACAAATAGTGGTCCAGCCTTCTCCCCGTGCTCGTATTGCTTCAAAAGGGTAGTTACGTCAGTTTCCAAAAAGTGCTGCTTCTCAAAAATGTGGTACTCGGTTATGGCCATGTCTTTCATTTTTTGACCCCGGACATGGGTTTTGCGGGCTGCAAAGAGGGGCTGGGGGACTGAGACATCATTTAAGTTCATATAGTCCTTGAGGTAGGTAGGCGGGCAATATTTTCTTTATCAGCCAGTTATGTAGATTTCAAGGTCTGTATTCTCCATCTACGTGATTTTGGAGTTTGTAATTCCAAAGATTAAACCCACCTATGGAGTGATGTGAAATTCCATTATCAATACTTGACCAATGACATACTTCATATAGAAGAACGGGCTGCGAGTAAGAAATAGTCAATCCTTGTTTATTGTGCTGTGTACATACAAAAGAAAAATATATTGCCTGTCCGTGGGATTAAATAGTAGTCAGGGTTCTACTACAGCACAGTTCGCCACAGTTCACAGATCCATGAGAACACCTCTGTCCAGACTACACACATTGCTTGGAGGGCCACATCTATCCAGCACTGAATTTGGTGCAACAATTCAGTCACCTCTAAATAATCATTTGGAATTGTCAAGCTCAGCAAGAATTCTGTTTAGAACACAGACGAATCGAGATGTGCCCATATTCAGGCATATACCAATCCAATCACAAAGTAATAGCTTTGTAAGGACAGTTTGGCAAATCCAAAGGCCAGTTTTGTCATCTCAAGTCTTCAGAACCCACATAGATCCGTTCCTATGGCTAATTAGAGCTACCCCACCTTTTCTGTAGGTGAGTCAGGAAGCTGTGGTAACTTTGCCTACCTAGTCTCTGCATAGCTTAGCAGTTTTCAGGGGTGACAAGTGGGTTTCTTGTAGTAAGACTTATTAGGCTTTTTCAGAGCCAAGAATGCAAATACTTCCCCCTTGTGATGTTATTAGTCATACAATTCACATTTATTGAGAAGATTGCCAAATCAGTTGTCCATTGCAAGAATGAACAGAACTGTGAGTCTGAATCTGCTCCAAAGGACGCGCCGCAGTTGATATCAGCAAACTCAATATGCATCCCTTTCAATGTATCAGGGTACTATGCCTTGGTTACAGGAGTTGTTAGGATTCTTATAAGGGTGGTCAAGATTCATCATGAGCTGTGCTTCCTGTTTCTTGGGCATCACACTTGCGGAGCATGTGGGAGTATCTTGAAGTGCCATCTACAGTCCAAAGATGAAACCGATCTTTTTCTTAAAGTAATGGCTCCACCTGAGCAGCCTCCTAATATAGATGGGACAGGTCTAATATGCATTGGTGATACCCCCAAAGTGAACACGAAGGATGCAAACACCTCTGGGTCATCAAATTCTCAGGTGCACTCGTTTATGTTGAAAATCAACGTAGCTGGCTCGAGGAGAACAGAATTGATGTCCTAATTTTCAGGATGGGCCTAAGGGCAAATCATTTCTTCCTAGTAAGGTTACTATCCCTGGAAAACATCTAGGCACAATTGTGATCTTATAGTTTTTGTATTGAAAGAGACCATTCCTTTTCGCAGCGTATGTAATTTTGCAAGCACTTTGTTTTAATAGACAGGTGTTCATTGGCCTCAGGCAACTGGACCACCGGGAACACAGTCTGAGTAGAACTGAAATCTAGCAGTGGTTGACACTCAATGTGAAGTAAAGTTGGGAGAAAGGATACAAGGAAGGATATCATATGGTCTCTTTTTACCAGACTGCCAAAGATTCGTATTTAAGGCAACTAACTGAGGTCATTGAGGTCAGTCCATTACTTTAGTCAGCAGAGTGCCAAATGTGATAGGAGGCCATGGTAGGAGTTGTTTCTGTTGTTTTGGTTCTAGTTTGATTACTCATTGCCACCAATCGAGTAGGTTTTGTTTTCGACATAGGGCCTAATAAGAGGCCTCCCTCCACCCAGAAACAATAACTTTGAATCACGAAGTATGCATTATAGGGTTGCCAATTTAAATACTTTCTGCCCACAGAGTATGTATGGTCTTAGCTCTGGAGAAGCAAAATATTAGGAAGGTAGTAATGTCAAATTCAATCTCAATGCAAACTTTCAATCTAAGAAGGTACTATTGAACCAATGGTTATGCTACCCACTTCAAATAGGAAGCTTTTTTTTTTTAGAAAGTATATTTGAGTAACAGGTGTATTGCCTGTGGTATACAGTAGACACAATATATGGTGAGTTATGCCCTTTCAGTGCTAATTTTCGAGGTCTGTGTAGGAAATACATAATTTCTGCCTGGTCACCCTAGATTTCTCGTCTTTTGCTTAATCCTAGATATTTTGGGCTTTAGAATATTTCCCCGCATAACCAGTAGTAAAGGCCTTGTGCTGACCCTTAATGCATGGTTGAATTGGCATGATCCTAATTGGCATATTTAACTTGCCTATATCTCTAGAATATGGTACAAAGTGCACCCAGGGCCTGACGTTAAGTGGACTGCAGCAGCTATTGTGCTATCTACTACAGTGGCACTGCAAATATGGCTTCAGGCTTGACACTAGCAGTGTAAAAACTGCAATTCGACCTTTCAAAATAAACCATTTTGACAGGTCAAAACCTCCCTGTTATATAATAATAAGCCACTCTTAAGTAGGCCTTGCAGTCCACCATGCAGGATGCATGGTATTTAAAAGTAGGATATGTACACATTTAATATTGACATGTCCTTACAGTGACTAACACTGAAGACCATTTTTCACAGGGCTAGCTGTTCTAAGTAGAAAACCAGAGTACTGATTGAAATCGTAATACTTCATCCAGTGGGACTAGCTAGAAAAATAATCAAACAACCATTTTAACAGTTATTAAAAATCCAATTCAATGGTGAAGTTCGATTCCTAATTACTATAAAGGAAAAGCAACTTTTAGAAAGTTACCATTTCTGTGCCTGGCATTCCTGGAGACTAATTTGCCAACTTCTCCCAGCTAGCAATTAACATTTGAATAGGTATAAAAGGGTTTTGAAATACCTCTAAGGGGATGACAGGCTGACCTAAATGGGAGGAGCTGAATCCTGTGAACCTCGAAGGTTATGCATAGTGTGGGCTGAAAGCATCCTCTTTGACACAGTGAAAAATCCAGCTGGAGAGTCAAATCCTGCTCAGCAGGTCTGCAGGGTTTACATATAAAACTGAAGTACACTTGAAAGGAAGGGAGCAGGATGCCAAGACAATTGTTGTGTATCCATTGTCTGGTTGCTGGAAGACCCTGCCTAAGGCAAGCCCATCTGCACCCGACGAGGACCAGGGGCCAGGACCCCTGGTCAAATTCAATCATACTCTGCAGAACAGCTACGGGCTTTAGATTGCAAGGATCTCCCCCTGGAACCACAGGTAGAGGGCATACTCTTAGCTGAAAAGCTGCTCACTTCACAGGGGATAGGAGAGGAGAGGGATGCAAAGCCCCAGACCCCCAAGGGTACAGGTCCAGGAAACATTAAGGATCTAAAGACACTAGTACTCAACACACACTCCGTTCAGAAGCATAGCCTGGAGATCTTCACCCTCCTTCAAGAGGAGTCCCCTAACATCCTGGCAGTCACAGAAACCTGGCTTGATGATGGCTCAGGGCCTGACATAGTAGCAGCACTACCCTTAGAGTACAACGCCCTATGACATAATAGGCAGGATGGGAAAAGAGGGGGGTAATGCTACTCTATAATAAACCGCTAGCAATCGAAAAACTTGCTGGAGAATTTTGGTGGCAAAAGTATGCTCCAAGCCATCATGCCTTGCAATAATGGTGGTGTACCGTCCCTCTCGATCAACCCACCGGTTCAACGACCGCCTTACTGAATTAATCACCAACCTACATTCTGGGTACCAGCATCTCCTGGTAGTGGGTGATTTCAACTACTATTGGGACCAGCTACCGAAAGAGGCACAGGCCAGGCAGTTAGAAGAGACCATGTCCACATTGGGGCTGCAGCAGCTAGTGGATTCCACCTCCCATGAGAAAGGACATACCCTAGACCTCATCTGGTCCACTCAGCCAGAGGCTAAACTGACGGATATCAAACCTTGTAGTTGGTCGGACCACTACCCGATCAGCTTTCAGATCCCCCTAGCTAGGCCCCCCACACAGCCCCCTCCGGAATGGAAAATGCTCCATAGCTGGAGCAAAATTGTGGCAGACAGCCTAGGGGATGCTCTGAGAGGCAACTCGCTGACAAGATTTAGGCCGGAGGATCTCAAGAAGAGTGAATCCATCACCAACCAGCTGATAGCAGCCATCAATAGGGTGGCACCGGATCCTTGATAAAGGTGAGGAACAAGGGCAAGGGAGCCCCCAGGTTCATGGAAGAACTAAGGGGACAGACAGGACCCTACGCCAGCATGAAAGACAGTGGTGCAAGTCATACGACCCTGAGGCGCTTAAAGAATACAGGGCCATGCTAGCCACACACAAAAAAGCCATCCTTACAAGAATGGCAGAGTACAATGAGACCAAGATCATGGAAGCAGATAACAAACAAAAATAAATCTTTATAATTCTGAAGGAGCTCAGTCAAAAGCAGACACAGGAAGCAGTCACCGGCCAGGAACACTGCAACAGGTTCCTGTCCTTATTCCTAGATAAAGTAAAGGACATCTTAACGGACATACATAACACCCCCATCAGTCAGAGCCCCCTGGTTGTGGAGGAACCACAATGTGACACGAAAGAACCCATTGCCTCCTTCCCAAGCCTAGAACAATACAACACATGTCCACGGAGGATATTCAAGTTGGCCCTTCCAGCGATTGAGGGAGAGATCCTCGCCCTGATCAATCTTCGCTGGAAACGGGGATGGTTCCCAGTAACTTCAAGGAAGCCAGGGTAACCCTCCTACTGAAAAAGGACGGAGCTGACACCACTCACATGAAGAACTATAGGCCCATATCCCAACTCCCTTTCTTGGCTAAAATAATGGAACCGCATATCCTCAAAACCCTGTCCCTATTTATAGAAGAACATCAGCTATTCGATGGTCGGCAGGCAGGATTCAGGGCTCACCACAGTAGAGTTGGTGATGCTGTCGGTGCTGGACGAAATTAGGCTCACGGCCGACTGCAAGAAGGCGTTTGCCCTGGTCCTACTAGACCGCTCAGCTGCGTTTGACAAGGTCAACCACTGCCAACTCTTGGCACGAATTAAGAGCATGGGTATCTACGGGATGGTACACCAATGGATCACCTACTTCCTGACAAACCGGACTCAAAGGATCCAGATGGGTGACTGTGTGTCCAATAGAGGGACACTAACCTCCGGAGTCCCACAAGAGTCGGCACTATCGCTGCTTCTGTTTAAAATCTATCTCAGACCTTTGGTGGGGGCCCTGGCCCGTATGGACTGCCAGATGTTCAACTACGCCGACGACACGTAACTAATCCTGCAAATTGACAACACCCCACAAACCCATGCATGCGTGCAAAATATCCTAAAGACAGCTAACTCACTTAAATTTAACCCAGACAAAACAGAGGTCCTAGCTATCACCACAAGTAACAACCTGTGGACTGACTTCTTCTGGCCACAGGAGCTGGGAGACACACCGAATACAGCTCCAGTTGTAAAAAGCCTTGGAATTAAAATAGACGACACATTCACACTGTCTAATCAAGTGTCCTCCGTGGTTGTGACCTGTGTGGGCCTGCTGAGGAAATTATCACCCCTCCTCTCATTTTCCACCATGTGGACGGTGGTGACCGCACTGATTAGGTTTTGCCTAGATTATGGCAATGCGCTATATATTGGATTACATGAGAGGCTGCTAGGCAAGCTGCAGGTAGCGATGAATGATGCAGTCAGGCTGATCTTCAAGCTCCCCAGACGGGCACCGGCCACACCTCTGCTGCAACAGCTACATTGGCTCCTCGTCAAACAGTGAGCTAGATTCAAACGCCTCTGCATTGCCTATAAGGCCCTTCATGGACAGGCCCCAGGATACATCAATGAGCGCTTAGGGAGATACGTCCCGGGTCGTACCCTCTGGTCATCCGAGGGTGGCAGGTTGGCCTGTCCATGGTTCTCTCAAAATGACTAAAGGGGTCAAGCCTTTTCGATCTTGATCCCGCAGCTATGGATCAAGCCACCAGGATACCTCCGGTCAGAAACAGCCTTCCTTCCGTTTAGGAAAAAAACTGAAGACTTTCCTCTTCACAGAGGACTGGACATAATAAGATGTTGACCTGGGGCTAACAATGACTCATCTGGGGGGGCATGGGTACTCTCTGTCTGCCGGTATTAGGCGCTTTACAAATCCCAATTAACATTAACATTTGTTCTACTAGACTTCTTTCTCTTGGTTTATTGGGGGTAGAGTAACTGCTTCAATATGGATTTTGATATTGGAAGTGAAAGTGCACTAGGATTACTATAATGCACTCCTAACACACTCCTTGAGCCCACAAAGTCAAGATATAGTGTGGTTGAGATTTTTGACATCTTGAAAATGGCCAAAGTGGGCAGGATTGGCCCCGGGAACTTTTACCACAATGGTTAGGGCATGACCCGGAGTGAAGAGGGAATTCGATCATATGACACTGGTGCTAAAGGAATTTTGCTAGCTATTCATCCATGAAAGGCTATAGTCCAAAAACGGTTGTCAGTCTCACAAGCCCATTCATTAGGGTAGCCCTCCTTACCTTACTCACTTCATACTGTCTCTGGAAGAGAGGGCTTCAGAGCAAAACCTTGCTCTTAGTACAAACACTGGAATTAAACACTTCATTGGGACTGTAACAGGTCTTCACTAGTGCTGCAATGGGCCTCTGGATGTCCCTCCGGTTGTCTCTAAGAATGCAACCAGTTCTGCTCACTTTTAAGAAGCTACTCCAATCCTACATAGTCTGTCTCCGTCTTACCTGCTCTCCATGTCTTGACCCATAGCTCTTTATATTTTGCTTGCTATAGTTTCCTAAATTTCTCTGTATTTCTCTAGTTAATGGTTAAAGTGCACTTAGATCTTTGGTAGTTATAGTATTGTTTTAAGTTGGAAATTGAATAAACAAATTGTTATTACCTACTGGCAGTCGCCAGTAGGTAGTTAAAGTTAGGACCTAGATTCCATAGGAAACAAGATTTTTGCTTGGCCAATAGCTTAAGCGCTGTTTGACGAATCTTCGTCAAATTCTCCAATAGTATTCGACCCTCAGTTCAGCAGCTGTGTGGAAAGTTTTGGGGTGATCCATGAAGCGGGGCCCAAGAAAAAAAAGGGGGGGGGTCCTAAAACATATTTTACCCATGTTAATTCCTATAGGGTTTTTGAACACGATTACAGCCCGAGCCACTGAATGGAATCACACCAAATCTGTCAGAAAACTAGATCTTGGTCAAGAGCAGTGCCTTTGGGTAGTCTGGTGTAAATCTGTTCAATAGTTTTAGAGACATTAACTGAAATCCAAATTTGTATAACTGGGGACACAGATCCACCAACTTCAAATCCCTAATTGGCAGGCCGCAACCTGAGTGAAAAGTTGCAGCTGACATTTCAACTCAAAGAAACAGTTCTCAGGCTGAAATGCTGTTCAGTTTTTAAGTGAAGGGGTCAGATGAGAGGTTCCCTGACCTGTTGTGTATGTTGGAAATGAATAGGAAACATGTATAATGTAGTGGAAAATACTTTTTTTTTTTAATTCTCATATTCGCAAGATCCAGGGATCCATCAGCCAAGCCCCCGTGTTGCACCCACTTTAACTCTCAAGAAGACAGTGATACCCTCCAACATACACATATAGGCACTCCCATAGCCACACTAAAATATAGAGAAACACTCTCACACCCACTCAGACTCACTCAGACACTCATGCACCCAATGAGCGATCTACTGAGACTCTTGAACCCACTCACAGACCCACTCACACATCCACTCACAGGCCCACTCACTCACGCAGCCACTCAGACATTCATTCACATACCCACTCAGATACTCATATACACAGATCCACTCAGAGACCTATGTACCCAGTCACAGACCAACTAAGATACTCCTGCCCCCACTCACAGATCTACTCAAAGGCTAATGCACACACTTACAGACCCACTTACAGTGGTAGTTACTCATAGACCCAGTCAAAGACTTATGCACTCATTCACAGACGTACTCAGAAAGTGACGCACGGACAAACTCAGACAGTGACGCACTGACTCACTGAAAGTCATGCACCCACTCACATATCCACTCAGAGAGTCACACTCACTCACAGGCCCTCTGAGAAATTTATGTATCCACTCACAGACCTATTGAGACTCACGCTCCTACTCACAGGCCCACTCAAATATTCACGCAATTACTCAGAGACCTACTTAGTCAGTTATACACCCACTCACAGACCCACTCAGAAACTCCAGCACCCACTCAGAGTAACTCTAATTCGCAGACCCACTGACATACTCACACACCCAGACACAGACCTATTCAGACACTCATGCACCCACTCGCAGACCCACTCAGACACTAACACACCGATAGGTCCACCGAGAACACTCTTCATGAAAATGTGCTGCTTTGCATTGAATGTGCGCTTTTGGTTTGCAGATCCATGATGGATCGGCAGAGTCGAAAATTAAAAAAATATATATTTACAAAGAAGTGGTTGAGGAATAGGGTGGCTCTGAAAAAAGCCTTTGTGGTTATTATGTGTCATCACTAAACATAAAATAGGATGCAGTCTTTCAAATTGTTCAGGAACACCCTGTTGCCTTTCTGAGTAAAATGCACTCCATCAGCTCTGAAAATTCAATCCATGTCAAAGCACAAGTTGTTATTGTAGATATTGTCCGTGTTATGGTCCCTTAGAAAAGCAGAAAAACCTTTATTAACATGTTTCCTAGCTTGGCCTATCTGTGGACAGAATTCAGATGACCACTTCCATTTTGGTCTCTGGCATTAGTGAAGGGGTCAATGTGAGGTAAAAGTGTTATTAGCTTTCCAAAGGTATCCTTCATTAGGATTTCCAATCCTACCAAAGTCAATGTGCTCAGGTCATTGCCACCAAAGTGCACAATCACGAGGTCTAGAAGTTGGCAATCTATAATGCTTTCAAACAATGGAAGCAACTGGTATCACTTTAATCCTCTCTGGCTAGTCCAAGTTATCAACATTACACAAACCCAACTCCTTGTCACCATTACTCTTACTAACAGATTCTCTGATCTAATACACATAGCTATGGCCCTCAATCCACACTCTAACCATTTTCAAAGGCAGGAGCTGGAGCACACAGGAGGAGGCTGCAGCAGAATGAAATAGATTTGAAAAAGAAGTCAGTTAAAAAGATGGCCAGCCAATAAAATTTCAAACAAGAAAGTTGATTGGCTGATATAAATATGGCAGTGGTTAAAACTAGGTTGTATTAATGAAAAGAGCATAAGAAGATATGACATTGGCTTTTCAAATATTAACAAAATGTAATGAAGTATCAGATATGGGTGTCAATCCAAATATTCAACCACTGAGGAGAGGAGCCTAGCCTGCGACCATGATGGCCGCCTAATCCTTCGGCTCCGCCGACCCTTTCGCTTCCCTCCCGTCCCGTAACCTATCCTGGCATCAATCCTGCTCCTGAGTTGAGTTTTCGGGTCTGGGATGTGACCCCGACTCCAATGGTGTGTCTCCCTGCGCGCTCCCTGCGGTGGAAGCGGTGGGACGTTCTCGTCTTCTCCCGGACGCTGCTCGGCGCTGATGGCTCTTTGTTCCTCGGGATCGGCAGACATCGCTTACAACAACAGCGGGCACAGTGGAAGGGGCCGAGCCGGCCAGCGGAGTGCAGCGGCTGAATTGTGCCTTTCCGCTGCTGTTCATATTCTGCCTCGCTCTACTCCACTGTACGCGGGGGGCATGTCGGCTGTGATCGCAACAATGTATCGCCGCCCAGGCTTGTGGATGCCTTTGTTTTCTTCTTGCCCCGCTCTGTGATGCGGTGGGAGCCATCTTGAAGACCGAGCAACTGGAACTTGTTGGTCACGATCCCGTGCTGCAACTGGTGACACGGCCGCTGCTGCCGCTACGTTCACACCTGCACAGTGCACAATGGTCTGTGTTCCCTTTGTGCCCCCGGCCCGGCGGTGCTATGCGGTGTACCGGCGAGGTGCTTAGCTTTGCGATGGAGATGTGGATGACGAGTCTTGTGGGCTGCTACGAGTTTCCGAGCCCCGTGGGCAGGGATCTGCTGCATCCACGCCAGTGCGGATTGCGGACATTCTGGAAGCCTTGGATACTTTTCGAACTGCTCTATGCGACAACGCCTGTGACCTTGGGCGCCGTCTGGATGCTGTTCTCTCTGTTATGCCCTTGCCCGACCGAGCACATTCACGATTGCGGGACGCTGCGCCACATCTTGTGTTCGACTCCTGTGGACTACCTGCCCAGGTGTGCTCGGATGAATTGGAGGTATGTGATCCCGATATCCCCGAGACGCTGTCTGTGATGGAGATGCGGCGGTCAGATGTTTGTGTGCTTGTTCAGGGGATGGGGTCTCATCTTCGGACGCCATGTTTGGATACTCCTTTGTGGTCTATTGGAGATGCTTCCTACGTTATTCTGCAGATGATGCTACTGCCCTGGCCGGGTGGACTGTTACAGTGCGTTATCCCCCTTTATATCGTTGTCGCACGCGTGGCATTGGAATGGACAGACTTCGCTGGACAGCGGCATACTCTGCTGGGGTCACTCCATTTGTTTCATTCAAGATGGCTACCGTGCAGCTGGACCACGTCGATGTTCCCGATCGCAGGGGCCAGAGTTGAGTTCCCCTTATCAATGACTGCGGTAGCGTATGCTGCTGGGCTGCAGGGGATGGACGGTGGAGCTGGCTATTGTTTCCTTTGGTTCAGGGATCCGGGGATGGGC
This sequence comes from Lissotriton vulgaris, assembly GCF_964263255.1. Classification (NCBI taxonomy): domain Eukaryota; kingdom Metazoa; phylum Chordata; class Amphibia; order Caudata; family Salamandridae; genus Lissotriton; species Lissotriton vulgaris. The sequence continues at coordinate 719,453,459 of NC_141687.1, forward strand.
GGCAGAGGACTTACATTCTGACTGCTTGAGTTTACGTATATGGCCCTCCTCCTGTCTTATGTGATACCTTCTTTTTCTTTTCTTTATCTGTATTTCGGGTACTCCTTTTGGGGCGACAGACACACTGCTAGGGGGGGGGTAGGCCGTAGCCTCTGCATGCGTGTAGGGTGGGGGTAGGGGGGTCGGGTTTTAATTTTGTCCGTTTCAGTTTCTATGGGCCTTTTTTTTCTCTTACTTTTGGTTCTCTTTTCCTTTCTCTTTCTTTCTTGGGTCAGCAGGGTGGTTCAGTGCGAGGGGGGCGGCGACTGGCATGTAACATATTTTGCTCTTATTATCCTGTCGTATTATTCTCATGCCGCTAGCCTGATTACGTTTTTTGTTGTTTGGATTTCTTCTGTTTGACGTTGCCCTCTTATGTCATTGGTGGACTGTTGGAACTCTGATCCTTCCTATTGTTTATATCTTGGAATCTACTAAAACTTTAAAAATTAACCTTCACTTCTCCTGTTTCTCGGTGGTGCGAGGATGCCCAGTGTAACCCAGATTGATTGCTACTTTATGCTCAGATACTATCGAGTTATCATTTTGCTTGCTAACTTGCATCAACATGTGTCGTGGCCGGCCGGATGGTTGTAGGCCCGTATTTGTTTTGCAACTACCGTGCAATAAAGGTTTCAAAAATTTAAAAAAAAAAAAATATTCAACCACTACTGCTGAAGTTAGCAAGCTAGTCTACAAAGTGTTGTGAACTTGTGACCTACTAGCAGCTCAGAATGTTAGAATATTATTCACCATAGCAACAGAGCTGCAGGAGCATGGAAAGAAAGGTTTGTAAAAGCCCACAATGTAGAGGTGAAGGAAAAGTCCTATTAGAAGAAATATCGAAGGAGGGGTATCTGGATACAAATGTAGACATTTATACCAAGTGTTGTGTAAGAAAAACTGTTTAGCAGCAGTTTGGTTACACAGACGTTATAGTTAGGAAATAGAATTTGAAAAACTTTAGAAATTCACAAAACAACTAAAGGTTACAGGGACGTCATAGTTAGGAAATTGAATAAAAAAACCTTAGAAATTCACTGAAAAAACCCAAAGGTCACAGGGACGATATAGATAGGCTCACATTTCACTCGTACAAAACCAATGAAATTCAGCAGTTAGAGTTACCTGAGCTAACTATTACTTATGCCCCTGCAATGCACAGCTTATGGTATGACCTCAGATATTACATCACTCATGACATGGTCAATGACATCACAGATGGCATCTCAAATGACATCATTGATGACATCGCCCACAAAACCAGCCACACAACCGCTTGCATACCAATTGACAAACCCATTCAATGAATCAAGAACCGACTCACTCACTCACAGAGCCACTAAAACAACCAAATCACCCACCCATACAGTCACTTACACACCCACTCACCCGCAAAGCCACTCACACACCCACTCACTCAACCATACAGCCACTCACACTAGCATTCACTCACCCATAGAGCCACTCACTAATACATCCACTCACACAACTACCCACTCACCCACACAGCCACTCATACTAGCACTCTTATCCTTACAACCAGTCACTTACTCATACAGCTACTCACACATCCATTCACTAATCCAGTTAACCACTTACATACTGTAGAAAACTGCCTCTATATATCTACACCAAAATGAGGTATTGTGAGTATAGAATCCAAGTGACCCCAGAGGTAGGCAGAGGTTAAAGTTAGATAGAACCTTACTCTCTAATTGTGGTAGTGATCGAGCAGTAAGGCAGTAGCAGAGGACAGTGTTAAGCATTTGATGTACACACTCAGTCAGCAAATTAATTCACACACTCAATAACTGAACCTTAGGCCAATTGTGTTTGTATAAAAATATATTCTGTTGTTTTATTTTTAGAACCAAACAAGCCTGGCACAGGTAAGCGTTACATACTTTTCAGTAATGAGTTACTGGATATAGAACAGTTTGAAAATGCCATAGCAATTGTACTTTGTTTGATTTACAGGGGATGCATTAGGTTGCAACACAAGCCAATACAGTACATAGAAATAAATAGGCTTTTTCAGTAAATTATAGTTAAGTTACTTTTCTAACTCAATGCTGGATAACTAGATTCACCACTGGGGCATTTCCTGGCTGGAAAATGGTAAGTAAATATGTGTTGGTTATTCGCATGATTTTTAAAGAATATTTTTAGATTTCAAAACTCCACACACAGTCATTTTTTGAAAGAAAAATAGTGCATTGAAATGAATAGGCTTTTCCAGTAAATTAGAGGTAATTTACTTTTTATGTTACTTTTCTAACTCAGTGCTAGATACCTAGAATATTTTTAGTTGTCAAAACTCCACACTTTTCGGAAGAAAATTGTCAATGTTATCCTATGGAGGAAAAACAGGTTATCGGTTTGCAGGTAAGTAATCAACTGTGGAAGTTAAGGTTCTGGGGTAAGACTCAGAGGTCCCCGGCGGCTGGGTGCAGAGTGCTGTTTTGAGGTTGGGTGCCCTCCGGTTTGCAAAGGCACACAAGCAGGGAGACGAAGGACTTCTGGGTGCGACCACCACTTGGAGAGGTAAGTTGGTTAAGTACTGTCAGTTTGGGCAAACAAGTACGTGGGGCATCGGGTGCAGGGGTGCCTTTTGGGGTCGGATCTTCTTTCCATCTCCTGGTCCCGGTTTGGGAGGCCTTCTGGATTTAGGCTGCAGGCATCGTCTGGAGGCTTGAGGCAGGTCAGGCGTTGCGGGATCTCAGGTCAGGATCGCCAGGGTGACCTCCCTGCAGGGCCGTTTCTGCCATTAGGCAGGACTAGGCGGCCGCCTAGGGCGGCAAAATGATGAGGGCGGCATTTTGTTGTAATCATGCAGTGGAGTCTGGAGTGCACTGTGCAAGTGAAGTGCACCTGCTGACTGTCTGTTTGCAATTGCTTGTTACGCGTTTAGCAGAGGCTGCCGAGCGCCGCAGCACCCAGATTAATGGCATGTGTGTAGAGCGGGGTGCGAGACACACTAGTGTAAGTGTGGGTCCCCACACCATTCTTCTGATGTTGGTGTGTCATACCGGTAATGCATGCTATTTACAGAGCATAGAAACTGCACATATGGTGCACAAAGCACTAGCAAAATTACAAGTCGATATTATCTGGAGGGAGGGAATCCTTTTGAATTCTGATCTTTTAGATGCCTTTGGCAAGTACGAGAAAGTGGCTGTTGCACCTTACTCTTCGTATGCACATTATAGATAAAAAAAATATATCCCACAATTTAATATAGAGAGAACTTGATCCGAAGGTATCAGAGTGCTTTACATGAGCACCATTTGCATTACAGACGGATACATTTAATTAATGCGGAAACGAGGAGCAGCTTCCATTTTACGACTTCCCAACAGAATAATGTGTAAAATAATGTAGTTTTCACTTTTAGCAGCTGCAGCTTTTCTTGAATTGTGTACGGTGCACGGAGCGCTGGAGAACTGTTCCTGATTCTTTGGTAACTTTCCATAAATTGGCATCAACATTAGTGTTGATGACAAAGGATTTTAAGACGTTCATCACTCTGGCCTACATTTGTTGTAAATGAGGCGGAGGCTGGCGGGTGAATCATTATCTGTTATCTCCACTCCGACTGCGGACCCAGCCCGTCCTCACGGTCGGCTGGAGAGTGGCGCAAAAAACACTGTCACTGAGTGAGCAGGAGCTGGGTATCAGGCAGCACTGTGAGGGGTGATGAGGTGACGCCCTGTGTCCGAGTGAGGACGGTTTGATGGTGGTGGCGTGGGCGGGGCGGGTCTGTTTGCTGCAGCATGCCAGGCAGGCTAAAAAGATCTGAGAGTAGATAATGGCGGCCCCATGTCCAGGCCTCCGGCCTGTGACTGAGGACGCGAGGTGATGATGGGATGGAATGAATCTATGATCTCCAAGTCCCTGCATGTGAGCGAGGCTAGAGCCTGGAGGAGCCTGGAGGAGTAGTAGGACACGGGAGGGAGGGTCAAGGAAGCACAAAGAGAGTGTGCACAGTGCAGAACTTAAGAGCAGAGGACCCCTTACCTTATTAATGCGTTTTTATATAGGGCGGACTGTACCCGAAGGCGTCAGAGCGCTTCACAATAGGAACAGAACTGATAAATGAGAACATTACAAGTGAACAAATTACAAAAGCAAACGTTACATTGAATGAGGCCGCAAAAGTGACAATCGTGAGCCAACAAAATACAATAGGTAGCAAACGGTGCATTACAGGAGGAAAAAGTGACGTGTGCAGGTTACAAAAGCTTACACAGTAAACATAGAGGTATAATACTGCAATATATGGAGGACACTCAAAGACCAAACGTTACAAAGGCAATGGTGAGAGAGTGATGGTAGAAAAAGGGAGGGGGCGGCATTTTTCAATTCTCGCCTAGGGCGGCACAACACCTAGAAACGGCCCTGCCTCCCTGTGGTGTTTTGCCACTCGAGCTCGGGCCGGGTTCAGTGGGTGCAGAGTGGGCTAGATTTGCGGTCTCTAGCTGCTGCCAGAAGCTGCAGTTTGAACAAATCCGTTGCTCACAGGAGATGCAGTCTTTAGAAGGGAAGGCAGGCAGGTCCTCCGGGTTTCTTGAGGTTGCTGGCTGCAGGATACACCGGGATTTCCCAGGAGCAGGTTTGAGGGGGAGACAGGCCGGTAGGACTGCCGCCAAGTCAGTGGGTGTCGTCCTATTGTTAGCTCTGCACGGCTCTTCAGTCCTTCTTATCTTCTTTCTTGTTTCTTGTCTGGATCTGAGTTCTTGGTTCAGGGCTGCCCCTTAAATACTGTATTTTGGGGGCATTTTAGGGGTCTTGAAATCAGTAGCCAATGGGCTACTGACCTTAGGGTGACTACACCCTTGGCGTGCTCACCCCATGTGGGGGAATGAGCACAATCCCTAGTCCTGATTGGGGAGTGCCTGCTATCTGCAAGATGGCGAGCACTGGAGAGAGGGCTTCACCTCGCCTCCCCCACCGGAGATGTAGAGTTGGCAAAGGTGGGCACACCTCCTGGGCTGGCTAGTTTTTCCTGCCTGTCTTCCAGCTGAAAGGGAGGGGAGACAGGAAGGGGGCATTTTCCTGATAGCAGGAGAGGCTGGGGTTGCATTAGAAAGGCTGCCAGGCCTTTGAAGCTCCCCTGCAGAAGATGGCTCTTCCTGGCCTGGGGAGGTGTGAAGACCTCCGCCCAGGAAAGGCTTTGTTTCTGGGCTCAGGGAGCGTAGGCTCCCACCCTAGGGGTCCAGAAACATGTCTCGTGGTGGCAGGCTGGTGTGTACTAGTCAGGGAACCCACCAGAGGCTAGTCGTTTTTCAGGGGGCATCTCAAAGATGTCCTCTGTGTGCATTTGTAGTTAGATCCCACACTGGCATCAGTGTGGTTTTAATGTGCTGGGAAGTTTGATCCCAAACTTCTCAGCTTTCAGGTGCTGTGGAGTTCGTAATGACAAGCTCCCAGAACAATAAACTCTTAATGGCAGCACTGCACTTACAATGTCTAAGAATGGACTTGGACACTGTAGAGGTACAGGGTCATGCACCTGTACACTCATCACTGGCATAGGGCACCCAGCTAAAGGGGTGACTGATCTATGCCAGGGCAGTGGGTTGTAGGCATGGCACACAGGGATGTGTGCCATGTCGACTCTTCACTTTGTTCTGCACCAAAACACACAGCCTGCCAAGGCAGTGTGTGCGTGAAAAGGTACAGGGCCTCTAAGGGTGGCACAAAACGTGCTGCCTGCAGCCCTTAGAGGTCCTCCCTGGCCCACAGTGCCCTGGTTGCCAGTGATACCATTTTCCTGGGGCTGACCTGTGGCTAGAGATGCCAATTGGGTTAGTTTTGGGGAAAGAACACAGGCCCTGGGAACCTGATTGGCAGGGACCCAGGGCACATCAAGTCAAAGTGCATCAGTAGTCTGGCAAAAAGTGGGGAGGTTACTGCAACAGAAGCCCACTTTCCTACCCATACCCATTCACACATTCATACAATCAATCACACACCCACTCCCTCACCTTTACAGCCAGTCACAGACACTCACGGGGTAAAACAGCTACTCCCACACCCTCTCCCACACCTACTAACTTACCCATACAGCCCCTAAGACATCAAATCACCTATCCGTATAACCACTCACACATCTACTCAATCATCAAAACAGCCACTCATACACCCCCCACCCATACAGCCACTAAGGCAGCCCCTCACTCACCCATACAGCAATTCACACTCAATCACCAATACAGCCACACACAGTCACTCACACACACTACAGCCACTAAGGAAGCCACTCACTCACCCATACAGCAAATCACACTCAATCACCAATACAGCCACACACAGTCACTCACACACCCATACAGCTACTCACACATTCCCTTATTCACCTATATAACCACTCACACCTACTCACATACATACATCACTCAGACACCCATCCCACACTGATACAGTCATTCACCCACTCAGATGACATGTTAGAAACAGTATCACTCATTACTAGTTTAGAAAGAATACTAATTTAAACTTATGTAGTAGCTTATTATATATCTTTAATTTTCAGAAACATTTAAGAAACATTTAAGAAACACTTTCACTCACACTATCACTCACTGGACGGAGATTTAATCTGAGAGGTCATCTTTGATGTTACTGACCATGTAATGAGTGATGTAATATGCAAGATCATAAGCAGTGCTTTTCGTGGGCGTAAGTTATAGTTCAGCTCAGGTATCTATAATTGCTGAATTTCACTTGTTTTGTAAGAGTGAAACATGAGACTAACCATAATTTCACAGTAACCTTTGTTTTTTCCCAGTAAATAATTTCAACGTTACCTCACACTGTTCAGTGGTATGATACATGAATTCCATTATGGTTGAAAATGCTGCATCAAGTCTTTTGCGATCATCCTGCAAAAAAATATATATATATTATGCCACTGTAATAACAAGAAAACAAATACAGGAATTATTTGTATGCATGTATATATATATATCTCCATATATTACCTACTGGCGGTCGCCAGTAGGTATAGTTAGGACCTAGTTTCCGCACCATTCTATTTGGAATAACTTTGGCGCCGGTGGACGAATCTTCGCGAATTTCTCCAAGAAAATGGCCTGCTCCGCTCCTTCCCTGAAAGTTTGGGGGTGATTTGTAAAGCGAGGGCTGAGAAAAAAGGAGGTCCCAAAACGTGTTTTCCCCATTACATTTTCCATAGGACCTTTAGCCAGGGCTACAGCCCGAACGGCTGAACGGAATTACACCAAATTTAGCAAAAAGTTAGAGTTGTGTTCGCAGATCACGCTTTTTGGTAAATGGTGTAAATCCGTTCAGTAGTTCCTGAAAAAATCAAAAGTAAAATCATAGATATCTATAGGCGCTTACCGTACGCATACATACCCGTACCTTTCCGAGCACGAGCTACATGCTGATTGGCTGTCAACTGTCTGTCAACACTCCAAACCAGGAAGTGTTGGTAGCCCTCTTGTGCCTCGGTAGACTGAGGAACAAAAAAAAAGAAAAACAAACATGTAGAATGCAAAAAGGGGGCAGGGTAGAAACGCCCTGACCCCCTAGGCCTGCTCAGGGGGTCCCACAAGGACCCCCAAGGCCCCCCCCAAAACAAATTTTTTTTTTTTAATCTCGGCGAAAAAAAACTAGTCTGATTTTTTTCAAATTAACCCACCCCCCCAAATCCCGGGGGCATAGTTAAAAAGAAATGTGTGGGCCCCAATCCCGGGGACTGCCACCCCCGGGGCAAAGTAATTATTTTACACCTCTCTGCAACGCAGCCCGCTGGCGCATACTGGAGGCTCCTGGTGGATTAGTTGGCCCCCAGGGACACCCAGTATGCAAGGGGAATTAGTTTCCCCCTCTGCAAATGCGCCAGGGGGCTGCGTTGCAGAGAGGTGTAAAAAGGGGCGTGGCCTCATTACACCTCTCTGCAACGGAGCCCCCTGGCGCATATTGGAGGGTCCTGGTGGGCTAGTTGGCCCCCAGGGTCCCCCAGTATGGAAGGAGAATTAGTTTCCCCCTCTGCAAACGCGCCAGGGGGCTGCGTTGCAGAGAGGTATAAAAAGAGGCGTGGCCTCATTACACCTCTCTTAGTTTTGCTATAATGACAGCCTTGTGATAGCAAACAAGGACTTGAATATTTGTATATTGATTGCTACCACAGAACTTGCTGCTGTGTAACACTCTAACTAGCAGGATTTAATACAAAACAACTTAATGGTTCTCATTTTACAGATCATTTTACTAGTGAAAGATTGATCCCATTGGCTAGATCCATTCCACAAACCGCTGGGTCAAGCAAAGCTATAAGCAGCAAATACGTACTATCTTCAATAAAGGTTCTATACCCTTGTCGGTGCAAACATGAATTTAAGTAAAATTTCAACTGGACCCATTAACATGAACAACAAGAAGGCTACTTTGTGTAAGGAGAACTCCAGTTCTGTGAAATTAAGTAAAATGCAATTAAAAAGACACTGCAGTAAGGGGTCAGTCTTTAATAAACATTTGTTATTCACTTTTTAACGTATGGCAGCATACACAAACTACAACTGGGCAGAAGTGTCAAAATATTAGACAAATATTTTTGTTTAAGCAATCTCTGAGCTCGATAATGTGCTTTCAAACTGTTTTATGAACTCGATAATGTGCTTTCAAACTGTTTTATGGTGCTTTCAATGTAAAATAAACGAGCCATAATGCCATTTGTCAAAGAAATACAAGAGCAACAAAGAGATTAGAATGAAAACAATGAACAGAGGTGAGGGTGTTCCCAATATGGCAGAGGCTGGAAGTGCACTATAGCCAGTGGCCGACATCTGCACTACCTCCCTAGTCCGGCTATCAGCCACTGGCCGACAAAGAAGAGGTAAATAAAGGCTCCCACTGCACCAGAGGAAGTCCTTTATTTAATTTTTAAGCCAGGCTTTTCAGGAAGAGCTTCCTGAGCAGCCTGAGGCGTATTTATTTTTTTACTTCACTGTTATGACGATCAGGGCACAGGGCGCGCTGACGTTATTACATTAAAGGGAAAGCAAAACTACCCGAAGGGCTTGTTTTACTATCACTGCATCACTGCTCGGAGGCATATCTCAGCCCCCTCCCGCCTGAACCCTGATTAGGGTGGAAGAAGTATCGTCAGAAAGAGGAGAATCTCCCCTTTCCAATGAGAACTCTTCGCAGTGGATAGAGCAATCCACAAGCAGGGTTTCACCCACTAGGCAACAGGGATGGGGAGTGGTCCTCATGGAAAGGCTTATGCACTCCTAAAAATACTTACATACTGGGGGGCTGACTGAGTACTCACCCTGATCTCTCCCCTCCCCTGGGACAGGGGGCGGCAGAAAGCCCGCTAAACACCATGGAAAGGATTTGTTTAAGTATAGTGATGGGGGCTGAAAGGCATGGCCATGCCCCACCACATTTAAATGGTTCATCACCCCCGCCCGGACTAGAGTCATGTAATATTTATTAGGTGGAAACCACCCCTCCCTTGACATGGGCCCATGCTCAACCCCATCCCTGGCCCAATAGACTTGCTGGCCCTCTTGGGGGTAGATAGGGTATTCAACCTACCAGCCCCAGACAGTTCTGAAAACTAAACATCCAGGGGAGCCCAGGATGGTGTGCTTTGTATGCATCCCACACCATTTTCTTATCCACAATGTCCTGCAAACCTCAAACGTTGACTACAAATACACATTTTCCTCTGGAAACTCTGAGGAGCCACATTTCCAATCATACAGCATTCCCCGCAAGTCTCCCAATAAAAATGGATACCTCACGTGTGTGGGTGGGCCAAGAGACCTTGACACAAATGGCCCTTAAGTGCTACGTGGAGAGATCAGCAATTCGGGTAGAAGTGGGATTTGGGGCCGTGATCGGCCACCATCCATGGAAACCTACCACCCACAGACATTTTTAAAAAATAGACACCAGGGGATTCCAAGGTGGTGTGCCTTGCATGATTAACATAATGTTTTCTTACCCACAATGCCCTGCAAACCTCAAACGTTGCCTGAAAGCACACATCTCCCTTACATTTATGTGATGGAAACTTCTGTAATCCAAAATTTCCACAACATTCCTGCCACCCAGCATTACCCCACTTGTGCTGATAAAAATGCAGTGCCATTTGTGTGGTTGGGTCTAGTGCAATGACAGGAGCGGATCAAACCAAGGGCAATCTGAGTCGCCACATAGGAAATATGAAACTTCGTCCTCACATTATATTTCTACATACCTGACTAGATGGGCTAATCTTCATTTTGTTTCCGCTAATTGGTAGAACCACGGTACTCAAAAGTCTCTAATGCCAAAATCTTTATATTTTACAGGCCCTTTAAGTTAATTGGTCACTAAACGAAAGACAGTACTTTTGGAGCATACAGTATCTACGTCGATGTAGCCATAAACAAGCCTGCACAATTCTGGGTAATGACCAGTAGGCACAGTACACATTTTCCCATCTTGTGATGGTTGTGAGTATTACAATTTGTGTTACTTTTTACGATATTTACTATTACTACAATTCTTGTTTCTACTTACAAGACCAGTAGTTGCTTAAGTTATTCATTTTGATTTCGTAGTGCACGGAAAACGGCGATTCCTCCCCAAATGTGTGTGGTAACTAACACTTTTCTTCATAACTGCTAGCGGCATGCAACATAGCATTAGACTGTACTGTGTATCTCGCTTGTACTATCATTTTCATATACAGGAAAAATGCAGCTACATCCTGACATTATGCCTATAGCTTTCTGAATAGATATGGGCTAACCTTTCTGTTTTGCTAGTTGGTAGAATCACAATGCTAAATACTGCCTGATGCCAAAATCTTTATTGTTATCAGGTCTTCGAATTCATTTTTCGATAAACAATAGAGAGTACTTTTGAGCCATATTGTACACATGAACCTACAGTCATAAAAAAGATTTCAGATTATTGAGGAAACTAAGGCTTTCCAAGGAGGAAGTTGGATGGAGCATCTGGAAAGTTTACACAGAGCAAAATATCCGAGATGGACAAATGGCTGCAAAGGTTCACAATGTTACTCACAAATTCATAGATTAAACCAGATAACACTGTAATCCTTGCCAAATAGGGACTGTGTTCAAAACAGAACAAAAATAAAACTTCAAATATTTAGGAATAGGCTTTTATGAATAAAAAACGTCTTGTAAGAAAACCTGTTTGCTAACAGTTTAAGGTTACAAATCATCAAATCATCATAACCAAGATTAAATTGTCATTTAAACAAAAATGTCCACATTAGGATTCAAAACTCAACATACCTGACGTAAAAAAAAAAAATCAAAGGCTCAATTTACAGAAGGGGTGACAAACTATTCGATGTCACTAAGTGTACCTCAGTTGCAATCTATATGAAGTTGTGCATCACCGAATTAGGATTTTAGGCACTTACTTCTGCCCTCTCCAGTTCCACGTTCGTATCTTCATCGTAATACAAGCCCTGGTCCTGGCCTCTAGATCTCAACACATTGCCTTCATCTGGCCAACTGACCTTTCGTCTCTTTGCACGTTTAAGGACGTCAAGGCTAAGCTTGGCGGATCGCTCCAAGGACTGCTCCATCCATGTGCCTCTGCTCGTCATTCCCTCATGGTCTGCGGGGAACATACAATATGTGTTATGAAGAAGGGAAAACATATACTGTTATTTTTGCAGAACTGCTACGGCAAAGAGAAATTTAGCAACCAACAGTTTAGCAATTACTGAATGGGAATGTGTGATTCCCCATGATGCAGGCACTACTGCCACGTGGTTCTAGTCTTAGCTGCACTCTTGAAGCAGGAGACTACCTCAGTCATAAAGGCGGCCCTTTGGAACACTGAGTGGAGTGGGCCTTGCTGCTAAAATCTAATGCTCTCCATACAACCAACTAAAGCTTGAAAAAAACTGATTGCTTGAAACACAGTGCTATAAAGTAAACAATGGAAGCTTGAGCAGGCATGATGGTTAGGCGGGTGTGCTCTGCATATAGTCCTACAGCAAATTAAGCAAGCGTCTCCTCTGCATGGCTGTGCTCTCTGAGGCAATGCAAACGCTTATGCTGGCCTCATTACCAACAAGCATTTACAATGCAATGGTCTCAGAAATATTATAGGTAGAGCTATTGGCATTGCTTATTTTTTTTATTTTTTTTATCCCTAAGTAAATGTTATTGTCATTTCTATTGTTAATTGCCCTGGGGTGAGGGCCCGCCTCTGTCACCATCAGGCCAATGTCCCCTTATCCTCCCCTTGGAGAGGGGCTGATTGCAAACCCCCACACCCAGGCCATTGTTGGCAGAATGTCTGACTCCGCCTAAGCGCTGCGTAATAAGAACATTGGTTGCTTGCTTCTATTTCTCACCTGAACATGATTAATACTCCCTTAAAACAGGTTGCTAAAATAGTAATATTTTAGCCTATTGCCAACAAATGTGTTTGCTAGTATCTTCTTTCAAAGCCATTCAGAGTAGGCAGTTCATTACCAGCCACGATTGTTGGTAGTAATACAGTTTTAGCTAAGGACTGTCTTAGCAGCAACCACTTCACAGAAAAATTATTACAGGTAAAAGTAAGTAGTAGTTATAAGACGCATTCGAAGGGATTATGTAACCACAAAATTACTCTTCTGGAGAAACACCTTTGGCAATTTCTCTTAGAGACACTTTACACAGTGATTATACTCATAACAAATTATGTTTGAGGGCCTAACCAATTCTATTTAAAGAAGGCGTACGTTCCCACATAAAAACTAGTAGCCTATGCAATGTCAAATACAGTGTGGTCAGTACTTTAAGCCAAGCTAGTCGCAAAACACCTCAGCACCTCTTTTTGCTTTCTACTGCTACCTCAACTTATGATTTGTCCTCATCACTACATGGTTTGCAATGGCAAATTAAAATTATATCTGAAGTATTGACCACCCTTAGTCTACCATTTATACATAAAGTTAGAGGCATATACTATTGCGCACACACCCAACGCCACAGAGTTGCTAGGCAAAAAACATATTCCCATTAACAGTAAATTGAGTTCGACAAGCTACGCTTAAGTAGCCAGTCTACCCTGTTAGATACAATAGACATAATTTATCCTCACGCAACGCTTGTCTCTTTACAACCTGTGAAAAGCCAGTTCAGCAGAGGGAGTGCTTTACAACTCACTGGTTACATGGGGGTGATGATCATAAAAGGATTGTAAACGTTACTACAGAAATCCACTTCTAAAGCAACACGTTTACTCCTAATGGGTGCCTCAGCAACGAGAACTCATTTGTACGTTTGTGAAAAGGCATACTTACACCTCTGAGGCTCTGCTTTTAATTAGGCATTTTGAGTGTGAAAAGCAGAGACTGTTACATCAACACTATATGTTACATCAACACTATTCAGGCAGAGTCCCGTCCTCCCTCAAACCAAATGCCTTCTCCAAAAAATTAACAGTCTACGCAATGCCTCTTGGAATTAAAAGCAGGGCCGTTCTGCGGGCCTTGGATCCAGAGGCAGTGGGGGATCCTTTCAGGCACCGGGGATGGTGGGCACATATCTGAGGAGAAGGAGGAGGACTGCATCATGAGGGTGCTGAAAAGCAAAGATATCCCAGCAGGGAGAGGCGGTGCCGGCCGAAGCTCCTGTGGGTACATGCGTGACCACTGCAGCATGCCACCTCATAAAAGCCGAGGGCTTCCCCGCCCCCTCAGAGGGTCTGCCGCGCGAGGAGCGCCGCTCCTGTGTATACGTGTGCCCGCTGCCGCATGCCACCTCATGGCACTCCCAGTTGAACGCCCCCTGCCACCCTCAGGGTCGCAGAGCCTGCTAAAGTGAGGGCGCTCCGGGCTGTCTCAGCTGCCGGGTCACACTTGACTTCTCCCCCTTCCTTCCTCCGTGTCTGCCGAGTGCAGCAGTTTCAGGCACGGCCCCTCGGACCTCCAAGGATTTTCACCAGTGAGCTATACATGTTGGGAATGTTAAAGGGGGGTTAGACCGGTTGGTGGTATTTGGGGCTAGCTCCAAGAGTGAGCTGGACTGGTTGCTGGGGTGTTCCGGGGTGGGCTGGGTCCGTTGGAGTGTTCAACGGTGAGGTAGACCTGCTGGGCTCTTCGGGGTGAGTTATGGGTGAGCTATACCGGCCCAGGGTGTTCACTGAAGAGTTAGAGCCGCTGTAGCTGGTCACCTGCGAGCCGCACTTGCCGGGGGATGTTCAGTGTGACGAGTCAGAGCTGCTGGGTTGTTGAGCGGTGAGCCAGACTCCCTAAAGCACCCGGAGACGACGGTGGCATCTCTGAGACCCGCCTCGTATATTTTAAATAATTGTTAACAATAGGTAGACTAACAGCTGCACCTTCAAGCCAGACCTAAACAGTGCCTATTTTGTGCTGCCCTCTTTTATTGTGTTACTGGATTTATAAACACAAAGAAACACAAGGCTACAGGGAAGTGAAGGGTTCTTTTATCATTCGAATCACCGTGGTCCGACTGCGGCTGCATGGTCAGGGTCATGAAAGGTGTTGTAAAAGATCAATAATACCGAGGGTCACGAGACTTGTGTACAAAACATAGATACACTTGTGACGAATTAAAACTCAGACCGGAGGGTCAACAGTAGATGCAGGGGGCACGTGGGAGCTTCGTTCGAGCGGCCCACTGCCAGTCGGGGTTGTTCGGTGATGGGTGTGAGGAGCCCCGCAACTGCCTGAAACCAACAACCCGGGTCTCTGCAGGGCTCCTCTCTCTTTCTTGCTTCCGTTGCGGGGCTCTCTCACACTGCGGGATTCTGACGGCAGAGTCACTGCAGCCCTTCTCCAGCCACGGCAGTCCTGTGAAGCGCCTCCTCCCCTGGGGGCGACATAAATGTCACTCTCCAACTTTCATATAGCGCTTTTCAATGCGGGTTATAGTACTTCTAAGCGCCTTCAGTGTTTGTTAAATTGGGGGAAGGAACAGCAGTCCGGGATAATTCAGTGCCCAGGGTCACACAGTGACGTAGCCAATTCACATCCTGGATATGAGCGTAGATCCACAGGTAAGGCAAGGGAAAATGGCAGCACTGCTCCCTGGTGGTACGGAGGCCGCAGCTGAAGAAAGAGGGCGACTCAGTGCAGGCAGGGTGTTAAGTGCAAAAGGCACTCATGTAGATGTTGGGGCCACACAGTGTAATAGGTCTCCTTTGTTCACCCCAGGCAGATTAGCCATGATCTCACAATGCAGGCGGGACCGCTTTATTTTTATGCAGGCGACTGCCATGTTGGTCCTCCAGGCGTCCCCGGGAGTCCCCATTTTCAGATGAGGCTACTGCTGTGTATCGGGCGGCCGCCACGCACACACCCGCACCTGTCCCCGCCGTGGCCGCTGCAGCGCCCGACCCTCAGCAGATGCGGCCGGAGGGCCCTGATCCGTCGCGGTCTCAGGGAAATGAAGCGGCAGGGGCAGAGTGGCCAGCCCAGCAACCACAGCAGACCAGAACAGCAGGGGAGGGAGGAGAAATGCACCAGCGCGTGCCAGAGTCGCCCCTCCTGAAGAGTTGCGGTCCCGCGAAGAACTCCAGTAGCGTCGGGCAGATGTTGCACACTGAGCCCGGGGATGCTAGTTATGGCAGGGCCGCCCTACCCATATCACCACAGCCCTGTGTTACCCCCAGTGCGTGCACGCGCCGTGTTGTTTGTGGGGTGAGGGGCCTGCTGCTGTTTTAAGCGGGAGGAAGGGATGTGGGCCCAGCGGAGGAAAGAGCGCAGGGAGAGGAGGAGGCTGAGAGAGGAAAGGCGGAAGGAAGGAAACCGAGGCAGGATGCAGCATCGGGACAACAAGGGTCTGTTGCGTCTGGCGGTCTGGCAGAAATGGCGACCTCAAGCTTCGAAATTTTTCGGATTCGGGGGCGTGTTTTGCTGTCCTGAGTGACGGACGACGTCACGAGCTAAAGAACAGCAAAACTTACGCCCCCGAATCCGAAAAAGACGGGGCTTGTTTGGAGTGACTCACTTCTCTTCCAATGGCTGGCCTCTGCTTAAGAAGCCAGCCAATGGAAGCGAACGGAGCTGAGAGGCGGGTCTAAACGACCCTACTAAGAAACATACGATCTCCTCCCGGAAGCTGGCAAGCCAGCATTTCCGGTCCTCGACCGAAAAAGGAAGCTGAAAGGGAGCGTTTTTGCTGAATAATATACATTTATTGAGTCACACTACCAAAGGATTCTGTTCTACATGCAACAATGGAAGCCTTAATATGTATGACTGCTGAAGTGCAGTGTTTAACACTGGTAAACCTTACATAAAAATGTTGGAGCTAACACATGACTGACGTGTGCCTGGTGTAATTAACATTATGCCCCTTGTGGTGTAAGAACCACCCATGACCTTCTTTGCTCAAACCTACCGAAAGGGATGAAGCGGGAACAAAATATGAGAGAGAGGTGTGAGGAAGCAAAAACATGAGGGAGGATGCTCGAAAGTAGGTAGAGGGCACTTGGACCGCTTTCATGGTGGCTGCTTGCACAGAGCGGACGCTCCTACAGACCCTTTCAAAGTGCAACTGTGCAATAGTGAAATAAAAGGAAATACGGGGACATGAGCGGGAAGGAATATTTCTGGACAGCTGATAGTAAGAATGCTAGAGAGAGGATGATAAAGAGGGGGGACTTAGGAGTATAATGGGAGGAACATTCTACTGTTCTATTGTTGTATGTTTTGCCTATTACTTCCTCTAAGCCCCCTAATATGGTTTGCTTTTCTTGTGAGGGTCATTGTTGGCGATGGCTTTACATACACCTGTGTGCTATTTCATTTATACAAGTTTACAGTATAACAATATTTTATTATTCTTTGGTAATCTATTTCTAGCTCATGTTATATATTCAAAAAGCGTGACATTTAGAGAAATGCGAGTAATCTGGTTAATCTGGTTATTCACACTCTTCTCACCACACTGGGTTATTTTTTCCAAAACAAGGATAACATATATTTTAAAAAGATGTGTTCGCAAACCTCTCACAGAAAGAGAGAGAAAGAAAAAGGATTTTCGTACATTCCAGCAAGGACATCTACATCTGCAAAATGCCAAGGTCACTCTTTCCCATCAATCTTGTTTTCTCTGCAACACTGACATAACAGAGATGAGCTGCAACCCATACAACGCTAGCACATACTGCAACAAGCATTGGAAATGCCATAGGGCTGCGTTTGCTTGAGTTAGAACTATTGGGTGTTGTAAATGACAATGTCTTTTACCCATGTGCTACAGAGTGTATGTATGTGGTGTGTAGTGAAATTAGGTGGGTTGGATTGGAATTGTTAGTAGTGGAATTGTATGACATAGAACTGAATGGTGTGTATTTGTGTAGTGGAATTATGTGGCAGGGTGTGCAGTGGAAATACATGGATAGTAATTATCTGGTATTGATTGTACTGAATTATGTGTGATTGTGTGGTATGGAGTATAATTATGTGGAATGGTTTCTAAATTGTGAAGTGGTATGTAGTGGAGTTTAATTAGGTGGTCTGCTATTGAATCTTGTGGCATGATATGGAATTATGTGGTGAGGATCGGATGTATGTGGTGTGCTGTGTATTTGTGCTGTGGAACTGTGTGTATAGCTTTGCCTTTTTGGTGACGAAAAAAACCAAATAGGTGGGAGCTAAGTTCCAGAATGTAGTGATGTGTTCTCCCCCCTCAATAACTCTCAGAGTCGGGTTGCTGTTCGTTGTCTTTATTTAATTAGTTGCAGTTACAAGGAGCGCCGAGCACGTCCGTTGCTCAGCCGGCTCTCGCGCTTCTGCCTACGCTGCGCGCGCAGCCTAACATGGCCGCCACACGTCACGTAGTTACGTGACGTGCAACACTGGAGCGCTCACTACATATCTCCCTTTTTTTCCCAACTAAACTATATGTACAAGTCCTGACTCATGTCATAGTCTCTGAATCTCGCCGGCTGGACCACCGCCCTTCCCCTTCTTGTCAGTCTTACCGGGGTCATGGCGGTTGTTGCTTCGCTTCTGTTACCACTTCCTAGCGCAGCCGCGCTAGGCTCACCACTGCTCCTATCCTCTTCGTTCGGCTGTTCCAAGCTGGTCCCGCTAGCCTCTTGTTGTGCCTCTCCAATGTCTAAGTCCTCTCCCCCATATTCACGGGGGGTCTCACTTCCATCCTCACTTCCTCCATCTGTTCTGTTGTCATTCCAGCATAATATTTTGTTGCATCTGGCCATGCGGTCTTGCGACCAGACATTGCCATCGCTCAGTAGGGCCGCCCTGCCCCTTACTTCCTTCACCTGCATGGGCTTGCTGTACTTACTATCTCCTTTTTTCTGTAATGTGGCCAGTTTTACTCTCACCCATTCTCCTTTTTCCAATGCTGTGTTTTTTACGTTCTTCCGTGCGTCATAGTGTTTGGTGTACACTGATTGGGCTCTTTCCAGGTTTGCTTGCACCACAGCCGGTGACCACTCACTTTTGATTATCTTTTCCTTCCACACTCTGTTTTCCTGGGTGAAAGGCTCACGACCTCTGAGCATCTGAAATGGACTGTAGCCAGTGTTCGTGGGTGTTATCCTGTATGCCCACACCATGTGCCAAATCTCTGTTTCCCAGTCTTTGTTGTCTGAGATGGCCGCTTGTATCGAACCCATCACTACTCTATTAAAACGTTCTACCAACCCGTTACCAGCGGGATGGTATATAGACGTGTGTTTTGCTGTGATGCCGTTCCTCTGCAGGAATTGGGACCATTTTTCAGAGCGAAATTGGGGGCCGTTGTCGCTGAGGACACTCTTTGGGATGCCCTCCCTCACAAAGGTTTCGGCCATGAAACTTACTATGGTCTTACTATGGTCATTGCTTCTTCAATTCTCAGCTCCGGCCACTTTGAATATCGGTCCGCCATGACACAGATGTACTTCTGTATTCCTTGGGCGTTTGAGACCGGGCCTAAGATGTCTATGAACAGCTCCTCCCACGGATTCTTCGGAGGGTCGAATTTGCCCAGGGCTGGACGCAAGGGTTTGAGTGTTTTGTCTGCGCCTTGGCACCTCGGGCACTCCCTGACATGTCTCTCTGCTCTTATGTCCATTCCAGGCCACCAGTAATTCTGCTTGGCCCTCAGTTTCAATTTCCCGACACCTAGATGCCCTTCATGTAGCGTGTCCAACAGCTTGGGAATAATGTTGGTGGGTGGTATGACTTTCTCGCCCCTGAATATGAATATGCCCAGGTCATCTGTCGATAGCTCCTCTCTAACTTCAAAGTACGGTTTGAGTTCTCGCCGTGTCTTGTTCTTGTCCGGACATCCCCTTACTATATGGGATTTTACTTCTTCCAGAACAAGGTCCTCTTCATATGCTTGTTTCCACTCTTGTCTGCTGATGGTTGTTTCCTGGTCTTCTGTGAGCGCCACCCACTCTTCTGTTCCCCCGCTGATTTCTGTACTAGGCTCCATTGCTTCTGCCCTGCTTAGGTAGTCCGCCACCTTGTTCTTGTTGCCGGGAAGGTGTTCCACATCATATCTAAACTCCATTAGTTTAAGCGACATCTTGGAGATCCTCGGCGTTGCATCGGCATGACCGCTTGATGTGAGTACTTTAAGCAGGGGCTTGTGGTCCGTTCTCAAACGGAATCTGGTGCCCCATAGAAATTGTCTGAACCTGGACATGGCCCACACTACTGCCAGCATCTCCTTCTCAATCACGCTATATTTCTTCTCAGTGTCACTCAGGGTGCGAGATGCGAAGCTTATCGTTTCTAATCTTCCTTGGCCTCGGTCTTGCATGAGGACTGCTCCCAGTCCTTTGTCGCTGGCGTCGGTTGTGAGCACCGTGTTTCCTTGAGGGTCAAATCCTTGCAGTGGAACAGCTCCTGCCACATCCTTTTTTACCCTGTCGAATTCTTCCTGAGCCTCCTCCGACCAGCAGAATTCACTGTTTTCTCATGTGAGAAGCCTCATGTGGTGGGTCTTGGAGGCGAAGTGTTGCATAAACTTCCCGTAGTACTCTGCCATCCCTAGGAACGATCGGACTTCCTCCTTATTGGACGGTGGGGGTGCGTCGCAGATTGCTTTCACATTTTCAGCCTTAGGAGTCACTCCTCGTACACTTATTTCATGCCCCAAGTACGTCACCTTTTCCATTCCTATCCGGCACTTGGTCCATTCCGCTGTGAGGCCCTTCTTTTCCAGGATTCCCAATATGTCACTTAGTTTCCTGTCATGGTCGGATCTGTCACGCCCCATCACTAAGATGTCGTCCTGGAAGTATTGGACCCCAGGCCTGTCCTTGAATAACTGATGCATAAGTTTTTGGAAGACTGCTGCCGCTGAGGCTAGCCCAAACGGCATGCGGCGGAATTGGTAGCACCCGAAGGGGGTAATGAACAAGGTCAACTTGCGACTCTCCGGGTGTAGGGCAATTTGGTGATAGGCTGATGTTAAGTCTATTGTGGAGTACCATTGGACGCCCCTGGTGCTAGCCAACATCTCCTCTATTCGGGGTAAGGGGAACCTCTCCACCACAATGTTCTTATTCAACTCGCGTAGGTCGACGCACAGACGGACCTTGCCGCTGGGTTTCTTCACCGCCACCAATGGCGACAGCCATTCAGCGCACGTAACGGGCTCGATGATCCCTCTTTTCTCTAATTCTTGTAGCTCGATCTTCACGTCGTTCCTCACTGCCAACGGGATGTTTCTCACTTTATCGGCCACTGGTACTGCTCCTTCCTTGAGAATGATCTTGTGCGCAAATTTATCTAGTCGACCCACTGTGCCCCCGAAGACATTTGGAAAGTCCTTCCTCCATTTGTCCGTGTCCGGTCCGCCTTCTTGTTCCGTTAGCAGGATTTGCACCTTGCCTCCTGGGTCCAAAATGATGCCTAAGTCGCCTTGGTCGAGCCACCCGAGGACTGAGGGACCTTTTTCAGACACATATAACTTGCACCAGGCTGATCTTCCTCTGAACTCGAAGTTCAACTTCCTGTACCCGGCCATGGGTATGCGGTCTCCGTTGTATGTGACCGGGCGGATGTCCAGTCTCTCCAATTCGGGGCCCAGTTGTGGTACAAACTTCTCCTCCCATACGGTCCTCTGGACTATGGTGTAGGGTGATCCGGTGTCTGCCACCACTTGGATTCCGACGCCTCCTATTGTCATCTCCAGAATTGGTTTCATCGTCCTCTTTCCGTCGACTCCCAGGACTTGTCCTTCCACACTCAGGACCTCATCGTAGATGCAGAGCACCGTCACTACCTCTTCCTCGGCCGCTTCTTCCAGTTCCTCCCCTTCCTGGCCAACATACTTCACAGCGTTCTTGGAGGCTTTCTTCCGACACACCTTCTCATAATGGCCGACAATGCCACAAAACATGCATTTGGCGCGGAACGCGGGGCACTTCCGGTCGTGTGCCTCGTGTGACCAGCTTCCGCACCTGTAACATGGCTTTTTGTTACCTCCCACCGATTTACCAGGGGGGCCGGGATTGTTTTGTCATCTGCCCGGACCCTTCTCCGACGACTTCCGTGTTTGGTGGTCTCTGTGGTGCTCTTCGTTGTCCACTTTGTTCACTACGCCGCTGGGCGTTGTTTCTTTCTTCGTGGCTGCTGCGCATCGTCGCGCTAGTTCGGCCCTCTTGACTATCACTAGTACATCTTTGAGCGAGGTGTCGCCCGCAGCCCATAGCTTGTCCTGCACGCTGGTGCATGTGGTGTGCATCACCACTTGGTCCTTAATGAATTCACTTTCCCAGTTGGCGTACCTGCATGAGGACGCTAGCTTCCTCAGCGCCGCCACGTACTCCTCCACCGTCTCTCCTGGTTGTTGTTTTCTTTGTTGGAAGTTAAACCTGTCCACCGAGACACATATCGATGGTTTGAAGTGTTCATCCAGGTCTTCCATTGCGTGCGCGTACACATCGTCGTCTGTCTCTTCTCTCTTCTTAGGAACCAGGCTTTTGTAGATCCTCAGGCCTTCCGGGCCCAGGTTCAACAGTAAGATACGTTTCTTTCTCGGTGGTTTGAACTTTTCTTCACTTTCGTCTTCCCGAACTTCTATAAAATTGTCTATGTATTCCTTCCAGTCCTCCCATTTCATGAGGGGTTCCCCCGGTCTGGGAAGGAACTGGACTGGCGCCATCGCGAACCCCGCCTGCACGCTCATCCTCTCGCCCTTAGCTGTGGGCGGCGCACTTTCCAGGCCTCCCGGGCTCCCTGGCGCGTTGTCTTGTTCTTCCCCGATAACTAGGGGTGGGGGGCTGTCCCTTTCAGCCCCTTCCCGCTCAGGTGGAGTAGCCAGTGCGGTTCCCTGTAGGCCGTGGTCGTGGCTAGCTTCCGGCGCGCTAATCGTCGCAGTTCCAGGTATGTTACTCACTGCGAGTTTGCTGTGCACTCTTCTGCGCACTTATTTGCTCTGCCACGCTCCTTGTGGTGTCCAGGTCGGGGTGTGGTCACTGTGTGTACCCCTCGGGCCTTCTACACGCTCTGCTCCCTGACTCTGCTCCGTTTCCTCAGCACCGTCGTGTTTTCTATGTCGTGGGGGGTCGGGGGCCGCTGGATCCCACCCTCGTCGCCACTGTAGTGATGTGTTCTCCCCCCTCAATAACTCTCAGAGTCGGGTTGCTGTTCGTTGTCTTTATTTAATTAGTTGGAGTTACAAGGAGCGCCGAGCACGTCCGTTGCTCAGCCGGCTCTCGCGCTTCTGCCTACGCTGCGTGCGCAGCCTAACATGGCCGCCGCACGTTACGTAGTTACGTGACGTGCAACACTAGAGCGCTCACTACACAGAACGGTGTCTACGGTGTTTAAAAAAGACAAGGTCAGCGAACATTTAATTCCCCCACCACTGACATAATCAGGTTGCCTCGGCAGAGGAATTCTGTTAGTAATCCTCGCGCGAACCAACTCCTGCATTTTCCAAGAGTAAACTGTCACCCAACGAAAACAGCAAACTTGCTTTTATTAAAAATTGCATAATAATTTGTTTCTGCATAGCAGATATTTCTCTGTTTAAAGACAACACATTCCAGTTCTTAAACTAGCCAAATGGTTTGCTGAAGAGAAAAAATAGTTGCCTGGAAAGAGAAAAACTAAGTGAGTCAGCAGAACAGCAAGATTCAGTTTTTTAAAGGCAACTTAGTTACATGGGCATTTCGAAGGTTGAAACCAACGTCAACCCACCCACACATATCTGCAGAGCGCCCTATGCGCTTAGTACTGTAATGACGCAGAGAGAACCCGGGGTTCAGGAAGAAGCGGATTCAGCACTCCAGTTTTTTGAGGTGCTGTGCGTGTGGTTAAAAGGCGCTCAGCTTTCATATTCAGTGGCAATAAACACTGTGGGGATATTCCAGTGGGCCTGAGACACACAATCTCCAAATAAATATAAATGTGAAATACGTGAGACAGGTGAATTCGGTAACTGGCTGCAAGGCTTATCAGAGGAAGTATATCAGGGTTAAATGTTTTAAGAATCCTGATGACAAAGGACGGGGTGCAATACTCGTGTCACTTTGAAATAGTGGAGCAAAGCTGTGACAACTGCATTGATCAGATGGCAATGTGGGGGTTACGGTATGGATATTATGGGGGAGATGCAAAAAGATTAGGGCAATACTTGGATGAGTGTATACTGGTGAGCTTTGCTACCTGTTCTTACCCTCAACAACTCAATCAGCAAGAGAAGGCGGCGGCCTGCTAAGTGGCAGAAGGGACGGGCAACACAAGAGGAGCTACAGGAGGAGCAGTGATGCATGCACAAAGAGTACAAGAGAGCAGAGCACACGTAGTGCTTGTGAAAAGAGTCTTTATGATAAACAGCCGGGCTTGTGAAAAGCGCTCATAAATGCCAAAGTAGTCCTAACTCTGCCGAAGCAGTACAACAACGTGCTCTGCTTGGTCACGGTTCTATATGGCAGAGTGTGCTGCTCCTCTGGCTCTAGCACACAACCAAGGGTGTAGATGTTTCATCGGGAGTGCAGGCAGTGTACTCGGTCGCCCAGCAACAAGCTGACAGAGGCTGGCAGCGATCGGGTGCGTAGCATCATGTTCTGAGGCCATTCTCTGCTTGTTCAAGCTGCTGTGTGGCAAAGATATGCACACACACGCATATGCACATGCACACACAATCTGCTGGAAGAGAGGACACTAACAAAAAAAGAGTGCGCCTGAACTTACAGTGGAAAGCTACTCGGTAGGTGCGCGCTGCTCTGTGGGCGGTAACTAAATATGCACAGTAGGGACAAGGAGGGTCAATGAACCAGTAGAAATCAATATATTTTGAAGAGGAATTGAAGAAGCAAATATAAAGCAGTTAAAGCCCACAAATAAGGATACAACATGTCTTAAAGAGACAGCGCAAGCGCTGCTTAGGCTCGACCTAAAAATGCAAGCAATGATCAGGCATGTGTGCACACCTTCTAGGAATCTCTTAATTTTGGCAACATTATGTTGCTAACGTGACATTAACTAGGACTATGAAAGAAGGCATTCCAAAAACAATTATTACGTAGTATGCTATCAGTTTTCATGTTATTTACATGTTGTGATTTCATAATAATAACCATAATTTTTCTATTTACAATTACACTTTTAAACATGTTTGGCACTAAAAAGGGACTCAATATTTAATAAAGCCTCTTAAAAGTATAACTGTGAACTTCTTGTGTGTGTACATCTTTTGAGGAAAAGAGGACCCATAACCCACTAGAAACACTAATGTTTCCATAACAGTCTCTGCCAGGATCTGATTGCTGCCAAAAACGCATTATATCCAGGTAAGTTGTGTGGTACCGTCTGTCTGTTTATTCTCAAGGTGGTAAATAAGATCCTGCCTGTGTTTGTTTATTGACAAAGGAAGACCTAAGGGCTGTGGTTACAATGTAACTTGTAAAAACGTGTCATGTGATGTACGCATGAGCTGGTTAGCCGAGTACCCCTAAGGCCACACACAAGTACTTACTAATTAATACTAATATTGGTTCAACTAGGACTTCTCTATTCTGCTGGACGGTTTGTTATGCAGCTAAACTATTAGAAACATTATCTTTTTTGATTGAGTTTTTTTATCATAACCTGAATCTGTATTGAAATGGTGGATGGGTCTATACAAATAAGGGCAAATGTTAGAGGTCCGCTGACACGTTTGACTGCATGGGGGTTCTCTGCCACAGAGGGTTATCACTTTGGGACTGCAGTGGTTTCACAGAGACGTATGCAAACAATTAGTCCACTTATTATGAAGGCAGATATGTGCAAGGTGCTCACCAAACAAGACAACATTCCTCTTTGGACTGCCCACACGGAGATTTTCTTACTTAAGGTAGATGCTAAGACCGTTGTGCGCCCACCATAAATCACACATTAGCACTTTACACAGCTGCTATACAAACTGGGAAAACACTCTCACTGCTGAATGGAGGGATGCTCAGGGGTACACGCCCGGAGCGCACACCAGCCGCTGTACCCCATGGAAGACATGTACTGGGTTACATCTCCCACCGGCTCACCGAACACCTACTAGCGTCACTTAGAACACTGGCTTTCTCCCCCTTCCCACCAGAGTGCACGGGAGTGATTGTGCGCAACACTCTTACAATATTGGTGCCTTTAGGTGCTTACACCCCCACTTCACACGCAACCCTCTCTACTTACATATGCTGTTGAGGCAGAGCTACAGTTGTTTTATTTACCCTTATTTGTTTCCCTTTTATTCATATTGCTTCCCTTTCACTTGAGAAACAATACTGTTGTGTCTAATAATGGTGACTTCACCACAACTTAATCCTGCAATGCTTCTCTATAAGTGCATGGTTGTTGCCTCCTTTCACGACTTGTCTCTGTAGCACCATAATTGCAGGTTTTTTAGTAAAAATTTAAATGTGATATACATAACTTTAATAAACACTTTTTAAACAGATTGCTCATACAACAAATATGTTAGAGCAGACTGTACTTATCCAACACCAAGATAAAATATACTGCCTATGTGTCTCTCCTTGTGAATGGTACCACCAGTGGAGGATTGTGCTACAAGTGGAAGTGTTTTTGCTAGCATATATACCAAAGTCCAGTTGCATCCTCTTCAGCACTGTTAAAAGATGTTCTGAAACAAATGCGAAATTAATATGGAGCCACTACAGCTGCTGATTTAGGCATGAAGTTAATGGGTAACTTTGATGCGGTTAATTCAATAGTTTAGGAAAGCAGCTTTGTTGGCCAACAAGTATGAATGAAAACCACCTAAAATTATTTCGGAAACTTACATACCGATAGGTCAGGATACCTTACGTACTTATCCTGTAGCTCAAGTCTATGATGGAGGTAGAGGAGACAGTTAGGAGAAGCCACTTGATGCTAAGAAAAAGCAGAAGACTGAACAGAAAACAAGGACCAAGATGTCTGAACCATTTGAACAGTTGCAAACGCTCCAGTTCTGCATCTGTTACCCGGAAAATGTTTTATTCGTATGTGCTAATTCGCTTTCAGGAGTCTGAAAGGTTTTTCCAACTCCTAAAATGGGATTAAAAATGGATAACGATTTGGTATCTGCATGGGGCATTTAGAAGGGTTCCGTTCCACATACCAAATTGGCATCAAAATGTATCAATGTTTTGCGACTGAAATCTGGTCACAAAACATTGATTACCGATACCTCAATGGAGGGGGTAATGCATTTACAAACAAAATTTCGTATTTGGATGTTAAAAAAAATGTTGAAGAGTAGGCAGTGGTTCACAGAACAACTGGAATCTTTTTTAATAGCCCCCAAAAAACGAAACCTTTCTTTTTAAATCCGGTCCTGTTTCCTCTAAGGCAAACAACTGCATTTTAGAAAAAAAGTTCATTCTATTGAAAGGCAATCACAGGCAGAGTGGTCTGCTGGCCCCAGGCGGCCACCATCCCTGTAGCCGCCAATTGTAATGAGTCACAATTTGTGGCCTACCTCATTAATATTCATGAACCAAGATTCCGATTTTTAAGAACCGACCTATTACACATAGGCCAGTTCTTAAAAATCTTCACTGGGTGCAATTTCCAACAAGCATTTTGAGATCAGATATTTGTGCATCTAGCCCAAGGTCTGGGCCTGGCACTTGAATTCACAACAGCAGGAGTTCAAATGGAATGCTTGTAATTTGAGGGAACATGAATAAATTCAAAAGATGTATTGGCATCAGTACACTGATAGCTGTTTTCCATTTCTTCAGAGTACTCGGTGTACCAAATGCTCAGGAAAAGATCAAAAGAACAGCCAAACTCAGAAAGGTAAACAAGCATTGGCAAAGCCAAAAGTATTTGCTGATAGGAGACCTATTGGCTTTGTCAAATAGGTGGGGGTGCTAACGGGGGTAGTGAAGAAACAGATTAAGTGGGTGGGAGAGGAGAGAAGGCACAGGATTGCAAAAACAGGGAGCAGATTGGGATACATAAAGTACCACATTTATGATGCCTCACCGCTGTTTTTTCATAGAATAAACGGTCTCACTTGCAGCCTCTCTGCTTTAGAAGTACTGGTTGCTAAGGCAGACATAAAGTGTCAAGCGTTCCACTGTCGATTTCAGAAATTGACAGCCGGTTTGGAGCCTGCTGAAGTAACGAGGCACACACAGAGTGGCTGAAAATACGTGTGCTTGTCTTACGGGACGAAACCAACGAAAAAAGCAGTGCGGGAATGACCCCAGAAATGGCCTAAAGTGAAAGCCTACTTGTAAAGGGGGCCATGCTACGAAGGAGGGAACAAGATACTAAAAGGAGGAACAAAGAACACATATTAACAAGATAGTAGCAAATATTTTAGAAGGGCACAAGAAGTAGCAAATAGAATGCGATGGGTGGACTGTAAGCTCAGACTAGCTGCTGCATGTCTCGAAGAGACAGTGTATGTGCTGCCTGGGCGAGATCTAAAAAGGACAAGCAAGAGATGTTGAGTACGAAAGAGAAATTATCAGACTGCAAAGCTCATTATAAGAACAAGAAAGTAGCTGGTTTACCAAAAGATGGTGTCTCTGAAAGTGAGAGTACTTTTGTGGATCAGAAAATAAGAAGCACCACCATTTTTTTAGGTTTCGCCTACACAGAGTTTGCAAAATAACTTTTAAATAAAAATTCAAATCTTAAAAGGAGCTTAGAGAAAGCCCATTACTTACCTTTACTTACCATTGGTCGGCTCCCAAGTCGCTCGTTTCTTTCCTTTCTATTGGTCAGTGCCTCCTCCTTGCCTCAGACTTCCTTGTGGGCTTCAGTGTTCGCTTCAGTCTTCGTCCGTGCTGTGGAGCATGGACCAAGTAAGTACCTTTCAATGGCCATAGGCACCTTTAAGTACTTTTTTTTAACGTTTTCGGCACACACTTTTAGAGTGCATGCCTCCTGTGCCCTTCTCCTTTACCCCTGTACCTCTCCCTCTTTCTGGTCTATTTAGAACATTACCCGCAACCTCGCCTCTCTTTAACTCACTCCCTCTTGCTACACAGTCTTTGTTTCCCACCCTCCTCCCTCTTGTGTTTTTTTCACACATATATAGCGCAAACCGACAGGCCCAGTTACGTAACACACATTATGCTTTGTAGATATGGGGAGATTAAGTGATTTGCCCTGTCAGTGAAACTTATAGAGTTATGATTTAGCGATGCACACACTGGAAACTTGTGCTACGTATATATTTTAGCGCACACGTTAGAATCAGCTGAGAAGTCTTTTCAGGGTGTCCTACCTTTTGGGTGATATGCACACTCTCATTTGTTTTGGTGAGTTTACATTTTCTACTATATTGTCTATACATTTTTATCTCTTCATTGTGAGGTTTACTGAATATTAATACTTTCATATGTTGCTTTCTTCTTATATTTTATATATTTTATTGTGTTTGGGTACATAATTATTTTTTTTATTCGAAATGGCCAATTCACAAATGAGTAACCAACTGTCCATATTTTTGCCAGTAGCAGGTAAAGCAGTATTGAGTTGGAAAAAACGGTTCATGGCTTTTGAGAATTATTTATTAGCTATCGATGACAAAGGGTTTTCAACCAACAGGAGAAAAGAGTTGTTCAGTTTTTTGGACACAGCAGTTATTGAGATATTCGAGAATTTGCCATCTATACCTGCACCGGGAGGTCAAGGGGATGTCTTTAAAGAAGATGTTGCAAGATTGGAAAAGCAATTTGTGCATAAACCGCGTGTAATAATCGAGAAACACATTTCCATAAAAGGAAGCAATCTGCTGAGCAATCATTGGAAGAATATTTAGCTGCATTTAGAGTACTGGTGGCCAATTGTGAATTTGGGGCACATGTGGATAACTGTATAAGGGATCAATTTGTTTTCAATGGTTATTCACAGACAAGTCAAGAGAGGCTTTTAGCATGTCAACATCCCACATTAGCTGAGGTACTAGATTTAGCTACCAGAATAGAAAGATATATCCTGTCATCTAAAGTGTCAACTTCAGAGGAATTTAATGGTGGTTCTCCAGTGTGTTTGCTTCAGACCGGAAAAAGATCTGACAAACCTAGCGAATTTAAATAGAGTAAACCTGCTTGTTATAGGAGTGGGTCGGCAATGCCTCTTGCTAATAGTGCGGATTTTCCTGCAACATGGAAAAGATGTAATAAATGCAATAAGTTTGGTAATTTCCAAAGTGTGTGCCGAGGTGTAAGGACCCAGTGTGACTGAAGTTCACTGAACACCCTTGGTGATGTGAGTGGCAGTTTGGAAAATTTAGTTCTCACATTGTGTGATCCACATGCATGTATTAATATTAATACTATAGGTGTGGCTTTCAAAGCACCTTTGAAAGAAGTATACATTGGGGAGGTTGCTTTAGAAGTAATAGCAGATTCTTGGTTTCAGATCAATTTTGTCTCTGAAATCAGTTTTAAGGAAAAGTGAAACAGTATAAAACTGAAAAAGACTGAAGTCAATCGTAAGGCATTTGGGAATTTTGAAAAAGACATGTAAGGCTATTTTGAGGATAACCTTGAATTTAAAGGGCTCAACATTCTCAGAACAAGCATTTTCAATGCAATGGTTTCGCCTTTGGAAAAGTTTGAGCTATTGGCATTGTTAATGACAAACTTTTTATTTATGTGTTGGTTTTGAAAACAGATAAATAAATGGCATTGTCACTTACATTGTTATTAGCTTAATCTCTGCAGTCTCTAGAACTCCATAGCACTCCCTAGTTACTCTACACTCCCTAGCACTGTGCACTCCCTAGCTTCCCTAGTCCATCCGCACCTCTTAGCATTGTGCACTCCCTAGCACTCTCTAGTCATTTCCTAGCACGCCTTAGTCACTCCCTAGCACTCTGCACTCCCTAGTCACTCTGCACTCCCTAGTCACTCTGCACTCCCTAGTCACTCTGCACTCCCTAGTCACTCTGCACTCCCTAGTCACACATGCAAACTTAGAGCCACACACACACCCCCAGAGCCATACACTCCTCCCAGAGCTACACACACCTCCCCCCAGAGCCACACACACACCACCCCAGAGCCATACACACACCACCCCAGAGCCACACACACAACACCCCAGAGCCACACACACATACACACTTTGAGCTACACATATATAGCCAGAGCCACACACATACACACTGATTACAAACACACCCAGATGCACACACAGAGCTACACATACATACCCAGAGTCACACACATATAGAGTTATACATACACCCAGAGTTACACACACATACAGAGCCACACACACATACACACCTAGAGCCACATACACACACCCAGAGCCACACAAAGACATACACACACAGAGCCACACACACATACACTTAGAGCCACACACACACACATACATCCTGAGCCACACACACTCAGATCCACACACACAGAGCTCCACACACATACCTAGAATCACACACACACACCTAGAGACACACATACACCTAGAGCTACACGCCGCATGTAAGCTGTCTAGGCTCGACCTAAAAATCAGAGTGGAGAAAATAAGAGTGGCAAAGTGTTTTGTTTCTAATAGATAGATTACTGTTGTGTGGAAAAGTTCGTAAACAAACTGGGGAATTTCATCTGGGATTTGTATACAGTAGGGTACTGCAATCTACAAGTCAATATGCTAAGCGTAATTACTGGCAAATGTAAAACATTGGCTTTATCAGTCATGTGACAGTACCAATACTTATCCTAGTAGAAACCACCTTTCACAAAATGCAGAGTTAAAATGATTCATTTTGTGCAAAACTGGTAGCGACAGAAGTATGATGTTGATATTCAGCACCGTTTTGGTTGCAGCTACTGGGCACATGCATTAGTCGTAAAGCTAACATTAATTTAGAGGCTTTATACCTGCCAACAATTATGCCGACATCGCCGCAAAACAATGTCACTGAAGCCAAGCCTGCATGCTTAGATAGCTGCAGTACCTTTTTTAGTACTGTAAAATGATCAAACATCCTGGACATTTACAATTAAGAGTGGAACTACGGATAGATAGATTTTTTTTTTTTTTAAACAACGAGATAGAAACAATTACTTTCATATGTAAACCTAAGGAGGTATGCAAGACTTCTCCCCGGTGACCTACGGTTATACTAACGCCCTGTATATAGAGTCTAAGAAAGGCTAAGAAATCAGAGAAGCTGTCTGAAGAAGAGAACATTTTTTAAAGAAGCAATAACGCTAAGGATAGAAACATGGGTAAAGCAAAAACCTGATAAATGTTGACTCCATGGCAGGCATGTGGTATTGAAAATAGGTAGGGCAAAGTGTAAAATAATTTGACATGGCAAACATTATCTGCCCTAAATTTATCGTACGTAATAAAATGTAACTCATTAAATACCTGTAGGAAAAACTAGACCAGTGTAAGAAAAATATTTAGATAACAGAAAGCAAGGTTCCAAGTAAACAATCACTAAATGGGTGAACCTATGTGGCACAAATTATAAATAAAATTGTTTCAGGAGCACCATTGCATATCTCCTTGGCATCCCTTTTATGTACAACTCCCTTAAACATGCATCTACTCCTTACATTTAATCACCTTATTATTTACTTACACTCCTTTGAAATCTCAATCCTCGTGTCTGATTATCGAAGGCAAAGGTTAAATGGAGGGCAAGGGAATCTACTTTCACTTGCTAGATAGACCTACATCTCATTTGACAAATAGCAGTAGCAAAACGTGGACATTATATTTTGTAGACTCTGGGGGGAGTTAATATCATTGAGGTCATACCAGAGAAAGATCTCCTTGTTCAGCACAAATATTTTGGCATTATTGTACCCTCCCTCAAAGGTACTCAACTGCTTCTTGTGCCAGCTCCGGTTCTCTTGATCTAACCACGAATGTTTGACAACCCAACTACCTTCACAAAGTAATCACAGCACCAGATAGGTCCTTCTCTTAAACTACTGCCTAAGCATCCCTGACATACTTACTGTTATTTCCTTCAGCTTGGTTCTCTGTTCTCATCGGAGAAGTTTTAAGGCTTCATTTTTCTTTAGTCCCTTTAGCGGACTTTTACATAAGTCCATTGACTACCAAAGGATTCTCCACAGGACGGCCTTACTTATATATCCCTCTGTTCTTGCAACCGCTGTAAAATCTTTTCCACTCTTCAAGACCACCGAATCTGTTTCCAGGCTCCTCTACCAACTTCATCATAATCGTCGGAAATGTCTCACCGTCAGAGCGCCTCCGAAACTATCCACCTCCTTCTCTCGGGGCACCAATGCTTTTTGTCTAGCTCAAGCCCAGCCCACTGCTCCCGAGTCTCCTCGGTTACAATGATCTCTCTTAACCTCCCAAAATGTACATTTCAGTTAACAACCAACAACAATAAAAAAAGCCCCGCCCACCGCAGCATGACGTGGGCCAAAAGCGAAAAATTCTCGGGAACGCCCCCGAATCTGGTCCGGCCTTGACGGATAGATCCGGCTCCCAATGGCTAGCCTCCATTTATGGAGCTAGCCAATGGGAGCCGGGGGACGTTCCTGAAGCCCATATTGTAAACAATAGATTTCGCCTGCACCGAAAAGCTGCGCAGAGCGAAGCCTTCGGCAGGCGAAACCTAAAAAAGTATGCTGCCCTTAACGGAAAGAATATTGTGG
Source organism: Lissotriton vulgaris (assembly GCF_964263255.1). Classification (NCBI taxonomy): domain Eukaryota; kingdom Metazoa; phylum Chordata; class Amphibia; order Caudata; family Salamandridae; genus Lissotriton; species Lissotriton vulgaris. The sequence goes on from NC_141687.1 coordinate 719,486,552, forward strand.
GGTGGTATGATCTAGGAAAGTTGGGTATTGTTCTGTGTCCGGGGACTGACTGTCCCATTGCTCTAAGAGATCTATCTGTGAGTCATTTTGAGGTTCCAGACTCTAATGTTCAGAGCATCATTTCCAAACACACAGCTGTGTTTCAGGATAGAGTTGGGCAAGTGAGGGGTTTCACTCATCGCATCAAACTCAAAAAGGGTGATATGCCTCTGCAACACAAGTTGCTGATGGTACCATTGGGAGTTCGCCAAAGGTTTATAAAGCATATTGATGCTTTATGTGCAAATGATATCATTGAGCCCACGGACATTTCAGAATGGGTTTGTGCAATTGATATTGCACTTAAAAAGAATATTGATTTACGGCTATGTGTGGACTTGAGGTCTTTGAATAAAAATATTGTATTTGCCATGGACACAAGAATTGTTAGCGGGTGTCAACAGTGCTAAATATTTTTCTGCAATTGACCTCAAGTCAACTTATCATCACGTGTACTGGATTAGGCCCAGCTTTTGTTACCCCTTTTGAGTTTACAGGTTTTTGAGGATGCTGTTTGGGCAGGCCTCAACAGTCAGTGTTTTTCAGAAATTGATTGATGTTTTATTTCAAGGTTTAAGGGATGCCCAAGCTTTTCAGGATACTTAGTAATCTTTGCAGAGACCTGTGAGGAGTATGACAAGTTGCTGGATTCTGTGCTTAGCATGCTGGAAATCAGAGGCATGACTGTCAGCAAGGAAAGTGCAGAATTTTAGTGAAAGCATGACTGTCTGCAAGGAAAGCGCAGAATTTTAGTGAAAGCAATTGGTATTTGTGAAATAGGATCTCTAGTGAAAGTATTTTCCCAAAGCAGCTTTAGTTAGTGCATTGGACAATGCAATCTAATCCTACAACAAGGGTTCTTTTCTGTCCATTTAAGGGCTAGGAGCATATTATGATAGATTTGTGCTGGGATATGCGATTGCTGCAGAAGCATTAGAACAACTTTTGAGGAAAGGAGTACATTTTGTGTGAACTTTGGAACAGGAGGAGGCCTTTATGAAGGTGTAAAACGTATTGTGCAAGCCCCAGGTCCTAATACCTTTGATCCCAGAGGTAAATCATTTGTTACTGTTGATGCTAGTTCCATTGGTTTAGGGGCAGTGTTTAGTCAGTTTATGGACAACAAAGAAAGAGTAATCTTGTTTATATTTAGAGCAGTCAGAGGAGCAGAACATTACAGTACAATTAAGCAAGAGGCACCAAATTGTGTTTGGGCAGTGGAGAAATTCAAGATTGTTTTGTGGAGGTAGCCTTCGTGTTGGTTTCTGATCATTGGTGTACATGATGGATGGAGTGACATCTGGTAAAGCTTCCTCTAGGTTCATCAGACTTATTGCTAGATTAAAAGAGTTTAATTTTGAGATACAACATTTTGGGTGACAAGAACATCGAAGGAGAAGAAAGAGTAGCCTATTTTAGACCAGCATGAGTGTGTAGTTGGCTCCCGGTCAACAAGAGAATCACCTTCCGTCTCCTCACCCACGCACACAACGCCCTACACAACCAAGGCCCAGGATACCTCAACAGCCGCCTCAACTTCTACGCTCCCACACGCCAGCTTCGATCGACGGGCCACGCCCTCGCCGCCGTCCCCCGCTTCCGAAGAGCTACCAGAGGGGGAAGGTCCTTCTCCTACCTGGCCGCCAGGACTTGGAACTCCCTCCCGACCCACCTCCGCCTGACCCAGGACCACCTCGCCTTCAGGAAGCAGCTCAAGACCTGGCTGTTCGAACAGTAGCGGACCCCCCCCTCCCCTAGCGCCTTGAGATCCTCCGGGTGAGTAGTGCGCTATATAAATGCTTTGATTGATTGATTGATTGATTGATAGTTGATGTGTTAGACAATTGCAATGTTCCTATATCAGAGGCATAATGGCTGACTTTGTCTAAAGAGGACAAGTTGTTAGCAAACGTCAAGCAGTATGTTGCAAATAGGTGGCCACCCAGTAGGAATCTTGATCTAGAATTGAAGGCATGGTCAAGTGTCCAATATGTTGAGTATTGAAAACAATATTCTGAATAGGCACAATCTTTTTGTTCCACCAGGTAGCAACTCAGTAATGTAGCTCATTTGGACATCCAGGTGTGTCTGGGACAAAAAAAATTGCCAAACAGCATTACTGATGGCCAGACATAGATGCGAGCGTTGAAAGGTGTGTGGATGCATGCAAGGTTTGTCTGCGGTCAGATAAAAATTGGAAGATGTTATGTGAACCATTGAATTTACAAGAATGTCCACAAAACAATTGGGAGAAGGTGTTCATTGATTTTTCCGAACCATATGATATTCTGGGAATAATCTAAATCTCAGTTTCATCATCGATATCGGCTTATTCGCTTCTTTACATACCGTTATCGTTATTTGCTGCAAAATTCTTACGCGGAGTCCAGGTAAGAATTTTGCAGCAAATAACGATAACGGTATGTAAAGAAGCGAATAAGCCGATATCTATGATGAAACTGAGATTTAGATTGGAAATAGTCAAATTAGTAGTGAACCTTTCTGTAACAAAAGAAGGAGCTCTTCATTATGTTTCAGCATCGGACAAATCCGTGGTCAGTTCTTTACGTTCAGAAGTGTGAGAATTTTCTTGATCTAGCGTTTCTTTGACTCGTGCCCTGCTTAGACTACCTTTACCAACTGGGATCTAATTAAGCTCAAACAAAATACCAATTAAAATACCAATTAGTACCCACTAAGCTGAAACCATACCAACAAATAACAGAAAGAAAATCAGAGTGAGTGTCACAATTAAGGTCCCCAACCTGACCATCCCAACAGGACAGTGCAAACACTATAGCATGAGATCGGGGAGTATTAGGAAGCAACTGGCACAAAACAATCATAGGCCTAATCAAATGCCAAAAGGCGAAGCAAACCATTGCGCAGTACAACAAATCCACCGCAAAAGACCTGGCGCAATATTGGCATCACCAATACCTTCAGTTTTTGAATGAAAATACCCCAGCGGAAACTTTACATTTTTAGAAGATCCAACGGAGACCATCTATGCCACGGCGGACAAAATAGTAGGTCTCCCTAAACCATTAATGCCGAAAAAGTAGATCACCTCTATGGAGGAAGTTGTAATTCCCAGTGCAGTTTAGTGCCCAGCGGCACTAGTAAAGGATCCAAAGTACATTACTAATCTAAAGTTGAAGGTAACTGATACTGAGTAGGTGGATGTAAAAACAAATCGCTCAGAAAATAACAAGATAACAGCTTACGCCCAAAGTGCACATCAGCAATGTAGTCCACTCCACCCCAAGAAAGGACAAGCATTTACAATGCAATGGTCTCGGCATCATTAAAAGTAGAGCTATTGGCATTGCTCATGACATTTCTTTTTTTTTCCTTAAATCATAAATAACAGCACTCTGCACCTGCACTCACTGCTCTGCACACTCACTCTGCACTCACTACTCTGCATTCTGCACTCACTACTCTGGACTCACTACTCTGCATTCTGCACTCACTACTCTGCACTCACTACTCTCCACTCACTACTCTCCACTCACTACTCTCCACTCACTACTCTCCACTCACTACTCTGCACTCACTACTCTCCACTCACTACTCTCCACTCACTACTCTCCACTCACTACTCTGCACTCACTACTCTGCACTCTGCACTCACTACTTTGCACTCTGCACTCAAACTCTGCACTCAATAGTCTGCACACTCACTACTCTGCACACTCACTACTCTGCACACTCACTACTCTGCACACTCACTACTCTGCCCTCACTACTCTGCCCTCACTACTCTGCCCTCACTACTCTGCCCTCACTACTCTGCCCTCACTACTCTGCCCTCACTACTCTGCCCTCACTACTCTGCCCTCACTACTCTGCACTCTGCACTCACTACTCTGCACTCTGCACTCACTACTCTGCACTCTGCACTCACTACTTTGCACTCTCCACTCACTACTCTCCACTCACTACTCTGCACTCTGCACTCACTACTTTGCACTCTGCACTCAAACTCTGCACTCAATAGTCTGCACACTCACTACTCTGCACACTCACTACTCTGCACACTCACTACTCTGCACACTCACTACTCTGCCCTCACTACTCTGCCCTCACTACTCTGCCCTCACTACTCTGCACTCTGCACTCACTACTCTGCACTCTGCACTCACTACTCTGCACTCTGCACTCACTACTTTGCACTCTGCACTCACTACTCTGCACTCACTACTCTGCACTCTGCACTCACTACTCTGCACTCTGCACTACTCTGCACTCTGCACTCACTACTCTGCACTCTGCACTCACTACTCTGCACTCTGCACTCACTACTCTGCACTCACTACTCTGCACTCACTATTCTGCACTCACTATTCTGCACTCACTATTCTGCACTCACTACTCTGCACTCACTACTCTGCACTCACTACTCTGCACTCACTACTCTGCACTCACTACTCTGCACTCACTACTTTGCAGTCTGCACACTCACTACTCTGCACTCACTACTCTGCACTCACTACTCTGCACTCACTACTCTGCACTCACTACTCTGCACTCACTACTCTGCACTCACTACTCTGCACTCACTACTCTGCACTCTGCACTCACTACTCTGCACTCTGCACTCACTACTCTGCACTCACTACTCTGCACTCACTACTCTGCACTCACTACTCTGCACTCACTACTCTGCACTCACTACTTTGCACTCACTACTTTGCACTCACTACTTTGCACTCTGCACTCACTACTCTGCACTCACTACTTTGCAGTCTGAACACTCACTACTCTGCACTCACTACTCTGCACTCACTACTCTGCACTCACTACTTTGCAGTCTGCACACTCACTACTCTGCACTCACTACTCTGCACTCACTACTCTGCACTCACTACTCTGCACTCACTACTCTGCACTCACTACTTTGCAGTCTGCACACTCACTACTCTGCACTCACTACTCTGCACTCAGTATTCTGCACTCAGTATTCTGCACTCAGTATTCTGCACTCAGTATTCTGCACTCAGTATTCTGCACTCTACACTCACTACTCTGCACTCACTACTCTGCACTCAGTATTCTGCACTCAGTATTCTGCACTCAGTATTCTGCACTCTGCACTCACTACTCTGCACTCACTACTCTGCACTCACTACTCTGCACTCACTACTCTGCACTCACTACTCTGCACTCACTACTCTGCACTCACTACTCTGCACTCACTACTTTGCAGTCTGCACACTCACTGCTCTGCACTCACTACTCTGCACTCACTACTCTGCACTCACTACTTTGCAGTCTGCAGACTCACTACTCTGCACTCACTATTCTGCACTCTGCACTCACTATTCTGCACTCTGCACTCACTATTCTGCACTTTGCACTCACTACTTTGCACTCACTACTCTGCACTCACTACTCTGCACTCACTACTCTGCACTCACTACTTTGCAGTCTGCACACTCACTACTCTGCACTCACTACTCTGCACTCACTACTCTGCACTCACTACTCTGCACTCTACACACTCATTCTGCACTCACACTCTGCACTCACTACTCTGCACTCACTACTCTGCACTCACTACTCTGCACTTACACTTCGCACTCAACTCTGCACTCACAGTCTGCAAAGCGCGTCGATTATAATATTTTATCATGAACTTCCTTTAAAAGACACCTTTCTGCAGTGTTGTGTCTCCATTGGCGCACGCACCGGAAGTCAGGCAATATCGCATGTGACGGGGCGGGGCGGCGTCCGGACCGGAAAAGGAGGCAGGCGGACTAAATGCGTATCGCGGCCCGGCCAAACGAACGGTCCGTGAATGATTACCCTGCCCGTTGGAAACATTTCCCAAGTAAGAGAAGCATTATGCCCACAAATAGTCTGAACATCTGCAGACAGGGACGCGTAGACAGCGTGTACCCTTGTTCACAGCCTCACACTTCGCATAACTTTTTGAGAGCTCTCCGGATGCATTCAATATAGCCTGCAGTATCGTGAGCCGGTTTTAAACCCAACCGGTGCTTTCTTCACATTCTGGAGCCTGTTTGTGTGCGACGGGGGCGGGGGTGGGGGAGGAGCACTCGTGTGTGTGTGCGCGTGTGTATGTGTGGGGGGGTGTCTGTATGTGCGTGCGTGGGCGCTGGTATGTGTGTGTGTCTGTGTGAATGCTCGACAGCAGCTGCCCACAGCGAGCGCGATTGCGTGCGCGTGCGCGTGTCAAATCGCCTCCATGGCGATGCGCGCGGCCAGGAGTGTCTCCTGGAAGGAAAACTCGCTAACAATAGTTCTCTGCGAGAATGCGCTTCGCGCGTTTTAGCCGAGACCTAAAAAAGCACTCAGAAGGCAACTAATAACACAGAAAACCCACAGGACTTTAATTCACTCTCAATTACAAACAATACAGATTTAGTCAAGGCAATGGAAACCATCACAAAGCTCCCTGACTGCACTCAAGCTATTACTCAGTTGACAAGCCAACGGAATACTCAGCAGTAACACTAATTGAAATATCGAGCTCCTCAGAATGCCTAAGCAGCGATGACATCAAGCTAGCAAATAAAATTCAGACCCAGGATGAATATCAAAGTAAATTCATCTCAGCACACAGCAGTGACAATTTTAGAAATAGTAGCAATCCCAGGGAATCTGCTCTTATATTCCAGCCAAAGGACCTGGAGAATAACCCTAATTTAAGAACAGAAGAGCTGGCAGGCCAACTGGAAATACTACAGCAAACAGGGACTGAAATATCTAGCACCTCAGAGTGCCTAAGCAGCGACCACAATTAGCCAGTAAATAAAATTCAAGTACATGATGAACATCAAACTAAATTAATCTCAGCGCATAGTAGTGAAAGTCTAACAAATAGCTGCAACCCCAGGGAACCATCTTATATATCCCAGCTAAAGGGGCAAGAGGATAAACCTAACATAAGAACGGATGAGCTGGCAAACCTACATCTCAAGCTAACAAATACTTTGCAAATTTCAATCAGCATTTTAACTATGCTGTCAGAGAAACTTGATATCAGGATTGACCTGATGAATATCATAGCTGCATATATTTAAGGTATAAATTCAAAACTTGATACGCTGATGAAATTAATAATAAAGAATAATAGCATATCAATTCAGATGCCAGCATCCAATTGCAGGTGTGGACCAATAGTTGATAAATTCGGTGAAGTTACAACAATCCTACAGTCTATACTGCAAGAGGGTACGTGGCCTAACAAAATCCCAGCGAAACATAACATTGCGGCATGTATCAGATCACCTAGGGCTATCAATAGATCATCCCCAGTCGCCAAAAGGAGCCCCATACAGTGGAACCATTGTACGTTTTAGCAAAGTATGGTACTGGAGAATTTCCATTTCCGCCATCTATTCCCTCAGTTGATATAAATCGAGCCCAAGCCAAGTATTCAACATGTGCCGAAATAGATCAGACGATTACAGCTGCTACCAGAGTACTACCAGCCTCATTAGCAAATTCCATAGTGGCCATAAATCAACATTTTGCCCTGCAGCAAGTAAATGCCCAAAATGATCAAGTTAACATACCTCTCCTTTCTCAAAGGAAAAGGCAGAAGAAGCAAGCCAGGAAGCCTAGAAAGAGCCAACAGTCCATCAACAGGGCAGCGCAACAGGTGACCAGACGTTTTCCTATCTTTTACTTCAAAAACAAAAAAACAAAATTCAATTATATCAGTAACACACCAAGAATTAGGAAGACTCTACAAACTCCAATGAGCTTCTTGTGACTTCAGATCTGTCAGATACTTCAGTAGGAGATCCAAATATAACAAAAGACCCAACCAAAACCAAAGAGAAGTGCCTTATCAGAAGTCCTCAAATGGGTAGAACGCAAAAAGAACAAATAAATCCCATGGAAGACATGGAACGGTCAACTGAGAGCAAGGTAAACCTAAATAAAGAAAACACAAATATTCCACATCTTGCGCAGCAAAAACCCTGGCATCAAACAAATTAGCAAAGAAAGGAAGACCAAGTGAAATACAAAAAATGACAATGGCTCCCTCACTATCAGATAAAAACATCAACTCATCCAGAGAACGGGAGGTTGTGTTACAGAGGTGTCACCAAACAAAGAACACTTTGAGACAATACTGATAAGTGTCAATATAAGCAGCACCAGCCCAAAGGGCAATGATTAGACACACCAACATGAAGTCCCCACTCCCTGCTGGTCTAATTCATCTCACATTAGAGACAATGAGTATCAAAGGATCCAGTCTAACCAGATCCTGCTAACACCCCAATACATGTCACAGGGGCCGCATGACTACCTGAACAGAGGAAATGTTTTAAATCTATTTGGAACCATACCAGCACTAAATTACCTGTCCTCACCAGACCTGCTAGCTATTGAGTTCATCAATCAAGGAATACATAACCAACATGAAACAACTCTCCCAACCTGGAGGACAGCAGAGATCGCCTCATTGATATTAACTGCCACACCCCAGTTCGAAGCATGGGGTATCAACCTTTCAATTCCTAAAAAAAATCTTACCCTTCACCATTGCTTCACCGGCAGAAGATGAAGCGGGATGATTCCGGCGCAAGCCGAGTTTACTGTGTTTTACAAAGAGCTAAAGGTAAGCAGGGCATGAATGGGTTAAAGCCAAAGCCACAAAAGAAAACACACCAAGAAACCGATGGAGCCAGAAAGGGCGTAAGACATGTATAACATAAAATGAAAAAGACAACAGCACAGAGCTAGTCACGAAGCCTTTTATCATGAAATATAGCAGTTGCAAAACAAGTACTGTGGGATCATTCATTTCCAGGGTGCTGGAAGAAGTAGGAAATAATAGCTTTCCAAGAAACATGGCTGACATCCCCAATACAGGTTGCAGAATACATTCTTCACTTTGTAAAAGCCATAAGACCTTAGTGATATGGCAGACCAAAGGGTGGTCTGGCCATCTACAACTCCACGGCATTAAACACTGCTTACATCTAAATGCCCGCTACCACAACAGACATGCAAGTAATAACAAGCATTTGCGATGCAATAGGTCTCGCATTTGCGAGAGTTTAGGCTTTTGGCATTGTAAATGACAATGCCATTTATATATGTTTTAAAAACCAACACATAAATAAAAGGCATTGTCATTTACAATGCCAATAGCTCAAACTGTCACAACTGCGAGACCTACTGCATTGCAAATGCTTGTTGTTTTAGTTCTGACGGCTAACTTAAGTACAACAGCCAGTGTTTTAAGATTGTGTACCTTGTAGAATTAATGTCTGTTTTGTTTTTAATCAGCAGGTCAGGACCAGCGGGGGTTCTGCTTTGCCCTTTTTTCAAACTAGAATTTTATCTCTACCACATAGGCCATGATTTGGTATTATAAAGATGCCCTGAACTTTCAGTTCTGTGCCTTTCTTAGTGATACTTTTTCTGGCAATATAGTAATGCAGGTCTCACAGTCTTGATCTATTATCCTTGCATCCTAGAATTTTTGGTGTCACAGAGGAGTACTATGTTGGGCCATGGAGTAGAGCATGTTGATGGGAGGCCTTAGAACTGTGTGCTCATGTTAGTGGGTAGCAGGTTGGGCTTTGGCGGCACTTAAAGATCTGGTAGGCGTTCCTATGCCAGTGGCCCACTGCTAGCAGTTAAGAGCTCACATGCGCTAGAGAATTAAGTGCGGCACTACTGCTGGGTAGTATTTAGTTTAAAGTTGCACTTTTTTTCTTGCTTGATCCACATTGCTGATGTATCAGATTCGAGACCCAATAAGGATAACCACTAACTTGATTTCAATCAGAATAAGGTGCAATAAAAGTGGTTTGCTTGTCAGCGCCCAGTGATATAAATTAGTCTCACTTCCAAAATGGAATCTCAGGTCCTCACACAGTAGATGAACCCTAAGCGCTGGTGACCATCGGAGCGCAATGTAGATAGCTAGTGAGTGACTGGACATGCAAGGCTATACAGCCCCCTGATGTCACCAGTCTCACTGTCTGACAGCAATTAAAATGTTAAGGTAAGTGTAAAGGTCACACTTGCTTGTCAGGAGGAGATTTGCGTGTAACTGAGTCTCCAGGTTAGAAAGCAGGTTTTTGGAGTATTACTGAGATTTTTTAAGCATCATTTTAATCCTAATAAACCCATATAATTTGGCAGCCGCCATTTTTAATTTGATCTTGATGACATGCACTTATGGAATATGCGATTGTAAGTGTGTAAATGATCTAATATGTTTAGAAGAAGCGGTCGCCATTGTCCCGCATTATTTTTAAGAAAATAGTGGTCACTGACTTTTAAAGCAGACCGTGTAACAACACGAGTAAAAAGTCCAGTTGTTATGGGTGGCTACAAATGCAGACAAGGTGGTGCTAAGGAGGGACTACTAAGCCTATTCACAAATGAAAGATTTTGCAAGGACAGTAATCAGAACCAATTGAAAAGATGGGTGGAAATGGGCGGAGCTTCTATGCCTTACCATAATACTGCATGCCTCATAGAGCAGCGCAGGCGCTGCCCAGGCTCGACCTAAAACAAGGTGATCCCACAGTGCTTCATATTATTATTATAAAAGGGCGACATCCCAGCATTCCTCGGAAGGCAGCGTCCCTTTATAAAATTAGAAACTTTACTTGCATTTTATGCCCGGGAGCCCTCTATAACTGATCGATGCATTCTGAATAAAACCCATACTTGTGGTACATTTACATTTAAATTTTCACTTGAAAACGTTTTTTTTTTTTACTCCAGAATCCAAGCAAAATGTCAGTAAAATGTAATACTTTGAGGGCATCGTCACTTTGAACATGACCTTGTCAAAGACTAATGATTCTCAAAAACATGCAACAATCAGAGATACGTAGATACGTTTTGAATTATTTTTGATTCATCATAGGTATGTTTGGGTCGGCATGCTTTATGATTAGCAGAATACTAATGGTGCATTACTTCAAACAGATAGGGATTTCCGTTCATAGTTCCTCCACCTGAATCTGCTTCAGTAGGGAACTGAAGAAACAAAAAGCTTGTTTTAATAAATACCCAAATCTAAACCAGAGAGGAACCCCGAGGGCCGAGTATTGTACTGTTGCTGTCACAGAAGTAGTGAAGCAGAGGAATTAAAAGGGGTGAAAAAGAAGCTGACTTCCTGTCCGAGCGGAACGATCTCAGAGAACTTTTTTGTGTTGGCAAAAACCTGATTATGGCACGAGATCAGTGACAGGCCCAAGAGCGCAAGTTCTCCTCTGTTCAGTCACCCTCTGACAAAGAGTAAAACTTTTGCCGAGCGGAGCACTGAGCACCTCCAAGACTGCAGTATGTTTGCATAAGTAGATAATTTGAATAATTATATGAGAGCTCCAAGCTACAGAACTTTTACGGTTGCTGCTGCCCTTGCCTCTCTGTCTTCTGCTGTGTACCCAGAGTTTCTTAGCGCCAGGATGCAGTCAGGTGATGGAGCGCTTTACAAATGAAATAAATAAAATAAAAAATAAAAAATAATACTGCCTGTGCATGTGCTAAAATCCTAACAAAACCGCCAGTGCCATCTCAGTGACTGGCAAAAGAGACAAGCTGCAGTTGTTGACAAATCAAGTCCAAAACGAGTTCAAAAAATGTATTTATTTACCTGGTTGTCTGCTGAAATCTTCTGGATGTGTTCTGCGTGGGCATGCCATTATTTTGCTTTTTATGTGCTGTATATAAGCCTCGTGAGTGATGATGTGACAGCGCTTAAGTGTTAGATATGAAAAAAAACTATTCACTGCAACAATCTACATTTATGCTTGATTGAAGACGTCAGTCACCGCGCTACCAGCTTCAGTTCTTATATTATGAGGGGTGGGTGGGGCATACGCGTTTGATAGTAGTGGTTTGTCTGGCAGGAAAATGGGGATTAAATAATTTCATCTAACCAGGCAGGATGTTCATATCCTGTACTTTTATTCATTCATCAGTGATTTTGGGAGTTGTAGTGGAGCGCTGTGCCACTAGATCACTGTATCAGCTGTAAAAGCACTGGCTGCAGCGCCAGATCACTGGCTGTGGTATCCGAAGGCGTTGCAGCTTTCTGGATCAGCACCTGAGCTGTCTGCCACAGCCCACGAGGGAAGCGAGTTCAGATGTGTGCGGCCGCAGTGACTGAGTAAACAAAGACATATTCTGGAATCATCTTCCGTTTTCCCAATACTGGTCTGCTCAGGCAGATTATATCACCAGAAAAAATGAGCGGGATCTACGAGAGAGCGTACCTGCACTCACCAAACAGCAGAGCATCCCCGTTGCAGCAGCTCCAATTTGAGCACAACAGTTGGTCTTTGCCGGCTAAGGCCGATGAGGAAACTAAAGCAGGCAGAGTTAAAGGTGAAGTGGAACACAGGGGCAAAAGCACTGTTATAGGGACAGCCATTGGCCATTTAGAGGAGTAGGCCGGGAGCAAATGCAGAGACTCAACCCCATTTAAGAGCGTGCCATGGGTGCGTGTTTTAAAGATAATTGTTCCTTTGCATGTAATTAACAGCCTTCAGTTATAAAAAAAGAATTGCAAGCACACACTGACGTTATTACAACAAAGGACAAGGAACACAACACACAGAAACAAGACGTCAGCGTTTAGTTGCGTCGGCCGCGAAATGGATCCAAAAAACCAAGCTGGAGGCAGCTCGGGCGCAGCACGTCTTCCGGAGACGTGCGCGTTCACAGAGCACAATCGGCCAGAGGAGCGGGGGTAAGGGAGCACGAAGACGCCGAGACGAGGTAGGGGATGTGTGTGTAAGCGCGGGGGGGGGGGTTCTCTGTGTATGTGTGGGGGTCTGTATGGGCGTTGTATGTGTGTTGTGCATGTGTGGTGAAAAGCCTGCCGGAATCGGAGCGCGCGTTGACGCGCGTGACCTGATCCCGGCAGGCTGCTGCTGCGTGCGCGTGACAGTCTGTTGTCCTCTCCCTTTCAGTCCTTGAAAGCCGGAATGACAACAATAGTCTCGCTCTGCGACAACAGGCCTTTGGCCTGCAATCGCAGGGCGAGACCTAAAAATGGTCTTGGGATCCAATAATATGGCAAGCACCATTAGCCTCTTTAATGTGAATGCTCATTTGATGCATGAAACTAAAAAAATCTTATTGAATAATTTGATAAGGGCTATAGAAGAAATAAGGTCTGAGCATCCAGCTTTGGAAATAATAGTAATCGGTGATTTTATTTCGAATCTAATACACACACCGGACGAGGACAACGATATAGTAACAGCAAATACAATATGGGGAGTGTAACTCCAAGATCGTCCCGTGCACAGACAGCAAGTTGTAAATGGCCAGCAACTGGTAGTAGACCTAGAACATCTAGGGCTGGATGGAAGATCTGAGCAAGACAATCCCCCGACGTGCACCTACCACGGCCCTAAGGCCCAATCTATCATAGATTACACAATTATCACCTTGCCACTACTTGCACAAAGGAGTTTTCAATCAAATATACTACTGAAAGTGATCATTCAGCCTAAGACCTCGTGCTGGCAAACTCTTTCACTAGACACACAATAGTGTCACCTGAACTAGGATCAGTAACATCGCTTAACTTAAAACGTCTGTCTCAAATGGACAAGCAATTCCCATCCAAAAAATCTCCTTAAGGGCAAAGGAAGTGATCACAACCCTTGGCACACAGAAAGGTGTATTGATAGAAGTTTGGACCACATTCCTAACAACCCTACTGAATTTTCGCTTATCTACCATCCCAGCCCTACTGGACACGACCAGGATAAGCATTTGAGGAAAAATGCAATAAATCTATTAACTGAACTAATAAGGAGAAGCAAACGGACAAGGGGAATCACAGTGCCTGAAGATACTTGGGGTCAAATAAAAAAGCTGAAGAGGCAATATAAAAAAAGAATCTGGGAATACAAAAAAAGCAAAACAGATAACGTATGGTCAAAGATCTTATTCAATGTTTAAAGATCAAACACAAGAGCTTTTTGATAAATAGTGAATGGCCTCACAAGATCAAAACCGGCACTAAATAACACCTGTGTAACTGAGCTAACCGGGATAACATACATAAGTTCAACCTTCGTTATCACATCAGTTAAAAGGTTGAAGACGTGGAAAAATCTAACCACCCCTTTGCTAAAGTCTATAATTCATTGATTCACCCACTATCAATAAACCTGACTATACCGGCTACACTAGTTGAAGCAGAAAAACAAAAACTCCATTTTGATCCACCACGAACAACGGTTAGGAAACCTAAAGTTCCAGGAAGTACTCTAAATGCCATGATGGCAATCGGCCCGCATTTACCTCAATACACAATAGATCATACAGCTAAGGTGATTGAGGCAGACGCGATGGGGAACCAGGCCCAAATGGGATCCCATAAGCAAACTACAAACAGGCACTACCTTTTGGGTTGTCCCGTTGTCTTGTCTCTTTCACGAGTTGAGTAGCTCAAAGAGCCTGCCAGAGAATTGGAGAGGATCAATAATTAATCAGGTATACAATGGAGGTGATCGAACTGACCCAGTCAACTATCGAATAATCGCCTTACTTGACACAGAAGCTAAATACTATGCATCTTTGTTTCTATCAAATCTGCTAGAATGGTCAGAGACGATTCAGAAAAGGGGGTGGTGATGAACAGAGTGTCTGAATTAAGCAGACCACTCTTACCCAGTCCAAAGATCAGGGCTTGATCCATCACCGTTATTTATCTCACTGCACCATCCCAGCTCAGAACCTGGCTATATGCAAATCAGTCTGTCCCTGGCCCAGTGCATCATGGGAACAGGGCAGACTAAACTACCAAGCCAATTCTTCACCAGAAAGGAGACAAGCTACCGGGGACCGGTTTCTGGCATTTCAGCCGTCTTCGGCCCGGCTTGCTCGAATCCTGATGGTGCAGTGAGAAAGGGACTCATGTCTGAGTATACCCTGCCACACCTATAGTGGCCAAAAACGATTCAGAAAAGGGGGTGGTGATGAACAGAGTGTCTGAATTAAGCAGACCACTCTTACCCAGTCTAAAGATCAGGGCTTGATCCATCACCGTTATTTATCTCACTGCACCATCCCAGCTCAGAACCTGGCTATATGCAAATCAGTCTGTCCCTGGCCCAGTGCATCATGGGAACAGGGCAGACTAAACTACCAAGCCAATTCTTCACCAGAAAGGAGACAAGCTACCGGGGACCGGTTTCTGGCATTTCAGCCGTCTTCGGCCCAGCTTGCTTGAATCCTGATGGTGCAGTGAGAAAGGGACTCATGTCTGAGTATGCCCTGCCACACCTATAGTGGCCAAAAACGATTCAGAAAAGGGGGTGGTGATGAACAGAGTGTCTGAATTAAGCAGACCACTCTTACCCAGTCCAAAGATCAGGGCTTGATCCATCACCGTTATTTATCTCACTGCACCATCCCAGCTCAGAACCTGGCTATATCAATATTAATTCAGACACTCTGTTCATCACCACCCCCTTTTCTGAATCATTTTTGTCCACCAAAAGCGTGGAAGGGTATGCTCAGATGTGAGTCCCTTGCTCATTGCACCATCAGGATTCAAGCAAGCCGGGCCGAAGACGGCTGAAATGCCAGAAACCGGTCCCCGGAAGCTTGTTTCCTTCCCAGTATAAGAATTGGCTTGATAGTTTGGTCTGCCCTGTTCCCATGATGCACTGGGCCAGGGTCAGACTAATTTGCATATAGCCAAGTTCTGAGCTGGGTGGTGCAGTGAGCTAAAAAACGGTGATGGATCAAGCCCTGATCTTTGGACTGGGTAAGAGTGGTCTGCTTAATTCAGACACTCTGTTCATCACCACCCCCTTTTCTGAATCATTTTTGTCCACCATAAGCGTGGAAGGGTATACTCAGATGTGAGTCCCTTGCTCATTGCACCATCAGGATTCAAGCAAGCCGGGCCGAAGACGGCTGAAATGCCAGAAACCGGTCCCCGGAAGCTTGTTTCCTTCCCAGTATAAGAATTGGCTTGGTAGTTTGGTCTGCCCTGTTCCCATGATGCACTGGGCCAGGGTCAGACTAGACTAATTTGCATATAGCCAAGTTCTGAGCTGGGTGGTGCAGTGAGCTAAAAAACGGTGATGGATCAAGCCCTGATCTTTGGACTGGGTAAGAGTGGTCTGCTTAATTCAGACACTCTGTTCATCACCACCCCCTTTTCTGAATCATTTTTGTCCACCATAAGCGTGGAAGGGTATACTCAGATGTGAGTCCCTTGCTCATTGCTCCATCAGGATTCAAAACCAGTCCCCGGAAGCTTGTATCCTTCCCAGTATAAGAATTGGATTGGTAGTTTGGTCTGCCCTGTTCCCATGATGCACTGGGCCAGGGTCAGACTAATTTGCATATAGCCAAGTTCTGAGCTGGGTGGTGCAGTGAGCTAAAAAACGGTGATGGATCAAGCCCTGATCTTTGGACTGGGTAAGAGTGGTCTGCTTAATTCAGACACTCTGTTCATCACCACCCCCTTTTCTGAATCAGAATGGTCAGAGAGCAACAAAAAAATCCCTCTTAACCAGTTGGGATTCCGCAAAGGTGAGGGCACCGCTACAAACCTTCTTGCCCTAGGCTTAACGGCAGATAAGAGTCTGCTGCAATAAAATAGCTTATACCTATGCTTTAAAGACTTTAACCCCTTGCGTGCGGGGCATATTTTCCGCCTGTGCTGACTCCGCCTCGCACGGGCGGACTCATGACGGAACGGTTCCGTCATCAGCACAGCTCAACCGATGCTGATGACGGAACCGTTCTGTCATCAGCATGGAAGGGGTTAAAGCAGCATTTGACTGAGTAAACAGAGGTTTACTGTGGCATAAACTAGTGCAATTGGGAAACAACATTAAGAGCCATACAGCTACTATACACGAATACCTGGATCCAAGTCAAATTTGCCAATGGCAACAAGCTCACTAGGAAGATCTATACAATGCTGGTTTAAAACAAGTGTGTTTTGGCCCCAAACCTGTTTAGTCTTTTCATGAGAAATCTCTCCCAAAAGCTAGATGAGGTGAATTCACACCCACCACGCCTAGGCATTCTGCCCATCACTCATCTAGGGAACTGGCGCAATTTGCCATAGAAAATCTGATGGAATTCAATACTTCGAAAACAAAAGCCAAGATGGTAAGTCTTCGTGCTCTGAAACATCTACCATTCCAAATCAGCAATATAGACATGGAAGTGGTTGGCACGTACAAGTATCTGGAAGTGCTCATGGATAACCGATTCATTTTTCGAAACTATAATGAGACCCAAAAGAAACAACCATTGGCATAGCCAATAGGTCTCGCCTTTAGAACCTTATAAGTATTTTGCCATGTAGCACGCACATATAATTAATATGAATACTATATATAACTTAAAAATGATGGAGCAGAGATTGGAACATGAGCAGGAAACATAAACAAACATGTGTACTGAGAAACCCACTGCTGCATTTGTGCTTGGAGGGGGGACTCTTAATATGAAGTGTCACACTTCAAATCCCTCCTCCATGTGTCATATACACCCGAGCAGCATAGACTGTAGTCTTTTAAAATTGCCATTTCTTAATTGATGGGCGCACCAATGCTAAAGCTGGCCTTGGACAAGTGCAACGCTTTCAGCCAGTCAGGGCTTTTTACGCAGCAGCAGAATGTATGCTGGGACGTGTAGTTTAATTTACCATCTACGTAGGTGCTCAAAAAATCGTGTGTACATAGCGCTGTTGTCTAAAAGGATGAAGGTGTCAAATGACAAGCCTCCAGTTGGCAACTACGTAAGAGACTTCAAAGAAGAACGAGTTGCGCTGAGGTATCCAGATCGCCCTACTCGTAGGTGGAACTGTACGTTCCTAGTGTCCAAGTCATCCAGTTCGCAGCTGAGTGAAGCTGCGTTAAAATAGCTCCCCTCAGTGTACAAATGCACGGAGAACATAGAAAGCATCCGCCCCCTCTCTTCCAACACCAACTGCATGCTGCGAGGCGGCCACGTGAGCGTGTGAACCAATAAGTGGCAGAATGGGGGATGGGCAGCCCCCTTATCTTCCGGCAGTCACTTTAATTAAACCACTACACTGCAAATGAAATTAAATGTAACTCACATTCAATCAAGGTTCATTTAACAAATGTGTCACGCTTTGGGCTGCAGCCTCAGCATCAGGCAGGAATTAAACTCACAAAAAGAAGCGTCTCTGACACCTTCCTCAGCCTTTCAGACTCTGTCCACATTTTAAGATGCAAGGTTGGTGTTTTAAATGCATTTGTATTTTATTGAACAATATGCAGTTTTTTGTCGAATTCACTTTGTAGAGTTGTGTTTCTGAGAAGCTATATCAAGAGATCCCGGATGTATAGGGGAGAGGAAACAGGTGCCTAAAAGACTGTCATCGGGGTCTCTGCCACTTATGTCCCCGGAGGTTGGAGCCCTGATGCTTAGGGAGCCAGGACGTCCGGCACGTTAGAATTAAACTTGCTGCGTTATCCAATTTCACCCTGTCAGAGTGATTTAAATGGAGACAGAATCTGGAAACATTCAGCATGCACCAAACACAGAACTAAAGCGCCTCCGGGCTTCCCCCGTCAGACTTTCATCTTGATAAACCCCGAGTACGAAAAGCAGAGCGGGAGAGAAGGGCTCTCTGGCGACTGTGTTCCATGTACTCGCTGCACCCTTCACAAAACATGCGCAGAGAAGCCCCGAAGGTGCTCTAGCCTCCTTCTGTGGAAGGCCTTTGTGGTGGGCCGGTGTGAGGCCTAGCACGTGAACCCCGGACACCGGAATGATGGACACAGACACGGCGTATGTGGGTTAGCCGGAAAGACCCTGAGCGGTCTTCCGCCTTGTTTATTTATACCCCGGCGCGAGCCCGCCCCGGGGTGTATATGGATGCGTGTAGAAATGGCAACATTGTTTAGGAGAGCCCGTGTGGCTCTCTACATCCCTCCTTCAATTTAGTCGGCTCTTTCAAGTCTATCTTCACCTTAAGGTGATGTCCATGCAAAGTCTCGCAACCTCTGGCTTGGCCCTGGGTTAGGCCGCAGGCTGTACCTCTGGCTTCGGGCAAATGGAGACGTCACAACCCCAACCGGGGTTGCCTCCACACTTTCCCCACTTGGGATCGGACCCGGTCGGCTGGAATTGACCCTGGTGTCTTGACTCGTCGCCCTGGGTGAATTTTCTCCATCCTGCCTTGCCAATGGTGACCTTGAGAACGACGCCCCAAAGTCCAGACCGAAATCCTCCACGTCTTCCTGGTCCTCAGCCATCCTTCGGGCCACCGCCGGTCCTCTCGTCTTCTTGAAACACGATACATTGTGGGTAACCACCTGTCCGTCTCGCCAGGCGGTGACCATGGTCCCTTGAACTTTGTCGACAATCCACACTTCCGGTTCGTAAGGAGTTCGGAACTTCCATCCCGGGTGTCGATCTCGGACCACCACGGTGTCACCTACTTGCAGCGCCGGCTCTTGGGCGTGTCTTGCCTCACTTGCCTTGCGATTTGTGGCTCGCCTCCGAGGTTGAATGGCCACGTCGTTCCTGTTTTATGGCGCCCACGTGCGCTCAGTCGGGATGCCGTCTCGGGCACTCTCTTGAATAGTATGTGTGCCGGGGCACACTTTGTCGTGCTGTGTGGCGTCTGCCGATATGCCCCTAGGAACTGATCAAGTGCGGCTTCGGGATCCTCCCCGCTGTCTACAGCAATCCTCAGAGCTCGATTGAGGGTCCTCAACAGTCTCTCGACCTCCCCATTAGCCTGGGGCCAGAGTGGGGTGATCTTCTGGTGTGCAATCCGGAGGCTCTCGAGGTAGTTCTGAAATTCTCTGCCTTGGAAGGGTGGCCCATTGTTGGATTTGATTTCCTCCGGGAGCCCCATGGTGGCGAAGATGCGATTCAGGGCCTTCTTGACCTGGTGAAAAGCTATTGAGGATATCACTTCCACTACCGGGAACTTGGAGAATGAATCGACCAGGACGAGCGTGTGCCGGCCGTCCGGGAAACTCCCGAAGTCAATGCTGAGGTGGGTCCAAGGCGTCTGGGGGGCCTCTTCTGTTATCACCGGCACTGGCGCCGGGTCGCTGCCGGTGATGGTGCAGGCATGGCAGGAACGCACCATCTCATCTACCATGCTGTCCATGGCTGGGAACCAGACCTTGCTTCTCAGGCGTGCTTTTGTCTTGGCCATCCCCTGATGACCCACGTGCGCTAGCGCTAGTATCCGAGGCTGAAGGTTCTCGGGTATTACGATCAGATATCCCCTCAGGATGAACCCCTCGTCTCCCACACTCAGCTCACTCCTGACTTGCCACAATTGCTGGCACGTGTGGCTAATTCCCGATATAAGGCTCTGCGCCCCGTCCAGGAAGTGGGCCCAGCGGTTTCCTTCAAGAGCGTGGCGTACTCTGGACAGCGTTTCGTCCTTCGCAGTAGCTTCTCCTATCTCTTTCAGCGGCACTGTTTCTGGGCATGCTGCTTGCGAAATCATGTGGACGAACTCTTCGGCTCCCGTTCCGTCTTCTTGTGGGTGGACTGGATTGTTGACGTCCGGATGTCGGGACAGGTAATCGGCCGGGTTGTGTGCCCCAGGTCTGAAGACAATCTTGAAGTTGTACCCTTGTAGCTGGACAGCCCAGCGTTCTATCCGTGGGGGGGGCGAGTCTGTAAGATCCTGCAAATAAAGGCAGCAGTGGCTTGTGGTCCGTCACCACGCTGAATTCTTGACCACACAGGTACAGGTGGAAGTGGTGGTACGGCCACTTTATTGCTAGTGCTTTGTGTTCGATTTGGGCGTATCTGGTTTCTGTGTCGGTCAGGGCTTTGCTGGCGTACACCACGGGCTTCCACACCTCCGGACCATGCTCTTGCAGGAGTACCGCTCCTAGGCCCACCGGGCTGGCGTCGACTATTAGCTCCGTTTTGCGGCGGGTTGGAAGTAGGCAATTACTGTCGTGTCCAGGAGATTTGCTTTTATGTCCTGAAAAGCTTTGTTGGCTGCTACCGTCCACTCCTATTTGTGGTCTAGCCACGTGAGTGCTCTTAGTGGTTCTGCCAGGGCTGCCAAGTTGGGGATGAACCGGCCGCAGTAGGAGGCCATGCCCAGGAAGCTCCGCACTTCGGTGGGGTTCCGCGGGGTGCTGGCGGCCTTGATCGCTTGTGCCTCATTGGGGTCTACCTTCAGACCATCTCTTGTGAAGGTGTATCTGAAGAAATCGATGGATTCCTGGTAGAACGAGCATTTTGACCGATGTAAGGCCCTCAGGTGTGCATGGTGTTCCTCGAGGGTCACAGAGTACACCAAGATGTCATTGCTTAGGTTAATTACTCCTCTCAGCCCTGACAGCACTTCACATATGGCATTTTGGAATACCTCAGCAGCTGAGGACACGCCGAAGCTTAGCCACCGGTACCGACGTAGTCTTACGTGGGTCGAAAAGGTGGTTATGTACCGGCTTGCTGGTTCCAGTTCCAGTTGATGGTATCCAGAGTTGAGGTCCAGCTTCGAGAACTATTTTGCCCCATTTAGGTCGGCCACTATGTCATCCATGGTCGGGGGTTATGTGTCGCTCCCTTTTGACGGCCACGTTGGGCAACCTCATATGTACACACAGCCAGATTGCTCCTGGTTGTTTAGGCTTGGGCGCTACTACCAGCGGGGACACTCAGGGGGTCGGACCCGACACCTTCTCTATCACTCTGAGATCTTCCCGCTTCTGGAGCTCCGCCTCCACCTGGGGTCTCAGGTTAAACGACACCCGCCTATGCCTCAGGGCGACGGGTCGATGTGGAGCTTGAACTTCTTCCCCTTGAGTTTCCCCAGGCCTTGGAACAGTGCTGGGAACTCCCTAAATAGAGTGTCCGCATGGGCCTGATGCACCTGGTTCGCAAAGAATACGAGCCCTAGGTCTTCTGCGGTGTGGCAGCTCAACAGGGTGCCCTTCTTCCCTTCCGTGATGTGAAAACGTGTCTCTGTGGAGTACTCTCCATTCACGATGGTTGTCTGGATGACGCCTCGCAATGGCAGCGGGTCTGTTCCACCGTAAGTATATATCCTGGCGTTGGAAGGTGAGAGAGGGGGCATAGGTGACATTTTCTCATACTGATCCGAGTCCATTTCATTCAACGACGCTCCTGTATCGATGAGAACCCTTACTTCTGTGCCCTCTATAGAGACGGAGACATGGGTGGTGGTCTTCTCTTTGTTGACACTCTGCTGACATATGAGATGACATATACCTCGTCATTGTCGTCTTCGTACCACGGTCGTCTCTCTTGGGCCTGGCTATCGGGGGGAACGGCTCTTGGTCTATCGACAACTGCCGAACGCGCTGCGTTATATTTTTGGGCCTCTGGCCGGCTGGCCGGTATTGTCCTCCTCGGCATACGGCTGCAAAATGTTTCAGCCGGCCACACTTCAGGCACGTCTTACCTTTTGCCCTACAGGTCGCGGTCGCCGGGTGGTCTTCCCCGCAGTATCCGCACTGACTCCCTTGGGTGGTTGCGGAGCGTTGGCGGTTCACCGGGGGTCTCCTCTGGATTGCCTCGATTTTTTCCTCCTTGATCGGCGTTGTCCTGGGTAGGGCCGGCGCCGCTACCGGCGTTCGCAGGGCGGCCTAAATTTCCTCTGCTCTTGCGTCTGAGAGTTTGTGTGAGCGGGCTAAAACCAGTATTTCATCCAACGAGATCCCAGGTTGCCAGAGTATAAGTTTTCTCAGTAGTTTGGATCGACACCCCACTATGATTTGGTCTCTGATCTCTTCCCTCGGGTTGGTGAATGGGCAGGTGCGGGCCAGCCGGCGCAGCCACGTGTAGAACATGTCCACCGATACAGAGTCAGTCTGCCACGCCCTTTTGAACTTGAACTTTTCAAAGACGTTGTGGAGTTTGGGGTCGAAATGGGAGTCGAGCGCAGCGACCGCTGCGTCGTAGTCATCCTCCCGCCCAGTGTCGGGGAGTGTTTCGAAGAGATCATAAATTTCATGCCCTCCATAGAGGATGAGGAGGGATCTCTTTACCGTCCCATCGGTCTCTCGTGTGCCTTTGAAGTAGAGGTTAAGCCTTCCCACCCAGGCCTTCCACCTCGACGCTGCCGTTGCTGGATCCGCTGCTTCGCTAAATGGGGGAATCGGTGCCGCACCCATGTGCGAGTGGCTGTGTAGCAGTGGTGCACCCGCCGCGGCTTGATTCTGTGCTGGCGGCGGCGGCGTGGCGGCCACGGCTTGATTCTGGCTACCTCCAGCTTGGTTAGGGCTTGGTGCGGGATCAGACATGTCTTCAGCTCTCTTCCCTGGTGAGCCTCTCGGGGCTGCTCGAGCGATGGCCGAGCTGTGTTTGGCCTGCCCTCTTCCACGTGGCTCTGAGCGCGCTCTGCCCGCTTCCGCCGTGAGCTATACCAGCCACTACCCAACGGTGAGTGACTACCTACCCCTGGTTGGTGTGTTGGAGGTAGGGGGGGTTTTAATTGCAGTCTGTAGTGATCCCTCGCCTCGAGGGACGGCGATGGAACTGGGCCGTATGTGCACCTGAAAATGTCCGTGTCACCTCCGGGAGTTGCCAATGCTTGTTGTTGTGCCACTGTTCGTTGTTTGGGAGGGTGAGCAGAGTAGACTCCCTCGCTCGCTGGGTCTCACTGATGCTCGCGTCAGCCTTGGGGTGAGTTGGGACTTTCTTGCTGGCTGAGGGCTCCGACGCACCTCGCTCCACTTCACCCCTCCCCCTGGGGCCTTGAGCATGTCGCCGGCTCCCGCCGTCAGCGTGCGCGGGTCTTCGCGCAGCAGGGAGGCGCACTCCAGGCCAGGAAAATTGCAGAATGCAGCGCGGGCAGGGGGGTGGGGGGCCAGAGACGACGACTCACCCACACCGATGGAATGCACCTGGCTTAGTCCCGCCAGCCGAAGGCGCTCCCGACAGGGAGGCGCGTGTGCGGGTCTCGAACCTGAGCGCGGGGGGGATGACTATCTCCGCCAGATGCAGGAGCGATGCGGGTGGGCTCGGCGGCCCCAACGACGCGCTGCTGCCCGGCAGGCAGGGGTGGCAATCAGGCACGCGTGTGCACAGACCGGCCTCGTCGCCAATGTGGTGGGCTGCTGTGAGGCCTAGCACGTGGTCCCCGGACACCTCACTGATGGATGCAGAGGGGTTAGCCGGAAAGACCCCGAGCGGACTTCCGCCTTGTTTATTTATACCCCGGCGCGAGCCCGCCCCGGGGTGTGTATGGATGCGTGTAGAAATGGCAACATTTTTTAGGAGAGCCCTTGTGGCTCTCTACATCCTTCCCTGTAAAGGCAGATGGGAATTTCGGGGGTTGGTTCACCCCGGGAGACCTAAGGAGGCTCAGGGCATTTGTTAAATGTGTACAATCCCGAAATGAACAGCTAGGCTTCTGTACATGCCTGGGTGAGCACATAGCCCATAGGGTCCAAACACATGCAATGTAATTACGTGAATACTGCAGTTTTTTGCATGTAGAACAAGTGGCTTGTATAATACTGAATAATTTAGGAAATTGGTAGGGGAGCATTTTTTATTTTGATATATTATGATATTAAAAGACGCCAGTGAAAAGCATAAGGGCAAGATTCAGTATACTTGTGTTATTATTGGTAGAAGTGCAAGTGGGATTACCCTACATTTGAAAATGTTAACAATGTATTTAGAGAGGAATCCAAAAATAGAAAGTAAAGAAACTACTTTCCAAAAATGTATCGTCACTGGTTGGCGGTTACATGGATTGTACCCAGGGCACAAGTCCTAAACAAGCCCGGGAGTGGTGTGCGTGTGCAGGTGCTAAAAGGAATTTCATGTTAAATGCAAAAGTAATATAGGAGAATTACCAGACCAGTAACCTGATCCACAGCAGATGGTGCCAATGCTCGCTCCTGACCTCTGTAGGCCGTGGGGTTAACATATACAGAGAATGTGGGACATGCGCCGTCTTTGGCCAATTGCGTGCTGAAAGCCACATGCAAAAGCCAATAGAAAGTGAGGGAAATAAAAATCAACACAAGCACAAGTTTTGTGGAATTCTGGAGAAGTCTGCAGTGATTACAAGAGGCCCTTGCTGCGCTAGGCGAGACCTAAAAAGGAAACAGGCTAATATTCGCCTCCTGCTCAATGGCAAGGAACATGAAAGGGCCATCGTTCACCCCGCTGTTAGCAGTTATTAAAGCTAAACTCCTGCCCAAGTGAAATCCAGCATGCGAAAGATGCAGCTGCTTTAGATGCCTTAAAAACAAAAGCTTACAAGATAGTATTCTCTCTAACCCGTACTTAGAGAGAATACTACTTGTGGAGAAGTGTGGCTCAGGGGTTAGAGGCGGCAGACCTGGAGCTTGAGTTCGGTCCGGGACCAGGGTTCAATTCCCCGCCTCGGCGGGTCTTGGGCTCAAAAATTCCGCGGACTCGTTAATTCTCGCTCCGGTGCCTTCTCAGCTCACGGGTTCACACTCTGCGACTCTGGGCAATAGCTTGCTTAATCTCCACAACGGCCCCTCGCGGTGGGATGCCTGGCTTTCACCTTGTGGATACCCTGCCAGGGCTATCTCACAGGGGAATACCAGGACGGGTTCCCTAAGCAAGCGCCGAGATGCCCCAGGGTAAGTCGTGCGCTATATAAGACTTCATACTTTACTTTACTTTACTTCCTCCCCAGCCCAGGTGAGGTTAAGAGTTTGGCTGCAGCATCAGCACGTGCAAAGCGGATACATAACAATAAAACATGGTACAAAATTGAAAGCGGCCATAAAGCATTTACTAGTGTAGGACAAATCCAGTTTGAGTAAGCGATCCCACGCATGGATGGTCCTGCAATCATATACCAAACTACAACCGGCAATGTATTTACGTAAGACGTACGCCCCACATTTAAAAACAAAGTTCTTAGCACTACGTCTTGGCTCAATTCCATCAAATGCTGATCAACTAAGCTGCCAATATAAAGGCGGGGTTATAAAAACCTAAAACCATATCGCCTTTGGTTAATGAAAAAACATTTTAATATAAGTGGCATTCACACCTGTAGAGCAGCAATATTAATATACCTTGATCCAAATGATCCACAGCTCAATTGTAACTTGGAGAGATGTTCAACCCTCTATGAAAAATGAGTTAAGTTCGGCCCAAGGAGAGTTACAGAATAGCAATTTGGAGGGCACATACTTTACAATGGTCCGCTTACAGTCCTGATTCATTTTTAGGGTTTCATATTAACATGCTAAAAAGTCCAATAAACTGAGACTGTGCTTCACAAAACAGGCTATATTGGCCTGATTTTTATTGCATTTTGTTACGCTTACATGAGCTGTGTAACCTATGCACTGTGAATCAATTGATGTTTAAAAAAATATATATACTTTTTTTTTACAATTCTTTTTAAAACGAGTGTACCCATCTATAGCACATTGTTATAGTTTTAACTAACGAAAACAATAAAGAATTTTTGAATTTGAATCCTCTTCCTAACCCAAGTCTGTGACGAGTAATGAGCGCCTGCTGTGTCTTTCGTTTGGCTTCAGGGGTGATTAGATACTTTGGTCACATTTGGCCTTA
Organism: Lissotriton vulgaris; assembly: GCF_964263255.1. Taxonomy (NCBI): domain Eukaryota; kingdom Metazoa; phylum Chordata; class Amphibia; order Caudata; family Salamandridae; genus Lissotriton; species Lissotriton vulgaris. The sequence goes on from NC_141687.1 coordinate 719,513,105, forward strand.
TAATCTTAGAGGTACAATACCTGATTCTGCAGGTATTATGTTGCTGTATCACTCTTCCTTCATTGCTGGAGAATCTGTATGCAGAGGAGGGACTGACAGCAATTTATTCATAAGTCATGTGTGATAAAACTATGATTCGGTACAAGCATGTACACGATGGAATGAATGCGTGTTTAAATCCAAATCTGTGACTGGTTCACACAAAACGCTCGGGGAAAAACCTGCAGTTTGGAGTTTCCATACATGCCAATAGACCCGATTCAGGCGGGAGACTGCCTGCGTTTAAAGTAAAAAAAAAACTTTAATTTTGACTGTCTCCCGCTGAAATTGCCTCTGGGGAAATATATTCTCCTGATTATTTTTATTTCCCACTTTCGTCTTCTAAAATGTTGGCATGTATGGAATTTCAGCAACTTCTGAGCACACCTCATAACACTCCCAGCACTGACCTGCCCGGCACCAATGACAGCGATTCAGATCCCGCACCAGGAACTTCCAAAAGACAATGCCGACGTCAGGTCACGTGCAAAAACGTCACAACTGAGACTGACACTTACACTGTCAATCTGCCTGAAGCCCCGCCCTCTGTAAATCCGGTAGCCAATAATCTGCTGGAAGAATACCTAGCGAAATCGTTTTTCGTTGGTCAGGAACCGGAAGCATTTCTTTGCTTGTTTGTTTTAATAGAAATATGTACAGCTGACGGAAGTATTTGGGCACGGCTACCAGCTGGCAGCGGGTGGTATTTTCATAAGACAGTGAATGTTGGTCTCTTAATGTAGATGTGCCTTGTTTACTTGACTAAGTGTATGTGTTATGGACGCTTACTTTGCGGGGTTTTCAATTTAAAAATGACACAACTATTAACGCTGAAAGATCGTGTGGCATGGAACAGCAGCTGAGTGTGGGAGGCTAAAACGAGGAGTCGAGCAGGCATGGGGAATTGGTGGGCCGCGAAGGGGAGGGTAGTAGTGTGTGATTTAATAAGGTTACCAAATGACTTGGTCACTACTGACGCAGTGCTCCTGTCCTTAGTTTTCATTTAACAACCTATTTTATTTATTTATGCTCTTTTATGAAGTGTGAACTTTACCCGAAGGTGTCAGAGCGCTTTACAATAGAACCAGTTACATGACGTAAGGACTTTAGAGTACATGAATGACATAACAGATACAAACGGATAAACTCAAAAATCACATAAGAATGGTAGTAAGTATATAAGTCGACTGCAGATACTAGTGATTGGAATTGCATATATAGAAGTTGCAAATTCACTCAAGACTACATTTTAAGAGGACTTGAAGCGATTAGGGTTGGACAATAATATATTGCATATTTACAGATTATGGTTGTAGTATGTTGTACACTGTACCTTTAATTTGTACATTCTTATTAGAGTGTTCTCTTTATTCCATTTCCCTCACTGTTCCTCCAGGGGAGTTTTGCTGTTGGTGTTCGTCACTCTAGCAACCTCCGTCGTGGGCTCCCTTCATATTGTACTACTAAGAAATAAACCTTTATTTCAACTCTACAGAATTGGATCTGCAAGTTATTCTCTTCATCTGGCCACGCTACAATTTTGGTACCAGGAGTGGGGTGAAGTTATTTTTCCTTCAACTTTATTCGACTGGATTTCGTCAGACTTAATTATGTTCTTTGTTTAATTTGGAGCCCACAGACGTATTTGTCTCAACCACCTCGAATTTTACTCTACGTTCCGGAAGGTGGGTCAGACATCATGTAGAATTCTTTGACAAATTTATTATACAACTTACAGTTTGTTCTTGAGGAAGGGAAGCTCGAGCTTTTCTTTTCAAATGTAAACGTTCTACCGGCATATTCCTGAACTTTTACAGCGGCGCTTCACGTCATAATCCCAGTCTCTCATTGTTGCTACGCTGCAGAACCACTGGGCATTGTGGGAGCAGCTTTACAACAGGAAGTCCTGCAAAGCACTCTGGGAACGGCATGGTGATGTCATACGTCGGTGGCCATCTTAAGTAAGTTGTGATGTTCTCCGATTTTACTCCAACGTTTTGCGCTCTCTGCTTTTATCGGTGACTCTCACACCATTAACTACCACCATTAATTACCAGCGATTCCTCAATACTTGCCGGTGCAGTGATTCGCACACCTTCTACTTTGGTTATACACTCCGGTTGAACAACAATTTTAATACAACTGTAAGTTATTGTCTTATATACATAATTTTTTATTTTTTTAGTTCCTCATCTCATCTTCATGGCTTCTGCTCAAGGGGTTATACAGCCATCACCTTTCCTTCAGAAACCTGGTAAACCAGACTTAAAATGGTCTGAATGGTTAAAAGACTTTGAGAACTATTTGATTGCAATCGCTGCTGATGGTTATTCTCCTACCAGGAAGTTAGCTCTTTTAGTTAACCACCTTGGAACTGCTGGCCGCAGGGTCTTTGAGAATCTTCCTCATTTTCCTCGGCCAGTTTCAGAAGATACTGTTTGGAATGTATTTATAGAGGCTAAATTGCGCATGGGAAAACAATATCCTGATGCAACAAGCGTCCTAGAGAGATTCAATTTTGCAATGTGCAAACAATCCTCAGAAGAATCTATTGAAGACTATATTGCAAATTTAAGAGTTTTGGCTGGAAATTTGATTTTGGTGCTAGTGTTGACACATATATTAGAGATCAATTCGTGTTCCATTGTTTTAAAAAAAAATACAAGAACGTCTTCTTACTTCTTGCAATCCCACTTTAAATGAAACAATTGACATAGCCAAAAGTATTGAAAGGTCAATTGTCACGTCAAAAGTCTTAGCCAGTAACCAGCATCCTAATTTTTCTTCTCACATAAATAATCAAACTAATCCTCCTGACACTTCACAAACCATAAATGTTGTCTCTGAAAGTAATACTGTTTGTGCTATCAATTCTAAACAAGGGTCTGAGAGAAGATTTAATAGGAATCAATCCTCAAGACCTCAACTCGTTTGTTTCCAATGTGGTTCTAGAAACCACATAGGAAATAACCCTACTTACCCTGCTTTAGGGAAAAAATGTGTGAAGTGTCAAACTTTTGATAATTTCCAAAGTGTGTGTAACAAAAGGCCTTATTCTCCTTTCAATAGCATTTCTAGACCTAGAATTGCAAATATATCAGATTCATGTGAAACACAAGAATGTACATCTCAGTTTGCGAACATGGTTGTTACTATTGACATACCTGAGTTTTCAGACAAACCCATAAAAGGTCCATTTGTCGACATAACTATAGATAATAATGTTATTCCTACCATGGCTGATTCAGGTGCACTTGTTACCATTCTAGCTGATGTCACATTTTACGAATTATGGCCTGACAAATTTCTACTTATGCCTCCTGATATTAATCCAAAAGGATTCTTTTGGGACACACTTACTTGTCTTGGCAGATCAATCAAAACAAAAATGTATGTGGCAATTAAGGAAAGGGTTATTGTGGGGTGGAAGGACCTTGGCCTTTTAGGCATTATTTTATACCCCGGACAAGACCCTACCATAGTTTTAATTGAGTTACCAACAAACATTTTAGCTATTTCTGACCTCAGTTCCATTATTGACAAGTACACTACAGACTTCCCTGATGTTTTCAAAAATTCTGTTGGCAATGTCAAAGGGTTTGAACACAACATTTTATTGAAAGGTAACGCCATTCCCATTGTACACAAAGTCAGACCTATCCCTCTTAGTGTCAGAGAAGGTCTTAAAACTTTTCTGTCCAATCTTCAATCTGAAGGCATTATTGCACCTATAAATGCCTCTGAATGGGTTTCTCCGATGGTTTTGCAGAAAAAAAAAGAATGTCGATCTAAGGTTGTGCGTTGATTTGCGGTCCCTCAACCAGAATATATTAGTCGACTGTCACCCTTATCCGCATATACATGAAATGCTAGCCAACATAGGTAAATCAAAAATTTTCTCCACCATTGACCTACATTCGGCTTATCATCAAATCCAACTTTCACTAAATTCCCAACACCTCACTGCTTTTGTAACACCTTTTGGTGCATTCAAATACCTACGGTTACCTTTTGGCCTCGCAACGGCTGCCATCGTTTTCCAAAAGCTCATGGACAATCTTTTTGGTGAGTTGAGTCAAGTACAAGCATTTCAGGATGACATATTAGTACATACTGAAATTGAAGAAGAACATTTGATTATTCTTAACAAAGTTTTCTCAATTTTACAAGATAAGAGCATGACTGTAAAGGCCAACAAGTGTAAATTACTTGTCCGTTAGGTTGAATATTTAGGCTATTTAATTTCTAGCAATAGCATCAAACCAACATTTTGTAACACTGAAGCTATACGCAGTGCACCTCCTCCTTCTGATAAAGATGCTTTACAGTCTTTCCTCGGACTCTGCGAATATTATGCTAGACTTGTGCCTGGTTACACCCAACTAATTCAACCATTAAGATGTTTACTGAAAAAGGGATGCAAATTTCTGTGGACCAACACTTTACAAGAAGTCTTTGCGAAAGTCAAACTTTTAGTTATCAATGCTCCTGCCTTACAACCTTTTGTTCCCAAAGCTAAACCTTTCATGTCAGTTGACGCTAGTCAAAAGGGCTTAGGGGCAGTATTTGGCCAATGGGTGGATGGTAGGGAAAGTACCATTGCTTTCGCTTCTCGTGCTTTAACTACTGCTGAATGTAGTTATAGTACGATTGAGCGCGAAGCACTCGCCATTGTATGGGCTGTCCAAAAATTCTAAACTTATATTTGGAGTGTTTCTTGTGAAATTTTTACCGATCACAAACCACTTTTGTCTTTAATGTCTGGGAATGGTTTAGGTAAGTCATCCGCTATATTAGTGAGATTACGCTCAAAACTACAGGAATACAATCTTGTCGTCAAATACATCCAGGGAGGGAAAAACGTACAAGCGGATTGTCTTTCTCGCTTACCACTGATTGCAGTGAAGGAGAAGATAGTCCACATTCTGATTGTGTTGTTGGTTTAGTTGATGCTGTTGCTTTGTGCCCCAATAGTATATCTCAGAATGAATGGGCATCTGTTATGACAGATGATGAGACTCTCAAGAAGGTGGAAATTTTCATTAAAACCAAATGGCCAAATACCAAAAATCTCAACGAGTTGAGATCCTTTGCCCAAGTTAGAGATGAAATATCATTTGAAAATGGGATTTGTGTCACAGATGATCTTTTCGTTCCTCCAACATCACTTAGGAATAAGATTATTGATATAGCTATTGAAGGCCATTTAGGCATTTCTGCTACCTGTAAAACATTGAAAACTATCTATTGGTGGCCTAATTTAGACAAGCAAGTACAGTTTTTCATTGACAATTGCCCGACATGTGTTGTCTCAGATAAACACTGGAAAGTCAATAAGAAACCTTTATTTCCTGTTCCATTTCCTGACCTACCATGGGATAAAATTGCATTAGACTTTTCAGGACCTTTCAATTTGCTACCTGTATAAAAAAGATATAGTATTATTGCTATTGACTACCATTCTAAATGGATTTATTATTCTTTTGTACAGTCAGCGAATTCTTCTACTGTTATTGGGTTTCTACAAAACATTTTCAAAATTGAAGGTACTCTCAACTACATTGTTACCGATAATGGGCAACATTTTACTTCTAATCAAGTTGTCCGTTTTTTACAGTCTAATGAAATACAACATCTTAAAGTTGCTTTATATAACCCATCTTCAAATGGCCTTGTCGAGAGAGCTAATAGGTTTATTAAAGAAGGAGTTCAGTCTGCTCTTGCATCTAATGTTGATGTTGCCGATTTTTTGCAAAACAAAATTTGGGCATATTTGAATACTCCTCACTCAACAACTAACATCACACCTTTCAAGGCACTTAGAGGAAGGGAATCCAAATCCAAACTTATGCCCAAATGGTTTAGCAATTTATCTGCAGGTCAGAATATAGTGAAACAACTCCGTACTGGAACTGATCTACAAGCCACTAAAAATGTTGTTGCTTAGAAACAATCTAAATGTAACAACATTGAGTTGAATGGTAATAATTGGCTTATCATTAAGAAGCCTTTCAGAATATGTAAAGGTCAATCTAAATTCACTCTACCCGTTTCGAATCATTAAAGTCACCAATGCTTCTGTTTTACTGGATAACAAAGGTTGGTGGAGCAAGAACAATGTGGTAAAATTTTCTAAAAACCAGGTCGAGATTTTTAACAAAACATATTCCAACAGAGATGTTGAAAATGAATCAGATTTTACTTTTGGCCCTGGTTTTGGTTTAAAAAATTGTCAAACTAACGATTGGAATTCCTCCTCATGCTCTTCTCAATCTTCTTCTTCGACAGATACCTCACTTCATTTAAATGTTTCTGATGATAATGCTGTTGTTCACAACCATCGTAATCACAAATTGCCTATCAAATGTAAAGACTATGCACTTTATTAATTTATTTATTTATTTATTTTTGTGTTTATGGGGAGGGCATGTAGTATGTTGTACACTGTACCTTTAATTTGTACATTCTTATTAGAGTGTTCTCTTTATTCCATTTCCCTCACTCTGTTCCTCCACGGGAGTTTTGCTGTTGGTGTTCGTCACTCTAGCAACCTCCGTCGTGAGCTCCCTTCATATTGTACTACTAAGAAATAAACCTTTATTTCAACTCTACAGAATTGGATCTGCAAGTTATTCTCTTTATCTGGCCATGCTACACTGGTCTTCTCTCCATTGCTGGGGTTCTCGCGGTGCTCGGTTAGTCAGCTCCCACAGGCAGTGATCTTGGGCCTGGAGGGATCTGTGCCACAAAGTCAGGCTTTCTGCCGGGCTCAGGCACCCACAACTGCCACTGATTGCTGACCTTCACGCTGCATGGTCTGTCCTCAAGGCACACCCTGTGGGGTGAGGGTTGGCTCTATCGCTGCTCTATTGCTCCTGCCTCAAGGCTCAGGCTCCGTTTTAATGTGTTGTGGTAGGTGTAGTTTAGATTTACACAAGTAGATTGAAAGAAGATAACACAGTAAAAACATTGATTTTAATATTCTATTGCTTGAAGTACATTAAAAAAAGTTTGGGAACTGTGAGCTTGAGTGCAGTGGGGGAGAGTTCAGTGAGCATGGAGTGGGGTCAAAGGCAGGGACAAAAAGAATAACATTCTGTAACAATTTATTTGTTTTTTCACATTCAAGTAATATCAAATAACATAAACATATAACGAATAATAAATGCAAGTTAAACGAATCAGAGATGCACTTTTTTATATTGTAAAACCTCTCGTGCTTAATGGGATCACTGTAGACATCTGTGTGTGTGTAACCAAAGTCACAGAATTGAGTTCTGGTTGGCGAAGTGGAGAATAGTGACTTGTGAGTTGTTAGTGGTCTGAGGTTCCTGCCTATGACAGAAAGCACTGTGAAGATGCACAGCATTAAACACAACATAAGATAGGCTACTTCAAAGAGCACAAAAAGATTTAGGTTTAAGATAAAAGTGCTTCCAAAATATAGATCTGGGTAATGTGCAATCTGTACCTAGTGCAAATTTCTTTTTATAACTGTTGATTAAAAGCACACGCTTCAGAGCTCATCAGGTCACCTTACAATAGCGCTCAAGTGACTTTATCAATTCAAGGCAAACCGGTTCACAAGCAGACTTTACATTTGTATGTTAACCAAATGGGCATATTTACATGTCTTTCAGGCAGCAGACACCCTGGCAAGAAGGCTTATTTCTTGTTTAGTTGTCCCCCCCTCAGTTTCACAGCACAGATAACTCTCATCTACCACTTAAACGGAGGCATCTCAAATGGAGTTAACCTTCCTGGGAAGGGTGGCCTTTAACATGAAGTAGAGGAAATGTTTTTGTCAAATTGAAAATGTATGGGTATGTCAGATCCCGCCACTTCGACATCTTGATTTGTAAAAGAAAAGCCCAGGAATGTTGTGTCCCTGATGACATGGTGTCACTTGGTGGTAGTCTTAGGTTTAGCAGAGCTGGTTTTTAAGGGGAGAAATCCATGATTTAAAGGGGCAGCCTTGTCTGCTAATATGGTGCAAGCAGCATAAGGTCCAAAGAGGTGCTAGTAGCACGGAGTAAAGGAGAGAGCAATGCAAAGAGAGGCCGGTGAGAGTGGTAAGGGTCGACCAACGCATGAGAAGCTCCCAGGGCTCCATACTGTACCTACATCTATGCATGGAGCCCATTGGGACTCTACTCACAGATAATATCAAAATTCACCTATATGCAGATGATACACAGCTTTACTTGAAAGTCTCTTCCGCTCCACATAGACCCGGAGGCCCTATCTAGACCTGGATGCCCATCGCCTACCTGAAGCTCCACCCAACTAAGACAGAATTCCCACTATTTTCCAAAAAGGACAATCAAGAAATACTACAAACCAGACTCAGTGACATGAACTTTGATTGATTAAAACCCCAACTTTCATCAAATCCACGTGGCTCTGCCCTGAAAACCAACCTCGCACTCAAGGGACACATTGCCTTAAACAAATGGCATAAAAAATGCCACATTAAATGCCCCAAGGGTATCCTACACACCGCAGCATGTCTCACCAGGGCCGGGTGGAATATGATCACATCACCATCAGTCTGAAGGAACTCCATTGACTCTTCTTTCAGGCCTGCACAATCTTTCTTCAAAACTAGCTGCATCATTTACAAAGCAATCACAACCTGCATCCCTGTTTATTTTACAGACAAGCTCACCATCTCTGGTGGCTGTCGGCTCTAGCACGGTCAGGATACCATCAAACAATTATATAAAAAAACAAAACAGTATGCATTTTCCATCTGTGCACCCATGATTTGGAACAATACCTCCATATCCATCAGCACCTTCTCAGTTCTGCTCCAATTTAGGAAAGCTTTGGAATGCACGTCTTTAAAGAATACCACATCACTATGCAGTAACAGTACTTTTCTGCATCCAGAACTCAGCTACTTCTCCAATAATTGACCTTAATCTTTTGGCTAAGTTAGCACTATACACATGCTATATACATACCTACTTATCTACCTTCTGGGTATTTGATCAAAGGTTATGAGAGACAGAGGGGGGATGGACAGATGGGTGTCTCGTGTGTTGGTCTGAGTTATGTGTACTTCAAGGATGCTCAACAGAAGCGGCAGAAACGCTGGGCATGAGCTCTCAAGTGAGGGTGAAGGAGGGTCGCAGAAGGTGCCATGCTTTGGCGTAAGTACCTGGTGGGTAGCATGGTGGAAAGCACAGAAATTAGACCCTAGCATAGAAGATACTGGTGGGGTAGATTAGTTAAGCAGGGCCTATCATGAACAAAAATGTATTCCACGATTGTAAAGTTTGCTTTTGTGTGACAGTCAGCCTTAAAGTACACGTGCATGACATGCAAGGACTCCTGCCTCCGTCTTAACGGAGAAAAAACTGAAATCATGTTGTTGGGCAATGCCGCCCCTGCTTCCACCTTGCCCTCATGGCCCACATGTCTGGGTCCAGCTCCACTACTCAAACCGCACATAAAGAGCTTGGGAGTGTGGCTTGATGACAAATTGACCTTTAATCACGAGGCCACAATACTATCATCAACATGCTACAGTCTGTTAAGGATGATGCGAAAAATTCTCCCTCTTCTCCCTTTTGTAGCACGAAGAATCTGGATTCAGGCCTTAATTCTTTCCCGGCTGGATTATGGGAACTCACTATACCTGGAAGCTCCTCTGTCCACCATTAACAAATTACAAGTGGTACAAAACAGTGCAGCCAGACGACTCCTCCAAGTCCCTAGGAGGCAATCGGCCAAACAAGCTCTTCGTCAGCTACATTGGCTGCCAATGAATGCCAGAATTCAATTTAAAACACTGTGCATAGCCTAGAAAGCCATTTGGAAAACAGGCCCTAAAATTCTCCACCCCTTAATACCACTCTATTTACCATCTATGCCGCTCCGATCCAGCAACCAATTTTTTGCCTCCACTAGAAAGATAAGGAAAGCAAGATGGGGGGCCGCCGCTCCTTTTCACACCTAGCGGCTAAATTGTGGAACGCCCTTCCCCAGTCTTTAAGAGAGACACGTAGCCTGACTGTCTTCCGCAAACATCTGAAGACACATCTCTTCAACTAATGTCTTCACTGAATTGTCACTCTTGGTTCTGAAGCGCTACGAGGCCTCCGGGTAGTCTGGCGCTATATAAATACTCTTTCAATTAAATTCTTTCAATGCACACACCTTAGCTATGATGTCTCACTATAAATGTGGAAAATAGGTTCAGAAATTGCCATCTGTCTTTTTACAATTAAGTGTGACGGCTAAGCTGGTCATGGCTGGAGTGACACAAGCCAAACAACGGCTCATAAAAAAATGTAAAAAATTATAGTTTGTCTCTGGCTCCTTTTTTGAGTATTCATAGAAAATGAAGCCACACTTTATACATTTTTTAAATAGTTTTGATTAATTTGTGGATAAGTATTGTCTAAACATCCATTTCAGATTCTCCTGGACCTTGCAGCCAAGTTAATATGTGAATACCGTTTTCTTTTTGGCCTAATCTTCCCAAGTACTTTAAATGTAAAAACATCTTCATAAGTAACACCGAACAGTCATATTTTCCAGGTAGAAAAGGTGAATCTTAACTCACAACCTTTTAACACTTGTCTTCTAACATGAAATGGTAGTACTAATATGCATTCAAATGTTTAGGATTGAGTTAATGATTTGGAAGGCAAAAGCATAGAATGGCCATTCTTTTACCGAAATTATGTGTACTTTCCCAGTTCGACTTTTCAAATGGCATAATGGGACAGCTTGATGGTATTCTTTTTGACTTTGTTTTTATTCTATTGGGAAAACTGGGCCCTAACGACATCAGAGTGTTTTATAAGTCAGAGGAAAAAAGAATGCGATAGGAGAGAAAAGTGAGACATTGGATTTTGCCCTATTCTTCTTCACACTGTTGGGCACATATGGCTGCAGATTTGGAATGAATATCTGATGGTAAATAGGAAATTATTACTAATCTATTCATAAATATTGTGCATCAAACACAAACAGTTAAGCAATACACCCTCCAAACATCCTGGGTAACCAACTCTCTGTCGTAGACTTCATAGTGAGTGTATCCTGAAAACTAAACACAGTGATTTATGAGTAATCAATGAAATGCTGACTCTACCCTTCCTAATGGCAAGATTTCTGCGTCTGATAAACACATGTACTGCTTCTGGAATAATCGTCTCTTCTCTGATTACACCTTTATGAGTGTAAACTAATTGGGCATTCATTAATACCTTGTAATCTTTCTAATGCTACATATGTGACTTTTATACTGTTGCTGTGTGTTGAGGATAGGCCTGTCATCATTCCAGTCCCCATTTTATTTATTTATTCTTTTATAGCGTGCGAACGTAGGGTATCCGCGCTTTACAGAGATAACAAGTTATTTACAAAGATTAGGAACAAGCGATCATGAGTACACTTGAGGGAGATAATACACATGTCATCTGTCACTGTCCTCGGCAGAAGCGGTCGCTCCCCCCTGGCTCCTGGCTTCCTCTGGCATCGTAGCGCTGCTCTCCCCTCACTGCTGCCATAACGAATCTGTGCCTGTGCCTGTCCTCGCATCTCGTGGTATCGTAGCGCTGCCTGTGCCTTTAATCTGTGCCTGGATTTAATTTGTGCTTACCTGCGCCTCGCATTACTGTATTAATTGTCTGTGCCTGTGTGTGCTCCTGGCGCTCCACTGCTCGCATTGCCTGCATTGCCCCCTGAGGCTGCCTGACTGTGCCCACGGTAGTATTTGACATTATTTACCCCCAATATCGTCGTGTTTGTTGTTGTTTTTGTTGCTGCCATTTTGTTGTGCCTCCAGCCCGTCCCTCCCCCCACGCTACCGCCTCCCTGCTGCCCCTCCCACGCTCCGCCCCCCCTCCCTCCATTTATGATAGATGCATCTAAGCGCAGCGTCCACGTGCAGCGGTCGCGCCCCATATGCGCCGAAGGCGCGCCAAAGGTAAGCCCGTCTACGCCCGTCCGCGCCTGGACCGTGCCCAGCGCCAGACCCCCTGGTCCCCGCATCACCCACCCCTCCCGCATTACATACGACGCCTCCACCCTCTTAGCACTTAACCCTGGCCGACTCCCTAACTGCGCCCAAGCAGCACCAGGATACACCCATGGACCCTTCACCTACCACTCCTGCAAATTCACCTGCATCAAGACCCACACCAAACCCACAAACACCAAACAGAGATCCAACCCCAACCACCTGTATAGACAGGCTTTTTGGCTCTATTTAGCAGTAGTATAGACTTTAATCTTGCTCACATCTAGGATGTGTGTTCCTGGCTTGTGTTGGCCCTTTTAGGCCCTTTCTTTCAGACATAGAAGAGGCCATCTATTGCCTATTGGCTTTGGCCTGTCATTATTTCTTATAGTAGAGGTTGGATCCTGTGGTCCTGACTTTATATTACACATTGGTATGGTTTATGTAGGTACTCTGACAGAGCTAAGGGTTATTTCATCCTTCTCAGGCGTACAGGCCTAGAACTAGAGGGACTCCATCTTGATGGAGCTGAGAGGCTTGCAGAGTAAAGGTAAAGTTTATAGTTAAAGCTGTTGTTCACTTGGAGAGAACCGGTCTGGGCCAGCCCTTATCGGTAGGCTGTATTATTCTCTGTGTCAAAGACACCACAAAAGGCTGGCCAGCTGGGTGTGTGTCCTTGATGCGGAGTGGTGCAGAGATCTGGTGGGCGGCGGGCTGATGGCTGGAACTTTCCATGAGGAAACAGCATTCTATATCAGTGAAGTGCAGAGGCGGAGTTAGTGAGTTGAGCTGGAGTGGCAGAGAGAGAGAGTTCGACAGAGAGAGAGCTGAGCTGAAGTTGCAGTTAGTTGAATTGGAGGAGCAGAGAGTGTTGGTAGAGTTGGAGGAGTGGAATTGCAAGGGGAGAAGAGACAGAAAATGCTTGGAACAGAGAGAAGACAAACAGACAGTCAGTGAGCTGGAACTGAAGGAAGCAGTCAGAAGCAGTTACTTATCTATATCGTGGATTAACCTGTGGGAGCAGCTGGAGTTAATTGGACATTGGCACAGAAACCTTGAAACAGAATGAACAAGTTAGTGGAATGAACAGTATCAGAACGGCAGAAACTATTAGATTGATGATGGAAGGTGGAGAGAGTCCGTGGGGGAGAGAAATCCAGTGCAAAGTGATCAGCGCAGAGGTGTATCCAAGAGTGCAGAAGAGAGAGAGAGTCTGAGATGAGCCAAGACACAAACGAGAGAGGAGCCCATATGACAGCTAGAACAAGACTTCACACTAATCAGGTGATATCGGTCCTGTCATATTAGTTTACTTTACACTTACATCTTAATCTTGTCTTTATTCCCTAGGCTATTATATGTCTAATCCTTTTCTTTCAGCTGTGTGTTAAAAGTTATGTCTAATCTTTTCCTTTTCAGCGGTGTGTTAAAGTCCCTGTTAATCAAGAGACCCCATTGATAACCTTGTATGTGCATTTTATCATTGTTAAAATAAACACAGAGAGCCCTGTTCTTAGTGAACTGACATGTGCCTTGTATTCTTGTTCAATCATGGTAACTTCTTCTTCTAGTTGAGCATTGTTTGCATGAACGGATGTGAAATCCCGATCTGGTAAGGAGTGACCAAACAAATAGGAAGCGAGGGGACCTTTGATGCCAGGAGCAGAAGGCACATATTATTAATTGGCTAACTCCTAATATTATTGTAGTAGCGAACCCTTAGTGAATAGGGAGATAGACTTCCCAACATATAGAGAGAAAACTGAAGGTATTCATAGGAAAGTGGTCGTCATTGGTAAGTGGCGTTAATGAGAGCGCTGGGGAGGAGACCAGCGTGGAGGCCTGCCGGATTGCGGGCCGTGTGTAAATGAGAGCGCTGGGGAGGAGACCAGCGTGGAGGTTCGCCAGATTGTGAACCGTGTGTAAATGAGAGCACTGGGGCTGCAGACCCATGTGTGTAGACACGCCGGATTGTGTGTCATATCTGCCCCAGGGTAGATTAGTCTGGGTCTGAGTGGCTGCGAGACTAGCTGATATGAATAGGATATGGTAGAAAACCTTGCTATTTCCCCATCCTTAGGTACAAAATGTACATATATGTATCCATACCCATTGTAAATACGTTCTAAGGAGGGAGGTGATTACATTCTGGCTGGGTTAGAGGGGCCCCTAGGGGCTGATCCCATCTAAGCGGAAAATCCGGTCGGTACACCACCTTAAATGCATCCTTCTCAACACCCGCTCGGTTCACAAACACGCCATCGACCTTTGGAATCTACTCAACACCATTTCTCCGGACATCGCCTTCCTAACAGAAACCTGGATGAATGCCTCTTCAGCTCCAGACATCACCATAGCCATCCCGGACGGCTACAAGATCATCCGTAAGGACCGCACCATCCAAACAGGAGGAGGCATCGCCATCGTCCACAAGAACACTATCCGCGTCTCAACCAGCTCAGAAGACAATCTCGCTATCGCCGAACACCTTCACTTCCAGATCCACACCGACCCCAAGACCACACTCAGAGGCACCCTCCTCTACAGGCCACCAGGACCCCGTACAAAATTCAGCGAAGACATCACTGACTTCATCACCCCATACGCCCTCCCCTCGGAAGAATACATTCTACTGGGAGACCTCAATTTCCATCTGGAAAAGAGCAACGACAGTAACACTACCACCCTTCTGGACAATCTCGCCAATCTCGGACTCAAACAACTTGTTAACACCCCCACACACTATGCAGGACACACACTCGACTCTATCTTCACTTCCAGCAAGCATATCTCCTTCACGCACACCACACCCCTCCACTGGACGGACCACAGTTGCATCCACTTCATTTACAATAAGACCACGATCCACAACCACCCTCAACCAACTCTGCGAAGAAATTTGAACAAAATCACGATCTACCAGATCTCCACATCGCTTCTTCAAAACCCCCTGCCTATTCAACGAACCCTAACCAAGCCGCTATCAACCTCACACAATGGTTAACCCAAACCGCAGACAAACTAGCACCCTTGAAAAAACATCAAATCAAGCAAGGAAGCAAGAACACCCCCTGGTTCAACGATGACCTTAAGAAATCCAAGAAGCTCTGTCGTTCCCTTGAGAAAACTTGGAAAAAAGACCCAAACACTATCACCCAAGCCGCCTTCAAAAACGCCACCCGCAAACACCACCAACTAATCCGGACAGCCAAGAAATCAGCACTCAAAGACCGACTAGACAACAACGCCCACGACAGCAAGGAACTTTTCAACATCATCAAAGAATTCACCAACCCCACCGCCAGCTCAAACGACATCACCCCCCTCTCAAGTCCTCTGCGACTCCCTCGCCTCATTCTTCCATGACAAAATCGCTGACATTCATAACAGCTTTGACAACCAACCCGTAAACCAGTCCACCCCACTCACCTCCGAACATGTACCTCCTCCGAATAACCTTTTCGACTGGAACCCAATCACCACAGAAGACACCATTCGCCTGATAAACTCCATCCACTCAGGATCCCCTACAGACCCATGCCCCATCACATCTTCAACAACGCAGACTCCATTATCGCACCCCATCTCCGAGACGTCATCAACTGCTCCCTCAACTCCGCCACATTCCCAGAAAGCTGGAAACACGCCGAACTCAGCGCCCTTCTGAAGAAACCCACAGCTGACCCCACCGAACTCAAAAACTACCACCCCATCTCACTCCTCCCATTCCCTGCCAAAGTCATTGAGAAAGCCATCAACAATCAGCTCGCCGCCTTCCTCGAAACCAACAAATCACTCGACTCCTCACAGTCTGGCTTCCGAGCCAAACACAGCACCGAGACCGCCCTCATCGCAGCAACAGACGACATTCGAACACTACTGGACAACGGAGACACAGTCGCCCTCATCCTCCTTGACCTCTCTGTTGCCTTCGACACAGTCTGCCATAGCACCCTGATACAACGCCTCAGAAACATCGGAATTCAAGGAAAAGCATTGGATTGGATCATCTCGTTCCTCGCTGGAAGAACTCAGATAGTCCGCCTCCCCCCTTTTAAGTCAGAGGCCACGAAGTCATCTGCGGCGTCCCGCAAGGATCATCACTCAGCCCCACCCTCTTCAACGTCTACATGAGCCCCCTCGCAACCATCGCACGTCAACACAACCTCAACATCATCTCCTACGCTGATGACACTCAGCTGATCCTCTCACTCACCAAAGACCCATTCACCGCCAAAACCAACCTACACGAAGGGATGAAAGAAGTAGCCGAGTGAATGAAGCACAGCCGTCTGAAACTGAACTCGGACAAAACGGAAGTCCTCATCTTAGGTGCATCCCCTTCCGCCTGGGATGACTCTTGGTGGCCAACGGCCCTAGGAAAAGCCCCCATACCGACGGACCACGCAATGAACCTGGGCATCATCCTGGACTCCTCACTCTCGATGACTAGACAAGTCAACGCCGTCTCATCATCATGCTTCAACATCCTACGCATGCTCAAAAAAGCATTTCGCTGGATCCCCACCGAAACAAGAAAAACGGTCACCCACGCACTGGTTACAAGCCGTCTGGACTACGGAAACACCTTTTACGCCGGTACCACCGCAAAACTGCAGAAAAAGCTCCAACACATCCAAAATGCTTCTGCCAGACTCATACTAGACATCCCCCGCACAGACCACATTTCCGTTCACCTGAAAGACCTTCACTGGCTCCCCATCAACAAGAGGATAACGTTCCGTCTCCTCACCCATGCACACAAAGCCCTATACAAACTTGGACCTGATTGTCTCAACACGTGCCTTTTCTTTTACACCCCCACCCGCCAGCTGCGTTCGTCCAACCAAGCCCTCGCCGCTGTTCCGCGCATCCACAAAGCCACCATGGGGGGAAGATCCTTCTCCTACTTAGCGGCCAACACCTGGAATTCCCTTCCCATCCACCTCCGCCTTACTCAAAACCACCTAGCCTTCAGAAAACAGCTCAAAACCTGGATATTCGATAAGTAAACCTCCCCCCTTCCTCAAGCGCCTTGAGACCCTCTGGGTATGTAGTGCGCTATATAAATTCTGACTTGACTTGACTTGACTTGAGCAGAGGAAGGCTACACAACACCAGCTTTTGCCCATTAAAGTGACAGTGAAGTACGAGTTATACGATATGCTAAACATCGTCCATGATACAAGAATCGCGTAAGTTACATCTACGAAGTCTAGAGAGGCTCAAGCTGGTAGTGTTCATGTAAAGTGCAATAGAGTATCGCTAAGGCGCTGATCTGTATATGCTCTGAGAGAGTTTATGGAAGGAAGTAGCCCATTAGGAAAGTCTTAGCTTCCTTTTTGAATCTTGACAAAAATGGTATTCTTCTGATGTTTGGCGGCAGCGAGTTCCAGATTCTAGGTGCAGCCCCAGAGAAAACTCTGTTGTAGGTTTTCTTCTTCCAGAAGAGGGGTGGTTTCAGTACAAAATCCCTGGTACTGCGGGAGTGCCTGCCTCCTCCGGATACCATAATTTTATGAGCAAGATACGAAGGTGAATTAGTGTGTAACGCTTTGTGTGTGATACAGGCCAATTTGAGTTGGATTCTGGCTTCGTGAGAAAGCCAATTAAGTTCCTTCAGGTGCGGTGAGATGTGGTCGAATTTTTTTGAACCTGTTAAGAGTCTTGCGGCTCCGTTGAGACAAGCTTTTAGGGTATTCGTTGAGATCTTGGGCCGTCCAGAGAGGTTGAGCATCCGTATTCAATCCTAGAGATAACTAATGTCTGTACTGCCATTTTAAGGTCAGATGTATCTATGAATGATTTTAGTTTTCCAAGGTAGCTCAGGTGAAACCTGGCATTTTTGGCAAGTGTGTTGATTTGGGCTCGCATGTTCAGGTTCTTGTCCAATGTAATTCCTATTGATTTGCCCACTATGATTGGGGTGCACATCAGCCCAGTGATCGATTTGGTCCATTTACGTATGTCAGATGAACTTTTAGGAGGGGATTTTAGTAAGAATTCAGTATTGTGTTCTTTAAGTTTGAGCTGGTTGTTAGCTAACCATTGTACAGTCAGCTTTAGAGCCTCGTTCATTGTTTTGATCTCCTCAAGGGATGACATTTTGATGAAGATCTGTGTGTCATCTCCATACATACGGAAAGAGATGTTGGCGGCACGCAGTATTTCAGTTAAAGGTTCCAGATCGAGGTTAAAAAGAGTTGGTGAGAGAGTTGAGCCTTGTGGGACTCGGAGAAGGAGAGGATAGATTTCAATTAACTAAGAATCTTTGAGAGCGGTGCCATAAGAAGGATTTAAACCATTCGAGAACGGTTCCCCCAATCCTATCCTGTTTTTGAGACAATTTACTAACTTTTCATGGTTAACTGTGTTGAACGCCAACGATAGGTCTAAAAAAATTAAGTGACACGTTTTGTCTTGTGGTAGAGCTTGAAGGGCGTCATCTATTATATGGAGAATAGTAGTTTCAGTACTGTGATCTGGCCTGAAACCAGATTGGCATTCGATTAGCAGATTGAATTTTGCGATGTGTTGTCTAAATTGATGTTGCACACATTTCTCAAGCACTTTCACTAGTAGCGAAATATTTGATATTGGTCAGAAATGATCCGGTTCAGCAGGGTTTAATGTAGGTTTTTTCAAAATGGGGATGACTTGACCAGATTTTAGAGAGTCGGTTATGGACCCTTACATTAGGGAAGCGTATATTATTGTAGTCGATGAGTGGGTATGATAAATTGGTTGGTTGCGGGCAGACAATTGGAGGGGAGCGGGTCATTGAAGCGGTTATTCGGTTTTATGGATGATAGAATTTTTGAGATGTTGTGGTTGTCATATAAATTGAAGATAGTCTAGTGAGCTTTATTTATGAGTTGTGCCTGATGGGTGTGTGACAATACATTGATTTGTGTCACCGAAGGATGGGACCAGACGATAGTGGTGGAATTCAGCTTGTATCCCAAAGAGTTGATTTTGGCTGAAAAGAAGGAACAGAACTCATCAGAGTTTATTAGGGATTTTGTTGCTTCTTGTGCTTGTTTTACCATTTCAAAGAGCTTACGAGGTCTATTCTTAGCGTTCTCCAGTTCCAATCTAAAGAGTTATTTTTTGATTTGAGAATGCATTCGTTGTACGCATTTTTGGTCTTTCTAAGAAGTTTTAGCTGGGGGGAGGAGGGATGTTGTCTCCATTTCTGTTCTGTTAGTCGAAGATTTCTCCTTTCACTGTTTAGGGACCCTTGTCTTTAACCCAAATTCTTTTCCGTTTTAACAGTGCTAGTGAGTTGAATATATCAGACATTGATGAGTTGTAGTGCTCTGTAAGTTTGCTGACATTTGATAGCTTGGGGTGAGATCCTTCTCGCAGCGTGCTGCCAGTTTGTCATAGTCTAGGCTTTTTGTGTCCCTAAGCCACCATTTCAGTTTCACTGATTGCACTGGTCTTTTCTTGAGTACACCTGGTATAAGGAAGGTAATATCATGGTGTGTCGCAAGGAGCAATTGAGGTTAAACTGACCGCCTTTTCCATTGAGGTAATCCAATCCAGCGTAGAGACTTTTGTGTGAATTGGCAGGATGCAGAATTGAGTAAGTGTTTGGTCCGCTAGGAAATCTTTAAAGGTGTTGATCTGATTGTCATTAAGGTTGTTCCAATGAAGATTAAAGTCCCCTAGGAATATATCATTGAAGTGGGGGAAGACGTTTGCAGTAATGATTTCCATGAGAGGGTAGATGAATGGGTTATTCTTACCCAAGGGGTAGTAAAAGGTGTGCAGTTTGCACAATTGTTTAGAGTCGTTACTTATGGAAAGTGTGAGATATTCGCAGGAGTCGAGAGGATCAGAGTGACGTTGGGTAACAGTGAGGTCGGAGCTGTGGATGCAAGCGATACTGTCCCCTTTTTTCATTTGTCTGTCTAGCCTTACAATGTTTTAGTTTGGAGGAACCAATAAATCCATGCAGGGTGATGCTGCTTCGTTGAGCCATGATTCAGTTAAGATCATCACATCAACTTCTTGACTCAATATGAGTTCGGCAATGTCGGAGGCATTTTTCACTGCTGATCGGCAATTAAATAGAAGACCAGAGAGCGGTGTCGCAGAGTTGCCGGGGTTATGTTGGGAGTTGAGATGGACAAGGGTACTTGTTTTGAGTTGTTGCTATTTACCCTTCAGTTTCTGAGTGTTGGCTTTCTATTTGTGTTGATTGTGGCCGTATGGATATTGTTTTCATCTTTCTTCTTGGGGGGGACTGAAAGAAGCAAGTGTTGACTCGTAGGATAATAGAAGAGCTAGTGTTTCGTCCTGCGATAGATAGTTAAGTTGTTTCCGAGGGCGATATTGTCTATTAGCCAGCGACAGGGGTAGACGGTTTGGCTTGCTTTGAAGGTTGAGGACTGATTTTTGAATGTGCTTGATTTTAGAGAGACTAATCGGTGAGGTGTAGGATGCTCTTCATTTTGAGAATAGTGTTATGAATGCTCTGAGATATGCCGACTCTTCGGTGATTCAGAGCTTCTAGGTCCGTTAGTATAGACTGTAATAGAGGCAATAAGACCCGGGGATCAGGGCTTGGTTTACTAGTAAACTCAGTGATCCTGGCGGAGGGGCTGGATTTCGATCTCCCTGTGGTTGCTTTGCTATACAGAGAGGTGAGTAAAGGACCTCTTTTACTCAGTGGGGAGGCCAAAGGGCCTTTTGTCGGGGTAAGCGCTGAGCTCTGGTTGACCTGTGTGCTTGAAGCTTTGGACGTAGGATGGGGATGATGAGTGGGTAATGGGGGTGCAGGTGTTGCCTTTTTGAGAGGTTGAGGAGGCGGGGTGGGCAGCACTCTTAGATTTAGGGAAGATGCTGCCCTGCGCATAGTGCTGGAAGGACATCACATTGGGGAGATTAGTGCCAGTCCTTTCTTTGGGAGAAGGTGTTATGGAGCTTAAGGAGGTGGCCTCTGCTTTGGTAGCTATAAGCGGAAAGCCCTTACCACATGATGCTAACTTTGAACTGTCGTCAACACTGCTCCAACGGGTGTTAGATTGAGAAAGAGGGCACTGGGGGCGTGCTGAAGGAGTGAAGCCAAGCACTTGCTCTTTTAGGGTGGTGAAGTGGTCATCAACATTTTTTAGGTCCTTGTTTGCTGCTTGGATCGGAACAGTCTAGGTTTTGTGAGGGAGCGATCAGTATTTTGCTGCCATACGGAATGTTTCTAGTTTCAAGAACGTTTAATAGGTTTATTATGGCTGCTCACCCTATTGCTATTTTTCTGGTGTAGAATATTAGGTCATTTACAATGATGGCCTTTTCAATGTTATAGTACGGGTCTGAGATCAGAGTCTCAGAAGATTGTCTTTAAAGGTTTTTGAAGCAGTCTTGGGTAGGTTGAGGATAGTGCAGGAATTTCATCTTGCTGCTTTTAGGCACGATCCCGCCATACTGGTGAGAAAGAGAATGCAGGTTATGCAGCAATGATTCCATCTGCTTTCTCAGTGACTTCCCTAGATCTATGGCAGGGCTATCCATTTGCAATGATGTTCTAGTGGGTGCACTAATCAGAGAGTGATAATAGGGGTTGCGTGGTTGTGATTCTAATATAATCCCTATCCTGTGTTGTAGAAAGTTTCAAAGATGGCACTTCATTATGTGGGGTAATCACACAGGTCCAGTAATTATTTCTAGGATCTGAGGTAAGAGGACCACTTTCCAGTCTCGGAGCCCTCTTTTCTGTGCTAGAGGACGTTTCAAAATGGCCACTTCGTTGTAAGACATGACCACCCTCAAGCTCGCCACTCGAAAACACCACCAACTGATCCACGCCACCAAGAAAACCGCATTCAAGGAACGACTGGATAACAACGCCCACAACAGCAAGGAACTCTTCAACATCGTCAAGGAGCTCTCCAACCCCAACGCCGAAAACAACAACATCACCCCATCGCAAGACCTCTGCAACTCCCTCCCCTCCTACTTCCACAACAAGATCGCAGACATACACAACAGCTTCAGCACACAGCCGACGCACCCCACGACTGCACCTGCACCCCCCACAACCACCCTCCGAGCCTGGACCCAGATCAACACAGAAGAAACCCTACGCACGATGAACTCCATCCACTCCGGATCTCCAACCGACCCCTGCCCTCACCACGTCTTCAACAAGGCCGACGCTGTCATCACGCTCCACCTGAGGGACATCATCAACACCTCCTTCGACACCGCCACCTTCCCGGAGAGCTGGAAGCACGCCGAACTCAGCGCTCTACTGCAGAAACTTTCCGCGGACCCCACCAAACTCAAAAACTACCGCCCCATCTCGCTCCTCCCGTTTCCGGCCAAAGTCATCGAGAAGACCGTCAACAAGCAGCTGGCTGCCTTCCTCGAGACGAACGGATCCCTCGAGCTCTCGCAGTCTAGCTTCCGGGCCAACCACAGCACCGAGACCGCCCTCATTGCAGCCACTGACGACATCCGAGCCCTGCTCGACAACGGAGAAACAACTGCCCTCATCCTCCTGGACCTCTCCGCGGCATTCGACACGGTCTGCCACCGCACCCTAGTGCAGCGACTCAGCAACGTCGGAATCCAAGAGAAGGCACTAGAATGGATCATCTCCTTCCGCGCCGAAGGACACAGAGAGTCCGCCTCCCCCGTTCAGATTAGAAGCCACCGAAGTCATCTGCGGAGTTCCTCAAGGCTCCTCGCTCAGCCCCACCCTCTTCAATGTCTACATGAGCCCCCTTGCGGCCATCGCACGCCAACACAACCTCAACATCATCTCTTAACCCGACGACACCCAGCTGATCCTCTCCCTCACCAACGACCCCGCCACCGCCAGAGCCAACCTACACGAAGGGATGAAAGACGTAGCCGAGTGGATGATGAACAGCCACCTGAAACTGAACTCAGACAAGACGGAAGTCCTCATCCTGGGATCTTCGCCCTCCGCCTGGGACGACTCATGGTGGCCCCCTGCCCTGGGCAGCACATCCAAACCAACAGACCACGCACGCAACCTGGGCTTCATCCTGGACTCCTCCCTCTCCATGACCAGGCAAGTCAACGCCGTCTCCTCGTCGTGCTTCAACATCCTGCGCATGCTACGTAAGATCTTCCGGAGGATCCCCACCGAGACCAGGAAGACGGTCACCCAGGCCCTCGTCACCAGCCGACTGGACTACGGCAACTCCCTCTACGCCGGAACCACCGCCAAACTCCAGAAGAGACTCCAACGGATCCAGAACGCCTCAGCAAGACTCATCCTGGACATTCCCCGACACAGCCACATCTCCGGACACCTGAGAGACCTACACTGGCTCCCGGTAAACAAGAGAATCACGTTCCGACTCCTCACCCACGCACACAAAGCCCTACACAACCAAGGCCCAAGATACCTCAACAACCGCCTCAACTTCTACACTCCCACACGCCAGCTTCGATCGACCAACCACGCCCTCGCCGCCGTCCCCCGCATCCGAAGAGCCACCACAGGAGGAAGGTCCTTCTCCTACCTGGCCGCCAAGACGTGGAACTCCCTCCCGACCCACCTCCGCCTGACCCAAGACCACCTCGCCTTCAGGAAGCAGCTCAAGACCTGGCTGTTCGAGCAGTAGCGGACCTCCCCTCCCCAAGCACCTTGAGACCCTCTGGGTGAGTAGCGCGCTATATAAATGCTGCGATTGATTGATTGAGGTGTCCATTTTTATTTCTAAAGTGGATTGGTCCTCTTTCCATTCTTACTTCTGGCTAACATTGCGAGGGGACCAGGAGATCACTCAGAGGACAGCCATTTTGGGTTGAGGGAAAACTATATGAAAATTAATGCAGCAGACTCGCTCTAAATGGAGACAAGGGCGAGAAGGCAGAGGCTCTGCATTTGTAGGAGGCAGGAAGATATGTGCGTGGGTGAGGGGCCTCCGTGCCCTTCCCTGATCCCGCTCTCTGTTCTTGCCTGCTGTATAACTGGCGGGGAGGAGAGGCTGCAGGGGCACTCCAGATCGTCATGAGCGTCCGAGCTCCTTCCTTTGTTAGACCTGGCAGTCGACCCCGGAGAGACAGGGTGACCCTTGCAGGGTGGGCGTGGTCTTGACTCATTTGCACTCTGTGCCAGGAAGTACTCAGGGGGGTCTACGTGCCTCAGGTAGATAAACAAGGCTCCGGACCGGAATATCCCCACAGGGGTCCTTGAGCCTTGCGGTAGAGAATAGAGGCTCCAGACCAGGAGAACAGGCAGTAGTTTCAGGCAGGGAGCACAGCCCGCCCCATGGCTGCACCCAGCAAGGATTGTGAGCCGCATTTCGGCTGACTGCACGCGGTCTGTCGGACGACAGCAGGTGGTCAAACGAGCACTCACCAGGTCTCAGGCATCCGTGTTCCTTTGCGGCTAGAAGACGATGTTACACTGCCAGCCCACGCTGCAGGGAAGATCAGTCGAGACGATCGCTCCTCTGATTTCCTCGAGCTCCACCTTTTCCACGGTTGCACAACCCAACACCACAGCAGAGGAAAACAATACCAGTCAATCCAGGGGAGGAATCAGCCCAATCCAGCAAGTGAGTTGAGCCAATGAATTCGCCATAGAATTAGAGTTAGAAGTGAGAGCCAGGATGGTGGATGGTGGGGTTAAAACAGGGATATATATATACCGATTGGTAATCCCCAAACCTGGGAGTTCCCTGCAGGTGCTCCTATTTGGCAGCCATCTTGCTCACATATGGAATTGGAACATGGCAGGAGTTTGGAATGAAGGTGGAGGAATTTAGGTGCTGCTAGATGCTCAGTGCTGTTGAGAAGAATAAAACTACTTCAACCAGCCCTCATCTTTGTCCCTTCAGTGGCGACAATCCAGCACGGACCATACCAATCGTGAAGGAGGCCAGCCTCAAATGCTGGTTCCTGCACTCCTTTGTCGGCATGTTGTTTCATGTGTGAGGCACATTCTGAGGCTTTGGCAACTGTTGCTGCCTGGATTCACAAACAGGGTTGAGCAAATCTACAAGTACTGGTTACATTTGGCCCCCCACGATCACACTCAGACGTCCTTGCCCGGTTCTGTACCAACCGACTTGACCGTTTTCTGCGGGCCAATCGTGTCATGATGACACGTCATGAACAGCAGCCATTTTGACTGCACCGCACTGCAGTTTAGCCTGTGTCTCCCTCGATGGCCATCTTAGGAAAATACATATTTATAGAACACAAAGATCACTGATGTTATTGTGTAAAGTTGTTGTCCAGATATGTGCACATTGCTTGCCACAGTGACAGGCACACCTTATGAAGCATGTAACAGTCTTGTCTGGTAATAGAAAAGGACCAGTCAGCCTCCTCAGAATTGGCCCTGCTTTGTCTGGCAATCACAGTGACAGGCACATCTTCAGGAAGAATCACTGGCAGCCATCATGGGTGGGAGCAACATCTTTACATTTGCCCTATTTGTCTTACTGGCCCTATAACTAACACTACAATTTCAACTATTAGCTCAGCATAATTCAACTGGAAGCAACAGTGGCCATATTTTGGAGTGACATCTCTTACACTGTAGTGTGTTGATTAGCATGTAAAAAAAGAGAGTTATTATCATGGATAAAGTAATAGCCCGGGTATACTTCCGGCTTGTTGGGAGCAATGGCATGAAACATTTTAATCTTATTTAGAAGTTATTGATGGTGGTACCTTCACGTTGAAGAAGAAAAAAAACATAACTTATAACCTTAGTGCTGAGGGCAGAAGGATTCTCAAAACATTTCCCTTGGCTAAAGTGATGGTACGAGTAGGCCCTTGAGAAGACGGGGAATTTGAAGTAGTGGATGAGTATGCTTCCGTCATCCGTAATTTACACAAGAGATTCAAACCTAAGAAAAATGTGATACTAGAATGTCATATGTTGCTTCAATGATCTCAAGCACCAGGAGAACCTATAGATGACTTTGTAGCAGCTTTACGTACATTAGCTGTTACATGCATTTATCATGAGTTGAAAGATTAAATTATAAGAGACCAGGTGATTGAAAAAAACAACAATCGCAAAATTTTGGAAAAGTTAGTTTCCACAGAAGATCCCAGTTTAGAAACTGCATTTATTATTGCTAGGAGTAAGGAGTGGGTGTTAGTGCTGGCTCCTGCACTATACCGCACTCATGTTGGATGGGACGAAGAATCACCTCATCACAAAATCCCATTAAAAACAACTCCTCAACCCTGGAGGCAGCACCAAATAAAACATGAGGCTAAAAAACAAGTTATCTAAATCCTAGAACAACTTGAATACAAAGGTGTCATAGAAAATTGCACCAATTCGATGAATAATCCCTTGTTTCCTGTAATGTAAATGGACAGCTCATACCGTCTAGTCTTAGGCTACAGATATTTAAACACATCTACTTGCACATTTGCCGTACAAAATGCACAGTGCTGCACTAATGAATAACATTGTGCAAAAAAATGCAAAACAACACTAGATATCTCAATTGGATCTTTCGACAAACTACATTGCTTGAAAGCAAGTATTTGATAGCATTTTCAGCAGTAGGCTCAGAATGGCAATTTTGCATTTACCTCAAGGGTATAAGAATTGCCCTGGGCTGTTTTCGGCCAGAGTAACCGAGTTACTTAAAAATTTTAATGAGGAGACATTGTCCTATGTATCAGACGGACGATGAATTATTGGAACACTTAGATAGAGTAGCCCATATAATTATAGGGTTTGCTCAACTGGTCTTGAAATTTAATAAAAATAAATAAAAAAATGCCCATCTCAATGTCCTGTTTCTGGGATACAAGTTGTCAAGTGAAGGCAAACGCCTGGCGGCACATTTTTAAAAAATAATGTGCGTTGCTCCAACTTCCAACTACTTTGAAAAGACCAAAATCTTTTTTTTAATTTTGGCAGAACATACATTTTGGATTACGCAGAACCATTGATTAGACCTGATTTTCCAATCAACCATTGGACACAGGAGCATACAAACATTTTAGGTTCCGTACAAGCTGACATAATAGCTTCCAAACATTTACAGACATGTGTAAACACAACAAACCTGGTGATCCACATAGTTGCTATACCAACCGGGTACACCTATATCACTTTCAATGAAGGGGATACAGTACATATTGCATACAAATCACATTTGTGCACAAACTCTGAAATGCATTTTGTACCCACTGAGAACATTCTCATAGTGGTTCAGACTTCTGTAGTGTGAGAGAGAGAGAGAGAGAGAGAGAGAGAGAGAGAGAGAGAGCACTAGCTCAGGGAAAACTTGTAATTGTCTTGACGCCTTAGAGGCTGTTACAAAAGCAAGCATTTCAAATGCCAAAGTATTACATCTATGATGGATACAATGGGCTAACTCTCTCACTGCAACAGATGTAGATTACACATTTTACACTACATTACAAACAAAAACATGTTTGCAGTATGAATAAGAGTATCCTCTACTGAATGAAATAATGCCTTTAGATAGATATGGTTATATCATCTACACTGATGGATCTGCTCAGCCTGCCGTAGTGACACCAATATTCCATGGGATGTGCAATCGTACATGCATGACGGAATGTTCGGTCCTGAAAAAACACACACTCAGTCACTAGGGAATTGTACAGCACAGCTTGCAGAACTTAAAGCCCTTATTATGGCACTACAAAATACGGATCATGGATTTCCCACACTAATAGTGTGCGATTCATATTACTGTGTCCAGTCCTATAATTAGGGCTCCCGGTTTTCCGTTTTTACAGACATTTACATATAAATACAGACGGAAATCAATATTTCCTTTGTCTGTATTTATATTTAGAAACGTCAAAACACTGGCAAATGTTGCTGCGCTGCCGCTGCATGCTGTTTCCTTTGCACGCCCCTGGGAATTCATTTTAATCCCTTTCGATCACGATCTTTTAGCGCCCTCATGTGGACCCTGCCCCCCTATGCCCCGGAAGCAGCAGAGGGTCTTATTCTCAGTCGTCAAGTGGGTGAGGGGGAGGTGAGAATTGTTGTCCTTTATTTTCTTAATTATCGTGCGTGTTAAATACCACAGGGTGCCTTGTGTCCCATAGTAGTATCATTAAGGCTCGGAGCCTGCAGTGTCTCCTGAACAGAAAAGCTTAACAGGGGTGGAGGGAAAGGGACGGCCGTCGCGCAATTCAGGATTGATTGCCTACTTATCCAGAGGTTAACAAACTGGGGTGGGTGGGGGGGGGGGCGGGATAGGGGTCAGACTGACTAGAGAGCCATGATTCTATCCCCCACCTGGCTTAACACAGCTCCGGCCACCCCCTCATAGCAGCGTCTTTACTTCTCGAACATACCACACCCAGTAAACCCAGAAGAGTAAAAACCAAACACAAAACAAAATTAACAAACAAACATGTGATTGTTTATTTCTGCCTCATTTAAAATCATGGCCTAGTCTATGCATCTTTCCGCTTATATGAGTCAGGCAGCCGCTTTCAACAAACTGTGAACCTAGCGAAATGTGCCCACGTGACTGCTGCTGAGCAGCGCATTCCCAGAGTGCAGCTCCCATTATACCACGGCAAGTGGCTGTGTGAGAGACTGGATCAGATAAGGAACGGCACCGACAAAAACAGGCACCCAGCAGGTGCTGCTCTGGGCTTTAGTTGAGTTTATCCAGATTACTGGAGCCTTTTATCAGGTCATGTTAACACGAGGCACAAGTAATAGACGTATGAGTTCAGAGAGACATGTTAATACCATACCACTTATTAACATTACTGATTAAAGTTACTAAGCATATCACCTTAAAAAACTATAAGCATTTTACCTTTCCACAACAATTGCATTGCTTGGACATTATAGAGACACCATTAAAATACAAGCCAAAAAAGGCGATTCTGTGAGCTCACCCTAATACCTGACCCCTTTGTTTCCAAGCAGCGCAGCGATCCTCCTCACACGGGGCCAGTAACTCACTGTGAATATCACAGGCCTCGGAGCACAGGTCTGACTCTGCTATCATGTGCCCTAAGAAGAAGAATCTATTGAATGCACTGTTTTTGAACACATTGCACAGAGACAACTTTCTTTCGTCCACTTTTTGCTTATTTTTCCGGTAGCGCTATACATTAGTCACGGGTAGTTAGTGCTATATAAATGCAGTTAGTGATGGCTTCTTAGCAGCCATGGAGTTTCTGTCATCAGCAATTCTCCTCCCTTTTCCCACAAGAGTAGTTCAAAATGAAAGGCAAAATATCCTAGTTTGCAACAAAGGACTACCAGGTGTAGGAGTCACATGACAACCATACTAGTAGGCAGCATAGTTTAATAGTGATTGGGCTGTAGAAACAAACTCAGAATTTAAAACGTAATACCATGGTTGGGGAGTCTCTTTAATAATCAGAATTGATTTCTACCCAAATTAACCCTTTTTGCCACATTAGGATGATCAAAGACTGGGAGAAAAGCCATAACGCTCCAACTTATACCTTGCAATTTGCATACAGCTCTTACGTGACAGTTAATAGCTTACTGTTCTATGCTAATATTTTTACTAATTAACTGCAAGTAACAATAGGGTATCTCTGACAAAAGTAGTAATCCACTGACCTATTTACATTATGCGTACCTCTCGAGAACTACTATGGAGTATTTTCTATTAGAAGCCAATTACATCTTGGAACTAGTAATTTGTGTTGTAATTTTGGTTTCATGTAGTATTTTATTCTTTTAAGAATGTCCGCAAAGTCTCTTGAAATGCACATGTGCTTCTACTACAATGGCAAAGTTTTCAAATGAATGTATTGTGTTGACCAATCACAACCGGGCGCTGGTGTGCATTGTCAATTTAAATAAATGCGGAAAAATACTAGCTGTTGCAGCGTCTTTTGCTTGTGGCAATAATAAATGTGGAGAAATACAGAAAAAATACCCCAAAAATAAATATGGATAAATACAGACGGAAATGGCAAAAAAATAAATACCATAAAACCGGGAGCCCTACCTATAATGAATACCTTCAATATTGGGGCTAGAATGGATTTTGGGATTCCTAGGGTTGCACTATCAAGCAAAAGCTGCTTTGGGATCAAGTGACAAAGATGAAAGAATGCTTGCCACAGGCTCATGTTATCCACACATTGAGTCATCAACCTGTTAATGTTCACGTTGACGGGAATTCAATGGCTGATTAAGCCACTAAAACAATAGTTTACACTGCTACGGTTGCTGCAATCACTTGTTCTAGTACGAGAGTAGACAGCGATATCATAGTGGCTGTCAATGCTGCTTGCAATGACGCACACCTGCCGATAGGCTTTCCACTCAAGTACTCCTACAAGTTAGATGCACAAAAAATTCTGTATGCTCAGATTCCAGAAGTGGGGTATAGAGTCATACCAAACACTTATCGTATATTGGGATTATACTATCTGCACACGAGGGTCTGGAGTCAGCACACACAGGGGTTACTACTACAGTCTCTCCACTAACACTGAGCTATTGCTGGTCAGGGCCAACTAAACAGACCGAGGACTTTGTCCTCAGATATTACATCTGCCAGCAGATGAAAGGCTCAACTATAGCACATCCACCACAGACACCTTTATTGATCTCAAACATGCCTCTAGCAGCTGTTTATTTGGATCTCTGCAGTCCCTTACTCTCGGATGGGGCTTACAAGTACATCTTAGTGGCAGTGGATTTATGCTCTAGATTCCTGTGGGTTTGGCCATATCGCTTTGCTGACACTTGAACTGTTATAAAGAATTTGTGAGTCTTCATCTGGACATAAGCAAATGGCACATTTCAACCAGGGTCCGTTGCTTAGCTCTTGGGCTTACAATGAAGCCATGGGAAGTTTGGGCATGGCCTTGTGGTTCTCCTCCCCTTATCATCCTTAAGGAAATTCGATAGTTGAGAGGAAAAATCGTGACTTAAAGCAGTCCTTACCAGCAAGTGTATTAGGCTTGGGTCGCAGTTGGGTCAATCACCTATATGGGGTCCAGTGGGTACTGAATAAAATGCCAAGAAGATCCTTGGGGGATCGTACTCTATATGAAATCATGTTTGGTGTGATAATGTGGGTACCAGACCTCAATAATGTCAGCACAGTGGCTGCGGTAACACGGTTTGACATCAATGAATATTTGGCTGTTTTACAGGAACTCAGTGAATTCCAAAGCGCACTAAGCAACATCCAAGTAAAACACACCGCCTCAAGGGAAGTGAAGATTGTACTGGCAAGACCCGACTGGGTTCTGAAGAGCGAGGATCTGGTCAGGGAAACAATTGTGGACAAAAAAATATTTGGGCCATCTTACAGAGCGCCTGTACCTGCCCTGGCTGTCGAGGGTACCAGAACTGTACTACTTCTACCTCTTGCTATCCCCTGAGACAAAAGGTTTGTCTCAATTGATCTGATCAAACCACACTATGTGGTCGATTCTCAACATTAGGCTGTGTGGGCTCCTAGGAAGCCGCTGCACTCCTCTTGCTACCGTTCAGGAATTTCAGTTGGAAGCTTTAATTACTATAGAAGATTTCTTCCCCTAAAGAGAAACAGTTAACAACAAGGAAGTATTACTTCTACCTGTTGAAACAGCTACAAGTGTACAGTCAACAAGTACAGAAACACTAATTTCATTAAAAAACAATTGACGAAATGTACGTGAATATGCCACAGATTGAGTTATCTCCCAGTTCTACATAACCTGCAGAGTTGCCAAAAATAGACATGGCAGCGTCTGGATACGTCTTGCATTATGACGACTTCTCATCAGATTCGAGTGAACCTGAGATACCACTGCCTCTTCCTTTCAAGCTACAAGTGCATCTCTATCTTTGGCTGAAAAAGACATACTTTGTTATTCCCTAGTTACATCTCTGTTTTATAATCGGATTACTATTCCTGGTACTCCGGATTGGTTCGGTGACTGTCTTTTTCCTACTTGTGAATAGACACAATCTCTTAGAATGCTCTGCAGTACAACTTGTGAACTTGGTTCTGAAACTACATGCAACATCGCTCCGTGAACTAAGGGACCTGTCCCTGGTGAACATTACAGTTGTTCCAGTTACGGAACGATGAAGATACTACAGTAGCATATGATGTGTATGGTCCTACTGAACTTTTACAAATACCATATTTGTTTGAAATTTCCTTAAATAACATCGTCACATCTAGTACTTTCTTTGATGATTGGGACATTGCAACTGTGCACAATTTGCTTGCAGATCTAGAGCAATCAGCTACATTTTCTTCTGATGCATGTACATCTAATTTCAGTGACAAGTTTTGCTATCAACATTATGGTCACCACTTCTTATACAAAGCTAGTATCCCATGTGCTGTCTATAATTGTACTCTGCTTCCTTTATTTCACAGCTGTCTGTATAGGGTTTTGACTTTTGGAAAGACATCATAGACACAGAATCTGTCTGGGGGACAAAAGATTGGCAGGTTCAGGGAACGGATACCTTGTACCTTGTTCAGAGCATGCCTCATACCACATCAAATGATTTTCCTGAACAAAACAGTGCAACAAACTTCCTGTCTTGGAATAGCCAAGATGAAGGATTTAAGCAAAACCCATAATACCGCATTCTCACGCTTTGAGAACTGGCAACATGTCACACAATACAGTGAGGATACACTAGATACCATGATATGAAACAGTTCTTACAATTCATCAGACCCCATTGGAAGGGATGGTTTGTTAGGCATGTGGACACAAATGGGTGTCAATCTAGATTCCTGGGTGACACCAAAGGGTTTAGAATCAATAGGCCTGATCAGCAATACGTTCAGTCAGAGCACTCGGGTGGTGGCATCATATAGTGTTGGAATGTTATGCCTTGATTGGCTAAAAACTTCAAAACTCTCTAAGGTGAATAAACACTTGTCCCTTCTTTTTAATGACATGGATCTCAGGGATTTCTTATTAGTTCCACGGAACCCACGTCACAAGCACTTCTTGTATGCAATATACAAAGAACTGTGGAAAGTTTCTCAGCAGGAGGCTGCTGAGAGACTGCATGAGATTGATAGGGTTAATTTAGAAAAGGCTTTGGCTGTGGTTGACAATGGTATGACCACATTATCATCCATAATTTATTCATTGGGCAACACAGTATCTTCTGCAATTGACATAATACAACAAGATATGTCTATTTTACAACAGGGACAATCACAACTATGGTGCATTGTATTATCAAGGTGGACGTTGCAAACTTTATGTTCTGGCCATGTGCCGTGGTGTTATTTCAAAAGCACCAATTTGTTTTCGCATACGAGCAGACTAAAAGACAGATGTTAATGGTACGAAGAGATGCAAAATATACCATGTTGCACATTGAAAAGTTAGACTAATTACCTTTCTCCATGGCGTAGACACTATCCACAGACTGGATAATCACGACTTTCCAATTTCAATATTGTCTACAATACCACCAAGTATGATATGAAGTGCTAGCAGAAGGCTATGTGCACGAAAACTGGGAATTACCACAGATGTTTTTCTTAGCGGTTCCAACTGTGAGAATGCTTTGAGCGGATCCTTAGTTACAAGGACATTTCACTTCATGGGGCATGCAATGCTTCAGTCATGAACTTGTCTTGTTATCTGAAGGGCCCACCAGCTGATGTGATTCATCCGGTTTTCAAGCTGCTCTAGAATGTGAGCTATTTAATTGGGAATGATCAAGTTTGCTGCAGAATGGAACCAGGTATCGCCTATCTGGTAATCGTTAATTCCATAGTCACTCGTTTCACACAAGTCCTGCTTCCACCTGCCCGCACAGTTAGGGAGGCAACGTTATGGCCTTCGATAAATGTTTCCAGCATATACTTTGATTCTCTGAGCAAACTGAAAGTTATGTTTTTTCAAAAAGATGTGGCCCTAACATCAGCCATAGAGACGTTTGATCTCCAGGTTACAAGGTCCATGTCAGAGATACAGATGCTACTCATACTAACTTCCCACTGCTTTTTGGGGAGCTGGTCCACCGTATCTTTAATATGTGTGAGATGAAGGGAATAGCACACTTTTTAAAATGTATTAGCTCTGGACTGGTTAGCACCTTTCTGACAATTCTCAGAGTTATACCATCTTTCATACACTCTGTGTTGGCAAGCGTTTTTGGATGTCTCCTGCTTGTCCTACTACTTGTGGCTGGAATCCTGATTTAACTTGTTCTGTTCTGCAATTCACGTCCTAGTTCAACCTGGAATGGAGACAGCACTGGCTGTGTTATGATGCCATGAGTGCATGATACACTGCTTTGGCACACCTCAGCTTAGAGAACTGAATGAGCACTGGTTCTTGTCTTTCAGGCCTGTTTGGCTTCACTGCGTACTTCCTGTATTCCCCTGCCTACTTTGCAGTCATGAATGTGTATTGGATCTATGCCTCGGATCACAATCGGTTGCGCCATGGGACATTGTAGTACTGATGGACCTCTTAAAGGCCCATGGGTATTGTTGTCCCCACCGTATTTCAGTGCTAATGAATACATTCTTTGAGCCACCCTGGGATGCTTTGGCTCCTAGTAAACTGGCTACCGGCTCCATGATATGCTTACAAGATGCAGTTCCTCCCTCAGCGGCTGCTGTGAGAACTGGATGGAATCAGATGTGCTCCATAAGCATGCTTCGAGGTGCGCCTCTGGGAGTGTCATCTGCAGTTGCATGCAACAGCAATTTTGCGACTACCACTCGGAACACATAAATAATTGGCTTTTCCGTGTGGTGGGAATGATTTGTACCGTTTTTAAACAAAATGATTCAAAACAATATATTCTTTGCTTTTCTGGGCACCATGGCTTTCTGAGTGCTTGGAGTTTTAAACAGTATAATGACTTGTAATGGCTTTTATTTATATTTAAATTAAGGCTTACTTTTAGATTGATTTAAACAGTGGTTTTAGACCTTTTTTAAGTTTGCATTTCATTATGGCATGCTGCCTTTTTTTAGATAGTTTTTGTATATCAACCATTAGTATGAGGAGTGGGTGTTATGTGTCCTGGCTGGGCCCAAGTAACAAAGCTTCACATTTTTCTTACATTGTCCTAATTTTGCACAATAGCATTTCTTCTGTTACCTTTTGCACATATTCACGTATGTGACAATGTTGGATTAGTTGCTTTGAAACTTCTTCTGTTTACATATCTAGCTTTTCTGAACATTATTACAATGCCTTGAACACCATGTACAGGGCCTTTTTCCGCACAATGTACAAATGTCATTCTACCTTCATCCACGGGTCGAAAGAGCTGTCTGCATATCCATAACATTGCTAATTTATACATACATCACAAGGATGCTCTCCATTATAAATAATTAGGATCCCGAAAGATTAGCAGAGGAGGCACTTCAGCTGACACAGAGGGTCCCTGCATGTTGAGACTTCACCATGCAGTGGTCTGAAATCTCAGTGCGGGAGTGTCCAGTTCATGACCAAGACAGGCTCCTACATTTTCTCAAAACCAGGTAGTGGGGCTGGATCATCCTTTGGGGAGATCCTTGGCTTTACACCTGCACACACTCTAGGTACATGCAGAGTAGGGTGTGCATTGTGGGAGTACGTCTGATTGCTGCCTTGTATCATATGCATATATATATATATATACACTGTTTTTGCACCAAGGTAGAACTGTATCTATTATTTACTCTTTTGGTGCTTGTAATCACTTTCATCTACTTCTGCCCACTGATTATTGCAGCACATACATTCTATACAAAAATAACGCTGGCTCAATAAATATATTGAAACCATCCCACTGTGTATTCTCTGTATATTTCTCTGAGCACAAGTAAGCACTCCCTGGTAGGGTTAGGGACTTATGGTGGCACTGTGAACTAGCTGGTCTCTAGCCCAAAATATCCTATTGGGTTCCTTGGAATCAGTCTGGGCACTGGGCACCCAAAGTTTATGTTGTCCAACAAATGCACAGATCCTATGCATTAGTGGGAACTACACAATAGTAGCCAGGCTCTTTCCACTTCAACGCATTTGCTGAAGAAGATGTTGGTGAATGTGGTAGGTATCCAGTCGTTTAGAAAAGTTATGCAGTAGTTGTGTTATCTTTCACAATTTTTTAGGAAATCCAAAAAGCTGGACATTGCACCTCATGTCGTGGATCGCCTTGTGTGCGTGGGTGAGAATCTTGAAGGTGATTCTAGCTTCAATGGGGAGCCAGTGGAGTACGGCAAGGTGCTGGGAGATGTGGCAGTGTCCTGGCAGTTTGAGGACCAGTCTTGCGGCAGCGTTCTGGATGTTTTGTAGCTTGTGGGTGAGGTTTTTGTTTATTCCGGCGTAGAGTGCGTTGCCGTAGTCGAGGCTGCTAGTGACGAGGGCATGAGTGACGGTCTTTCTGTGCTCGAGGGGGATCCATTTGAAGGTCTTGCGTAGGGGGCGGAGGGTGTGGAGGCAGGAGGATGCAACAAAGTTGATCTGGCGGTCCATCTTGAGCTCGGGGTTGAGGATGATTCCAAGGTTGCATGCATGGGCCGTGGGGGTGGGAGGGCTTCCGAGGGTGGGGAGCCACCAGGTGTCATCCAGGTATCGGGGTTCGGGCCAATGCTGAGTACTTCAGTTTTGTAGGTGTTGAGTTGTAGGCAGCTGCTTTTCATCCATTTGGCGACGACTTTCATGCCTTCTTGAAAGTTGTGTCTGGCGGTGTTGGGTTCGTTCCATAGTGAGAGGATGAGTTGGGTGTCGTCTGCGTAGGGCGCAATGTTTAGTCCGTAGGTTCTGATGATGGGGGACGAGCAGAGCCATGTAGACGTTTCTCTTTCTGTTTCTATTGTCTAGATAGGTTATAGCTCGTTATATTGATGAGAATGATTTGTTGAGCGAGCTGAAGTCTTTTTTTACACAGTGATTTATCTTCCAGGTCACTTAAGCGTTGTTCCGCATATGAGAGCTTATCTGTTACTTGCTTGATGTCTGATCTCATGCCCGACACATCTTCTTGCATGATGTCCATACTGATTTTTGTTGTTTGGGCAAACTGAAGCACATCATACTTTTTTTCTTGATAGTACCCATTGTGTCCTTCAGATCTTTCTTATTTTTAATGGGTGACTCTAGTGCTGGTGGTTCTGAATTTGTTCATTCAATGGCTGACTTTGTGTCCTTTTCCGCCATCTTGGGGACTCGATCAACACAGGGTGTTAACTTAAATTGTATTGGGGATTGCGAGACAAGAGAGGCACCATTAGGAGTCCAGCAACCTGTCAGCATCACCAGTGATCTTGTCGTTGGTTATAACAGTGCACTCAAGG
The DNA here is from genome assembly GCF_964263255.1 of Lissotriton vulgaris. Classification (NCBI taxonomy): domain Eukaryota; kingdom Metazoa; phylum Chordata; class Amphibia; order Caudata; family Salamandridae; genus Lissotriton; species Lissotriton vulgaris. The sequence goes on from NC_141687.1 coordinate 719,550,356, forward strand.
GCATTGTTTGTGATGGATTTATAGTATTTTTTCTGGCTTGTTATGAACTCCTCTCTTCTAGATCATCCAATATTTCCACACACTCGATGGGCATCAGTCGTTGTCAGTTGAGGTTTAGTGAAATATGTGGTTCCTGTTGGCTTGCCTGTCACTTACACTTCAACTTGTGTGTGTTTGTCTTGTTTGTTCTTCTAGTTTCAGTGTGCTGTCCGCTGTGTCCCCAGCTGTTGTATGCTGTTGAGCAGGGCCTTCTAGCGATGAATCTCCACCGTGAAGCGCAGGCATGACTTGGTTATCATGCGCTGTCAGCTATGGTGCACCTTGAGGTACTTTGAGTCAGGTCTGCTCTCAATGGAGTTGCAGGACACAGGTATAATGCCAGGCACAACGCTCTCAGTAACCTCAGAATTATGTCAGGCACGATTCTCTCAGGTAATTATGGGACTTACCCTTCTGCACTATTCAATATGATCATTCATTTGCACCAGATATGAGGACATCCGCTTATGGAGCATGGTCTGGTTGTCGCGTTCAGCAGATGGAGGCCGCATGTACACATAATCTTACTGCACTCTACCCTCAGGATTCCTGGTCATAGTCTTTGCTCTGTCAGGGTTCAGAGATGCTTAAAGGTTAGTGGACTTTCACTGCAGGTAATTGTAATGCGATGTCACGCACAATTATAGTGATTATGTGGATTCAGGCATTGCTGCTTTAGATGCGTATCTAGCATCTAAATTTAATAGAAGTGAAAGTAATATTGTTTACCTACATGTTAATATTAATATTGTACAATATGATGTCACCATGATATATGCACCTATATAAACAAACTTGCATTTCCGTTGTTGAATTTACCCGATGTGACCTCCTCCTCAACCCTGAGTCAGAAATACATGGTTAGGTAGGCCATGCGACCTAGGCCTGAAGCAACTGATTGACAGATCACAGGTAGGGAGGGGACATGTAACACATAGACAGATTGCGCAAATAGGAAAACCCAGATTGATCCGACAGTTAGTCAGCGACACCACAATGGTCTCAGGAGATTGGTTCCAGTAAATCACACAGCCGCGGCCGCTGCAGGTAAGATAGTGGTGGGGCCGGCTGAGGCAGGATTTCGATGGATGACCACAAGGGAATATTAATTCTTTATTTAATTTTCCCTTGTGGTCGTTTCTCGAAATCCTGCCTCAGCCAGCCCTACCGCTCTTATCTGCAGCAGGTGCAGCTGAAAACACGTTTGACCAGAGGGGTACGCATTCTTAAAACACCATAAAGTCAGATGCCACACTAGGTAACACACAGCCAATCAGGACACAGCATGCACATTACAAGCAGTGATCAAGCGCTCTTCATGCTGGACATCTGGACACGTACCCACTGACCCTCAGTTTGTTCACACGAGAATGAGGTTCGCCTACGCTTCTAATCAAACCCCTGATTTATGGCTCAGTGAAGAGGCCCAAACTTTTGCCGTCAAAGGAATGCATAATCGTTTTATAGTCCTTTATGCAAAGTATAAAATGATGGCTGAAACTAATATGCTTTGAGGCAGTCTTCAGACCCCGACTCTGTTGCCTGATCTTCCGGACGATGCGTTTAATTAAACAACTTTTCCTGTTTTGCCAAACTCCTCTTGTCTTTCATTTCTTTCACAGGGAAATGAATATTTGAGCAACATTAACACTTAATTGGCAGCAACATAATAGTGCAGTGCCTAATTGCAAAGCTACTTAATGTTCTACTCCACACCAATATTAAAAAGCTTGCTTTGACAGTTCATCTTTGCTACCTATTGAAGGTAAAATCTTTAAAAGGGTGTACTTGGCAATTAAGCGATGTTGCAAAAGTATCTGGCTTTTCTGTTTAGGTAAGCTGGCTCCGCATAGGGTATCACCACTAGGTGGTTATACCGTGCAGAGAGTCCAGGGGTTCCCCAAAGGTTTACCGGCTCAGTGTAAAACCCAAAGTGCTCTATTAGTGGTAGTGTGGGAGAGCAGCCTTAGGCCTAACACAGAGGAGTGTAAGAGGTTTATTGCACAAGAGTGACCAATAATGGACACACGATTTAAGAAGGAGATCCAGACCAATTTTTGAAAAATACACTTTGTTTGTACTTTATATTAACACCAAGATCTTCGTAATAAGGTAAGTACATTTTTAAATAAAAATACTTTTCACTTTGAAAATTCGATACAGAAACTTTTCAGCACAGTTTAGTGTTATCCTATGGGGAAAACAAAATAATCGCGGTTAACCGTGTAAGAAAAGCACTTACAAATCCAGTCTGTAGATTCTAGAGCTACCATCATTCAGGTGGACAGTATTTCTCTTTAATTGCTCTTGCATGCATTTCAACAGCAGTTTGGAGTGAATAGCTAAGTTCCACAGTGCCATGGATGCATGGTGCAGGTTCTGTCACCTAGCTATTTCCTTTAGATGGTTGTGCAAAAGTGAGGGTCAAGCCCCAGGACCCGCTTATTTAATATCCTCCAGGCACTGGAAACAAGCCAAGATGTTTTTCTGTGCAGTTCTGAATTTTTTTCAAAATTAGTTCTGGACAGAGTGACATTAGTGGGGTGGGAATGAAATTGGAGGATTGGCCCTTAATTTGGTGATGCTTCCACCGCTATTCCAGTCAGTTCCAGGACCATATAGAGGTTATCCCCATATGCCATGGGCGGCTCCTCCATTATAATGGGGGACCGTCACCCCATTGAAATACCCCCCAGAGATGAAAAATAAAATGATAATGAAGCTAATTCATTACCATTGTGTTTTTTCGTCACACCGTGCCGAAAGGAGTGTCAGGACGGGACGAGGCCTGCTGAATGGCAGCAGCGGTGAGAAAGGTTGGCTGCCTTTAGCACTTATTTAAAATGCACTTGTCTCTTTGGCCAGCACTCTTGGCACGGCCAGCCAGACATGCGCAGTTTAAACCTCTCAACTCAGCTGTCTAAAGACAGCTGAGTTTAGAGTAAGTGCAGGCCTCTCGTGCCCTTAGGAGCGCTGACAGAGGTCGGTCGCTCCAATCAGGGCGCTGCTCTCATGAGTCTGAGAGCAGCACCAGGATTGGCTTGGGCCTGCCTAGAGGAGAGAAGAGGACAGAGGACTTCTCCTCGTTGCAGGAAGGTAAGTGTTTTATTTATTTTTTTAGGTATAATTTTGTTTTTCCCCACTAGCCCCAACAATCTCTGGACATGCCAGCCACCACTGCCATATCCATTCTAAATGGTGGAGAGGACAACTTCGTTATGTGGCCGATGCCTGATTATAACCCACCAGACTCTAGCGCTCCAAACTGGTATCCGATTTTACCTTTTTTTGTTAAAAGCTCGGGGATACCCAGGCAATTATTCGGTTTACGAGAAAATACAAGAACAGGCTGACTTTCCAAAATTTGCAGCTTATAAATCAGACTGAAATGCAAACATTTGGACGCAATTTATCATTTTTAACATTAAACAAGGGGAACTGTAAAGAAGGCTCAGGTTACACCACTTCAGTATGTGTGGCAGTGAGCCCTGAAAAGTAGTCATAATACAGAACAGTAGGATGACTATTTTTTGGGAATTTAATAGCAGACATTAAACTTACGTTTCTCAGCATTCTGGTGTTAAATAGAAGACGCTCCAAAGAACATCACTGTTCCCAAATGGGATCCATTATATATGCTTGGGTGATACAGAGGGCCTCGCAGTATTAAAATAATACCACAAGTGCATTTAGAATATTGTAAACATCTGTAAGCACATTGCGACGCATTCATGCTTTAGCTATACTTGAGGCACAGGGGGACAGATTTTATTTCTGCTCAGATGGCATGTCTCTGGTTGAGAAGGGCTTCTCAAAGCACTTCCTGCTGGGCATTTGTTCCAGGCAATTGGCCCGAGTTGCAGTAAACTATTTTCAGTCATTTCCCCCCGTCCATCAAAATGTCTCTTGTTTGCACTTCTCAGCGCCAGAGCTACACTGCTCAGTGCCTTACTCCTGTGTGTGAGGTGTAAAGCACTTTGAGCCCATGTCATAGTGGTTCAGCTGCTGCTGAACTTGAAAGGACAGCGTTTGGTATGTTTCAGTAATGACTGAGCAATCATAGAAAGGTCAGATGAATGTGTGCCATAGTTCTTTTGCTCCCTTTAAGCTCGATTAAACATTGACATATTATTTTGAAATAATGCAGCCCTTCTTGTTTCAAAACGTTACTTGAAAGTTGAGTTTTTCTCTGTGTGTTCGCTGATCACATTATGGGAATGAGGCCTTTGTTCAGAAAGTGGCCGACTAGGCTTTCATAAACTCTTCTGATGGTAGGTTCAACCAATAGTAATGTAGCCCTCTATTCCGGAGAGGGTAGCGTAATGTGGGCAGAGAAGCCATCAGTGCGTAAATAACACTTTACTTACTGACATAGTTTAGGTTATGCAAATCCCAGTGGTATGCCCTAATGCTTACTTATCTAATCATAACAGACCATGTGGAAATTGGGAAGCTACAAATGGTGGCATCCACCCGAATAAAAGGAAGGGTGATACTGCCTTTGCCCTTTCTGCCCATCTGGTAGCCAGGTGGCTGGAACTCCTCAGGGCTGGTTGGGTCTGCCACTCTTGTGAGAGCCTCCTTGATGGGCTGCGCATGCGTGGCGAGCCGTGGGAGGATCCCAGAGGTTCTCCCAGCCCTGAGAAAGAAGGAGGAAAAAGGAATGGAATGGGAGGTAAAGACACTGGAAATTATTTTATATCAGCTGGACATTGTATCACACACATTTCTATCTACAGAAGGTGTTCCGCAAGATTGCTACCTAAAAATTGAAGAGCAAACGATTTAAAAGCACAGTTTGCAAATGTATTGCCACTAATGCCATAGGAGCTCCCAGTTGTAAAGAAAATCTCATAAACTGTTTCACTTACTCAGGATCTGGCTCAGTACCAAGGATCAATATTCATCTGGAACATCACATCATATATGTGAGAAAAGTACATGCTGCTCCCTCCTGACTGCTCAGGGATGGATGAGATCAATCAATCAATCAATCAGAGTATTTGTAAAGCGCACTACTTACCCGTGAGGGTCTCAAGACGCTGAGGGGAGGGGGTGCTGCTACTGCTCGAAGAACCAGGTCTTGAGGAGTCTTCTGAAGGCGTGTAGGTCTTGGGTCAGCCTTAGGTGGGTAGGGAGGGTTTTCCAGGTCTTGGCGGCGAGGTAGGAGAAGGATCTGCCGCCGGAGGTTGTTCGTTGGATGCGGGGAACAGCGGCGAGGGCGAGGGCGAGGCTGGCGGGTGGGGGTTTAGAAGCTGAGTCTCCTGTTTAGGTAGGCTGGTCCGGCGTTGTGGAATGCTTTGTATGCATGGGTGAGGAGCTTGAAGGTGATCCTCTTGTCGACGCGGAGCCAGTGTAGGTCTCGCAGGTGGGGGTGATGTGGCTGCGGTGGGGGACGTTGACGATCACTAGGGCGGAGGCGTCTTGGATGCATTGTAGTCGTTGTAGGTGTTTGGCTGGGATTCCTGCGTAGAGTGCGTTGCCGTAGTCCAGTCTGCTGCTGATGAGGGCCTGTGTCACCGTTCTTCTTGTTTCGGTCGGGATCCACTTGTAGATCCTGCGGAGCATGCCAAGGGTGTTGTAGCAGAAGGAGTAGACGGCGTTGACGTTTTTAGACATGGAGAGGGAGGAGTTGAGGATGAATCCTAGGTTGCGTGCATGGTCGGTGGGTGTCGGTGCTGCTCAGCACTTGCATCCCTGGGTTTTTGTGTCTGTGATGGGAGTCCAGAAAATGGGACACATAAATGGTGGGACTTTAACTGATTTATTAAATTAATTATGTGTAAAAAATAAAAAAATATGAAGATCCAGAGATACATCCTTTCTAGATCACCCATCCTAAATTGCCCGGAAGGATTCAAGGGATTTGTGCCATTTCGTTGGTCAAAAACAAACATGAATCAATGTCAGTAGTTGATGGCTATACATAGGTTAGGACTTGGGAAATGTGAAAAGATTTTTGGGGTCACACAGTCGAAGACATTTTCTTAATATGCATACTCAGAATTTACATAATTTCTTTATAAATTGCAACAAGGTACTTGGGAGGTGAGATAATCCGAGGAGGGGTTTGTCCCGTTATCCGGGACCACTCCAGTTAATCCTGTCCCCCATTATTCCTCCTCACCAACATGAATACTTACCTTAAACCATGACCTGGACTTTGGGCCACAGTTTCTGGACACTTGGTAGTCTATTCCGCTTGGCAGCTCCATTTGTTGGCGATCTCTGCGAGAACTGATGGCGTTGGTGAGTCTGTGATACAACAGTTCTGACTTGGCTTTGAGACTAAATGTAAATGTAAATGTATTTGAGCTTATATAGCGCACAGCTACCCGCAGTGGGTTTCCCGGCGCTTGCTTAGGAAACCCGTTCTGGTATTCCCCTGTGAGATAGCCCCGGCAGGGTATCCACAAGGTGAATGCCAGGCATCCCGCCGCGAGGGGCCGTTGGAGATTAAGCAAGCTATTGCCCAGAGTTGCAGAGTGTGAACCCGTGAGTCGAGAAGGCACCGGAGCGAGAATTATCGAGTCCGTGGAATTTTTTAGTCCAAGACCCGCCGAGGTGGGGAATTGAACCCTGGTCCAGGGCCGATCTCAGCTTCCGGGTCTGCCGCCTCTAACCCCTGAGCCACACTTCTCTAGCTATATAGCTTCTCTCTCTTTTCTCTCCTGCCATCTGTCTTGTCTAGTTTCCTTCCTTAGTTCTGCAGCTGCCAATTCTTCTTCTTCAAGGCCAAGAGCATATGTGACTAAGAGCAGACCACAGTGAGTTTTTGATTCCAGTAACCTGGCTGTTGGTCAAGCAAAGTCAAGGGAGCAACAAATGATAAAATAACAAAAGTCGTTGCAGCCTATGGTGTGTTCACCAGGCTTCTCACCTGCATATGAAGCATTCATTTGTCTCTGGTGAGACTTTGAGTGGGTTGGTGGATGTTTGCAGTCATCACTTGCTGTTAAGTCAATTCTCCAATCGCATGGTGAGAGTGGGACAGGCTTTATGTCACCTTCTAGGTTTTGTGCTCTTCCTGCAGCTCGTATTCTGCATACAGAAACAGCAGAAGGTCCACTCAGGCCCATCTCTAAATGTGCAAGGAGCTACAGGAGCATGTTCCAATTTGCATCTGTAAAACCAGACGTTTGGTAGCTGCCTCCTGCAAATCAATATCCTGTGAATCCTGACAATTCCACTGTCCAGGAAATCAGGCTGGGTCAGTTGCTCTCTTCTGATAGTAAAGTCTGGCAAAGTGCTTTTCTCTCTGGTCTCTCCCTACCCCATTTACGCCTTCCAGTGACCTCTTAGGTGTGAAACTCTGTCGATTTCCTCCAGCAAAAAAAGAACTGGATTCTTATTCTCAAATCAATGTTCTATTTAACCCTAACAACAGTTGCACCTGTAATGTTTGCAGCGCCATTTTCCATAATTCATTCACCTTAAGGTTTGTGAAGCATTAGGCTGGTGATCACCATGTTTAATGTTTGCAAACATTATACTAACTCCAGAAAAATATACATAAAGGATTCCTACTTACCCCAAGCAATTGAGCTTCAATTTATGTTGAAGACTGGTAGTCAACGATGCTATAACTAGGCACCCAAAAACTTTAATTAGCTGCTTCCACCCAGTGTTTCCGCAGAGGGAGAGAAGGCAGGCTATGGGATGGGAGACCAATTATGGGTCTGACATCCCAGGTTGATGTGCACAAGTGCGTCCACGATGAGCACCAATCTGCTGTTTTGGACGGCCCTTTGGAGTGGGGGCCCCTCAAACGTTTGCCAAACGGAGAACTTCTGGGGAAAGAAAAGAGTAGCGGAGATGACAAAACTACGTGGTATGAAATAATCCCTCCATGTGTCTACAAAACAGAGCAAAGATGCTTTCCCAGCATCCAATAGTTCATGCGCCAGCATTGGGAGTCACAACCCTTGCAGTTCAGGTGATGAATCGTATGACATGCCCTGATGCTTTCACCCACAATAATAAAGACCCTCTAGTGTTCTGAAGAGGCCTCACATTTTCAGCGTTCAGACCTTAAATAGTGTAGATGAATCAAGCGGTAATCCCAACAAGACAACACGGATGACAGACTCAGGTCGTAATTATTATACCTGCAATTGAAGTTACCGGGATGTGGCTTTGGATCTGCCTTGGTTCCGCAGCGCTGTCATCGGGCCAGCATGAGCAGACCAGAAAACAGTGCATCTCCCATGTACTCTTCCTCTCTCGAAAAGAACTAATGGAGGGCCTGACATCCCGCCGTGCTTCCAAAATGGTTGACCCCTCAAGGAGCGTTGATTTGCAGTTAAAGAGGCCCTTGGTTATTAGTGGTCCCTCAAGCCCTTGGCAAAATGAGAATCATAGGGAGAATTTCGATTATAAAGAAAAATAACTGAGATTTCGCAGCTGCACAGTGTTGGGATGGACCTTTAACAGGAATGTTTTCTTTGAAACATAATGTTGTCGGTTCTTCAAGCACTGTAACTCCCAGTGGAATTAATTGCAGTTCAAGTAATCCCATTCAACATAATCATATCAAGAATCACCGGAAAGCACTGGCACAAATTAAGCTCTGAGGTGCACCCTTGGCATGTCTTAGCTAACCAACCCACCTTACATCAATGGGTGAGTGTGCTACATGTTGTGTCCTCACTTCACTCCTGTTTCTTCTTTTGCAATTTTTGTTGCTGCTACCCCTGGATTGCTTTCTCAAAGCGGGGGCGGGCTCGGGTCTTCACGGAGTTACAGAGCTTTTCCCGCTCTTGTCGCCTCAAACGAAATGTTACTCCGCCACAGCACGTCCTCTTCAAAATGCTGCACCTGCAGGGGGAAGAAAAAGGAAAACACAGGCACCTTACCAATTGCTGCACAACGCTGCACCGCTCTCGCGATGCCATTCGCTCCCTGAATGTCGCACCTGCAGAGGGACAAAAAAGGGGAGAAACACAGCCGATTATCCTGCAACGCTGTCCTGTTTTCCTCCGCCGTCCATGAATGCTCCTTCCAAACCTGAAAAGAGAAAACAGAGAAAACAATTACAGCCTCCTAGCAAGGCTGTGAAGGGCGGAGTCAAGATACGCCGCCTCCCTGTGCCCCAGATTGCAGTGAGCAGTGTCCAGGAATTGTTAAGGAGGCAGACTAGTGCTGTCTCTTCCCCAAAACAAAGGTTAAAAAAAAACAATTTTCCCTTTCTGTGATTACTTTCTTTACCTGTGGTTGTTACAGTTTAACATTGTAGTTTTAACCTGCCTGTGATAGCATATTTTATCACCTGTTTTGTGTTTTAAACTTGTGGTTTTTCCTGCCCATGATTGCTTGCATTTAACGTGTTGAACTGTGGGATTGTAGTCCAAACTCTGTAGTTTGTCCCCTCTCATTCCTGGTGACTATTCAGTTTTCCCTCCAAATGTCTCCTTTGCTCTGTGCTAAGACCTGTATGTTAAAACAGTGCACCCCCAGGCACCATTTTGTGTTCACAAGCCAGTGAAACCAGCCCCCCTGCCTCCGCCTCAGCAACAGGGATATTCTACATCAGAGGGTGCTTCTGTGAGCTGTTTAAACTGTATTTACTAGGGACTGTGCACTTAGTTTTTTGGCCAGGAGAGAGAGTACAGTTTTATTCAAACAGTATTGTTAGATTTCAAGTTAGTGAGGCCTTTACCTGCAGTAGTCCAAAGTGTAGATTGAGCATGTCTGTCTCCTAGGAGATTCTGAACAGGAGGAGCAGCTTCCAACTCCCTGGCCAGCAAACCTTGTGTGAGGTTGCTGGGACCTTATATGGTCTGCTAGTGGTTGGTACATGTATACACTGATTGGTGGTTGTATCTGATGTTTCTATTGGATTAGGGTTAGTGTCCTCGTTGGTTGGGTATTTGAGTGTTCTGATTGGTTTCTGGGTCTGTAATTCAATCAATGTAGGCTTGGGCCTAGGACTAGGGTTAGGATTTCTGTTGGAAGTAGGGACGAGGGTTTCCTGTGTTATTGGTTGTTGGGACTAGGGTGGGACTAGGGCTATGGTTAGACCTTTACTTGGAAGTAGCAATTAGGGCTTCTGGTGTGATTGGTTGCTGGACTGGTTGTGGGACTAAGAGTAGGGTTAGGCATTCTATTGGAAGTAGGGACTAGGGCTTCTTGTGCCATTGGTTGCTTGGACTTGGGATGGAACTACTGGTAGGGCTAGGGCCTCTATTGGGCGTAGAGATCAAGGTTTTTGAACTGATTGGGTGCTTGGACTAGGGCTAAGATTGGCTGTAAGGCCCTGGTCTCCTATTGTTTCTAGATTTTTAAGGCTAGTGTTGTGATTGGATAGTGTTAGGGCTTGGGTTCCCATTGGCTGAAGGGGTGATCCCAAACCACTACTATGATGCCCAAAATAACCCTTTCTAGACTCTCCCCTACTCTACCCCTCCTTGCATCATCTGAAACCTCTTTTACTATACCGATCCCCCAAAACAAACCTTTCTAAACTATTCCCTCTTTTCTACCCCTCCTCAACCCTTCTCAATCCAAATAACTGATTAACATATCCACCACTGAAATTACTTTCATATTTCACCATATGAATACAAACCTTTTTTCCTCCTCTATCCTTCTGCTATCATTCGAAATCCAAATAACTGACTAACCTATCCACCACTTAAAATGTACTTGCATGTTTCACTATACTAATTCAACACTAATCCTCTGTGGGTCCCGGAGTAGCGTGCTACCCGCCAAAAAAGCACTTTGACGCTTCGTCAGGGGTAGTAAGCGCTATATAAATGCAATTACAATAAAATACAATAACTGACTATTTATTTTTTATTTTATTTATTTATTTTATTTATTTATTTATTTATTTTTATGTGCTTGTATAGCGCCTGTATAGACCCCCGAAGGGGTATCTCCGCGCTTTTGCCAGTAGAAGGAGCATATGCTGTACTAGGTCATAACAAGGAGTAACTGGGGCATGATGAATGTTTAACTACTAGTGAAAAGGTGGGTTTTGAGGGTTTTTCGGAAGGATAGGTGATTAGAAATATGTTTTAATGTTAGGGGGAGGGAGTTCCAGAGAGCGGGTCCAGTGTGTGCCAGAGCACGGCCTCCTTGTCGAGACTTTTTTATTTTAGGAACCTGTAATAGATGGAGTTTACTGGATCGTAAGGAGCGGCCTGGGACATAGGGTTGAAAGGCCTTTGTAAGATATTTAGGGCCCTTTCCTATCAGACATTTGTGGATAGTACACAAAATTTTAAACTCAGTGCGTTGCCGCACTGGCAGCCAGTGGAGTTCAGCCAGTAGAGGTCGGGAGGGAGTCCTGGATGGAACATTAAGGACTAACCTTGCCGCCGTGTTTTGGACTACTTGCAGTTTGTTAAATTGGCCTTCATTGGTTGATAAAAGAAGGCCATTGCAGTAGTCCAATCTACTAATAACTAGTGCCTGGACTAAAGTCTTCCTGTGGTTGTCAGGTAGAACACCCTTCTCAACAGTCCAATGGCCCTGAAACATGTGCCGGCAACTTGGTTGACATGGTCTTTAAATGTCAGGGCTTGATCGAATAGCACTCCTAAGTTTTTCACGGTCTGCTTTGGGATGGGAACAGGTCCCAGTTCTAAAGGCCACCAGACCACAATGTCACCGCCTCCCCAAACAGTAATACTTCTGTTTTGCCCACATTACATTTTAGGCAGTTCTCAGCCATCCACTTTGACACTGCCCTCATACCTTCTGCAAAAGATTTTTGCAGAGCAGGTGTAAAGGTTTTAAAAGGGAACAGAAGTTGTGTGTCATCGGCGTAGGACACCGGGGTAAACCCAAAGGACCTCACTAAGTCGGCCAGGGGGGCCACATACACATTAAATAATGTGGGGCTTAGGCATGAGCCCTGTGGCACACCCCTGGTGAGCTCCCTAGAGATGGATTTGTGGGAGCCCAGCCTGATTTCTTGAGAGCGGCAGGAGAGAAAGCTTTCCATCCAAGACAGGGCTACACCTCCCAGCCCCACATCCCTCAGACGGCCGAGAAGCACTTTGTGAGACACCGTATCGAAGGCAGCGGATAAATCCAACAACACCAGAATCATAGACCCCCCACCATCCAGTGTCATCCTGATGTTATTGGTCACTGCTAGTAGGGCCGATTCGGTGCTGTGATTAGGCCTGAACCCAGATTGTGAAGGGTCCAGGCCTTCCGCTGCCTCGATATGATTTGTTAAATGGGTGTTCACGTGCTTCTCTGTCATCTTACCGATGTAAGGTAGGAGGGAGATGGGCCGGAGGTTAGAGAGATCTGTCCAGGGGAGGCCGCTTTTTTTCTTATTGGGTTTACCACCTCATTCTTCCATTCCCTTGGGACTTGTCCCTTAGCCAGTGAGATATTCATCACTGACTGAATAGAGGGTCCCAAGAGGGAGATCAAAGGGGCCACCATTTTTGCAGGAAGGTAGTCATTGGGAGATCAGGTTTTCATGTGGTTGATAAGGAGTGGACGATCTAGATCACTAACTGGTGGGATGGTAAGAAAAGAGTTTATATTCTGTATAGGTGGGTCATTTGGGAGGGAAGTCGGGGTTCCTGCATCCCGAGAGGCCATAATTTTGTTGTAAATGAGATTAATTTTGTCCTCGAAGAACATAGAAATGTCATCACAAAGTGTTTGGGATACATCATCGGGGCTCTCACTAGCTGTGGGTTTTACAAAGCTTTGCAAGATTTTGAACAATTGCCTTGGACAGTTGCCTGCCTCTGCAAGTTGTAAGGAGAGATTATTTTTCCTTGCTAGCTTTATATTTTTGTAATAAATTGACTGGGCCTCTTGAAAGATTTTCCTTTCCTTTTCATTTTTTGATTTCCTCCATGCTTTTTCTAACCGCCTACATTTCTGTTTTTCTTTCCTAAGGTCTAAGGTATACCATTTTTCATGTTTGGTTGGAGGATACTGCTTATGGAGATTTAAGGGGGCCAAGGTGTCAATGGCTAATTTAAGAGAATTATTAAATTTTTCCAATGCAGACTCTGCTGAGTCTATGTCTGTAAATAATGGTTGTTGCCAATATTCTCGCAAATTTTCCACAGATATTTTGTGCCATTGGCGACGAAAAATTGGCGGGGCGGTATTCTATGTAGTCGTTTAGTCGGTCCAGCCAGATGGAACTCTATCAAAAAATGGTCTGACCAATGGACTTCTTTGGCGGGTAAACATCTTATTTTAGTGCAGTTGGAGAATATAGAATCCAGGGTATGACCACCTGTATGTGTAGCACCACTATTTATTGCCTTTAGCCCAAGATTGGACAAGTCAGCTGTTAATTGGGTTGTTTCTGGATGTGCAGGATTATCCATGTGTATATTGAAATCCCCAAGGAGGATAAAATCCTCCTTGGCCTTAATGTGAGGGGCTAATAGCTCCAGAAGGGACAGAGCAAAGCCTGGATTGGGGACTGGTGGGCGGTATACCAGTGCACCTTTCCATGAAATGTTTCCTGCTAAATTGATCTTAAAGAACATAATTTCCAGTAAAGGACTAGACCTTTGTTCTAAAATTGCAATGTTATAAGTGTCTTTGAATATGATGGCTAATCCACCTCCTGTTTTAATTGGCCGATCAACATGTATGATCCTGTAGCCTGCTGGGACCCCTAATGTGATCACTGTTATCGTATGGGGTTTCATCCATGTTTCAGTAAAAAAACATACATCAGGCTGCTGAGTGAAAATCAGATACCAAATCTGCAGTTGATGTTTAGGGAGGGACCGTACATTTAAAAGAAAGCATTTAAGTTCCATAGGAGATGTTAATGTAGGAACATAGTCGTGGGTGCTATTTCTTACCACATCTGATTGAAAATGACATTGTAGGCACGAGAAGCAGCCCTCGAGCTGTTTACAAGATACACGGGTATCACAATTCCCCGTGGGTTGTAGCTGTCGAAGTATTTCGGCGGGATAAGTAATGTATCTCGTACCTGCAGTGTCGGAGTCCATAGTGCTTGGGCCCATAGCCCCTATGCTGCGTACTGTCGCAGAAGGGCGCAGACGGGCAGCTCTTTGGCTGGTCTTCGGCGTCGCTTTGGCGACGCTGCGCGCGATCGCTGCGCGCTTATAGGGGGCGATGGCTAAATAGGCCCTCAAGAAGCATCCATTAGAGCGCTAACCACTCGGGAAGTGCCCCCGCAGGAAGTGACTGGCTCTCCCTGACCCGCCCTCCGCGCAACGGTACTGGCTACCGCGTCGGACCGGTGCGGGCAGGAATGATGACGAGCACAGGCTTCTCAGCTTACTATGAGTGTTCCCTCCCCCTTGTAATCAGGGTAGGGGCGAAGGTATAGATCGCACAAAGCAGCAAGTGTGGCGATTTTACAATGCGTGCAGTTTAAATTGAGTGAGTGTTTTAAAAATGAGTACACAGGTTAAAACATCGTTTTTAGATCAACAATGAATTTTAAAAATTATGCAGGCAAATCACAATTCTTACATGCATCAGTACTCAGTGCAGCGCAAGGCACGTTTGTGTTTCCTTCAGCAAGCTAAGCGGAATGGAGACTCTGCCACCGTCTCTCTTCCGCAGCTTGCAGGTGTCTGGGCTCCACCTAAATAGGCCCTCAGGAAGTGACTGGCTCTCCCTGACCCGCCCTCCGCGCAACGGTACTGGCTACCGCGTCGGACCGGGGCGGGCAGGAGTGATGACGAGCACAGGCTTCTCAGCTTACTATGAGTGTTCCCTCCCCCTACTACCTGTTATGAGCTACATTACACACTAGGCGTGGCCAAGCCAGCCAAGATGGCAGACGTGTCTGGCTGAGGCTCCGTGAGCTGGCACGAATCTCGCCCGCTGTCTGCACTGGAGGAACCTCAAAGCTACCTTTCCAGACCCGATGTACCAGTGCACACCAACACATTCATTAATCGCTCTAAAAATCAAAGAGCCAAGAATCGCAGCAGTCGTTCCAGTAAAGGCGCTGACTCAACATGGCGGCGTCTGCAGGAAGGAGGTGAACCCAATAGCTGCGCAGTATAGTCTCCAGAGGATGCACTTCACCACGCTCATACAAAAAGACTAGCGGCTGCTAGAACGTACCTGGAAAGGTGCTCGCGGGGCCCTGGGTGCAGCAAAGTTGGCTGATGGATTAAAGTGTGGTGCAGCCAGCCCCCCGCTGCTGCAGGGCTGTGCAAGCGACCCGGCTGGAGATGGGCAGAGTCGAATCGGAACGAGAGAAGAAGAATCCATCCTGTCCAAAGCGGTTCATCACGACCAGAGACATCGGGTGAGTGATTGAAGGAGGTGCCCCAAGCACATAACAAATAATTACCAACATAAATCGCACCAAGAATGCTAGAAGTGAGAGCCCCCTCCTCCACCAGTTACGGCGAATCGCACACTGTTCCCATGCGGGGAGCACAATAAACACTACAGTGTATAATATCATCACAAGCTATAACGAGCGCAAACAGTGCGCAGGGAATAATAAGTGATAAACTAGTATTGCCGCTGCCAGCCATAGTAAGTGCCAAAACGAGGAGTAGAGACTTTCCTTCAGTGCTGAACGGGCGGTCCATCCCACCAGCTCACAAAGAACTCCAGAGCACACCCGGCATCGTTATTAAACGAGTGAATGACCGAGAGGGGGCTCTCAATCTACAACAGGCACAGACAGTACACAAAAGACATTGGAAGTGAGGAATCCTCCCACCAGCTGCTCTGTGCCACATCCTTATTTTAAGGTAAGTTACCACCGCAAACTTCTGGCGGATGGAGAAAAGACAATCGCCACCCTGCAACCACTAGCCACTAGCCAAAACACAACAATAAACATTGTCTATGCTGCTAGACCGGGTGACGACCCTGGAAGCACGCTCAGACGACCTTGAAGGACGCTCACGGAGATGCAATATTCAAGACCTAAGCCTTGTGGAAGGCATCAAGGGGACAAATCCCATCAAATATATGAAAATCCAGATACGGACCTCACCTCTTTCTTCTCAATACAAAGAGCACACAGGTTACCAGCTCGTAGGCCACCTCCGGGCTTCCCACATCGCCCACTACTTGCAAAATTCCTTCACTATAGAAACAGGGACATGGTATTCTGCACCGGCAGACAACACGGACCAATTCAAATCGAAACCGAACACATAATGCTCATCCCAGACTATTCCCAAGCAGTGCACCGTCAGCGATCCTCATTTCTGGAAGTGAAATGACATCTTCACCAAGAAAGATCCATTATTCACTGCTGTTTCCAGCAAGACTTGAAATCATGTGCAATGGGTCCTCCACATTTTTCACGGATCCCGAGGCAGCCCACAACTGGGTGGATCAAAACTGTAAAAATCACTCTAGCTCAACCTCCAAAAACACTAAACTTCTTCCAACAACGAAGAGCAATCACCATGGCCCTAGAAGATAAAACAGGCGCTCCAAATCTTTGACCCGCTCTAAATTTACAGGGTTCCTGGACCTAGAGCAAATTATTGCTGAACGCAGGAAAGCCTTACAGGCAGAAGAGGATATAGGACCAGTCTCATCAGTAACAGATGATGACAGAGGCCCCCATATCTTCACATGGGAAGAAATGAGAATGTATACTAAACGGATTTGGTGACCCCACCATTGGTGATGCCACAGACAGCTGACACGCTGATATGAACTGTAACTATCACTAACCATGTATCTATATTGCTGCCAGATAACAGTGAAATAATGACTTGTATGACCCAGCACCAGGCGCAGCACATGCTAGGCCACCGACAGGCTCCTCCATATTCATAAATCCTACAAATGCCACCCACGGAGTCAGCGTAGATGTGTGGCCAACTAGACCCCAGAACACATTTAATTGACATGTAAAGTTTGGATGTACCGCCCGTTGTGGTAGGTCCCCAATATTGGGAATACCTCCCACCCCAGTTAACATCCCCCATTTCTTCACCCACTAATACACTGAATGTATGTTCCCAGCAGGATGAGAGAAATACAACTATGTGTGGCATAAAGACTAAGCCCAGAGAGGTGCACATACAACAACCCCGTCGCGCAGCCCATCTTGACACCCAAGTCATAACACTCTAAACAATGCATGGCACAAATTAATGCTATTAATATCCACATACTTAATGTGTGAGGCATGCACACAGTACGCAAGAGATATGCAGTGTACGCCTACATAAAATGACAGAATGCGCAGATTACAATGCTACTGGAAACACTTTTAACGGCAGGAGACCTCGACAAATTATGTAAGCGATGGGGAGGTACATTCTGGGCAACTACATACTCTGCATTTGCATTGGGAGTGCTCATTCAGCTGTGACCAGAAGTTCTGTTCCAGGAACTGTAGTGTAGTTCCTATTTTCCTAATAGGCTCTGCGCATTGGAATAACATAAACAATCGTTTAGATGTAGGACTGAGGTCGACTAGGTCTCTATTGAATATATTAGACTTAATTTAGGTTTGCCAGCTAGCTCAGAGGTCACTAGAAACTTTCTCGAATGAACAGGGAGGAGTGAACTTCCCTGATTAGACAAGAAGGGATTCAGCTTCTGACAACCACATAAACATGACAACTTTGCTTCCCCAGAATAAGGAGTATATCTCCAGAGTCGTGTGAAAACAAGAGATAGCTATTTCACTCAGTCAATCGTGCATACTTAGTTTCACCAGAGTGCAGAGAAATAGAGAGACGGGCCTTTTCAATAAAAGGTGTTATTTATTGAGCAGTCTTCTTTCTCATGCAAGAGAAATGAATTCCCACAATTGCAATACTTGTTATAAAGAAAAGTGCGTACAGTAAAAGGAGTATTATGAAATAATACTGTAAAAGCATTGATATGGTTTCTGAGCCATATGATACTTAAAAGGTATAAAATATATACAGTAACATACAATGATAAAAGTTTGACTAAACGTACTCAATTGGTGCTTCTAAGACATGCCTACCCCGATATACCTAACCTAAGACTAGTACGTTGGAAGGAGTAAATGAGCTGCAGTTTAAGTTAAGTTAGTTTTTGCTAAGAATCTGACTCAAGAATTCTCTAAGGATCTAATCAGCTCCGTACCTTGGTTTTAGAATGAAGGAGGTTGTGTATCTCGCTCTCAAGACTCGATCTCCCAGTAACCCGCAAGGGTGACTGGAAACACTGGAGCTGGATTTTCTCGGCAGGAGAAAAAGACAGCGTCTTTCTCAGTGCGTCAAATGTGAGGGACAGCTTCCTTCAGCACTCGCATCAGCTGGGCTTCAGATAAGTAGATAGCCTCTCTGCTCCAAACCACCGTGTGTTGCTTAAGGCAAGCGCTGGTATATTTATTCCTGGAAGGTGCTGTGTTTGACGTAAGGTTGGACATAAGACGTCGATAAAAGATGTCACTAAGAAATGGCCGTTCTTTCAGTGCTCGCTGGAGTTCTAGGACAAATCAAAACAAAAGCATGGGGAATTCCCAGGTTGCTGGAGGTTTGGTTTGTTGAAAGAACTCGTTGTACTTTCTAGGAGTCTAAGGAAGTAGCCTTGCCGTATTTGGTTTGCATTGGCTACTACTAAATATGGATTTGATTCTTATGCCTTTATAAGGGTATGATTTGTTATAACCACATAAGGGCATAAATCGGGATTATTTAATTAGGACCCTAGATACGATCACAACACCCACTCCACGTATAATGTCCATCATTACTAAATACTAAGCAATATATAAACATATAGGTATGCATGTGTTTTCCAGCCCACCCCAAAATACATCAAATGCATTTGAAATGCTATAGATACACGAAAATGAGTATTATACTGTACTCTTTCAAGCAGTGGTGTCATTAAGATAATGCAAATATAAATATCAGCTGAATGAATTGCGAAAATTACATTCATGAAATGGCTCTTAATACAGAAGAGAAGGTCGAGACCATTTCATCACATATTTATACAAGATTGTACATGTGCTAGAGGCTGATTCAAAATATTGTCTCTAGAGTCTCTAGGAATAGAAGCTCTGTTCTCTAAGAATAGTTCTACTTTAAGCAGAGTATCCTGTGCCAAAAAAAGTAAATATTTTGGAAATCGGAAAATACTTTCGCTTTCATGGGAAAAAAAATTCCAAATGTTTTCAGCAGTGCTGTTTATAAAAACTGAAGGCCGAATTCAGAGTTCAGGGAACGATGTGTGCTCGCTATTTCAATTGTTATTCTCTTTGTTAGGAGAGAACATTACCTCAGCTAGACCAGTAAAAAATGTGTCTACAACAGTAGGTGAAAGTTGGGCCAACGCTGAAAAATCAGAAATAGTGCATATATGCGATGCATTGCCATCATCGGTGTTTAGATCTGCAATGTTCACAGAAGGTTGTATATGTGTGCTGCCACTTTCATCTCGTACTTCACCGCCATCTAATCGTAATGGTGAAGTCTCAACGAATGCCGTCATCAGAATCGGTAGCCGCTGGGGACAACACGTTGCATGAGTCGTTACCGGACAAAGCAAAGTGTTGATATCCATTGGTACTGTTGATGGTAGTGTAAGACAGACGTCCAACATGCATTCTTCTCCGCATAGCAGACATCGAAGCACAGGTAAGATGCAATTTTGCCAGATTGGTCTGAATGAAAGAAACCAGGTAGTATTCAGATCTCTTAGCCGGGCCAATCCGAGGACCTTAGTGATACGGTCTCGGTATCGTATTGCTGGGATCGTTTCTTCCATCATAGCCTGAGTTTTGTCTGTGACTTGGCTTGCCATATCGGAGCTGAAGGAACAAAAATAAAATTCCTGCTATGAGTCCCAAAATAAGAGTCAGGCCACCGAAAAGAGAGTGCACAAAATTCGGGAAGATGCCCAGAACCGTTTCAAAAGGTGTTAACAGTCCTGAAAATATTCTGTTAAATACATATGCGATGCCACTGGTACCTGACATTTTTAAAATTTGGCTTAACATTTCTACGAAATGCATGGGGCAGTTTGTCGATAATAGGGTATGTATCTCTGCCGCTGTCCTTGCAGTTTGCCGGTCATACGTCTCTTTGGACGAGGTTAAAAGCACAGTTGTCTGTAAAAGAATAGACTTCATTCTGCTTAAAGTATCAATTCGAATAGAAGAGATATTCACAGAAGGCCATAATGCCGCCTCCATGTCTGGATTGCTATTTGGATACAATACTTGCATACAACAAATGACCCTGGAAGTAACGCTCACGAGATAGGGTTTTCCTGGCATCATGCCACAACAGCTGTGGTCACTTAATATAACGTAGCTACAGTTGGAAAGATGTCTGAAAAAGGGCTCTATCTGTGTAGCTGGGGTGCCGTGCAGATGGCATGAAAGGTTGTTTGATGAACCTTTGCAAGATCCATGCAAGTTTATACCTTCGCATAAGATTGTACCGCTCAGTGATGTTTTACAATTATTACCACTAAGAAATACCTCTTTCTTTCCCCCACTCCAACATATATGTGTATAGGGTAAATTCCAGGTTGATTGGATGTATCCTTTACCCAACCTTTCATACAGGCCTGCTGGTATATACTCTTGGCAGTATTGAAACTGAAAAGTTGTTATCGGGATTGTAATGGTGCCACGTATTATCCATTCAATGACAGGTCTTTCTGACATTGTCAATGGTAATCTCTCAAGTTTTTCAATGCTCAGCACCGTATAGTCTGCTCCTTTTTGTGCCAACGAGATTTGTCTATCAGTAAGGTTAAAGATAGAAAATAATGACGTTATGTTGATTAGACGCCATGGCACGTGACCTGAACGGAGGTTTTGTACCGTCCAGCCTAGCTGTACAATAGAACGCAATTGGGACTGACCATGTTGTAACATTATCATATGCTGTTCTATTATATCAAGAGCAGATGATACAATGCTGTCAAGTGAATAGATTCTGGAGGGCAGAGTCATTAACCCATTGTCCACTACAGAAAGTGTTTTTTCCAAATTAACCCCTTAAGCGCTGCGCCCGTCCAGCGGCCGACGGCACTACTACCTCGGGAGTGCTGCCGTGCAATGGAACGTTCAGCACTGGAGCTGGACGTTCCAAAGCAGCTAAGGTGTTAATACGATCAATTTCTCGTATTTTTTCAGCAGTGTCAATTTGATTTAATTTCCAAGCTTCATTGTAAGCTGCGTATATACCGGCATATATGAAACGTTTTAGACGCTGTTTGCGAGGTCCCAGTATGCACCGTCTTTAAGTAAAGTTAAGTGTTGCTTAATTTCAGGAAGTGTGGATCTCTGTAGCCAGTCGAGGCATAGTTTTCCTACACTGTATGTTGTAACTATCCCTGAATGTTGTCTCTGGGAATATCTTCGGTCTGGCCTCTTCTGTTTGAACCCCTGTATTTTGTTCACAAATCTATCATGACAGTTATTAGTGTCTGCGGGCCAGATCAACCATTTGTTCCAATCAGGAAGTGTTCTGTTTTGTTTTAAAATATAGGCCACGTCTAACCATTCATCTTTAGTGGTGTTTCTATCAGGCATTGGCTTTGGTATTGATGGGTTGTTTAAATCTTTTATCTTGACTAAACCAAGACAGGTTGTTTGCTGAATTGTGTCATTCAGGAACATTATTTGTTCTGGGATCATTCAGGCTCTGAACAATGCTTCGACACCTTGTGCCTGCCATTCTTTTTTTACCCCAGATGGGTTTTTGTCTCAATGTTGTTTTTCCAAAATTCATAACCAAATGTAGACATTTTTTCATAACATTTTTCAGAATAAATCAGTTTAGTGTTTGTCAACATATTTTTCACTCCTGTCTTATTTAACATTTTGAAATAGAATGTTTCAGGATCAGTGATATTAAACCCCGAGAAGTATGGGAATTTCTCATAAAATGTTTTTGAGCTGCCTTTTGGTGGGGTTGGACAATGTTCCCATTGATTATAACTAAAAATATTTCTAGGATTTGCAGATTTATGCAGATAATGATGCCCAAAGTGGTTAAAACAGTACATTTCCTCATAATTCGACGAACCCTGTAAATAATCCTGTGCTGTAAATTTTGCTGACATTTCAAAATCTGACATCATATTATTAATATTTTCAAAGTCCCAATCATCAGAGAAAGTACTAGGTGATACAAAGTTACTTAAAGAAATCTTAAATTGGTGTGGATATTTCAAGAGCTCAACCGGGCCATACATTTCATGGTCAGTTTTGTCCCATGCTATACCACCAGGTATAGGGATGGCTGTGATGGTCACTGATGACAGGTCTCTTTTTTTTCGATGTGTGATGATCTGTGTGGTTTCGGGACCAAGTTGATGTTCTGACTTGATGTGTCCATTGTACTATATTTTCCATCAATAAATCTACCCAAACTTAAAACCAAGATGAGCCATAGAAGGAGGAAAAGTACGCCTAACACAATACATATTTTAACCCATTGTGAAGTTAGATATGTTTCTCTGAGTAGTTGAAAGAGTTCTGTGATTTTTTCTTTGAATGTTTTTGTTGCTGGCTTGTCTCCATGTTCACTTGGATCATCGGAAAAGTCATCAAAGTTGATAAAGTAGCCAGATGCAGTTCTGTCAATTGGTCAGATTGCTTCAGGATTTCCATTGATCTTTGCATTTTCTTTTGTTACATTTGTATAGTCCGAGGCTACATCGTTGTAGGCTGGTGTTTCTTGATGAATTGTTGCAATTTGGGTTTCAAGAGGCACAAGTTCCATGGCTTTGGGCACAGTCCTTTTTTAATCACCGTAGGTTTATCAAATGTGATTAGTCTCTCAGTTTGAACCTCTTG
Source organism: Lissotriton vulgaris (assembly GCF_964263255.1). Classification (NCBI taxonomy): domain Eukaryota; kingdom Metazoa; phylum Chordata; class Amphibia; order Caudata; family Salamandridae; genus Lissotriton; species Lissotriton vulgaris. The sequence continues at coordinate 719,573,112 of NC_141687.1, forward strand.
GATTGTAGCAAGATTTGGTCTTTTGCTATTTCTTGGGAGTCCACTTGGCCTACTACTTATTATTGGCCACATGATTGTGGTTTCACCAGGTCGATTGATACAACTCGGTTCTTTTTTTTTCCAGCAAGGGGCGGTAGTACAACTGATCTTGTTCCGCTGACAGATAAGACAGGTAGTGCTTTTCTGTAAGAAGGCCCAAATTCCTTCTTCAAAGCGATCTTTTCTCTGACCAGATCCCCAATTTTTGGAATCCCGACAGGTGTTGCTGGGACAGGTGGTTTTTCTTCAGTGGTAGTTGGCTTTAGCTTTTCGTTAGTCAGACTTTTTCTTCTTCTTGTCCTGTAAAACAGCCAAATGATCTTTGATATCAAAGGCTTTTTGTTGCACCACTGAAGTCTGACAATCCAAGTCCTGAATGATTATTCTGGTACCAAATAAAAGTTCATAAGGACTGATACCTCCTAGAGAATTTCTTGGCATATTATTAAGACTACGTTGGACACCTATTAGATGTTTGACCCACCCACCACCCGAACCTAATACCCTCGCTGTTATAGATTGCTTTATGTCCCATTTTTTTCTCTCCAATACCGCATTTCCCTCGGCATGGAATGGACTAGAATACCGCAATGCAATGCCCATGCTAGCCATGGCCTCCTCGTAAGCCCGAGAGCTAAACGCAGGACCCTGGTCAGAATGTAGCATGCCAATTGGGTATGTGCTGATAAAGACTCGCAAATCTTTTATAACAGTTCTGGCGTCAGCCGAGCGCTGGGGCCACATCCAAATGAATCTCGTCTTAATATTTATGGGACTTCATTTTTCCGTCTGGTTGTCTGCGCATAGATAGCCTGATGCTGTCTAATAGTGGTGTCTGGGCTGGTGTCTGGTCCGGTTCACAACTGCGATCTCTGTTGCAGTCCTGACAATTCATTGCAAAGTTATAAATTTCTACGCTAATCCCCGGCCACCAGTATTGTGATTGTAATTCTATTAGAGATTTTAGGATCTCTTGGTGCCTCAGACCCAATCCCATGTGTGCTTCTAGTATCAAGTACTCTATCCCCCACTCCAGGGATTTGAGCAAACGGAACGGAGTTCGCATCAATTATGTATGTATTGCCGAGTGGATAGTTTAGAGGTAACGCTGCATAATTGCCTTCCAGTGAGGCTTTTACAGCAAGCAGCGTTTCGCCATCTATTTGGTTTTTTTTCGTACGCTTTTTTGTAGCTACAGAAGCCGAGTGATCAGCTGCCGCTGTGGCTTTGTCAGCCAATGTATTCCCTGCAATGTGAACGCCATCACGTTGAAGACTCTGCATATGTATCACATGAGTCTTTTGTAGTTCTTTCTGCAAAAGAACTACTTGTTTTGATAGTGTTTATGCTTTATTGTGGCACCTGTTATCTTTGTAACTGTTTTTTATCCAGGTCTGCATGGAATTATTGTAAGATCGGACGCAATATTGCAAATCGCACACTATTAGTGTCGGGAATTCGCGATCATCATTTTCAAGCGCCATCTTTAAAGATCTTATTTCAGCTCGCTGAGCTGTACAGTTTCTGAGAGATTCAATTTTAGTGACCATCGGTCTGAATTTACCTAGGCGCCAGCGACCTTTAACAATTGCGCACGCTGCATTGTAAATCTGTTTTTCCACAACGTAGTGTTGTGCAAATCTGTCCATGTAGATTACACAGGTGTACTGTTCGAGAGGCAACATTTCGATCGGCAGAGGACATTCATTTTCATATTCCAGATATTCTAGTTTTTTCATTTTCGGATCAAATGCATGTGTCACGTCTTCTGTTGCAAGAGAAGTTTCCCATTTTATCCACTTTGGATCTGGACCTTTAGCATTAGGATTGCCTGGTATTGTTACCGCCTCAAGGGCTGATACTGCTGTTAAAACAGAGATCCTTTTTCCTTGGGCTAGGGCTCTTTCTTTTGCTACAGCAGTTTGAATCGCAGTTAGAATTTTTTCAGTTGAACTGAATTTCATTTCAGCTTGTGTGTACAAATGTGATTTGTAAGCTATTGGTACCGTTTCTCCCTCATTAGAGGTCAGGTATGTGAATTCGCATCTTCCAGGGATGACTCGGATTACAAGGTTGCGTTCATTTGCGGGTGTTTGCAGTTTTGTTTTAGTTAACATATCTGTCTGTAATGATCTTAAAATTTCTGTGTGTTTTTGAGTCCAATTAATTGGTTTAAAATCTGGTTATATTAGTTCGTAGAGAAGTTTAACCCTCTCTGCATAATTTAGAATGTATGTTCTTCCGAAATTCAGGAAACCTAGTATTGATTGTAAGTTCTTCAGCGTTTTTGGAGCTTGGAGTACTGCACACTTCTCTAAGAAGTTGTCTGCTAGGCTTTTGCCTTCACTTGTTAATTCATATCCAAAAAATAGGACAGTTAGATAGGCAATTCGTGATTTTTTAAAGTTACATTTGTACCCTTCAGCTGCGAACCCAAGTATTATGGTGTTCACTCTTTTCAAGTGAGTCTCCAGGTCATCGTCTGTAAGATAGATGTCATCGACATAGGATAGTGCCTCTTCATCATACATTTGTAGTAGCTCTGTTACCCTGGCTGAAAATAATCCTGGGCTATTCTTGAATCCCTGTGGGAGACGACAAAATTGTTTTTGGGTCCCCATGCTGGAGAAAGCGGTCAAATATCTGCTTTCAGGTGCTATCTTTTGACAGAAGAAACCATTTGAAATATCTAATGTTGTTTTATATTTTTTGCGCACGATGTTATTCATTAGTGCTGCACTGTGTGAGTTTTGTACAGCAAAAGTTTTACAGCAGGAGTTTAGATGTCTGTAGTCCAAAACTAGACGATATGAATCGTCTGGCTTGGAGACAGGAAACAAAGGATTGTTCATTTGTGAGGTGCATGTTTCAATCACCCCCTGATATTCAAGTAGATCTAAAATTTCTTTTACTTGTTTTTTAGCTTCTTGCTTAACAGGATACTGCCTCTGTGCAGTAGGTTGATTTTTTAATTGGATTTTATGGTTAGGAGAATTCTCATCCCATCCTACATGATTTTTATATAATGCAGGGGCTTGGGCTACTGCCCATTTTCTAGCTAGTGTATATTTTTATGAATTAGAATGTGATTTGAGAAGGCAGGCATAATCATTTCTTTGCCATGTGGGCACTCCCTGACAAACTCTGGTGGCCAGTCCTTTTCTGCTAGAAGGATATCATAACCTTTAGATAGGTTCTCCCAAAAGAGACCTTTTATTTTCCTAGTTTTATCTCCCTCTATACGTAATGTTATTTCATATAGTTTATGGGGCACGCTCACTCGGGTGTCTGCAGCTTCCACTTGAATGTATTCATTCGTGTCCACTGTCTCCAGAAGATTCATCAGGATCTTGCGAGCTATGCTCACTTCTGCTGCACTGTCTAGCATTGTCTGGGCCCACTCTTCGTTTTTCAGTTGTGTCCACAGAATTCTCGGCATGTTTTTTTTAATACTGGCTACCTTCTTTCTGGGAAATTGTAATTTTTTACTTTGATGAGCAGGTTCCTTGTCTTTGGACTTGACGTGCTCTTCTTTATGTTCTGACCGTCCTCTACTTTCTGATTTCTTTGATGAAGACTGAAAAGATCGAGAGGAACGTGTATCAATATCTTGATATCTGTCGGGTTTTCTCAAATTGTCCCTATTTCTAAGGTTGTATCTTTTTTCAGAGGGCTCCCTTTGGGGAGACTTGCCTCCACCCCTTCTGGAGATCTATTTCTCCGTTGAGGAGACCTTCCTCTGGACTGAAATTGTTTTTCTCTGGGAGTGGTTTGTTTGTTACCCTCCCACTTCTTCTTTTGAGAATTTAGATTATTTTTAATAAAAGTTTTTTCAGGATTTTCAATTAGTTGGGGTTTTAGTCGGTATGTCGTACCGTCTAATGTTAATTGAACTAAATCCCTATATGCTCTTGTTAATTCTTTTATTTTAACTAAGAGTTCTTAATTTGACATTTTATCAATGTCGGGATTTGGTGTGTAGCTGGCTAGAACCGGCCATGTGGCTCCTGGTCTACCTAGTGGACCGAGCCTGGTAATGTGATTTTGATGTTTTAGGGCGCCATTAAACCAGAGCAGGTGCTCTTGGTATGTTAGTGGAATTTCAACTTCCTCGAAAGGAGAGTATTCTGTTGGAGCTTCCGCTATTTTGTAGTAGTGGAACTCATGTGTTACAGCATGTGCTGCTGGAAAATTTATCCAGGAATAGAATACCTCTGTCTGCCGAAATTCATGTGCCTCTACCACAAATATGACTGTACCACCTCTTGATGATACTCCATTTTCTATAAGTTTTATAGTTATGGTTTTTCTTATATTGACCGGGATGAGTATTGCATCCGGGTCGTTATCTCGGACAAGTGTGTCGTCCGCTACGAGTTGAACTGCCAAAGCAGCTCTCTCCCTTTTGTCCTCACTCTCTGTCATTTTACGGACTGAAAGTTTTGCAGAGCAAGTTGTTAGGATCAAAGATTAGGTGCACAATATTTTGGAACACTGTATCCTTCAACGTTGACTATACCGTAAACTAATACATAGGATTCTCATCCTACTAGGTTTCGGCGGATATTAACCTTTCACCCACTCCAGACGTCTATTGGAGTTTTACAGGGAAAAGGGGTCTGTGTGAAAAAGCACGACTGAGTTACTGTAGTATTTTGCGTTAGATTATCGCCTTACCAAACGTTGGGCGCCATGTAGTGTAGTTCCTATTTTCCCAATAGGCTCTGCGCATTGGAATAACTTAAACGATAGTTTAGACGTAGGTACTGGGGTCGACTAGGTCTCTATTGAATATGTTAGACTTAATTTAGGTTTGCCAGCTAGCTCAGAGGTCACTAGAAACGTTCTTGAATGAACAGGGAGGAGTGAACTTCCCTGATTAGACAAGAAGGGATTCAGCTTCTGACAACCGCATAAACATGACAACTTTGCTCCCCCAGAATAAGGAGTATATCTCCAGAGTCGTGTGAAGACAATAGATAGCTATTTCACTCAGTCAATCGGGCATACCTAGTTTCACCAGAGTGCAGAGAAATAGAGAGACAGGCGTTTTCAATAAAAGGTGTTATTTATTGATTAGTCTTCTTTCTCATGCAAGAGAAATGAATTGCCACAATTGCAATGCTTGGTATAAAGTAAAGTGCGTACAGTAAAAGGAGTATTATGAAATAATACTGTAAAAGCATTGATATGGTTTCTGAGCCATATGATACTTAAAAGGTATAAAATATATACAGTTACATACAATGATAAAAGTTTGACTAAACGTTCTCAACTGGTGCTTCTAAGATACGCCTACCCCGATGTACCTAACCTAGGCCTAGTACGTGGGAAGGAGTAAATTAGCTGCAGTTTAAGTTAAGTTCGTTTTTGCCAAGAATCTGACTCAAGAATTCTCTAAGGATCTAATCAGCTCCGTACCTTGGTTTTAGAATAAAGGAGGTCTTGTATCTCGCTCTCAGGACTCGATATCCCACTAACTAGCAAGGGTGACTGGAAACACTGGAGCTGGATTTTCTCGGCAGGAGAAAAAGACAGCGTCTTTCTCAGTGCGTCAAATGGGAGGGACGGCTTCCTTCGGCACTCGCATCAGCTGGGCTTCGGATAAGTAAATAGCCGCTCTGCTCCAAACCACTGTGTGTTACTTAAGGCAAACGCTGGTATATTTATACCTGGAAGGTGCCGTGTTTGACGTAAGGTTGGACATAAGACGTCTATAAAAGATGTCACTAAGAACTGGCTGTTCTTTCAGTGCTCGCAGGAGTTCTAGGACAAATCAAAACAAAAGCATGGGGAATTCCTAGGTTGCTGGAGGTTTGGTTTGTTGAAAGAACTTGTTGTAATTTCTAGAAGTCTAAGGAAGTAGCCTTGCCGTATTTGATTTGCATTGGCAATTACTAAATATGGATTTGATTCTTATGCCTTTATAAGGGTATGATTTGTTATAACCACATAAGGGCATAAATCGGGATTATTTAATTAGGGTCCTAGATACGATCAGAACAGAACTGTCGAGAGTGATCAATGCGGAAGGGCGCTATGCCCTATTGGAGGGGCTCTTAGATGGTCATCCAATTCTGCTGGGTAGTATTTATGCATTAAACATGGAGCAGGGGAAATATTGGGACTCTCTTCCCCGCTCGCTAGCCCAATACACTGCGACACCCTGGATATTGGGAGGAGACTATAACTGCACGCATAACATCTCCTAGATAGATCTCACCCATCACACCCGGGCTCCCCGGCCATAGCACAAACAAAGCGATTTAACGCATTGATAGATCACTGGGCACTGGCAGATGCATGGGGCCATAAATATCACAATAGAAGTCTATACTCATTTCACTCAATACCACATGACCTCAGAGTCCGCCTTGACTGTTTCCTATGCTCCTCACACATTATCCCTGTGGCCGAGGAAACAGAGTACCTGAGTTGGGTCCTATCGGACCATGACGTACACACTAACTCTAGCTTGGCAGCCGCCCCACCCCCGGTCCCTATCTGGCGCAGGCCACGTGAATATCTGGAGCACCAAGTATTTAGGCAAGACCAAAAAAGACACATTCAGAACTACACAAAAACAGCATCAACCAGGGCAATTGAATGGGACACGTTCACGTGGTGATCAGGGGGAAATGTATCCAACGCATCTCCAGCTTGCGTAAAACCCTAGAGCGGCGCATACTGAAGAGGAACGGAAAGTAGCAATACTGACACCAGCAGCATATAAAAATAAAGCGAATCTGGCACAGATGCCAAAACCGCATATGTGGAGGTGCTTGCAGACCTCAGGAGATATAATTTTAGAGCACACGCTACATGAGTACACAGGGAAGGATATAGAGCAGGAACACTGCTAGCATGGCTTGTCTTACAAGACACTGCCCCCCACCGATTGCCTAATTGCACACCATCACTGGCACACCAGTCCGATCCCAGGCAGACATAATGCATGCGTATTATGGAGCCTTATACACAACCCCTGACCTGGTAAACCCAGAGGTAGTGGACAGAGCCTTAGTTGCGCCCCCACTGCCATGGAGAGCGGCAACTGATAAAAGCACACTAGACAAACACATTACCCCAACAGAAGTGACGCAAACACTACAAACCCTGGCCACAAATGAAGATCCATGTCTGGGTGACCTACCACTAGAATTCTACCCGCACATTCTCCACCCTGTTAGTCCTACGACTGATAGACATGTATAAAACAGCACTGGTGGAAGGTGCACTCCTTTGGGAATCATTAATTGTCTCATTCTTAAAACCAGAAGAAGATCCCACCACCTGTGCTCATACTGGCCCATTTCTTTGTTGTCCACAGACTAAAAATCTATACGTCAAAAAATCTGCAGAGCAATACACCTCGATTCTCCCAACGCGAATACACCCAGACCAGAATTTGTTCCAGGAAGAATAACTCCCACAACGTTCAAAGGCTGTTCCATGTACAGGGTCAGCTAAAGGGCCGTTTCCCCCCGCTCTGCTTGCCTGGTCTTGGACCTTGAAAAAGCCTTCGAAATGCTGTCATGGCCATACCTATTTGCTGTGTTCCGAAAGGTGGGAGTAGGGCCACGATTATGAGCATACACTAAACTAATATACACAAGACCAACGTCCAGGGTCAGGCTACGACGGCATGTGTAAGCCTCTTTTCCGGTGTTGAGAGGCTCAAGGCAGGGATGCCCGCTCTCCCCACTGCTCTTCGCCCTGGCAGTGGAAACGTTGGCAGTCCGTCTTCGAGAAGAGGGCGAGCAATGGGCCATCCCGCAGGCGAGAACTACACATAGCATATCAATATATGCAGATGATCTGCTCCTATATGTATGGGACATCACCTCAGACCTCACTCCGATCTTTGCCACCCGGGCAGACTTTGAGAAAGTAGCTGATCTAAAGGTCAACAGGGCCGAATCCACAATATATCCCTTATTTGCCGACCTCCCTCCGCAAAGGGTGCGCGTTGGAGAGGTCAACCTTGCATGGAGTGCACGAGCGCCACAGTATTTATGTGTATGCCTGTATTATTCCCCACAAGATATCTATGAGGGTAACCACTGAAAAGTACTGACAGGCAGTCACGCTGCGGTCAGTTTCTGTAAAACCCTCCCCTTAACCCTTATCATGAAAATAGCAGTGGCCAAAATGGTTCTTGTCCATCTACTGCTCTACCATTTTGCTAATCTCCCTATTGTCCCTCCCTGATACTTCTTTCAGGAACTAGATACCCTTCTCAGCCCCCTAATATGAGGTGAGCGTCGTAGACAGGTAGCCCTGGCAAAAATAAAGCTACCAATGAAACGAGGTGGACTGGGAGCCCCTCCTTTGAAGCATACTTCCTAGCAGCCCAACTACAGTGGATGTTGGAGAGGACTGCAGCAGCAGGACACTCTTTAGGAGAGAACCTTTAAGCACTGGGCCAATATCTGCTCCTGTGATCCAACGCATGCTGCTATCAGGGTCCAACCCACGTCAACCTATCCATTGCAAGTGACAGTATTGCTCACCTTCATGAAATGCATACATCGGATGTCACAGACGACCCCACTTTATTCCCCTTGTCTGCCTCTAGTAGGCCTTCCCAGAGATCGTGATCACTACACAGCACGGGCACTACAAACCTGATTAGAACATTCACTCACGGAGGCGGGTTTGCTGTTCGCAGATGGACACCTGCTTTCGTTTGCAGAACTAACGGCCGACACCGACCTTCCTAGTAGTCAGTTCCTTGTGTACGGGCGGCTGGTGGCGGATTTCCGCTGAGCCTGACACATAACCAAAAACGAGCTGTCTACACAACCAGTCTTCCATGCTATACTGCAAATGGACCTATGACATCATATAGGGCACTTGATATAGAAGGCGATTTGAGAAATCAATGCAGTAACAATCGCCCCCTGTGGGAAAAATGGGAGGTTGAACTTCAGAGGCCACTTCATGACAAAGAATGGGAACAGGCATTGGAGTATCCGAAAAAAGTATCAAGAAACGACTGTTTCAAAAACATACAGTAATTTATCTTACATTGAGTGGATTTGACGCCAGAAAGTCTTCAGCGATACTACCCTAACACACCCTTCTCATACCTGAGCTTTTCAGAACCTAGAGCCACCTTTGTCTACATGTTCTGGAGCTGGCCAACGCTACATTCTTACTGGAATATAATACACACTACACTGTGTGAGATAACAGGGCTCACAGATACTGCAACATGGGAAGCCAGCACATTAGGCATATTCAAGCGCCGCAAACAACACATAGTTGAATTGTGATGTGCATCTTTGGCTATCCTACTAGCCAAATGGAGCTGTCCTTCGAGGGGCAAATCAATGCACAAACCTCTGCGTGTTTCTACATGATCAAAACTATCAGGAAAATTCTTCCCTTCATCCAGCTAGAACTTCAGAAAGTGGTAGAAGCAGCTCTTATACAGTCTAGAATAGATTATTGCAGTGAGCTGTTCCTCAACATACAATCATGCCTCCTCAACAAAATGCAGGTCCTCCAAAATGCAGCAGCTCGCCTACTGCATGCTATCCCGTAACATCAATCAGTGGCCCATGCCCTCCCAATATTACGCTGGATTGCACTTAAAAGAAGGATCAAATTCAAGGCCCTGTGCATCACCTTTAAAGCACTACATGGTCTTGGCCGGACTACTTTGCAAACAAGTTCAAGTGGTACATCCCAGAGAGGCAGCTCCGCTCTGCCACTGCCGCATATTTGATAATCCCCAGGGCCAAAACAGCAAAAACAGCCTCGCGGGAGGAAAAAGCTTCGGTGCAGGCACAGCCAGACTGTGGATTTCACTTCCACTGGCACTTAAGGCATAAAACAATCTCCTGGCATTTTGTAAACTTTAAAAAAAGTCAGCTCTTTAACAACTAGCCCGTCACACTTTCCTAACACTCCTCTCTGGCTAGCAGATCATGGTGAGCCGCCGTGCCTAGAACCTCCGGCTATCAGCGGGCGTTACAAATTTAAATTTCATTTTAATTCACAGGAGAACCCCGGCTGGACCACCTTTAGAAACCTGGAAAGGAGCAGTTGCACAATGGGGAGCATAGGAGGAAGATACGCTACGATATGAGGTAGTCCAAGGCACCCGTAAACGCTGACTCTCCATGCCGTGGGCGACACTCTTACACACCTTCAAGCATACAACAGAACACGATGAGTCCCCTAAGTCATTGCCAAATTCTCCACAAGCCCCTCTGGAGGAGCCTCACGAAGACCCCTAACACGCACAGCACACAGGTCGCGAATGCAGGGCGTATATAGACACCATATCTCAAACCTCACTGATTGCCACCCCTTGATGCCCTCTCAAAGTAACCACAAACTAAAATTCTTAATGATCCCCCCTCCACATCTAGTACTCTGCACCTCTCCATAAACAGTGTAACCCCAGTTCTGTCACAGTTATATTCCTCACTGCATAACTGATTCTTACATCTGTCAATGCCAAGTACATAAATCAGGCATAGCTGCAATATACAAACCGAAGCCACATCCTCTACCAGAGAATAAAACAAGAGCAGCACATCAGAACAGAAGATTAGACTGTAACAATGCCAACAGCATGTATAAGCTCTTAGGTTTACCCTCAACTGATAATGATGTTGTCCATTGCAAGTCTGCAATGCAAAACAAATAAACAGAATTTACAACAAAAAAATAGAGCTACATAAAACACAGAAAATAAATAACAATGACCCATTGAACTATTTAAGAAATAGAATGAAATGATATGGAATAATTTCTAAGAAATAGAGTGAACAGACACATTCCAACTAGACAACACGGAGGCCTTCCGCTTGATTCCTCTATTGTTCATGCTCCAGCAATGAAGACAGGACCCTTGCAGGTCACTGACCAGTGTTATAAAATGCCCTATTGTTTTCTTTCCACAATAAGGAGGACAATCTGGAGTTCCGAAAAGGCCCTAAGATTTATGTGTTTCAATGAGCCTTCGGGGCTTGCAAAGCATAGGTGAGGCAAGGGATATTGGGCAAGAAATTACAGATGATAGGCTCACTACTTGTTATACCTGTAGATGGAACTCACCAGATAGTGCCTTTGAGACTTGTAGCATTAGGCTGGAAAGCAGCCCATCTCCCATGTACTTGACCTCTTTCGGAAACCTCCTTGTGACTTGTGACTTATGACTTATCCTCTTTAGGACCACCAGCCAATCCATGCAGCTTCAAGGGTTTTCCTGTAGTAGTGGGCTGGTCTGCACATGCTCCAGGACACTGGACTGTAGAATCAGAAACTGCAGCTCAAGGGTGTGGAGGATCAGCGATGTCACATGGTTGAAGGGCAGTATATAAAATATTCAGTATCCCTTCTTGTGCCGCCATATATGGGTATCCTCCTTTTCCTAAAATGGTAGGTATGGTTAGCCTTATATCCACTTCTGACCAAGTTGGTCTTCATTCTAGTTTATGTTACCAGATCTTCTCTGTCCAAGATGGTTCCCAACAATTTTCCTATGATATTATTTCCTGTCTAACTCCTATAAAGGGAGGTGTTGGTCTTAAAGGGTTTGCTTTGCAAAGTTTGTGCAACTTTTGTCCACCACACTTTGCAGTGTTTCTCAGGTCAGTTTGGGATTCATACACTTGCCCTTCTGCAGCTGTACAGTAGTCCATCCCACGTGTCCATTCAGCCGTGGTAGGTGATAGTTCTTGTCTCCACTGCTGTGAAATTTCTCTTTTGGCAATAATAAACCCTGTGTCAACAAATTGTCTTTTATACATGCTCCATCTCCATTCATCTACAAGCCCCTGTATAATCAGTTTAGGTTTGAACGTTATAGTCCAACCTATCAAGAGCAAGAGAGATAGGGTGTTACATATGGCCATCCAGTATTGTTGCATGACCGGGTAGTGCAAAATAGTTTGAGAGAAGGTTCCCAAAGGGTGATGACAGCGGTGGCAGCGAGTGTTTAAGTGGCCCTTCTTCCTGCTCATCCTTGTTAAACTATAGTAAAAACACTGCAAGTTTTTGAGTTGAATTTGTCATAGTTTCATAGAAATGTCTAGAGTTCTTTGGGCCATCTTGGCTCCATGGAATCAGGAGTGTTGTTCACCAAGGAGCTGTATAGAGTGGAGATGCTCTTTCCGCCCATTTGGGAGTCTGTAATGTGTGTCTCCATGGGACTGCAATGCGGAGGAGTGTGAGTGGAGTCATGGGAGGACTCAAGTGTGTGTTTCAGTTGTAAGTAACAATAGAAATAGCTCTTGTGCATAGTATATGTATCTATGAGATGCTGGAATGTGCACATGGCAGTGCCTGTCCAGACATCCCCTAATTTCGATATACCAAATTCATCCCATGCCGAAAGCCCTCAAGTATGGTGGTGTGTCTCAACCAGTTTCAAAGTCATAGTGGGATTTACGCCGTCAGTACCCCATGCCATCTGACACACCTCAGTGCTTGGTGCTAACTAGTTAAGGGTGTATGCATTGCTGATGGGAGTGATGTGGGGTTTGTGGTGCCGTATAATAGGTTTAGAATGCCATGGCACTCCAGGGCACGTATTTCTTCAGCTGTGGAGGGTTCCTCTCTTCCTGCGAAGAACCTATCATTAATTGTTAATAGGTGGCTGGCCGCGTAGTATAGTTTTATGGCAGCAAGCCCCAGTCCCTCATCATAGGAGTTGAGTACACATTTGCAGAAGGAAATTTCCCACTCTTTTAAGTGCACATGATGGTTTGGCCGGCTGTTTCGGGCCGGCCAAACAGTCATGCAAACTTTGCATGCTCTCCACCCATGCTGCATTATAGCCTGGGTGGAGAACATGTCCAGACTCCCTATGCCCTTCTAAGCATTGAACCATGGCTCTCAGACCAATCACAATGCTGCATTGCAGCGTTGTGATTGGCTTAGGGAAGCCTGGAATCCTGGGTGTTTCATGTGCCTGCCCTGGAAGCGGGCAAAAATGACCAAGAGGCGATGGCAGCACACAGGAAGGTGTTTAATTATTTCTTCATTCCCTCTCCCACATTCCCTGCGACCCGCCCCACCAGCGTTAAATAGCAGCTACCACTGCTCTTTCTTACTCTGTCTTCCGGTCACTGTGGGTTCTTCCTTTCCAACTACAGTAAAACCCATTATCTGCAATCAAGAGTTACCACTTTTTCCAAAGTGTATTTTTTTTTCCTATGTGATGCTTTCCTCTTAACTGGGACACTCTTAAAGAGACATGTGACATCTTTCTTGTGCATATTAAGCATATGATGGTACCGTAGCTATAGCCTCGCTCTTGTTCAGGCCTTGACTCTAACGATTCAGCATTCTTGTGTTTGAAAATGACTTAGGGTAACATATGACATAACATTTTTTAAATGTGTACTGAAAGGTGAAAGTATGGGTGATTTCCACATACCAGTACACTAGGTACCTAGTCTGAAATGGAAAGGTGGCCTTTTAGGCCATCTTCATTATCTGAGTGACACAGAAGATCAGTCAAGACCTAGTACAATGGAGATACTGTAGGGTTGAATCTGTGTACAGTACACAAGCTGCACCAAAGATGTGAATGTCAATCTACAATTGTGCTTTTTAGGTCGAGCCTGAGCCAGCGCGCAAGCGCTACTCTGGCGATCTGATGTAGGTAGAGTATGGAGGAGAAGCCCCACCCACATTTTTCATTGGCTTGTGTCTTTGTCGTTCGTAAATGCTGGAGTCTGATTCCTTAATAGGCTTGTTAGTCCCTCCTTAGTACGGCCATGTAGTCATTTGTATCCTCCCATGGTTACTGGCCCTGTTACATCGGTTGTTACACGGTATGGGTACTATTTTTTTAGTTTCCTGGTGTGCTTTACTTTGTTCCTGCACCCCTCCCATTATCTTTATTCTCCCTACTCCCGCCCCCTCCCGTTGTCCGTGTTCCCTATGTTCCCACCCCCTCTCACTTTCTGTGTTCTCCATCCTCCCCACTCCCTCCCGTTGTTGTGCCTTGTTTACCTCTCCGCCCTGCCTCCCATTGTCCATGCCTTCTCCCTCTCCATCCCCCCAACGCCCGGCCGCTGTCTATGCCTTCTCTCTCCCCCCACCCTCATCGCCTGCCCGCCCATTATGCCTTTCCTTTGCAATGCAATAGGTCTCGCATTAATACGAGTTGAGCTATTAGCATTGTAAATGACAATGCCTTTTATTTATGTTTTGGTTTTTAAAACATAAAAAAAATGCATTGCCATTTACAATGCCAATAACTTAAACTTGTGTAAATGCGAGACCTATTGCATTGGAAATGCTTGTTTTACGTACATAGCACTTAAACACATCACTTTCATAATACCTCACAAAAATTATTATATTTACTGTACAACATGTTACACGATGTAAATGGATATGGATTCCAATACAGTGTGTACACTGGATTCGAACCTCAGATGTGAGACTTCTCTACTAGGCAAAACATACACACATTAAATTGAGGACCTTGGTGAAGGGGGAATTGAAGGTACGGGGATCACAGAATGTTCTGTAATTGACCTGGTGAGGGTACACTCCTTTAAGCTATCTAATGTTGATGCAACATATTAGCGCAAGACATCCATAACATATATGGCATACATTGGTCCGGCCAACCTCTGCTCACAGGCATAACGCACATCAAACTGGATTTATGCAGCTGTATATGTGTACTCCACAATACTTGCTGATTGTTGGGGCATCCACTCCAGTGTACCACTAGGAGAACTTGCTTTGTGGACTGAGGCTCGTATGGAAGGCCATATTTATCTGTATGAATAGATTTTTTTTCTTCTTTATATTACTAAGGAATGTAGACTTTAAAAAAAAACGGTGGCTCTGGCTTCAAACATTTACGGCCATTTGCGATCACAAAATTATTGCAAAGCTCAGCGCCAACCCAGTAACTGTAACGATGGAATACTTCAAGCAGTGTGCGCAAAGAAGTATCATTCAACATGTTTTCCCTGACAGCAAACACAGCCCTGTAAAAAGGAGAAAATAAATGATTCAACCATAATTGAGTTACTTTTTCTTCAGTTTGCAATCTTTACCGCTGACAACCCTACTGGCTGCAACAAGGAATAACACTGTTGCAAGGGAAGGCTTTGCAGAAGTACCTGATAAATGAAAGGGGAAGTGGCTTGGAGTCTGGGAAAGTAACTGGCAAGGTCCAGGGAAAATAGGCCTGCCTCCTATATTAGGTTAGGTGGTGCCAGTCCCTTAAAATTAGCATGTCATGACCTGGGTACAATCACTATCTGCGCATGTGACTTTAGGAACACCCTTACCTGATCTCAGACCTTCCTATGGTACACATTGCTTTCACCGATTCTTTCAACTTAACATTTCTCATTATCAGCAGGAGGCTCCCCCAGCACCCATTTTATGTCATTAAAACATAAGCTGTAGAAGATGGTAATATGCTGTTCTGTCTTCACTGTTGGCAGCTTCAGGGACAGGACGTCTGCTTAGTTTACAATTCGAAGCCAGCAGCACTCACATTGAAAGCTGGCACAGGGGTTTAGTCTTAGACGCTCCTCATACCCCTCTATTTTTCCACAAGGTTTGGCAGACCTATGAACAGAGAGGTCCCTACTGTCTCCACAATATTACAGCGAAACCTTTTGAATGTTTTGAGGGACAATCGGGCTCAATTTAAAATACTGGATTAAAAGAGCCAAAAAAATGGATGGCTGCTACTTGAATTTCTGGGAAATGTAGTTTTTTGTGCTTAAGCCACGATTCAGGCCTATGTTTTAGTTTATTATAAAATGTGCACTTGGTTACAAATTATTGAAGAAAAGATTATTAATACTAGAAATAGATTCCTTTATTGGGCCACAGTGTCCCAAAAGAGACCAGTAGTGCGTTAGCGTCAAAGAGAAAAACATCTGTACTGAACCTAGTTGGGTTGTATAGATTCCATTCTCAGATATTATTTTTTTAATAACACACAATAATTAAACTTATGAAAATAGGAAGCCTGACAAATGGAGGCACACGCCCCTGAGATCAGAAAGGTAAAAAGAACATCAACCAATATTTGAGGAAAGCACTTGTGAGTCTATGGGGATATTTGACAGTTTTGATGTGAGCTCACAAAATGCTCAAACAGGAGATTAGTCAGAGGTAAACCAGTTTCACTGAGTGCAACATTGGCCAGACGTGGGGAGCTAGTCTGAATGATAAGGCTGTACAATGAGGAGATGTGTTAGCCTTTTGTTTCACGAGTTGCAATACGAAATAAAGAAGTTACAATGTTCACAACAAGTTTAAGAAGAAGATGAAAATGTGAATAATAAAACTATTATTGAGCAAAGCAAATAAAAACCATGGGAGGAGGTAACAGTCATTCTAGGGAAAAAGGTCTGTTAATCTTGTTGGCTGCCAGTTATTTAAATATAAATAGGCACTGTTCGAATGCCACGATAAATCAATACATGTGAGTTAAGAATTCTGTAAACCCTTACTTTGGATATAAGTGAATAGATGGACGCACTAAATAGAAACTAATTTGTCCTGTTAAAAATTACCACTTCATCTCAATTCATTAGGTCTGGACACCTCCCAGATTGGTAACCACCCAGTCCCAATGCTCGTTTGTGCCGACTATGCTGTTCTTATAGCACGTTCTGCAAAAGGGCTTAAAAAACTATTGGATTCGTTTGCAGGTACTGGTATCTGGAAACAACTTTATAAAAAATGAACATGATGGTGTGTGTGGTCCCAGATCCATTAAGACAAACTCTTTCTTTGTCGATTCAGTCCTAATAGATAAGGTAAAAACCTTCCAATATTTGGCAGTAGCATTGGACTCATGCCTTAATTGGCACCTCCTCATACCCGTTAGTACACAACAATTTGAGAGATGTGTTGTAGCCAGTTTTAGATTTACTGCACAATTGGGCTCTAAGCCACTAAAAGAGATTCTTGAGATCTACAAGGGCAAATGTATTTTGTATGTAAGTATATGGGACTGAACTCGAGGCATTTGCTTACCACAAGAAGATACAAAGGCTGCAGAACGCTTTTTCGCAGAGACTGTCATCAGTTCCTTCTAGCTACACTGGTTTGATTTGTCACTCTAAGTTGGAAGCTGTGTACTGTACTGATTGTATTAGATTTTGTCCATTGGCCCTCTGATTTTTGATTTGGGGAAAACCAGAGAAATTGTTTAACCATCTTGTTAACACAGATTGTCTTTCCTTGGGAATGGTCTTTGAATTCCACCGAATAAGTATGTAAGAGATGGATTATATGAAAAATGCAAACCTGATATTTTCTCTTCCCCAATTCCTGAAATGTATAGTCAGACAGACTAATTGAAACAATTATTTTGGGGGAAATGTCCAGTGACTTGATTTTTGGCTAAATCCTTTAAATTCTCTGTGAGAGACCATATGCTTATTTCATCTGCTAATAACATTGAATCTTATCTTTTGTTCATTCCTAATTTGTACAATAGATTTATTTTAATGAGGTTTAGGCTCAAATTTTTCAATTTGTTTTTTACCTTCCCTAAAAAATTTCAGTGGTCCAACTTACATCCTTGCTCCTGTGCTAATCTCTCTTTGCAATCATCTGTTCATTTTGTTTTTGTTTAACCGCATCGCTGCGGCGGTTATTTTTCCGCTGTGCGGCTTTTTTCAAAAAGCCGCGTTAGATGACGAGCTCAGTTCGTCATCCGCACACGACCACCGTGGCTGATGACGAGCTGAGCTTGTCATCAGCAGCGAAGGGGTTAAATCTTTTTATTAGGGTTTTACATTTTAGATTCCCGCGTGGGACATTAGACAGATCACAGGTCAATCATCACATATGTAATTGGTATACATTGATTACTATTAAGAGTTCAATACCAGCAGTTAGGCTCCATTTCTTTGAGTATGGTGGTCGTGCATCATCTCACCGGAATGTGTCACTAGGCTGTCACGTTGTATGATGCTGTGTCTGGTTCTGTCTGGTCCCTTGGGTTGTATGATGATAAGGACTGGCGTCAGTACCTCCCTTCCATCAGTGTACGTTACCCTTTGTGATGCGTGCAAAGATTAGCATTATGTAAATAAGTCGGATTCCAAACCGCCGACTGGAACTGAACTGGAAACTGTGGGTGGAAACTCCTCCATAAAGGAACAAGGGAGGGGAGGGGGAGTGAGGCGGACGGGTAGGGGCAAGTGGTTGCATCAGGTGGCTTGTGGGCTGTTTATCGGCCTGAGGGGTGGGGTTGCGTGTGGCTCGGGGGAGGAAGGAGCATCCATAGCGTAGATAGATGATAGACTCGGTAACGCTGACTACTCGTACTACTCTGGCCTCTCATCGAGGATGTCACTCGCCCGATGGGACTTGTGGACTTGGGTGCCGGTTGGGGTTGCCGGACAGGGGTTGCGTCCGCGTAGGGGCATCTTCTGCGGTTGTCTCTTGCCTAAATTGTATGAGAAGTTGCGCCCACTCCATAGAGATTGAGTGCTTGCGTGTACCCCTTACTTCCTTCTCCCTTAGGGTCTCTTCCTCTGCTGCCCCACACTTGTTCACTGCTCCTATCCAAGCTGCTTCCGGGGGGCCTGTAGGGGCCCTCCAAGGCATGGCTATGTTCCTTTTAGCCAGGAGAAGAGCCAGGGATGCGAAACGCCAATGCAGTTTTTCAGACTTTTTTTTCCTGTAGATCCCTAAGGCGCACGTCTCCCATGTGGTGATGTGTAGCAGGTGTACTATTGTTTGGAGCATGTGGTGTATTGTGTTCCAGTATTGATGCAAGGATGGGCAGTCCCAGAACATGTGTTTGAAGTTGGCGTCTAATGCCTGACATCGGGGGCATTTGAATTCTGTGTCTGGGTAGTACCGGTGAAGTTTATCGGGTGTGAGGTAAGCGCGGTGCAGGACATTAAACTGTATGTTTTTGAAGCGCGCATTTCTGGATACCTTTTTGGGATATTCCAACGCTTGGGTCCACTCTTTGTCATGGAAAACTCGGCCCACTTCGTCCTCCCATGATTGTCGCAGTCTATCTAGGGAAACGTTAGTTAACTCCCGTATTGCTTTGTAATGCCATGTCACTAGGTGTCTGCCTGCCCCCATCCGTAGGATCATGTGCAGTACTGGGTGTATTGGGGGTTCCCCGTCTCGTAAATCCCATAGTGTGCGACCGCTATCTAAGAGCTGCCTATTTGCAATCATCTGTTCATTTGGTGTTTTTTTTGCCATTTCTTTACTGAACCTAGGAGGTGTTTTATGGTTCCAGTTTTATGCCAGCAAAATAGAAGGTCCTATAAGATGACATATGTCTGTTTACACCAATTAACTTTGGTTCATGTATATTTGCCTATTATTAATTTGTCATTATTTGCTGTATGAAAATTAGGAATGCTGTTATTTAGTACATGGTATTTTTATTCATCCTCACTCATTAGCACTCTTATGATTGTCTTTTAGAACTTACATGAGATCTGCTTTTCTGTAGTGTTCTTGCAATCAGTGCTTGAGAGACTATGTTAATGATAAAAAATAAGTGTTTGTCTTTATTAATTGATTTTAATCTTCTTTACAAATATTTATTTTTTAAATGCAAGTTGAGATTTCTTTTTATATAATGTTCTTGTGGTCAATTCTCAAGAGACAGTTGTGATGACACTAATGAAATGTTTCTCTGTATTTATATGTTTCTATCTTTTTTTGGCTAATCTTTTCCAAATAAAGTTGTTTTGATTGATTGGTTGATTGATCATTAGAGGCTCTGGATAGTGACTAGATTACCACAACCCAACAGTGTTCACAGATGCTGGCGGGGCTTGAGTGGCGACAAGGACCATGATGCACACTGATTCTCATTGTGATTTGGCAGGCATTCCAAGTTACATCTTTGACATATTGTCAGGACAATTCCTAGTAATATAGTTATCTCAACTATTTGAAACAAGTTCTTTGTAGGCTCCCCTCTCCCGTAACCAAGTCCACAATTATCCTACCTATCACAATGGATAACTCATTTTGTTTGCATGATTTCTGGCTCCATCGGTTTTTTAGTCTTTTTCAACCTCTAGCACCCTATGACCAGGAAACAAACTTCTCAGCAAAATCCAACTGTATAAGAAACCAGATCCTACCACACAGCTTGTTCCATTTCATTTTAGATTCCAACATTTTCAAGTAACGGGGAATCGTCCAAAGAGCAAGAGCTGCTTAAAGTTGGAACATTACAGTTTGTGGTACACCCATTCTCCTATTTAACAATCTTTTTTTTCCAAAAATGTGATGTAACTAAAGTTGTGTGAGATTCACTTTCACCGTGGGTAAGTTTTATTGAAGACTTCTATAAACAAAGTTAAATAGTGGATTTTATCCTTTGAAAATAATTCTCTAACATGTATGAATTTTCACCCGACTCCACTTACAACCAAATGACGGTATGCTACTTAAATATCGACTCTTTAGTATTGTGCTACAAATATATTGTGGGGGAAATATTGACTACACAAATATTCAGAGAGATAAGTATGTAAAGGTCAGTACAGATTTACTATACTTTATGTACCTTGGTGAAATATATATCTTCAAGCTACTTAAATACGGAGGTAAGGGTTACGTTAGCTGTTATTACTTATTTACACAATATTTTGGGTATGATATTTTAGCACAATCATTTAATAAAATCTGACATCCAATTCACTTTAGCCCTCTAAAATTCCAAATACTTTCCTACACTTCCTGTGTAACTAATACATAGGTATCCTACAGATTTCAAGAAAGAGAGTGGATGAAAAAGTCTTAGCTGTGAAAATAATTCTGATCAAAATGTCTATTCACAGGTTCATGGGTGTAGCAGTTAGTCCATTACAGTTATTCCCCACTTACCGCAGTTTGCCTTTCTAAGCCAATAAATTGTCTTATTGACGTATCTCAATCCATGACTATTAGCATAAACTTGCGATGGTTAACCTCTGTTCAGGAGATGTCATAATTTCTATAATTCATTGCTGACTGGAAAATAAAGAATCATGTAGTTCCCATATTTAAAAAAATAGACCAAGTATTTCAAAAGTCTGGCAAAGCTGCCTCTTCAGTGATAGGCATCACCACCTTGAAAAGGTATCAGTTTAGTGTTCCGTTTAAATTTTGACATGTATTAAAATTCTACTATAGGCTGAGACAAAAGTATGAAGTTTGAACTTCTAGATTACGATGAGATATTTTTGGTCCTATTTCCATGACTTATCCCATTTTTTGCCCAGTGAACCCGACTGGCAAAGATACGCCGTGGAGATACAGGCTGGGAGATTGTTCTGAGAAACATGCTGAACATTGGCTTTCCAGTTTAAAGGCATGCGCGGTCACTTCATTGATTCCTTAAGAAAAACTGGATGGTTTCGTTCTCTGATTGGAAAATTGCTGGATTTTTTCTTATTAGGCCCCTGAGGAAGGCACCATTGTCCTGAAATGCATAGGGCGACATAAGAACAGTATGGAATCCATGAATGAAGAATCATCGCATTTAATTACATTATGTTATGTGTTGATAACATTTGATGTTACAAGTTCAAGCAGCATTTGCTTGAACATTAATTGAACTGTGGTTGCTGTTTGATTCAAATCAATGAAAATTTGTGTTTGAAGAAATTTGTGTAAGTTATTTTTGTATTGTGTTTGAGAAATTGAATGTTAAATACTTACTGCCGTTCATGCAGGCCTTCAGGTACATTATTACCTTATATATATTAATCAAGCTCTTACCGCTAAACATTTCAAAGGGGTACTTCGTGGTACGCGGCCATCACAGCATTCCAGGTATGATTGTATCCTGCTTCCTTGGCCATACTCTCCCTATAAAGCCTCAATTTATTTTATAGGAGTTACCCACTCCGTGTAGTGAGCGCATTACCTGTGAAAGTAACGTGTGATCCAAGAGAGATTGTAGACATACTTCTCTTTCCTGCTTGAAGTTTGCCAGAGAGGCCAGTCTGTAAACTGTGAAGGAAAGTGACAATTTCACTGTATGGACATTATGTTATTAATATTTTGCTGTCATGGCTTAAAAGAACAAGCATTGTCAAAACCAAATGGTCTCTGCAATACCTGAACTATTGGCATCGTCAATGTTAATGCCTTTTAGGCCATGTTCTATAGAAGCACATCTGCTGTTCAGCATGGCTGAAAGTCACGAAAAGCAGCACTATGGCACGGCCATGTCATACCGTTTTTCTTTAAGTCAGCAGGGGTGGGACAATGAACTCAACATGGGGGGCAAAAACACAGCGCACAAGTTGCATTACACAAGCACATTCATTTGTGGTTGGCACATTGAGATTAGGAGATTTGCCCAGAATCATAGGATGTTGATCCGATGCCGAGACTCAAACTTGCTTACCCAGCTTTAAAGTCAGTTACCCCACATTCTCTCTGTATTAATGCTTTTGGTCTTGAGACAGGAAAGAAGCAACAGGGATGGGTGCGGGTGAGAGGGGGTAAGAAGCATCCAGGATTGTGGCCGATGGGAGGAGGGAGAAGCAACAAGGATGGGGCAGGTGGGAGAGAGAAAGAAGCAACATGGCAGGTGGGAGGGGACGGAAGGAGTGAAAACACGAGCAATAACACTTAAACGCAAATAAAAAAAGTAGCTCCTAAAACTGGAGTAGTGGATGGGCACAATTACTTGGTCTATGCTCTAGGGGAGGGCCAAAAACAAGAAGAGACATGACGCATGCATGCCATGCACAAAATGGAACGAAGGACACGAGAGCGGTGTTGAAGCGATGTTGGTAAGCTACTAAGCGGTCTGTAGCCCACTGATTGTAAACAACAAGTCTCAAAAAGACTGAGAATGCGCTGTCAAGCCGAGCCTAAAAAGGGAGCTGCTGCCAGTTGTGAGGTTTATAAGGCACATTATGTGGTTTGGGTGGAGATAAATGTACAAACCATGGCACTTTTACTTATACTTTGTTTGGTAAATAAATATTTTTTCCAGGGCTTTGGGGCCCGCCTCTGATAGTTCATCTGCCTCACAACCCCTGCGCATGGCTCACAGTACTCCCACAGACATCAATCATGGTATTGTAAGCACGTTACGCGCGAGGGTCTCAAGGCGCTGGGAAGGGGATGTAGCTGATCTCCTTAGCTGAAGAGCCAGGTCTTGACAGCTTTTCTGAAGGTGTTCAGGGAGGAGGCGCGCCAGATGACTGCCTGTAGATCATTCCATGTTTTGGCTGCAATGTGGGAGAAGGAACTTCCGCCTGCTCTGGCCAGCGCGAGGTTGGTGGATCGGAGTTTCTTTTGGGTACGTGGAAGTTGATTCTGTCTTTGAGGTATTTTCTCAGGGATTCTCTGGGGCTGGCTTCAGGAGTGTTGGAGGACGGGGTGGTGGCGAAGGTCTGGTGGCAGTGGGTCATTTTTGGTGCGGCCTGTTGGCAGTTCTTGAGTCTTCCGTGGCTGAGTGCGAGGAGGGTGGTAGTGTCGTTGCAGCGGATGGTAGGAGCGGACGGGCACTGACGGGCTTGCCTTTGGCGCGCCATGGGCGCGACCGCCATTAAGTAGGGGAGGGGGAAGGCATGCAGCTGGGAGGCGGGGCGGGTAGGGGGGAGAGGTTTGGCGGGAACGCAGGCACAGCGGGGAAACAGAAATTAAAAACAGAACTTACAGAATTGCCATCAGAACGGACAAGGAAATGAAAATATCAGGGGGAAAACAGCGTTAAAAAATATGACCACAGTGAGGGCACAATGCAGGGAAAACAAAGTCAAACAATACCAGCACAATCAAGGGGTAGCACAGCAACGGGTACCAGCATGGTGCGGTCTCGAACCCTGCCTGGGAGGGACCAGTGGCAGAGTACGGCACGGCAGAGCTGCTGGGGAAGAGCAGATCTCTGACCGAGACATGACCTAAAAGACGCCCGGCCAGACAAGTTGGAAGACTTTTGTGTGTGTTTTTATGTTATTTCTGAAGAGCTGTCAGTACATGTTCGTCGTCAGTTGAGTCGTGGGTAGCACTCCCATCATGAGTAGTACTATCTTCTGATATGCCTATACCATATCTCACAAATCGTATATATTCTATTAGAAATAAATATTATTGGTGCTACTTCTGTGTGCGTTGCACTGCCAAACATTTCCTTTCAATGAGGTCTTTTGCAACACATTTCATGTTTTCATTTAACAAAATGATTCAATTCCCGACTAGCACCACTATCCCCAGGACTGATTCCAAGAGCAGAATTAAAAGATAGACTTTAAATTCTCTGCCCTCTCTGTGTCACCTCAGCTATTTGCAAACTGAGGAAAGCCCATATATGGCCCCTCCATACGCTGCATGCTAGGGGATTGTGACGGCGGAGCATACATTTACGCTCGTGGTCCGAAATTAACATGTTGAGATTTGTTTATAGAAAATGGTTGCTTGAGTGGACGGTTCCCCCTTTTCTTTGCAGCTCTTGACTGAAGTGTACAACAGCACAGCATGCTTATTACAACGTAGATATGCAATAAAAATACTTCATGTAATGATGAGAACAGCAAACTTCATAATAGATGTAGTCGAGAAAGTTGATTGTAGACAACACACAACGTATATCAATATTATGGTTCCATTTGAGAAGACAGAGTCAATCGGCAGAGGGCAGTGGGGCCTTGTCTGCCCTGGACTGGGGCGTTCTGGAAGGATGCCAGATATTTAAGTCTTTCATGTTCTTTTCTTTTGGTTCCACCAATGCCTTCTTTATGTTTTTCTTTTTTCTGTTAGTCATTTATCATTAGCTGAATTCAGTTGGCCTTTAGAGGGTGGGAACGGTTTAAAACATTGGATAATATTGTTTTAGGAACAACGGATGACATGCTTTTAGAATTCACATTTAAGCAGTACTTTGTGCACACTTATTTTTCTGTGTGTTTCGTTGTAATTAAATGTGTTATTCTCTATTTCTTTTTGGTTATTTCACCAAGCATGTGAGTTATGCTTATCACACTCGGATAGCATTGTACACTGTCACTTTCTAGGTTCCATAAGAGCCCCCATGTTATAAAACCATGAAGTCCCAGCTTCCAGTGAGATAGGGCAACTTGAGATTTTACCATGTCTTTACTATGGAACGATTGACTAGTGTGAAAATAGTAATGCCCAATCATATTAAAAACAAGCCCCAGGAGCATTATTGCCCAGAACGCATCAAAGACACTGCGTTTGGACTGCACAATCAATCATCATGGCCAATTCTTAATACTGTGATGGAAAATTCAGTCTGGCGTGGTCGTCATTTAATGAGCACAAGAGAAAGCGACTCATAGCCCTGGCTTGCCCCATATTGCCCCTGGTAGTTCCTTTGCAATCCCTCCCAAACACCACTCAGCAGTACCTTCTTCTTACCCTCACAAATATTTTTAAAAAATCTACCTGGTGTCCTGCCACCTTATACAAGCCCAAATTAAACAAAAAAACGGTTCTCATTAAGCACACACCTTTTCTTTCGGGAACCCCTTCCCACCGGGGTCCTAAAAATTAAGAATTAATAAAATAAACACATATATATATATATATATATATATATATATATATATATATATATATATATATATATATATATATATATATATATATATATATATATATATATTCATTTTATTACTTCTTAAATTATATATATATATATATATATATATATATATATATATATATATATATATATATATATATATTCATTTTATTACTTCTTAAATTATATATATATATATATATATATATATATATATATATATATATATATATATATATATGTACTGAAAAAAACATAGGTTTCACACCAGTTATAGTTAGCTGGAAATTTTACTGACATAAAACCATTGAAATTCCACGTTATAGTTAGTTGGACTCACTATAACTTGCGCGTGTAATGCACTGCTGATGACGTCACATATTACATCACTCATGACATGGTCAGTGACATCACTCATTACATCACTGATGACACCATCCAGTGAATGTATGTCTTTCTGATAAATAAATATGTTTTATATATGTATATGTAAAGGTCGATGGAAGAATACATGTTGAAATAAGTATCTAATTGGATGTTTTTTAAAAAAAAAATTGATAGGTTAACTGGCTTATTAAGTGTATCTTAGTGAATACATATATTAGTGAGTAATGTTTAAATATTGAAATGTATGTATCAGTGTTTCACTTTGTGTATAAGTGGCTGCATGGGTTTGTTACTGACTTATTGTTTGTATGTGTTTTGAAGACAGCATATGTGCAGGACTGAATGGGTGGATGAGTGTATATATGTGTGTGTTAGTGAGTGAATGACTGTCTCACTATTGTCTTTATCAGTAACGACATATGTTTTAATCTAGTATATGTGAGTATTGATGTATAAAAGTGAGTATATGTGAGAGTGAGAGATTGTAAGAGTTCCTGTTTAAATAAGTATGTGATTCTATAAGTGATTGTTTAAGAGAGTGAGTATGTGTAACTTTCCTTAGAAGTAAGGTGGTAGTGTGTGTATAGCTGTATATGCTGATTAATGGATGCTCAATAGTTTATTTGCATGTGTGATTATGTGTGTGAGTAACTTTTGGATGACTGTCGGTGTGTAATAGGATGTATAGGTGTTTCACTACATATGATGAGTGAATATATGTATGAGTGACTATGTAGAACTGTTGGTGAATGAGTGGATGTGTATATAGATGGTGGTATTACTGAGTTGGTTGTTGTAACTGGTATGGGTATCACCACTTTTTTTGAAAATGTTAGTTTCTATTTTTGAATATATGTTTCAAGGGTTACTTTACAGTGAAAGGAGGTCTGTCACTCTGTCATAAGGATAGTGTCATCAGTGATGTAATGAGTGATGTCACTGACCATGTCATGAGTGATGTAATATGTGACGTCATCAGCAGTGCATTACACGCGCAAGTTATAGTGAGTCCAACTAACTATAACGTGGAATTTCAATGGTTTTATGTCAGTAAAATTTCCAGCTAACTATAACTGGTGTGAAACCTATGGTTTTTTCAGTGAATTTAATAGGTTTTTTTAAATGCTAATTCCTAACTATAACTGGTGTGAAACCTATCGTTTTTTCAGTGAATTTCATAGGTTTTTTAAATGCTAATTCTTTTCTATATCGAGTTTCTAACCTATGTTTTTTTTTACAATTTTCTGTTTTGTGTAAGTATTAATTTTTTTTTTTTTTTAATAATTTTTTCCTTAGCGCGCTCCGGTAAGCTCTCGGGAAAGCGCACCCAAGCGCTACTTTCGTTCGTGAAAAAAATATGAATGAAAAGTTAAAAATAACGCAAAACATTTCGTACCATACAAATAAAAGCAGTTTTTTTTAAATAAGGAAAAGAAAATAATTTAGCATTTCCGTGAAACTATCAAAACGTCACTTCGACGCGCAGCGTAAGCGCCCCCGGAAGCGCCTACGTTTGCGCCGCGTATGCGACCCGGAAGCGCCTACGTTCGCGCCGCGTGTACGCACCCGGAAGCGCCTACGTTCGCGCCGCGTATGCGCCCCCGGAAGCGCTCCGGTGCGCGCAGCGTCAGCGCGTCAAGTCATGTGACCTTAAAATAACACTTTTCATTGGTTGATAACAGTTTTTTTACTAAGAATGAAATCCCCACCCATTTCCTTCACTTCTTCTTTCACTTTTGTGACTGAAAGACCAGTTTTTTGCTCCTGGATCTTTCTTGATTTACCATGGCTGCCAGAGAATCCAGCAGTGATGAAGAACCTGATTTCATCAATGAAGAGCCTCCTACCCCAAAGGTGAAGGAACATTTTATTTGGAAATTTTTTAAGATTCCAGCTGACCAGTAGAAGGTGAATGCTCCAAAAGTGGAGTGCAGGATCTGCAAACAGGTCCTGTCACGGGGTGACCCCAAAAAAAAATACTCATTTGGGAACTTCACGATGATCCGGCATGTGGAGAGGAGGCACCCCCAGAATTTTGCCCGGGAAAGTGTCAGGGCTCTGGCACAAGAGGTTCCCAGTGATGGGGCCTCTACATCCACCGGAGGAGCAACTTCTTCTGGGAGGGGGCAATCGCAGGAGCTGGTGCCAAACATTCAACCTGCTTTTAACCATGGTGTCCTGAGATGCAGATACTGCAATCAACTCCTCACCTATGGGGAGCAAAGTGTCCAGCTCATGGGTCGAGCATTGGAGAACCATCACTGCCCTTCCCACCCCTAATTTTTTATTTTTTTTTTCTCCTGTTGAGCAGTTTCCATTCCCTGTTTTTGTTCCTGTTTAGAAAAAAGAAGAAAACAAAAAGTTATTTTCAGAACTACCTCCAATTCTCATCTAAGAGCTATATTCTTAAAAAAATGAAAAAGAGTAAGTGAAATAGAGTGCATTGATAATGGAAAGGAAAATGAGTAAGAAAGAACAGAAAGGTATGAGAGGAGAAAGGAAGTGAAGTAGGAGGACTGAAAGAAGGTGAATGTTAGGAAAGAAAGTAAGGAGAAGAAGAGTAAATATGGGGAATGTTGATATTCAAAGAAAATGTTGAAAAGGAACAGGGGCGTGGAAGGGTAAGAAAAGATGCATTGCTGGAGTTGAAGGCAGAAGGCCTCATTTATGAAGCCATGCGTCACTTTAACGCCACCAAAGCGTCACTTTTTTTGACGCATCAGTCCAATAAAAAATGCACCTTATTTATTCATATTTACAAAGTGGTGCATCTAGGTAAATGCGTCACTTTGTAAACCCCTGCGCCACATTATTCCTACGTCAGGTGTAATGTATGCAAAAGGGACGTATTGACGCAAGAAAGGGTCGTAGAGGTGACGCAGTGAAATCTATGAGATATCACTGCGTCACTTTTATGACGCTGTTGCTTCCAAATCTTACGCCTGTTTCACAGCAGGCGTGCAGGCGAAAGGATGCATTGCTGGAGTAGCTTCATTTTTGTGACACACTCCAGCAATACTTCACTTTTGCGCTTACAGATACGTCTGAAATACTAACATATCTAAAAGAACTTCCAAAATAATACGTCATAAATTTAATATGACGCATGAGTAGAAGACTGAAGGACTCATTTATGAGGCCATGCGTCACTTTAACACCACCGGAACGTCACTTTTTGTGACACACCAGTGCTGTAAAAAATGCACCTTATTCAGTCAAATTTACAAAGTGACGCATCTAGGTAGTTGCGTCACTTTGTAAGCCCCTGCGCCACATTATTCCTACGTCAGGTGTAATGTATGCAAAAGGGACGTATTGACGCAAGAAAGGGTCAGAGAAGTGACGCAGTGAAATCTATGACATATCACCGCGTCACTTTTATGACGCTGTTGCTTCCAAATATTACGCCTGTTTCACAGCAGGCGTGCAGGCCCTTTCACATGAGGCTTGGCCCCATGTGAAAGGATGCATTACTGGAGTAGCTTCATTTTTATGACACACTCCAGCAATACTTTACTTTTGCGCTTACAGACACGTCTGAAATACTAACGTATCTAAAAGAACTTCCAACATAATACGTCATAAATTTAATATGACGCATGAGTAGAAGACTGAAGGACTCATTTATGAGGCCATGCGTCACTTTAACGCCACCGAAACGTCACTTTTTGTGACGCACCAGTGCTGTAAAAAATGCACCTTATTCAGTCATATTTACAAAGTGACGCATCTAGGTAGTTGCATCACTTTGTAAGCCCCTGCGCCACATTATTCCTACGTCAGGTGTAATGTATGCAAAAGGGACGTATTGACGCAAGAAAGGGTCGTAGAGGTGACACAGTGAATAAACTGGGGGCCTCATTTATGAAAAGTGACACATCGCTGCGTGAAAACAGCAATGCGTCACTTTTCTGTGCGCACTCCTTATGACATTCCTGATGTGTCATATTTAATGTATGACGAATTATGTTGCAAGGAGTTACAGATACGTCAGTTTTTCTGACGTATCTGTAAGCGCAAAAGTGACGCATTGCTGGAGTGTGTCACAAAAGTGACGCAACTCCAGTAATGCATCCTTTCACATGGGAAAAGCCCCATGTGAAAGGTCTTGCGTCAGTCTTACGCCTGCTGTGAGACAGGCGCAAGATTTTGACGCAACAGCGTCCTAAAAGTGACGCAGTGAAATCTCATAGATTACACTGCGTCACTATTACGAGGCTTTTTGTGGTGGAACGCCCCCTCTGCATACATTATACCTGACGCAGGTATAATGTGGCGCAGGGTTTTAAAAAGTAACCCATCTACCTAGATGCATCACTTTTTAAATATAGCGCAACGAGGCACATTTTTTACACCGCTGGTGCGTCACAAAAAGTGACACACAGGCGGCGCAAAACTGTCGCAAGGCCTTCATAAATAAGGCCCTGGACCATGCTTCGCTCCCCGGTGCGCGTTCCGGGCGCTCCCCCCGCGCAAATCGAATTTTTTTTTAAATGACCCGCGGGATCCTATTTTAGCCCCCACATCAAACCTAGGTGGTCAGGGAGGGGTCTACCCTGCCCCCTTATGGTCATTTCCCCCTTTTTTTATGTCACCTCTTGTGTCTCGATCCTACGGAGAAACAAGATGGCGGCCGCACCGGACTGTTTCGAATGTTTACAGACACCCGTGAGCCAATCAGCTTTCCGTGCGCAAGTCGCATAGCACGCCCGGTGCACTCCCCGGTACGCGTACCGGGGCGCGCCTATAGATATATATATTTTTTTGAACCTAATTTACTCAAAATCCACTGGAGCACATATCTTGAGACATAGCAAAGGCACATCGGGCTACCAGTCCCTACAATTTTGCCAAGTTTGGTGTAAATCCATTCAGCCGTTCGGGCTAAAAGTGAGGTCGACCGCCCTATGGAAATTAACATGGTGAAAACGCGTTTTGGGACCCCCCTTTTATCTCGGCCCCCGCTTGACGCATCCCCCCAAACTTTCAGGTAGCTCAACGAGGCCATTTTGAGGAAATTTCCAGGCAGATTCGTCAACTGGCGCCAAAGTTATTCCAAATAGAATTTAGAGATTTAACATAAAAAAAAAATCCTAACTATAACTACCTACTGGCGACCGCCAGTAGGTAATATATATATATATATATATATATATATATATATATATATATATATATATATATATATATTATGCCACAAGGTTGCCCTTATAGAATGTCACGCACCTCAGGGTTTCCGCACACTGAATCTCAGGCGGCAACACCGACAGCATGTCCCACGCATTCACTGAGCCATACGCGTTTCGAGCTTCTTGAGCTCTTGATCACTGGCGGGGAAAGAGGCAAGAAGCGGTACTTTGCAGAACATGCTTTTAATTAAATATAAAGTCCCGCCCCAGTGGGCGTCGTCATAGGCATTGTGGTTATTGTAGTCCCATTATTGCCACCAAAGACTTTGTGTTGTTCTCTCACCAAGTGGTTTGCTCGCTTCTGCCACATTCAAAATAAAATTCCATCAGGGTTTTCCCTTCGCAGCCAAAGTCACAGAGAAATTTGTCAACGCACAACTGACCACCTTCATAGAGAAGAACACCATCTTTGACTCCTCCCACTCCGGATCGCAGCAACCACAGCAACAAGACTGCCCTCCTCGTCGCCCCCGTCGACATCCGCATGCTACTCGACCAGGGACACACCGTGGCCCTCATCCTGCTAGACCTTTCCGCAGCCTTTGACACCATCTCCCACCGCACTCTTGCAGCCAAACTCCACGACGCGGGCATACGGGGAACCGCCCGTGACTGGATCCGCTCTTTTCTTGCTGGCAGAACCCAAAGGATCAGACTCCCACCCTTCCACTCTGAACCCACAGAGATCAACTGCGGAGTACCCCAAGGATCATCACTCAGCACCACGCTCTTCAACATCCACATGGCCCCCTTAGCCGTCATCAACAGACAGCATGGGCTCAGCATAGTATCCTATGCCGACGACACCCAGCTCATCCTCTCCCTCACGAAGAACCCCAAAGACACCAGACTCGGATTCCAGGAAGGTATGAAAGACGTAGTAGCCTGGATGAGCAACAGCTGCCTAAAACTGAACTCAGAGAAGACAGAGGTCCTCATCCTTGGACCCTCCCCCACCACTTGAAAGAACTCCTGGTGTCCATCAACCCTCGGAAACCCACCTACCCCGATGGGCCACTCCTGGAACCCATGCATCATCCTGGACTCTTCCCTTAGCATGACTCGCCAGATCAACGCCGCCGCCTCCACCTGTTTCAAATCCCTTCGCATCCTCAGCAAGACTTTCAAGTGGATCCGCCCCGAAGCCAGAAAGACCGTCACCCATGCATCCATCAGACTGGAAAATGGAAACGCCCTCTATGCAGGAATCAACAAATCCCTGCTTTACAAACTCCAAACGATCCAGAACACCGCAGCCAGAATTGTCCTCAGCACCTCACGACATGAGAACATGACCCAACACCTGCAAAAACTCCGCTGGCTCCCTTTCGAGAAGAGAGCAACTTTCAAGCTACTCACTCACACCTACAAATCCCTACACAACATCGGACCCAAATATCTCAACCAAAGAATCTCTTTCCACGCACCCAATAGAAGCCTCAGCTTTGCCGACCCCGCCCTAGCAAAGTCCCCGGGCATCCACAGAATCAGACCAGGTGGAAGAGCCTTCTCCTATGTTGCAGCAAAGGCCTGGAACGAGCTCCCAGTCAACATCAGATGCTCCCCTACCCACCTTCAGGAAGAGCCTCAAGACCAGGCTTTTCGGCTGACCCTGAACTGCACCCCCCTCAGTGCCTTGAGACCCTCACGGGTGACCTTTTCGCTGTAGCTGTAAGGACCAGGCGATGCTGTGGAAGACCAAGAGCCATTCTCAACCTGTCTCACGTCCGAAGTCAAGAACCAGGGGGTCGGTGTATGGCGGCAGCACCATCAAGACTTGAAAACAGCAACAGACGTGGTAAACGCAAAAGGTGCAGCGTTGGGAACAGCAAGGTCCAAGGTACTCACCAATTGCAGGAGAGTCAGATCAGGCCCGGGCAAGCAAGGGAGCCTACTGCAACAAAAGAAGACCCTCAAGAGGACCCACAGGCCAAAGACACAGGAGTTGCAAGAGGACCTTGAGCAGTTCACCAAAGATGCAGGCCCACGGTGCAGAGGATGCAGTGAGGATGAAGATCTTGGCAAGAAGAGATGCTGAAGGCTGACGCTTCTTGTAGCCCAAAGATCTCTGGAGGACACAGTCAACAAGCCTTGGCAACGGCAATTTGATGCAGTGCATAGTGATTCTGTTCCAGGGGTTTCTAGTAGGGATACTGGTCCTAAACTTGCTGAGAGGACAGGTCAGACCTTGAGGGAGTTGCAGAACCACCAACTGTGTTTCTGAGCCTTTCGTAGTCCTTAGGATGTCAGGAGCAGTAGACCGGTCAGCTTTGTTGCGGTGCCTGCTGATGCAGGGGAGTGACTCCTTCACTCCAAAGGAGATTCCTTTGGGTGTCTTTGATGCCCACAGGCATGGAGGGATACCTGGATGAAGCACAGGCACAGATGACGAAGAAGACTTGAAGAACACCGAGACCAGGAGTAGATAGACTCTTCCTTGGTGCAGTCTCGGTTACAGGCTTAGTCCAGCAAAGTCCAAAGTGCCCAGACGGTCAGAGTTGCAGTGGTTTCCGGTTTGAATCTTGTCCCACGATAAATCTGAAGAGCCATCCACAGGTAAGCCCTTAAGTACACTAGGGAAAGGGTTGGGACGATTCAAAGGACCCTCCCAGAGGAGGAGCGGCACAGAAGGGAGGATTCTCCCATGTCCTTTGCCCAGTTTTGTGCCAGAGCAGGAGCCAAGGGCTCCCTGAACTGGTTCCAGCTAGAGTATGCAAGGAGGCTACCAAATGTGCTCTTAAAATCAGTATGGTGGCCCTAGCAAGCACCCCCAACCCAGCCCAATACATTACGTCCTGTTTGGGAGGTGGTCTCATCTCCCTGTGACAGGAAACCTATTGTTCTACCTTTCTATGCTCAGCTCACCTCAGAAGCAGGAGGGCAGCCTCGCGTCTGGGGTCAGCAGCAGCACTAGCTTGCTGGCAGACCCTGGAATGCTGGTATCAGGAGCACTAGGGTCTTCCCGGGGAAGCCCCCTGATGCATGGAATCATACCTCCAACACCGGTAATTCTGTTGGATCATGATTCCAACATGTTTGATACCAAACATGCCTAGGTTTGGCACAGCATATCTATAGTTAGCCATTGCATAATGACGTGTGGCCACTATATGTATCAAAATGCCTGATCCCACTGACAAAGCCTGGAGAATCGACTCTGGGGTCTGTAGTGGGTGCCTTGCTTGTGCAGGGCACCCTCACACTTATAACCTAGCACCCTGCCTTCAGGATTGAAAGGCCTATCTTAGGGGTAACTTATAGGATTTAAGTGCAGTGACCTCAGATATAGGAAAATGGATATCTGTGCTAGCACCAGCTTACACAGGCTTCAATGGCAGGCCTGTAATCACAGTTTGAGTGGTCTCTCATGGGTGGCACAATACTTGCTGCATCCCATGGGAGACCTTTGGTGTACCTATGCCTTAGTACCTCAGTACCATATACTAGGGACTTAGAAGGGTACACCAGCAGCCAATTAGGAAGGTACCAAAGTACTTACTATAGTCCAATTTAGGGAGAAATCACAGTAACGGGGGTCCTGATTAGATGAACCCAGCAAAAAGTGGGCGTAACCATGAAAGCGTATCCTACTTTCCTACACTTGTCATATGTCCTTACATGCTACTCTAATTGTGGGTTGGCAACAAATAGCCATAAATACTTGACACCTTCAGAAGCCAAGATCTTTGGATCCCAAGCCAGAGACTTGATCAAGAAAAATGCGTTCATGATGGAGCTCCTTTGATGTGCTGTTTGAAATTTCTCTTTCCTTCCTATGACCTTTGTCTACGCATGTGTCTGTGACTTGCTTGTAGCTATGTGTGCGCTCGTAAGCTCTGGGTCAGTTTCTCTAATATTTTTTGGGCAGTTTCTCTCTTAAGTCAAAAAATGATCTCTAAAATCCCAACATTTCTGTTTCTGAAAGGCTATGCGGTACCATGTGAGAGGAAATATAGAGCTAGCAAAGTTGATGTTACTTAGCCCTTGCACCTGAAATACCAATACATGGTGTGAAATCACATTGTCTTCATTCTCACACATGGACCGTGTCTGTGTTCGTAGGCAGTACTACTTGATTGTTAATAAATATGTGTATCACTCATACAGCTGGTATATTAGGAAAGGAAGAATTGTCTTAAACATATCAGAAGCCACACTGTTTAAATCATAAGGATTGTAAAGCAGCAGCTCCTGAACATCCATGGCCCCTAGTGCCCAGGGACGACTCCTCTGCTAAGGCATAGGAGCGTCACCCCAAAGTAAAAATAAAATGATAACACATCTTATTATCATTTTATTTTCAGTACTCCTCTGTATGGGCAAGGCGGGTAGGACTGCCCAAAGAGCAGGGGGTGGAGGGGTGGGCACTCTCAAAGTGCACATGACAGTTTGGCCAGCCATCTTGGACCGGCCAAACGGTCATGCACACTTGGCATGTTCTCCACCGAAATATGTTACACAGCCTGGGTGGAGAACATTCCCAGGGTCCCAGTACCCATCTGAGCACCGGACCATGGCGAGGTATATTGTGCAAAGAGTTCAGGGATTCCCTTATGAGTGGAAGTGCTTGTTCTAGCAAACCCAAGGTGCTCTTCTAGGAGGTAGTGTGATGGAGCAGTCTCAGGCTTATCAATAAGGAGATCCACCCCATTTTATAAAAACACCACATATTGTGGTTCTGTGGTACTGCGGTACCAAGGGTCTGTGTTTCGTAGATTCCGAACCCGTTCAATGAAGGTCGTCGGATATAGACGAATTTGGTGTCAGCGGACCGCAAATGACGAGTGCGATATGTACGAATGTTTTTGCTGTAATTGATCAATGAGAACACTACGTATTTAGGGATGTTGTTTGAACCCTCGGGTTCCATTTTGTGTACGGCAGCCATTTTGTGTGGTTGCCCTCACATAGGCCGATGACTATGGCCAAACGAGTCCTTGGGACACGTACACTTTAGCTGACTTTTGTGTGACCTGACCGAACTGACTCCCTTGCCCGAGGCTGACCTCGTTGAGCCAGTTCCTTGTTAGGCAGCTGGTCAGATAGAGATCAAAGAGCAGGACATTGCTGAGTTTATGGTACATGCACACACCCTTCTATTTTACTTCTCATCTGCTTCTGCTCCTTCCTTTATGGCTTAATCATTGATTTGGGTTGAGGTCTTTATGATGAGTTTGTCCGGCCCGTTCGAACAGGAATATTGGAATTTACTTGGTCATCTCTGGTGGGCTGGACAACGGAAAGTGGGATTGTTGTCATGTGATATGTTTGAAATGTTGTTCTTTCATTGGTCAGTTTGTATGTAATTGATGCTAGCCAGGAATGTGATTTTTAGCATAAAAGACAATGCTCCGCTCTATGAATTTGTGCAATCTCTAGCGAACCACTCGCATTGTGCTTCGTAGACCTCTGTTCCTGGTTGCAGCCAATAAATTTGGTCTTTGACGTCATCAAGAAGTGTCCCATGTCTCTGTTTGCCGAGGCAGGGGAACTCAAAGACATCGGGCGTTATCCCTGGCGCCGCTGGGTTCTAAAACCCGGTTCTTCAGTTGGCGCCCATCGTGGGCGACTTCAGCGGTACCGGTCCAAGCCTGAAGATCGTGAGGAGCTTCGTGTGGAAATTCTGGAGGAAGGCCTGCCACTTCATCGACCCCCGTATGTCGTCGTGGTCCGAAAGTCTTTGCTGCTGCCCTGACTGTCGCCCTGTCTTGGAGCCATTAGACAATTTGTAGAGCGAGACAATAGACGGGTCTTCTGGTGACGCCATCGACAATTCAGTTAAAAATGAGTGGAGCGTCTCCCAATCCTTAGTTTTGTTTGGGTATCCTTCGGGATCGCTTTGATTTGGTACCTACAGGCCCCAAAGCCGAGGGACTCGTGTATTCACGAGACTATCGTTTTGAGATTTCCCTTGAAGTTTGAAGCTAGACTAGTGAGCGGAGTGGCCTGGTCTTAGCAGACCTGGAAAGATATTTGGTTTTGGTTGTACTAGGGATTCCCAATTGGAGGATTCGTGTCCGGTTCCTCCGATTGGAACTCCGACCTATGAGCTCTACATGAAACATGGAGTGGGCCCCATCGCGTATAATGAAATATGGGTTAAATATACTAGGAAAGACGGTGTCCTACAGTGGCCCCGTTATGGTAGCTTTGTAACTGAAATTTTAGACAATCTCGAAGTTAAACTGTTTAAGAAGAAAGCCCGGCCGGCGATGTTTGACTCTTTCTGCTTATGGCGAAAGGAAGCCAAACAGAAAGAAATTAAGTTAGCGAAGAAAAATAAACGAGAACGAGGTATGTCAATGGTGCAAGCTGCTATACGGTTTAGGGATAATGAAGAAGAACAAGAAAGCGAACAGATGCTTAGGCAGCGTAAACTTGCGGTGGACAAGTGCTATCCAGCCATGCCGCTTCAACAGCAAGATGAAAAGAAAGATCTTGTGAAAGATCCTTTAATGTCACATCTATTGAGTTCGCCACCCCCTTATGTGCCGAGTGCTACGGCACCGCCACAAGTTGTAGTTGCGCAACCTCCGGTTGCTTTGCCACCTGTGATTCCTCAACAGCCAGCTCCTCTTCCACTGGCTCCTATTCCTTGGGTGCAGCCTTCTCAAGGGCCGCCGCCTTTGCTACCTCCTTCGTCTGCTACTCCTACACCTGTATTGCCTGTTCCTTCTGTTACTATTCCGACTTCGGTTTCTTCTCATTCTGCTCCGTCTCCTGTTCTTTTGTCAACTTCTCCTTCTGCTCGACAGAGAATGACTGATGCGGTTGCTAGTATCTTTTCTCCTCTGTTGGGTTCACTGGGTATGTCTCCTGTTGTCGAGCGTAAGCAATCGCATAGTCAATTGCCTGATGCCAATGAACGGACAGTGTTAGATCACTTAGCACGTAAATGGGTTACGTATCCTTCGCACAATGATCTTGAGGGTGTTATGGATGTTTTCCATCAATGGGAAGCACCGAAACAAAGATATGTTTTTAATATGATGTGTTCTTTCCTTCGTGAACAATGGGAAGATGGTGAGGTAGGACAAACTCCGCCTGAGTTGTACCGTATACGTTCTGAGTTTGCGAAAGGGACTATTGTGGGTCTTGGGGTTGAGAAATGTAAATGTAAATGTAAATGTGTTTCGATTTATATAGCGCACTTTAACCCAGGGGTCCCAAGGCGCTTGCTTAGGGAACCCGTCCTGGTATTCCCCTGTGAGATATCCCGGCCGGGTATCCACAAGGCGAAAGCCAGGCATCCCGCCGCGAGGGGCCGTAGTGGAGATTAAGCAAGCTATTGCCCAGAGTCGCAGAGTGTGACCCCGTGAGTCGAGTAGGCACCGGAGCGAGAATTGTCGACTCCATGGAATTTTTTGAGCCCAAGACCCGCCTCGGCGGGGAATCGAACCCTGGTCCACGGCCGATCTCAGCTTCCGGGTCTGCCGCCTCTAACCACTGAGCCACGCTTCTCCACTGTTGCGACGTTGTTGTTGTTTAGGAGTGAATCTCCTTCTCCGCGACTGTTTGAGCCTGATTCTTCAGTTAGGAGGAAGGCGCGTCAATATCCGATGCGTGAGGTTCCCCCAGTTTGGAGACCTGGTGATGCAGCTGCTAATCCAGCTATTCCGCCACATTTTCAGCGAGTTTGTGTACATGTTCCATGGAAGCGTGCTGAAGTCTTAGCCTTAAAGCAGACTTTGCCTGATCCACGTAAAAATCCGGCAGGATACTATAAGGAGCTATCTCAAACCGCAGATTCATGTATTATGAATCTAGCCGACATAGATATGTTGTTTGGGAATGTTGTTCCACAGCCTATATGGGGAAAGATTCGTCATACGGATCATACGCAGGAATTAGGTGATACATGGAATAATCTTAGAGCTGCAAATGATAGACAAGTAGGTGGTGCTAAGCCTGAGGATATAGTAGCTGAACTCCCTTTTAGGATTATTGATTATATGAAGACTTTAATGCCTGCTTTGCGTGTTATAGGGATAAATTGTCTGCATGCAAGCAGAAGAAAGACGAAACTGTGTCTGACTTTTTCACGTGATTTGAAGAGACATTTGTAGACCACAGTGGTCAAGACATGAGTACAGAAGGTGGTCAACGGTTGTTCGTTGACAAATTTGTCCATAACTTGCTTCCAGAATTGTGCAATAAGCTGAAGGATTCTGAGAGTGCTTGGGCTGTTTCTACATCGGCGCAGATTTTGGCTACTGCCCAGTACTATGAGAAAAAAAATAAGGATGAGCTAGAGAAAGCGGATAGGAAGACTAAGGAATTGAAGACTAATGTTCTTCTACAGCAAGCTTATACACCTCGTAATAATCAGCGCGATTATCAGCAACCTCAGCAATATCAGAGAAACTCGCAAAGGTTCGAGTCTTCTCAACAGCGTTTTCCCGTAGGCCCTTAACAGTGTGCGTATTGCAAAGAAGAGGGCCATTTCAAGAGTAGTTGCCCAGTTCTGTTACAGAGCACAAATGGTGCTTCTGGTGTGAGAGGGCGAAGTGTTCAACAAGCTCCTAGAGGTAGAGGTCGTGGTCAGAATGTGCGTTCTTTGCCTCCACAGAATTCTATGCATAGCTTGAATGGTGCGTCTGGTAGGACGGCACAGTACTATGCGGACGATTACTATGTTGAAGGTGAGGATGTGGATGGTAATGATTGCTTGGACAGCCATGGACAAAGAGAGGGAGTTGTTTCAGTTCCAGTAGATCAGAGTGGACCCTATGTTGAAATGATTGCATCAGGTGTGTCAGAGCCTTTTCTGTTGGATACTGGTGCTGCGAAGAGTTGTATTATCCACTCTAAACTCCCTGGCGCACCTTTGTCTGGCTTAAAGAATGTTTCAGTAGGTTTTTCTGGCGCCCCGGTTACGAATCCGATTTCTAGTCCGTTGTCTATTTCTGTTGGTCCTTGTGAATTCGAAGCACCCCTCATTCTGACAACTGGTTGTGGTGAGAACTTGTTGGGATTGGACTTGTTAAAGAGATTGTATGCAACGCTATATTGTTCTCCGTCAGGAGTACGCCTTACATTGGGTAAGAGAATGATCTCTCCGATGTACTTGTTTAAAGATCGGCCTCCACCTGAATTGTCTTCTCTCCCTGATTCTCTTTGGGCTACTGGTCCGAACGATGTGGGTCTTCTAGAGATTCCGCCATATGTTGTGACGTTGAAAGCGAATGCTAGATTGCCACGCATTCCACAATATTGCATCTCTAGTGATGGTGAAAGAGCACTTTTGGCGATCATTTATGATCTGATTGAGAAAGGTGTGATTGAGGAAACGAGAGGTAATGTGTGCAATAGTCCAGTTTTGCCTGATCTGAAGAGAATTGATTCTTCACAACCTCCTGTATATAGGTTCGTGATCGATCTCCGCGAGGTGAATAAGATCGTTGTTCCGCAATTTCCTGTTGTACCGGATATCACTGCTTTACTGACTTTGATCCCGGCTACAGCCACGTGGTTTTCGGTGATTGACTTGAAGAATGCTTTCTTCAGCATCCCGATTGCTGTGGAAAGTAGAGATATCTTTGGCTTCTCTTTAGGAGGACGAAGTTTCCGCTTTAAGCAAGCTCCTCAAAGCTATTTTGACAGTCCATCGATCTATAGTCAAGCTCTGAAGACGCAACTTGATTTGTTGGTTTTCCTTGATGGTGCTGCTCTTATTCAGTATGTTGACGATCTGTTAGTTGCTGCTGACAATGAAGAGATCTGTAGAGAGGCTACTTTGTCGTTGTTACGCCACTTATCTGATTTCCATCACAAGGTTTCTCTTTCGAAGTTGCAATATTGTCGACAAGAAGTTACCTATTTAGGTCACCTCTTATCGAAGGAGGGAAGGAAACTGACCGCAGAAAGAATTCAAGCGATTGCGAAAATTAGTGTGCCTACGACACAGAGAGAAGTGCGTGCTTTCTTAGGTATTACGTCGTACTGCAGACAGTGGATCCCTAATTTTTCGTTGCTTGCGAAGCCTTTGATAGCTCTTACTGTTAAGGATACCCCAAATCCTATTCCTTGGACTGACGAATGTCAGAAGAGCTTTTCAGAATTGCGTGATGCGTTGTGTTCGGCTCCTGTGTTGGGTACTCCCGACTACAGTAAGCCTTTCACATTGTATGTCCACAAGAGAGAGGGATGTGCATTGTCAGTTCTGACTCAACAGTTTGGCGATAAGCAGCGTCCATGTGCTTATTTTTCGTCGACTTTGGATCCGGTAGCTAGAGCGTTGCCGAGTTGTCTGAGAGCTACAGCGGCAGCGGCTGTTTCGATTCGACAGTCTGCTGGTTTAGTGATGGACAATACACTGATTGTGATGGTTCCACATGCAGTGGATACCTTGTTGAATCGTACCAAGACACAGCACTTAACTAGTGCCCGGTTGTCGGGTTACGAATTGACCTTGTTAGCGAGTCATGTGCATATAAAGAGATGCAACACGTTGAATCCAGCCACGTTGTTGCCGATTTCAATTGAGACAGACAATACCGACCAACATGATTGTTTCCTTAGGACTGAGGAAGAAACGAAAGGGAGGATAGACCTTAGAGATACTCCTCTACCAGAATGTGATGGTACTTTGTGGGTTGATGGTTCGTGCTTCAAGCTTCCGAATGGTGATACGACTGCGGCATATGCTGTTACGACTTTGCATACGATTGTTGAAGCTGCACGTATCCCACATAATTCAGCGCAAGCAGCAGAGTTGATTGCATTAACGAGAACGTGTGTGTTGGCGAAAGGAAAACGAGTGACTGTGTATACTGACAGCCAGTATGCATTCAGTGTGGCTCATAGTTTTGGACGTTTGTGGAGAGAGCGTGAGTTCCTGACTTCGCATTGGACCAAGATCCAGCATGGTCAGTTGGTGAATGAACTTCTTGAATCTCTTACTTTACCGTTGCAAGTAGCGATTGTGTAATGAGGTGCGCATTGAGGTTCTGTGACAATTGTAAGTGGTGTTTTCGACTCGTTCAAATATGGACGAGTTTGGTATCTATGAACCGCAAATGACGAGTTTAGTGGGTGTACGCGTTTTCGCTATGCTGACCTAAACCGTTCGTCCGATTTGTGGGTTTCTCCCTTTGAACCTACGGGTTCCATTTTAGATACAGCATCCACTTTGTCTCTTGCCCTCAAGTAGCCAGCGAACGGACACTGTCCGCTTCGTGACCCTGGGATTCCCAAACTCTTGCGGAAGACACGTGTTCCTTTGAGGGTGTCTTTATGACGAGGGGGATGACACTGCAAAGGCAGATGGCCCCGCTCGAGGCTCATCTTGCCGTACCGGTCTATTGTTTCAGCAGTGCATTCATTAGGCATGTCTCCTTTGATCCTGCAATCGTGTTTCCGATATCACCCCCTTACACTTTTTTTTCAATCTGTTGATTATCTTTGTCTTCCTCTGCACCTTTTTTGGTTTTTCCTTAACTCGTTTACAGCCGGAATGGAATGCACTAATGGTGGGAAGATGTACTTTTACAGTTGGGAACCGGCGATGCTACTGTAATTATGTTCCGGGATTCTGAATACATAAAAGCGACCCTTTGAATTTTTACTGTGGGAACTATGTTGTAACCTTTTGTTCGTCATGTTGTTCTATGACGAAAAACTGTATAAAAGGAGCGATCCACAGATGCAATTTGAAGAAGTCTCCTAGTACCTACACATGTTGTACTTCTTGTGACTTCTGTGTTCCCTGCAGTAAATAAACCTCGATCTTTGACGCCGAAGGAAGTGTCCAGTGTCTCTGTCATTTGTACGTCGGAACAGGTAACCCACGAAGGTTTCAGGTGTTGTCCCCTGGCACTGCTGGGTCTAGTAAAACCCAGTCCTTCAGTTGGCGCCCAACGTGGGGCGACATCAGCGGTACCGGTCCAAAGCCCGACGATCGTGAGGAACTTCGTGTGAAATCTCTGAGGGAAGGTGCACCCCGCTTCATCGATCCTGTTGTCGAAATAAGTGGCCCGAAGACTTTTCCCGCGAAGATCCCCGCCTCCTGACGGCTGCGACGGACTGATGCCCTGACTGTCGACCTGTTTTGGTGCCTGGCGTACTCCTTGGTACAGCGAGACGATTGACGGGCCTTCCTGGTGACGCCATTGTTCTGTCAGTTAAGTATTTGTGGGTCTCTCCCAGAGTCCTTAGTTGTTGTTGGTGCTTAGTTGTTGCATGGTTCCATTGCATTTGTGGTTCTTAGTATTTGGTTCTTAGTAGTTTTATTTGACGATTGCAGTCACCAAAAACCGAGGGTTTTTGCACTTTTGCGAGGACATCGTAATCCAATAACCCTTAACGTCTGTGAAACTCGGTTAGTGTGCACGATGCCTGGCCGTAGTACTTTGTTTAGTTGCTTTAAAGGTTGTGGTGCGGATTCCCGATTGGAGGACTCATGTCCGATACCTCCAGTTAGAACTCCTGTCTATGAGTTATATAGTCGACATGGAGTGGGTCCTATTGCATATAATGATTGCTGGGTCCGCTACACTAAAGATGACGGTGTTCTTAGTTGGCCACCTCATGGTAGTTTCGAAACCCCAATTTTGGATAATCTTGAAGCTGCATTGTTTAAAAGGAAAGCTAGGCCGGCCATGTTTGATTCCTTTCGGTTATGGCGTAAAGAAGCCAAACAGAAGGTAATCAAACAGCTTAAACGTAACAAGAGGGAAGGTATTGTTACAACAATGAGAAATGCAGAGCAGTTTCAGCGAAACAAAGAAGAGAAGGAAAATGAAGTTTTTGATAGACTACAACTTATGGAGGTGGATAAGTGTTATCGGTTTTACCGTCGAGTACTGATACAAAGGGAGAGGAAGTAGTAGAGGACCCTTTGTTGTCTTATCTACTGAAGTCGCCACCTCCATATGCGCAGGATACCACAGCCCCTGTGGTCCCTCCTGTTCCTCAACCTCTTGTTCCGGCAGCTGCTCCTCAGCCTGTTGCTGGTCCTGTCCTTGCGAATCCTCTTGTCCCTATTGCACTACCTGCTATTGTTCCTACTGCTCCACTGCCTATACCTTCTCAGTCTGCTGTTCCCTCTACTTCTGCTCTTTTGACTACTCCTACTGCCCTTGGTGCCCCTGTGTTTGGTACTCCTGTTGTTACCCCTTTACTTCTTTCCTCTTCCCCGTCTGTTCGACAACGTATTCCTAATATTGTTGCTAATTTCTACTCTCCTCTTGGACCGATTCTTGGGTCCGATGTTTCTGATGTTCCTCAGTGACGAAGTCAACTTCCTGGTGGTAGGGAGAGCGATACGCTGATAAAAATGGAGCGAAATTGGATTAGGTATCCTGTTAAAAATCCCCCGCGCATAATTTTTGACACTTTCTCTCAATTCAATAAGCCTGTTGGACAGGCCACATGAAGGGCCACTCTCCCCCAGCCCAACCAGGCCCGAGAGCCGCCACGACAGTACCACGCATCATCATTGTACATCTGCTGCCCTCTCAGGGCCCCTGCCTGCGAGGCAAGCTAACCTCGTGGGCCCGATCCCCTGCCGGCCCACGCGGCCAACCTGAACCGCCATCTTGGACCCTTCACCACGAGGTCGCCTGGCCCCCGATCGACCCCGACCCTGGGCCTGGCCCGGCCTCAGACATCTCGGCACCACC
Source organism: Lissotriton vulgaris (assembly GCF_964263255.1). Classification (NCBI taxonomy): domain Eukaryota; kingdom Metazoa; phylum Chordata; class Amphibia; order Caudata; family Salamandridae; genus Lissotriton; species Lissotriton vulgaris. The sequence goes on from NC_141687.1 coordinate 719,617,853, forward strand.
ATCCACCCAGGAGGTGAGCGGGCTACTTGGCGAGTCAATGGGAGAAAGAGGTGTCGATGGCTCCCCCCGCCAAGTGCCGCTCGCCCATCGCGCCCCCGGGCGCTGGCTCCACCCCCCTGCTGGGTGTCTGGAACCCCGCATCCCGGACCCCCGACCTCCAAGTGCGAGGGTCCGGACATCAAAGCACGCCAGCCCTATAACTGGGGCAGCTCCAGAGCAGGAAGGCAGTTGTATCTTGGAGTCGAGAGACGTAAAGAGGAACTCATCCTGAACGGACTACTGGTGCTGCCGTAGCTCTGTCCTGTGTACCATCATCCTGCCTGTTGGCGCTGCCACAGCCGTCGTAACCTTCATCCTTCATCGTCGTCCGGATCTGCTGGCGTGGCCGCGGACCGTTGTAACCGTCATCTTCATCGGGACCTGCAGGCTCCGCCGCGGACCGTCATCGTTCATCCGACCATCTCGGGACCTGCTTGGCTCCTCCACGGCCCGATCATCAAGAACGCCGAGCTCAAGGATTGAGAGCTATTTTTAGACTCACCGGTAACTAAAGACTGTCCCGCTACCCTTTTCCCCAAACCAAAGACTAAGCTAGAGGGGACCCCTGAGTCCAGACCTCCTTGTACCATATCATCGTAACCTAAGAATTGCATATAAAGTCTCGTAACCTTCAGTCTTGTGTGGTGTCCGTCTGTGGGGGGGAAGTTATTCATCTGTACAGTCGTTGGAGACGGCTCTCCCTGGAGACCTCTCCCCGTACCTCGGCCGACCCTCCCGGTCCGTCTAACATTGGTGGCCAGCGGCGCGATTCGAATCACCGCATAACGTACAGAAAATAGCTCACCCCACAACGAACCATAATGACAACTAAAGAAAGCGGATCAACCGAGAAGTTCCAAATGGAAAAACTAGAGGAGTACAGCCACCGTGAACTAAAGCAGTTCTGCATCGAACTAGGTATCGCTACCACCGGACTAAGCACCAAGGACGATTTTAAACATGCCCTACAGTCTTGGGCAGAGACCGGGGATACCGAAGCCCCTGAGCAAAGCACCGCAGAAAAAACCACCACAGTCCCTGAAGGGCAAAGAACCGGTCTCCCGCAAGACGAGATCCAAGAAAGAGAAAAAGTCCGACTACACGAGCTAGAAATGGCCCGACTCAAGATGGAAATAGAACTCAAGTTGGCCGAACAAAAAATCAACTTAGAGCACCTACGTCTCCGAGAAGAAAGAGAGGAGAAACAGAGACAAAGGGAGCTCGAGGAAAAGAAACTGGCGTACGAGCACGAACGGAACATAGCCGAGATCAACCTGCGCAAACAGAATAAAGAGTTAGGGGTGCCCGAGAGACCACACACCCCGGGGACCGCGGAGAAAAAAGTACACATCCCCAAGGATGTGGTCCGAGAATATTTCCGAGAGGACGACATCCAACAATGGTTTAAGGCCTATGAAATCGCTATGACTGCGCACCGGATCGATAGAACCGACTGGGGTGCCGGTCTATGGGGCAGGTTCCTCAATGAAGGCCGCGATACCCTGTTACAGCTCCCAGACCACCAGATGACCTCCTACGACCATATGAAAGCGGCCCTCCTCACCCGCTATGGTCTCACGCCCGAGATGTACCGCCAGAGGTTCCGAGACTGCACACGTATCCCGGGTACAACTTGGGTGGACTATGTAACGTACTTTAGCAGAGCTTTCGAAGGCTGGATCAAAGGAAACAACGTCACGACATACGAGCAGCTGTTCAATCTGATGGTATGGGAGCACCTGTCCAACAATTGCTTCATCGAACTACGCCAACACCTCCTCGACAGCAAGTTGACCGATCCCCGGCAGCTCGCAGCCGAAGCTGACCGGTGGGAGATAACCAGAGTGGGCCGGAATGGGTCCTACGAGCAAAACAGGAACAACAATGGACACCACCGACTGAGAGGAGGGGGAGGGGGCCAAGGACGAGGAAGAGACAACACTCCGGCCGCCCCCGTTGCCAGCACCACCCCCCCGGCCAACCGGGGCAGCACCCCGGCGCGACCGGGGTACAGAGCCAATGTCACATGTCACCGATGCCAGCGAGTCGGCCACTATGCAAATGACCCAAGCTGCCCGCAGTATCAGAGTCCAAAACCCCGCCAAATGGCCGCCGCGGCACTAGGGGAAGAACAGATCCCCGAGGAACAAGAAACAGACCAGCAGGAGTATCAAGAGTGGGAGCCAGCCGCCATGACTCTCGCGTGCTTAGGGGGAAGAGACATGGTCCCGCGGGTCCCCCTACCCGCTAACACCCAGAAGTACAGCCAATGGGTAAGCATCAATGGACGACGGGCCGAAGCCCTTCGGGACACCGGGGCCAGTGTGACAGCCGTCCGCTGTCACCTGGTGACCCCAGAACAATATCTACCGAACATCCTCTGCCCTGTGCGATCAGCCGACAACTCGGAAAGTCTGTGTCGGATGGCCTGCGTCCCCTTTGAGTGGGGAGGGGTCTCCGGCATGCTGAAAGTGACGGTCCGAGACGACTCCCCCGTGGACTGCCTACTCGGAAATGACCTGGAGAGCTCCCCGTGGGCAACCGTGGAGCGAAAAGAACACTTGGGGATGTTAGGCGTCCCGGACTGGGCGTGCGTCACCACCCGGTCCATGGCCGCCCGGGCCAACCCTCACCCAGAAGAACCAGAATGGCCGGCGCCACCGCCTCCGGTCGCCCCAGCCGAGACCGCCGACCATGACACCCCCCTCGAACCGTCCGACATCGCTAACCTTGACCAGTGGGCCCAAGAGGGGGGACCCACGCAAGAACAATTTCGCCGGGAGCAGAAGACCTGTCCCTCCCTAGAGGGACTCCGTCAACAAGCGCTCGCCCAAGGCGCAGGGGACACTTCCGGAACTCATTGGGTCTACTGGGACAATGATCTACTGTACAGCGAGCAAAGAATCGCCGAGCTGGGGGCCAACAGAGTACTAGCGGTACCCCTCCGTTTCAGAGACTTCCTGTTAAACTTGGCCCACGATGTCCCCCTGGCAGGGCACCTCGGACAAGATAAAACTTACAGCCGCCTAGTGACCCACTTCTTCTGGCCCAAAATGAGAAACGATGTACACCAGCATTGCCGATCTTGCCCCACGTGCCAAGCCAGTGGGAAGAGCGGCCGCAAACTAAAGGCCCCCTTGCAACCCTTTCCAGTAGTCACGACCCCATTTGAGAGGGTCGGAATAGACATTGTGGGACCCCTAGACCCGCGTACAAAACAAGGCCATCGCTTTATTCTGGTGCTGGTGGACCACGCCACCCGCTACCCTGAGGCTATACCTCTCCGGACCGTGACAGCCCCAGTGGTCGGCCGGGCCCTGATGGGGATCTTCTCCCGTGTGGGGTTCCCCCGAGAAGTCGTCAGCGACAGAGGCACGAACTTTATTTCTAAATACATGAAATCACTCTGGCAACAGTGTGGGGTCACCTACCGATTCACGACCCCCTATCACCCCCAAGGGAACGGACTGGTTGAGCGGTTCAACCGCACACTAAAAGGGATGATCGGGGGATTGGAAGAGCCCCTTCGTCGCCAGTGGGATGTACTGCTGCCGTGCCTCCTCTTCGCCTACCGGGAGGTCCCACAAAAATCACTAGGCTTCAGCCCATTTGAACTGCTATACGGGCACCCAGTGCGGGGGCCGCTCAGCCTGATCAAAGAAGGCTGGGAGATGCCTCCGGCCAAGAACCCTCCAGACGTCTTCCGGTACCTCCTCACCCTCCGCAACCAGTCCCAGCGGTTCAGAGACCTAGCAAAAGCCAACCTAGAGGCCAGTCAAGAGGATATGAAAAAATGGTATGACCAGAACGCCTCATCCATTGAATTCGAGCCGGGACAACAAGTATGGGTAATGTCCCCCACAGAACCTTGCGCTCTCCAAGACAAATGGACGGGGCCCTTCAAGGTAATCGAGCGCAAGGGTCCTGCCACCTATCTGATCGATATGGGGTCCTCCCGGAACCCACTCCGGGTCCTCCACACCAACAGGCTGAAACCTCACTTTGCACGAACCGAACTCAGCCTACTGATGGCCACAGACAACGGGGCTGAAGACGACTCCGAGCCTCTCCCTGACCTCCTGCGGACCCAGGAGCAAGACGGCTCCGTAGATGGGGTCCGCCTCTCGGAGACCCTCACCAGAGAACAACGCCAAGAGTGCCAAGCCCTCCTGTCACAGTTCGCCAGCCTGTTCTCCCTCACACCAGGTGTCACGTCCTGGTGTGTGCACGATGTGGACACCGGAGATAGCCCTCCTATCCGTCACCGGGCCTACCGCGTACCTGATCGGGTACGGGCCTGCATCCAGGCGGAAGTAGCCAAGATGCTCACGCTCGGGGTCATCGAGGCCTCAGACAGTCCATGGGCCAGCCCGGTCGTGCTGGTCCCCAAAGCAGCCGCCCCCGGAGCCACCCCAGAACTCCGGTTCTGTGTCGACTACCGGGGCCTGAATGAGGTCACCCGGACGGACGCACATCCCATCCCCCGGGCAGATGAACTGGTCGACCGAATGGGAGCTGCCCGCTACCTCAGCATCTTCGACCTGACAGCAGGTTATTGGCAGATCGGCCTCACACCCCGAGCACAGGAACGTTCTGCCTTCTCCACCCCCGATGGCCACTATCATTTTACGGTCATGCCTTTCGGCATGAAAAATGCACCAGCGACTTTCCAACGGCTCGTCAATAAGGTCCTGGCGGGGCTCGAAGGGTTCAGCGCCGCCTACCTAGACGACATCGCTGTGTACAGCCACCACTGGACCGAACACCTCCACCACCTCCGAGCAGTGCTGCAAGCCCTTCAACGAGCTGGCCTCACGATCAAGGCCAGCAAATGTCAAATTGGACAAGGGTCTGTGACCTACCTCGGGCACCAGGTGGGAAGCGGCCTAGTGGCCCCTCTACAGCTAAAAATTGCCGCCATCCAGGACTGGCAGCCCCCTATCACCCAAACCGAGGTACGAGCATTCCTGGGCCTCACAGGCTATTACCGAAGGTTTGTAAAAGACTATGGAACCATAGTGGGGCCTCTCACGGAACTCACGTCAAAGAATCAGCCAAAGAAAGTGAACTGGACCCCAGAGTGTCAAACGGCATTCGAACAATTGAAGGCCGCCATGTGTTCCGCTCCTGTGCTCCAGGCCCCCGACTACAGCCGGGAGTTCCTCGTCCAGACGGACGCCTCCGACCAGGGCATTGGGGCGGTCCTGTCCCAAGTGAACACCGAAGGCCTTGATCAACCCGTGGCCTTCATCAGCCGTAGACTCCTACCCCGGGAGCAACGCTGGAGCACCATAGAGAGAGAAGCATTCGCCGTGGTATGGGCCCTCAAAAAGCTCCGGCCCTACCTTTTTGGCACCCACTTCCGGGTGCAGACCGACCACCGACCCCTGCAGTGGCTGATGCATATGCGGGGGGAAAACCCAAAGTTGCTGCGCTGGTCCATCTCCTTGCAAGGTATGGACTTCACAGTCGAACACCGGCCAGGACCAGATCACGCCAACGCAGACGGCCTGTCCCGGTTTTTCCGCCTCGACGACGAGAGTCCCCAAGAAGATGGGTAACTCTCCCCGCCTTCAGCTGGGGGGGACGCATGTTGGACAGGCCACATGAAGGGCCACTCTCCCCCAGCCCAACCAGGCCCGAGAGCCGCCACGACAGTACCACGCATCATCATTGTACATCTGCTGCCCTCTCAGGGCCCCTGCCTGCGAGGCAAGCTAACCTCGTGGGCCCGATCCCCTGCCGGCCCACGCGGCCAACCTGAACCGCCATCTTGGACCCTTCACCACGAGGTCGCCTGGCCCCCGATCGACCCCGACCCTGGGCCTGGCCCGGCCTCAGACATCTCGGCACCACCATCCACCCAGGAGGTGAGCGGGCTACTTGGCGAGTCAATGGGAGAAAGAGGTGTCGATGGCTCCCCCCGCCAAGTGCCGCTCGCCCATCACGCCCCCGGGCGCTGGCTCCACCCCCCTGCTGGGTGTCTGGAACCCCGCATCCCGGACCCCCGACCTCCAAGTGCGAGGGTCCGGACATCAAAGCACGCCAGCCCTATAACTGGGGCAGCTCCAGAGCAGGAAGGCAGTTGTATCTTGGAGTCGAGAGACGTAAAGAGGAACTCATCCTGAACGGACTACTGGCGCTGCCGTAGCTCTGTCCTGTGTACCATCATCCTGCCTGTTGGCGCTGCCACAGCCGTCGTAACCTTCATCCTTCATCGTCGTCCGGATCTGCTGGCGTGGCCGCGGACCGTTGTAACCGTCATCTTCATCGGGACCTGCAGGCTCCGCCGCGGACCGTCATCGTTCATCCGACCATCTCGGGACCTGCTTGGCTCCTCCACGGCCCGATCATCAAGAACGCCGAGCTCAAGGATTGAGAGCTATTTTTAGACTCACCGGTAACTAAAGACTGTCCCGCTACCCTTTTCCCCAAACCAAAGACTAAGCTAGAGGGGACCCCTGAGTCCAGACCTCCTTGTACCATATCATCGTAACCTAAGAATTGCATATAAAGTCTCGTAACCTTCAGTCTTGTGTGGTGTCCGTCTGTGGGGGGGAAGTTATTCATCTGTACAGTCGTTGGAGACGGCTCTCCCTGGAGACCTCTCCCCGTACCTCGGCCGACCCTCCCGGTCCGTCTAACAAAGCCCAAGAGGAAATGTGTAAATGTTTACGTGAGGTGGTAGAAAATGACGAGGTAAACGATGTACCGTCCGACTTAACTGAACTTCAGCATCAGTTTTCGAGTGGTATGATTGTGGGTAGTAATGTTCGACGTGCTGTAGAACATCTTCTATCTTTCCGTCCCACTGTAATACCTCGAGCATTGTTTAAAGATGAAACTGAGGAGTGGATGGCAACGCCTGGTCAGTATCCCATGTGAGAAGTTCCCCCAGTGTGGATGCCAGGTGATGCGACTGTCAATCCTGCTATTTTGCCACACTTCCAGAGAGTTTGGATACACCTCCCATGGAAGCGATCAGAAGTTTTGCAGGTAAAACAATCTTTGCCTGATCCCCGTAAAAATCCTGCAGGATACTATAAAGAGTTGTCGCAATTAGTGGATGTTACGATTATGAATCTTGCCGACATCGACATGTTGTTCGGCAACGTAGTACCTCAACCGGTTTGGGCGAAAATTTGTCAAGAAAATCACGCAGCTGAGTTAGGTGGTGATTGGCCTGCGCTTGTAGCGGCTGACGCATTGCAGGTTGGTGGGGCTAAGCCTGAGCAGTTAATTACGGCTTTACCTCAAAGAATCATTACACTAATGAAGACACTTATGCCAGTGTCCCGAGGGTGCTGGGACGCTGGGGTTTGCACTCTGGGTTATCGGTTCTACGGATGGGGGTGAGGAAAAGAGGAACACAGGCGCCTTCAATAACGGTTTCAAGGAAGGCTTTATTGGAACGTAAGACTTTTTCATTAAAGTCAGTCTTTAGGATAGAAACAAGGAAAGGAATCCTCCGGTTTTAAACTCGTCGTCTTCGGGGCGTCAGGTGGTCGCGTTCCTCACCGGGGATTCGTCGGTTGGTTCCGCTCCGGTACCGGTAAAGGAAAGGAAACAAGGATCAGGACCAAATAATAATATAACACGTTCTCAAGGGTCAGGGAGTGAGGGAGTAACCGTCGTGTATCCGTGCAATACTTCGTTACCCCTAACTGCGGAGGAAAGAAAGAAGTGCTTGTGCAAAGGTAGGGGAGTTGCAGAGGCAGAGGATAGAGGGCTTCGTTACAGAAACGTTCACTACTGTTTCTTAGGCCCGACCCAACCCGCTACCCTACCCCGTACCTCTTGAAGCCACGCTCCTCCCGTGGGAATGTGGCGGGGCGAAGCGTGAAACCGTTGGCCTCCTGGCTTGTCGTTCTCCGTTGTCTCCGCGTCTTGGGATCTCCTGTCGTCCTCCACGTGGGCTTCCGCTCCTCGGGAAACGCCGTCCCCTGAGGTTTCTGCTTCTCCGTCTTTTGACCCCGCTACGCCCATAGGGGGTGGAGTCTCGTTACCTGGCTCAAAAGTTTTAAAGGGGCCTTCCGAAGCATTAATCGGAATCCAGCCTGAGTCATCCTCTTCACTCCATGAGGCCGCGGTATTCTGTGGGGACAAGGGGCAGGGTAAAAGAGGTGTGGCTGTCCACCATTCTGCAGTAGTCTGAGGTTCCGGCTCCCGTGCCCCGCCACATTCCTCCCCCCCTGGCTTCTCCCGTTCGGGGAGAGGAAACACCCTTGAAAGGAAGTCCGCGTTACCATTGTCTTTTCCTTTACGGTGTTGAACGGTAAAGGCATACGGCTGAAGAGACAGGAACCACCTCAGCACTCTAGGATTTTGACTACTGTTTTGATGTATCCATCTCAGGGGCGCATGGTCTGTATGAAGGATGAATGGTTTTCCCTCGAGATAATATCTAAGCTTTTCTACAGCCCACTTTATAGCCAAGGCCTCCCTTTCGATAGTGGAATATCTGCATTCCCTTGGAAACAGTTTCCTACTCACATACAACACAGGATGCTCTATACCATCTGCACTGACTTGGGACAGGACAGCCCCGATACCCACATTGGAAGCATCTGTAGCTAGAATATAGGGTCTATCATGGTCAGGAGAGGTCAATACGGGTGCTGTGGTCATGGTGGTTTTGAAGTACTGAAAAGCTGTCACCGATTCCGCTGAGGGATGTCTAAAGACGCTAGGCCTAGTGTCTTTGCGAAGGAGATCGGTCAAGGGGGCTGCTATCTCTGCAAAATGAGGAATGAACCTGCGGTAGTATCCCACCAGCCCCAGAAAAGCTCGTAGGTCTCGTTTGTTGGATGGAAAAGGTACAGCCGCTATTGCTTTCACTTTCTCACTTTGGGGAGCTATAGAACCTTTCCCCAAGACATACCCTAGGTAGTTTACAGAGTGAAAGGCCGCTCTTGATTTTTTTGCATTAATGTGTAGTCCCGCTTCCTTCAAAGCAGAAAGGATGGTTGTCAAATGTACCAGATGTTCCTTCCAGTCTCGGCTGTAAATGACTATATCATCTAAGTAGGCCGAGCTGAAAGAGGCATAGGGCTGTAGCACTCGGTTCATTAACCGTTGAAAGGTTGCTGGGGCCCCATGTAACCCAAATGGCAACACAGTAAATTCGTAAGCCCCATCGTCTGTTACAAAGGCCGTTTTCTTCCGATCTTCCTCCCTAAGGGGCACTTGCCAATACCCCTTTGTGAGATCGATGGTGGTTATATAACGGGCATCCCCTATCTTTTCTATCAGGTCATCAACCCTAGGAATGGGATAGGTATCGAAATGTGATACTGCATTTAGAGCTCGGAAGTCCATACAAAAACGTTTGGACCCATCCGGTTTGGGGATCATCACACTGGGTGAGGACCAATGACTCTGGGATGGCCGTATAACACCAAGTTTTAACATGTCTTGGACTTCTTTGCGAACTGCATCTTTTCGGGCAGCTGGGATCCTGTAGGGTCTTTGCTTTACCACTTTACCCGGCAAGGTTTCTATTCTATGTTCAGCAAGATTGGTTCTTCCAGGTAAGTCTGAAAAGACGTCAGAAAAGGGTTTCAGTGTTTCTGTCAACTCTTCCTTTTCTTGACAGCTCAGTTCTGAGTTTACCACTAACTGGTCTAGGGTTGACGTCTTTGTCACCTCCATTTGTGCAACTAACTGACCGTCTCGTGGCACGGGTCCTAGCCATTCCTTGAGCATGTTAATGTGATAGGTTTGTGTCTTGGATGGGGACATCTGTAACCTGTATGTAGTAAGCCTAATGGTTTCCACAATCTTATAGGGACCTTGCCACTCGTGTTTCTGTTTACACAGGCTAGAAGGTAAGAGTACAAGGGCCCAGCTTCCTTTCTTTAAGGTTCTCAACTTCTTTCCTTTATCATAGATTTGTTTGTATCGGTTCTGCTGTGCTTCCAGATTAGTATAGGCTAGCTCTTGTAGCTTTCCCAGCCTGGATCTTAAGCTACTGGTGTACTCTAACATGGACTTTTGTTCTTCCACTTCCTCACTCTCCCACATATCCTTAGTTATTTCCAACAAGGAACGTGGCATCCTTCCATATAGAAGTTCAAAGGATGAACATCCCAGGCTGCTTTGTTTCTGGGCCCTTATAACATAAAGGGCTATGGGTAAAAGCCTGTCCCAGGAGGGTCCTTCGGCTGACAACATCTTCTTCAGGGTTGACTTCAGGGTCTGATTATACCGTTCCACCAGACCATCGGTCTGTGGATGGTACACCGAGGTCTTTAGATGTTTTATGTCAAGGGAAGCACAGACCTCTTTCATTAGCTTGGAAGTAAAGGGAGTTCCCTGATCAGTCAAAACTTCCTTAGGAAACCCTACTCTGGAAAACAAGTATACAAACTTTTCAGCGATGGCTGCTGTTGTGGTGGTTCGTAATGGGAAGGCTTCAACAAACCAGGTGGCGTAGTCAACTATGACTAGGGCATATAGGTTCCCTCGGCTCGAGTTTGGCAAGGAGCCTATGATGTCCATGCCGACCCTCTCAAATGGTACTCCTATAATGGGCATCTTTTGTAGGGGAGCCATGGGTGGACGACGCGTATTTTGTCGTTGACACACTTCACATTTTGCACAATATTCCTGTACATCTTTATATATCCCAGGCCAAAAAAAATGTCTGGTTATGCTGTCAGTGGTTTTTTCTTTCCCTGCGTGACCAGCTGTTAAATGGGCATGTGCAAAGAAAAGAACCTGATCTCTGAAGGATTGGGGTACTAGCAGTTGTAATTCACCTTCTGCTTTGTTTTGTCTATACAGGAGTTCGTTTTTTATTACAAAACGTGGATAAGAGAAAGGGGCTAGATTTCCTGCAGCATGGGCGGTTTCCCAGGCATTGACTAGGGTTCTATCTGCACTCTGAGCAAAATGAAAGTTTCTATCAATAACCCAAGGCTCAGGGGACAGGTATGTAGGAAGGCAGCTATTCTGTTTTGTTTGGGAAAGGGTCTCTTTGAAAAGGGACAAGAACTCAGGGTTGTCTGTTCCTAAGATCATGTCTTCAGGAAGCGAGTCCACCACCCCTACCCAGACTGTACATGGTTCCCTATTTGGCAGGGCTATCATAACAGAGGCTACTGGGTATGGTTTTACATCACCGTAGACACACCTTATATAAACAGGCCCCTTTGGATTCATCTGTTCTGGTTTAACAAATCGGATTTGAATCACTGACTGCCTACACCCTGAATCTAACAATGCCTTCACAGAGTAACCATTCATCCTCATACTCACGTAGAAGGTGCTGCCCATTTCGGCGGAGTACATCACTGTTCTCGGGAGATAGCCGACTTCCATCGGTTCCTCTGGTGGCTTACGTTTGGGACACATTCTTGCAATATGGCCCCACTCTCCGCATTCGAAGCACTGAGGACCTTTGTTTGGTGGAAGGATCATACTTGTGGGTCGTAGAAGTCGGGGCAGTTCAACCCCGCCCTTAGTTTTTTTTTCCAATTTGGGTGGCGGAATCACTTTCTGAGTTTTCTCCGGCTCCCAAGTGAGGGTTTTTGGTTGAGCTCTAGCATATTGGGAAGCCATTTCAATTGCGTGTTCTACAGTAAGTCCCACATGTTGGCGCAACCAGCGCTGGGTAGCGTAAGGCAGGGCTTCCATGAACTGCTCCAAGTAGATTTTCTTTAGACTGTCCTCTTTACTACAGAGGTCTGGACGTAACCATTTGTCTGCTGACATCTTTAACCTAAAAGTTTTTGGATTTTCCCCTGGTATGCCTCTTTCTTTCCTGAATCGCACCCGATAAGCCTCCTGATCCAAACCTAAATGGTCCAGGATCAAAATTTTGATGGTGGCGTACGGGGTTGTACCGAGGGGATTAGCTGCTTGATAGGCAGACTGTGCTTCACTGTGAGAAGAGGCGCTAGAAAAAACGGCCATTTCTCTTCCGGCCAACTCAGCGCACGTGCCGCCCTTTCAAAATTAATCAGGAAGGCGTCCGGATCTTCACCTGAAACATATTTCTGAAGAGCCACTCCTGGGGGATGGGGGGTATGTACTCTAACCTCCCCTTGGACGACCTGTGGAGCCAGTGTTACACTCTTCATGCTTTCCAGCTGAGCTGTTATTGTGGAAGTGAACATGTCCCAGTCTGCCTGAGCGGACGACATTTGGTTTTCCATCGCTTTTTCCAATTTCTCCTGTCCTTTAATTATATGGTCGATTAGGGCCTCCATCTTTTCCTTACAGACGGATGATGATCCCACTTCTGACACCAGTTGTCCCGAGGGTGCTGGGACGTTGGGGTTTGCACTCTGGGTTATCGGTTCTACGGATGGGGGTGAGGAAAAGAGGAACACAGGCGCCTTCAATAACGGTTTCAACGAAGGCTTTATTGGAACGTAAGACTTTTTCATTAAAGTCAGTCTTTAGGATAGAAACAAGGAAAGGAATCCTCCGGTTTTAAACTTGTCGTCTTCGGGGCGTCAGGTGGTCGAGTTCCTCACCGGGGATTCATCGTTTGGTTCCGCTCCGGTACCGGTAAAGGAAAGGAAACAAGGATCAGGACCAAATAATAATATAACACGTTCTCAAGGGTCAGGGAGTGAGGGAGTAACCGTCGTGTATCCGTGCAATACTTCGTTACCCCTAACTGCGGAGGAAAGAAAGAAGTGCTCGTGCAAAGGTAGGGGAGTTGCAGAGGCAGAGGATAGAGGGCTTCGTTACAGAAACGTTCACTACTGTTTCTTACGCCTGACCCAACACGCTACCCGACCCCGTACCTCTTGAAGCCACGCTCCTCCCGTGGGAACGTGGCGGGGCGAAGCGTGAAACCGTTGGCCTCCTGGCTTGTCGTTCTCCGTTGTCTCCGCGTCTTGGGATCTTCTGTCGTCCTCCACGTGGGCTTCCGCTCCTCGGGAAACGCCGTCCGCTGAGGTTTCTGCTTCTCCGTCTTTTGACCCCGCTACGCCCATAGGGGGTGGAGTCTCGTTACCTGGCTCAAACGTTTTAAAGGGGCCTTCCGAAGCATTAATCGGAATCCAGCCTGAGTCATCCTCTTCACTCCATGAGGCCGCGGTATTCTGTGGGGACAAGGGGCAGGGTAAAAGAGGTGTGGCTGTCCACCATTCTGCAGTAGTCTGAGGTTCCGGCTCCCGTGCCCCGTCACAGCCAGCAATGAAAGTCAATTGGGATAAACTGTCTGCGTGTAAGCAAAAGAAAGACGAGAGTGTCTCCGATTTCTTTACGAGATTTGAGGAGGCATTCATCGATCACAGTGGTCAAGATATGAGCACTGAGGGAGGTCAGAGGTTGTTCGTAGATAAATTTGTATCGAATTTGTTGCCTGACCTTAGCAACAAATTAAAGAATTCAGAGAGTTTGTGGGCTGTTTCTACCTCTGCTCAGATATTAGCCACGGTTCAATATTATGAAAATAGGGAGAAGGAGGAAAATGATCGTGCGGATAAGAAAACAAAGGAGCTCAAAACGAAAGTGCTGTTACAGCAAGAGTATCCTCCGCGCTCAAATCAAAATGACTCTCAGCAGCGGAATAGATCACAGTCGCGATCTACCAGATCTCAGTCGCGGAATGACTCCTCCACACAGAGATCTATGCTCGGATACAATCAATGCGCATATTGTAGAGGTGAGGGCCATTTGAAGTTTGATTGTCCGGTTTTGCGCGACCGCAATAATGGTGGTTCAGCTAGAGGAGGTCGTAGTGGTCCTCAACAAGCTTCGCGAGGTAGAGGTCGTGGTGTTACCCAAAATCAAAATGAGCGTACTAATAATTTGTCTGATTCCAATAATTGCTTTGATCAGCGTGGTTCAACATCGGGTAGATCTGCGCAGTATCATGTGGACGATTATTACATCGAGCATGATATTGATGATGGTAACTACTAGGACAGCCACAAACAAAGAATGCGGTGTCCATTCGACAATCTGCAGGATTGGTCATGGATAATATGCTTACGGTGATGGTTCCGCATGCAGTTGACACTCTCTTAAATCGTACGAAAACTCAACACTTGACGAGCGCAAGGTTGTCCGGTTATGAGTTGACGCTTTTGGCAAGTCACATTCAAATAAAACGCTGTAATGTCTTAAACCCGGCGACGTTGTTGCCAACTAATATGGAATCAGATGACGTACCACCACATGATTGTTATTTGCGAACTGAGGAAGAAACGAAGGGTTGTGTTGACCTAAAAAACACTCCATTGGCAGACACCGATGGTACTTTATATGTGGATGGTTCGTGTTTTAAGTTGCCCAATGGTGATGTGACGACTGCATATGCTGTGGTAACGTTGAGTACGGTTGTGGAAACTGCGAGATTGAATCAGAATTCTGCGCAGGCGGCAGAGTTGATTGCGTTGACGAGAGCGTGTGTTTTGTCAAAGGGAAAGCGAGTGAATGTCTTTACCGATAGCCAATATGCTTTTGGTGTTGCACATAGTTTTGGTCGATTGTGGCGAGAGAGAGGCTTTATGACGTCGCATGGCACGAAGATCCAACACGGACAGCTCGTGAACGATCTTTTAGACGCACTTACATTGCCCAAGCAGGTGGCGATTATTAAATGCAGTGCGCACCGTAAGGTGACGGATGATGTTGGTCGTGGTAATGCGTTTGCGGATGAGACTGCTAAAGAGACAGCTAGAAACCTTGCAACTCGAATGTATGTGACGAGTTCGGTAAGGTGGCCTGCAGAGACTGGTATGTGTGAGGACACTGTTCAGAGCGTGAAAACAATTCAGAATGAGGCCACCGAAACTGAAAAGACTAAGTGGAAGGAGAGCACAGGAAAATTGGATGCGAATGGATGTTGGATTGATTTGTCGGAAAATCAGAGGTGGATGTTGCCGGATGCATATGTGCTAGCTGTTGTGACTATGGGGCACGGCTTGACACATATTAGCGCGAAAGGTATCTGCAAGTTGTTGTCCTCTGTATGGAAGAATGATGGTATCGCTAAGTGTGCTGAGAGAGTGGTTAAGAATTGCATGGTATGTATGATGTACAATCCTGGCAAGGGCACCCCTACACCACCTGGCCATTTTGCTCCTCCTATATGTCCCTTTGAAGTTATCCAGCTGGACTTCATTCATATGAAGAGATGTAATAACCTGAAGTACGTTTTAGTTGTGGTTTGCGCATTCTCCCGATGGATCGAAGCCTACCGTCTCAAAGACAATACTGCCCTGTCCACAGCGAAAGTCCTACTGAAGGAATACTTTCCTCTGTATGGAATGCCACGGATTGTATGGTCTGATAACGGAAGTGAGTTTGTAGGGAGTGTGATGAAGAGTGCGTATAAGGGTCTTGGAATTACACAAAAATTCCACAGCGCCAATCATCCCCAGTCAGCAGGTTTGGTTGAAGGGTACAATGGTACTCTAAAATTGAAACTTGCAAAGATTCAGGCTACGACTGGTCTGTCATGGCCTGATGCCTTGCCTCTGGCTCTTTTGTCGACCAGGGCGACTGTACACTCTCGAGTAGGGCTCAGCCCATATGAGATTGTGTTCGGCCGTCCTGCAAACATTTGGGGGGTCCCTAGACCCAGGTCTTTCGACAGCCTTGAGTATCCAATATTAATTGATTATCTTCATGATCTGACTGCTAAACTGAGGTTAATTCATCAACAGGTCTTTGAAGCACTGCCGGCACAGACAGAGGGTCCTGGACATCGGCTCCAACTGGGTGATTGGGTCCTCACCAGAAACTTTGGCCGGAAGTGGAACCTGGAGCCGAGATTTGTGAGACCTTACCAGGTTCTACTCGCCACGAGAACTGCAGTTCGTCTGGAGGGCCGCAAGCATTGGGTGCATGCCACCCATACAAAGAAGGTGCCTATACCATTACCAGCGGATTCGTGGGTGAGGACCGGCATCGCCGCATCAGAAACAGAAACTCCGGTGAACTTTGTGCCGTTCAGTGACGCTCAGCCTGTAGGAGACACTTCAGTGCAATCAGATAACTTTGTTGAACCTTTGCCATTGGAAAACTCAAGATCTGACCTATCATCTGATCGACAGGACTCTGTTCCGCAACCTGAACAATTATTTGAAGAACAGACTCGTCCTGGAAGAAGCAGATATTTTCTTCATTCCCATACCAAAGACTAATAAAAATCTTGTTGCTTTTTCCCTTTTTGAAAATTCACATTACCCCCCTATTGTCATTTTGGATAATATGAACAATTGCAACATTCATTAATTTTGAGTTCTTTTCCACGTGTGTTTTTCCACAGCTAGGAGATTTTGTATTATATTGTTTGATTAAAGAACCTTACATCCGGGTTGACCGTAGGGCCGTGCGGGTACTTCCTTCTGTTTAGCAGGTTCCTGACACTAGGTGGGTACTTTTGTCGATTCCTAGGAACTCCTGGGAATTGATAATCGCTACTCAGAACGAAGTGCGTCAAGAACGTTGCGGACAGTTTTTAGAGGATGGAATTCTCGGAAATGGAGAAGACTCTAGCGAAAAGATCAGTACTGCACAGGGTCATACGAACTAAATGCTTTCTGTTTCAGGTGTTCCTGCTGTTCCTGACTGTTTCCATGTTATTGGTGGGTGGAGTATATTATGGAATACAATCGTTATTGCCTTCTGCTTTACCTACTCCTTCTTTTGAACCAAAATCTGCTCCCACTATTTCTCCACATTCCTTTCACCCTCTACCTCAACACGAACAGGTTAGACGCGCGGAATTCATGAATAACTCCTTTGTCCAGCTTCTTCATCAACATCAGTTGGTGATGAATACTACCAACTGTTGGGTGTGTGGTTTAATGCCACATACCATGGATAGGGGAATTCCGTACTTGGTCCTTCCTTATAGTTCCCAGGGGTCAGCTCGAGCATTCCAAACTATGTTTCGTAGCGCACTAGATTCTTACCCCCATCGAGAGCCACGCACTGCAGATCATGGTCCTGGCCCGTACCACAAGCCTTTGGCAAGAGCGATTGCCGATTTAGATAGAGATATCTTTGACGCATCACTTATCCCAGAGGAAGAGGTGCGAGCATACAGAGATCTGAGTGAGGCTGAGTATAGTATGTCAGTGGGTGATCGGCAGCTTAAAAGCTCGTCTCCGATCTGGATTGTACCCCATCTCGGTAACTTCTGTCTGAAAAGTCTTGGTCGAAGCCCGCGAGCTCAGCTTGGGAGGAGTGCCGGTACTGAAACGTATGTTTTACCGACGGCCTCTTCCCCTGTTCTCTTGACTGCCAAGGGTACATATTTTGTATGTTATGACCGCACATTTACATGGTTGCCTCGTGACTTCTCAGGCACCTGTTATATTGCGAATCTGTTGCCGCCGACCTTCACTGTTGGGTCGGATTATCACAAGACCAGAGTTGTGAGAGGCGTGATTAGCGAAGAAGACACTGCCGGTCAAGAAGCAGGAGACTTCTTTAAGGGTTTCTTGCCGTTTTGGGGACCTATGATCAATAGTAGGAACCTGAGACAGTTGACTCGAGTGGTGGAATCGACTGCTAATATCACTGCAAGTGCCCTTGGTAATCTTACAGCAGAGCTCCAGGCGGACAGGCTTATGACGTTACAAAACCGTATGGTTTTAGACGTTGTTCTTGCAGATAGAGGTGGAGTATGTAAGGTGATCCATTCGAGTTGCTGCATTTTCATCCCTGATAACGCTCCAACTGTCTATCAAGCCATCTCTCCGAGTCCATATACGTGGACATAGGTGATTGGACGCTACTAGGATGGTTTTGGGGCCTGATATCGACGTGGGGTTGGAAGATTCTGATGATCATTGGGGTTGTTGTAGCATTTCTGTTCACGTGTTGTCTTTGTGTACAGTGTGGTCCAGCCTTATGTGGCCTCTGTGCTACGACGTGTATAAGACGGCCACCTGTTACCAAGGAAGCACTGATGGATAGAATGATGTTGCAGCAACATCTGGATGGTCTGATGAATATCGAGATCGATTCTGATATCGACTAGTGCTTGCCTACATGAGGGCAAAAGGAGCGTCTGAGGTTCCGTGACAATTGTAAGTGGTGTTTTCGACTTGTTCGAATATGGACGAGTTTGGTATCTATGAACCGCAAATGACGAGTTCAGTGGGTGTACGCGTTTTCGCTGTGCTGACCTAAACCGTTCGTCCGTTTTGTGGGTTTCTCCCTTTGAACCCACGGGTTCCATTTTAGATTCGGCATCCATTTTGTCTCTTGCCCTCAAGTAGCCAGCGAACGGACACTGTCCGCTTCATGACCCTGGGATTCCCAAACTCTTGCGGAAGACACGTGTTCCTTTGAGGGTGTCTTTATGACGAGGGGGATGACACTGCAAAGGCAGATGGCCCCGCTCGAGGCTCATCTTGCCGTGCCGGTCTATTGTTTCAGCCGTGCATTCATTAGGCATGTCTCCTTTGATCCTGCAATCGTGTTTCCGATATCACCCCCTTACACTTTTTTTTCAATCTGTTGACTATCTTTGTCTTCCTCTGCACCTGTTTTTGGCTCTTCCTTAACTCGTTTACAGCCGGAATGGAATGCACTAATGGTGGGAAGATGTACTTTTACAGTTGGGAACCGGCGATGCTACTGTAATTATGTTCCGGGATTCTGAATACATAAAAGCGACCCTTTGAATTTTTACTGTGGGAACTATGTTGTAACCTTTTGTTCGCCATGTTGTTCTATGACGAAAAACTGTATAAAAGGAGCGATCCACAGATGCAATTTGAAGCAGTCTCCTAGAACCTACACATGTTGTACTTCTTGTGACTTCTGTGTTCCCTGCAGTAAATAAACCTCGATCTTTGACGCTGAAGGAAGTGTCCAGTGTCTCTATCATTTGTACGTCGGAACAGGTAACCCACGAAGGTTTCAGGTGTTGTCCCCTGGCACCGCTGGGTCTAGTAAAACCCAGTCCTTCAGCATAAGAAAGTTACGGATGATGTTGGTCGTGGTAATGCGTTTTCAGATGAGGTCGCGAAAGAAACTGCGAGAAATGTGATGAGTCGAATATATGTTGCAGGTCCGGCGAGATGGGTTCCAGATGGAAGTATGTGTGAAGATACGATTGAGAGTGTGAAATCCATCCATGCTGAAGCTACAGAGAAAGAGTTGAATGAATGGAGAGAAAGCAAGGGTAAATTGGATTCGAATGGTTGTTGGATTGATTTGTCAGAGCATCAGAGATGGTTGTTACCCGATGCGCATGTACCTTCAGGGGTTACAATGGCTCATGGAGTGGCACATATTAGCGTGAAAGGGATTTGTAAGTTGTGTGCTCCGGTTTGGCAGAATGCTGGAATCCCTAAGTGTGCAGAGAATCTGGTTAAGAACTGTATGGTGTGTTCGATGTACAATCCTGGTAAGGGAATTCCAACTCTAGCTGGTCATTTTGCTCCTCCAACAGATCCGTTTGAGGCTTTGCAGCTTGATTTCATCAACATGGAGAGGTGCAACAACCTAAAGTATGTGTTAGTGGTTGTTTGCTCTTTTTCTAGATGGGTGGAAGCCTACCCTTTGAAGGACAATACTGCCTTGTCCACAGCGAAAGCCCTTATTAAGGAATTCTTCCCTAGGCATGGTTTGCCGAGAATGATCTGGAGTGACAATGGGAGTGAATTTGTGGGTCAAGTGATGAAGAGAGTATGTGATGGGTTAGGTATCCGGCAGAAGTTTCACGCTGCAAATCACCCCTAATCAGCTGGTCTAGTTGAGTGCTATAATGGCACTCTAAAATTGAAGTTAGCCAAAATTCAAGCGAGCTCTGGTTTACAATGGCCAGATGCCTTGCCTCTAGCCTTTTGTCCACTAGAATGACTGTGCATTCACAAATGGGTTTGAGTCCGTATGAGGTCGTGTTTGCTCGCCCGGCACACATTTGGGGAGTGCCGAGGCCGATAAAATTCAGCGAAATAGAACATCCTGTGTTGCTTGACTACCTGTATGAATTGACGGCTAAATTGCGTGTTTTGCATCAACAGGTTCACGATTCATTGCCACAAGCTTCTGAAGATCGAGGGCACGCCACTGAACCTGGATTCTGGGTGCTCGTGAATCATTTTCAGCGAACCAAGGACGAGCAGCCCCGCTGGACAGGACCTTACTTTGTGTTGTTATCTACCTGTTCTGCAGTTCGAGTGCACGGTAAAAAAGAACTGGATCCACAGTGTACATTGCAAGAGGGCTCCTTTGCCTCTGGCGTATGACCGGTGTGTCCAGAAAGGACTTCCTGATTCTGAGACTGAGACCGTGCCTCGTTTTCTGCCTTTCAGCGATGCCCGTTTGATTGGAACGAACACTGAGCAAGAAAGTGATGATCTTCTCCAAGAAGCTGTGCCTCCAATGAACCGTTTGAACACTGTTGAACCTGAACTCCTGTTCCGTGAACAGACATTTCCTGGCAAAGAGCGTTATAATTTGCGACCGAGAGTCGTGGGACAAATAAAAAGATACATTCTTTCTCTTAATGATTTTTGCAGGTTAACTCTTCTCCGAGGAACTACTTTGATTTATGTTTTTTCGAACTGCCATCATGGTTCAGCTGTAGGGTCGCGTTTGCCAAGTCTTTGGAGTGCAAGCCGAACACGTTAGGTCGACGGTTCTGGTTGGCCTAAAGGAGTTGCCCTGGGCTGACAGAAGCATTCCATAGCATAGAACACCCTACCACCGCGAGCAGCAATTAGAGAGGATGGAGTTTTTCGAGATGGAGAGACCTGCTGAGGGAATAAGCTTTAAGAGCAAAATCTGTAAATTAATGACCCGAAAACGATTTTTAATATTGTGTTTATTTATGTTGCTTAGCTTAATGATGTTTTTAATTGGATATGTGACATTCTCTTTTCAAGTGACGTTCATGCCCACTACGCAACCTATACCTCCTCCTACTATTTCTTCTCATTCTTTTTACCCTCTGCCTGAACATGAAATCGTTAGAAGACGGGAATTTGCTAACAATTCCTTTGTTCAACTCTTGCATCAACACCAGCTAGTGATGAACACGACAAATTGTTGGATTTGTGGCCTAATGCCCCATACTACAGATAAAGGCATTCCTTACCTGGTTTTGCCTTTCAGCTACAATGGTTCTATTTGGGCATACAGAACGATGTTCATTTATGCTCATGGAGTCTATCCCCAACGTCCTGTGAAAGATAGTCCCAAGACTAGTGCTCTGGTCAAGGGTATAGTCAACATGATTAGAGGAATTAGTTCCTATGAGACTATCCCGAGAGATGAGGCACAAGCATACATTGGTTGGAACGTTACTGGATATGGAGTTAGTCTGAGTGTTAACCAACGAGCGAAAAGTTCTCCACCGATTTGGATAGTGCCCCATCAGGGTCATTATTGCCTGCAAGGTAATGGCAATAATCCAAGAGCTTGTCTGCACTGAGACTTATGTATTTGCGTCTCAGACTTCCCCAGCGTTTCTAGCAGCTAAGGGTACCTATTTCATCTGTTACGATAAAGCATACACATGGTTGCCCCCTGACTTCTCGGGCACATGTTTTGTTTCTTTCCTGTTGCCTACCACATTTACAGCTGCGGCAGATTACCATAAGATGAGAGTTGGGAGATTTCTTTAAGGGTTTTCTGCCGTTCTGGGGACCGATGGCTAACAGCAGGAACATTTGCCAGTTGACGAGAGTGGTTGAGTCCACCATAGTCGAAACTGCCGGTGCCCTTAGTAATTTGACTGCTGAGCTCCAGTCGGATCGACTTATGACACTTCAGAACAGAGTTGCTCTTGATGTCATACTTGCAGACAGAGGTGGAGTGTGTAAACGGATTCAATCAAGCTGCTGCGGTTTCATTCCAGACAACGCTCCGACAGTCTTCCAGGCCATTTCCAAGCTATATAAGATCTCCGAGTCTGTACATATAGACGAGGGAGATTGGTCGTTGATGGGATGGTTTTGGGGATTGATATCCACGTGGGGATGGAAGATTCTGATGGTCATTGGGATGATGTTAGCTATCATTTTCCTGTTCTGTCTCTGTGTACAGTGTGCTCCTGCTATATGTGGCCTCTGTGCTACTTCGTGTGCGAGGAGACCTGTCCAGAGAGAGTTGCTAAGTACTAGGATGATGCTACAGCATCTGATGAATATAGACCTGGATTCAGACTGACATGGGTTTGGGTTTATTGCCTATGTAAGGGCAAAAGGAGGGTCTGTAGTTCTGTGGTACTGCGGTACCAAGGGTCTGTGGTTCGTAGATTCCGAACCCGTTCAATGAAGGTCGTCGGATATAGACGATTTTGGTGTCAGCGGACCGCAAATGACGAGTGCGATATTTACGAGTGTTTTTGCCGTAATCGATCAATGAGAACACTACGTATTTAGGGATTTCGTTTGAACCCTCTGGTTCCATTTTGTGTACGGCAGCCATTTTGTGTGGTTGCCCTCACTTAGGCCGATGACTATGGCCGAACGAGTCCTCGGGACACGTACACTTTAGCTGACTTTTGTGTGACCTGACCGAACTGACTCCCTTGCCCGAGGCTGACCTCGTTGAGCCAGTTCCTTCTTAGGCAGCTGGTCAGATAGAGATCAAAGAGCAGGACATTGCTGAGTTTATGGTACATGCAAACACCCTTCTATCTTACTTCTCATCTGCTTCTGCTCCTTCCTTTATGGCTTAATCATTGATTTGGGTTGAGGTCTTTATGATGGGTTTGTCCGGCCCGTTCGAACAGGAATATTGGAATTTGCTTGGTCATCTCTGGTGGGCTGGACAACGGAAAGTGGGATTGTCGTCATGCGATATGTTTGAAATGTTGTTCTTTCATTGGTCAGTTTGTATGTAATTGTTGCTAGCCAGGAATGTGATTTTTAGCATAAAAGACGATGCTCCTCTCTATGAATTTGTGCAGTCTCTAGCGAACCACCCGCGTTGTGCTTCGTAGACCTCTGTTCCCGGTTGCAGCCAATAAATTTGGTCTTTGACGTCATCAAGAAGTGTCCCGTGTCTCTGTTTGCCGAGGCAGGGGAACTCAAAGACATCGGGCGTTATCCCTGGTGCCGCTGGGTTCTAAAACCCGGTTCTTCAATATCTATATATATATTTAGGCACCAGAATCAATACGATCAGGTAGGAACATTTTGCAAGAGAAATACTTTACATTTTAAACAGTCAACACTGCATTTTCAGAAGCTGCAATGGTATCCTATGGGAGGAAAAAAAAGTACGGCATTCAGGTAGAGTACAATGACTTACTAGACCAATTTGCGGGAGTTAAAGTGATTAGTGAGCAAAATCCAAGGCAGCACCATCAGGTCACCTCCAGCAGCACTAGGGCGGACGGATGCAGTGGTTCAGTACAGTCTCTGGTGCCTGGTGCCTAGTGCTGGTCTATGGGGACTGGTCTTTGTGAAAAGAGGCTGCTGGTTTTGACTGGGAGGCCAGTCAGGTTGAACCAAGCAAAGGGCTCACATCTTGCGATGCTAGGGGATGTGGGGACACTGATGGTCCTCTTCCCCTCTGGCCCGGGCGGCCGGGTGCAGATGGTCTTTGAGGTGTAGGGTTTCTTCGTCAGGGACCACTCACAGTTGAGGCTGCCTGCAAACAGAGGCTGCAGGCGGGATCGGAGAGTTCACGAGGGGCAAAACCAAAGTAGACTCTGTCTCTTGAGGGCTTGGAGACCACGCTGACACCGCTGGCCAACTTCAACATGGTCTAAGGGGGGCTCAGGTGCAGTGGTGCTTCGGGATGTGGGTTTTGGCTGTTCTAGAGTCCTCACAGATATTCTTGGGGTGCCTGCAGGATGCAGGGGAGCAGTTCCACTGCTCTACTTGAGTTCTTGAGTCTTTATTGAAGACAGGCCATCCTGCCAGGCTTTGGAAGCATGACAGCAAACAACAGGGTCAATTTTGCCCCTGAGAACAGATCGGATGAAGATCTAGGAGCTCTACTGAGGTCTTTTTTAGGCCAGCCCCAGAGAGGCGGTCGAGGGGGCAGGGGTCAACCACAGGGACAAGGCAGAGGGAGAACACAACAGACATGGCAAACATTCTCACCCCGCATCACACGGAGCAGGGCCAGCTCATCCCGCAATTAGGGGGAGGGAACAATCCACCATCTCCCATTACCAATGACATCGTGGTAAATGTATCCTCCTATGAACTTACAACTATCGAGCGGAGTGTTTTAGAAAAGGGGCTCGGATATGTACCAACACCGAGACACAACCCCTTCCTATGCAGAACAGAAATCTCAGAGATGATGAGAAAGATAAAACTACTCAAATTTTTTGCTGATAAAGAAAGCACGCCTCTCTCTCTCTATGACACCAATTTGCGCAGGCCCTCCAACTTTTGTCCACCTACGTCGCTCCTAGGACCAGAAGTGGCGGTATTCGAACAACGCATCATCTAAGAAATTGAATCTCTAGAACAAACCTCTGGACCCACCTCAGGCCATAACTTGACAGAGGAAGAATGGCAGGCGATCGGAACCTTACAAAGAAATGTGGCTATTACCATCAAGAAAGCGGACAAAGGCGGGGCCGTAGTTATACTTAACACCAGTGACTACGAGACGGAAATTCTAAAACTTCTGGGGTTCCGCACCAACTACCAGCCTTTAATGCGTGACCCCACCCCTGAACTCGCCAACATCATCAAGGGAATGGTGTCAGATGCAGTCTCGAAAAAATGGATCTCTTCTAAGGAGGCGGATTTCATTATTAACAGCAACCCCAGGGTGTCGGCATTTTACATCTTGCCAAAAATTCATAAGCCCCAACGTCCACCTCCTGGGCGCCCCATTGTTTCTGGGATTCAGTCTATCCTCGAACCTTTATCCCAGTTTGCCGACTTCTTTCTCAGGGAAGCGGTAGTCACCCAGGAGTCATATGTACAAGACACCACCGACATCTTAAACATCTTGAAAGAAACATCTTTTGACCCTGTTAACCAATTACTGGTTACAATTGACATTGAGTCACTGTATACCAGCATCCCCCAGGACGCCACGCTGGTGGCAGCAGCGCGGGCCCTGGGGTCGATGGAGTGGTTTTATGACACACCACAAACGTTCGTCATGCAATGCATTGAATTGGCACTCACAAAAAAATTTGGGAAGTACCGGGGACAACTGTATTTACAGACCTCTGGGACTTCTATGGGGGCCACATTTGCTCCCAGCCTGGCCTGCATTCATGTGGGCCAGGTTGAGAGGAATGTGGTCCTCCATGAGTCCAATCCATACAGAGAGAACATCTCTCTGTGGAGACGTTATATTGACGACGTCCTCTGTATCTGGACAGGTACAGAGGACCGGCTCAATGCATTCCTACAATGGTTGAACCAAGTGGATGATAGACTCCGTTTCACCTGGACCATCAGCAACACTTTGGGGGTATACCTTGACGTTGACGTCACGGCGTCAGATTACCAGTTGGTGACTAGTGTGCATCACAAAGCTACGGATAGGAATTCCCTCCTTCACTACCACTCGTTCCATCCAAGATCACTCCGGGATAACCTCCCGGTCTGACAATTTTTGCGATACCGGCGCAATTGTTCGTCTACCGAAACTTTTCTTGAGAAATCCTCTGAGCTAGTTACCAAATTGCAACAAAGGGACTATCCAGCTAAAGTGATTAAACATGCACAGAAAAGGGCTCTTAACACACCACGTGAAGCATTGTTGGAGCGCAATGCCAAAGAAAAACAAAGTGCCTACCGGTAGTGACGACTTTTGACCCCCTTTCAACCAAAATAAGACAGATCATAAAAAAACATTGGTCCATACTTGATACAGGGGGGAACAAGATGCCAACCCTGCGCTTTGCCTTCGAAAGAGCCCCTAACATACGAGACAAATTGGTCCACACACGTAATCTGAACATGGCCCAGGCAAGCACTATACCACCAGGACATTATCCATGTGGTAACTGCTCGGTCTGTGGGCCAACATCAGTTACCAAAGTGCAACTTTACGCGGGGGCAGAACCTGGTTCCTCAAACTGCAATACGACACATGTTATCTACAGACTTATGTGTAGTTGTGGTCTTTATTATATCGGCCTCACGACTCGCAAAGTAAAAATACGAGTGCAGGAACATCTGAGCACCATCAGAGCAAAGAAACTCACACCCCTCCTGGTGCAACATTTCAACATTTCGGGACATGATCCCAAAGATCTCAAGTGGACCGTCTTAGAGAAGGTGGTGGGCGAAACTCACAACCTGGAGAATATTCTGGCAAGAAAAGAAGCCAAATGGATATTTCTGGAGAAGGCAGAGCAGGTGGGGCTTAATGAAAATATTGAGTGGAATAGAGTAAGCAGGCGATAATAGGGCTCTGTCATGTAGCTTCTAATTAACTCCTGCTAGACTCTGAGGACATTAGCCACGAAGTTGTGAGAATACTGAGGGCTGTAAGTCTATTCCTCTTACTTTGTCTATAAACACATGCACTTTTATGAGGGTCCCAGCCTTACGAATAAACACCCCGGTTTGTGCTTGCATGGGGCACACTCATCTAAGATAGGCATTAGTGAATTCCCCTTGTCTGTCTCTTGATACTCCACCTAGAGAATCACACACACACACCAGGGCATCTGTGTAGGTAATTGGTTGTTGTGTTGCCAACCCTTACCTAAAACATGAGTTGCAATTCAAAACGATTCAATCTTCATGAGTTATCTCCCTAAGCGCAATTGTTTACAGTGGGCTATCCTTTTTTATTAGTATAGGGCCGGCCCAGACCAAATAGACCTAATAGTTGTGGTCCAACCCTTTGGCAGTCTTATATTCATTCCAGCGTAGGTTCGCTAATCCGCTAGGAAGTTGACACCAGATCGGTATCAGCCCATTCCAAGATGGCCGCGCGACGTGGTGGGCGGAGTCACGTTTCCCTCCGGCTACTTCCTGTTCCGCGCTTAGATCCAGCGCGAGGACCGTCGGAAGCGCCGGAGGGACTCGGCAACAGTAAGAGGGCTGTGGAGGTCTAGCGTATGTGTGTTCGGGGGGTAAGTGTATTGACTCCTGTTGATCCTGATGGGCTACAAATGCGAGTCTGATTTTTTAATGGGACCGACATTTGACTGTGAGCCCTACGTGCCTTAAGAATGAGCATTAGCCAGCAATGCTGGATTGGGGTACTTTACTACACAGCATAACCCCTGCCATTTTTATATGGAGTTAGCTTTCTGCAATCGGGAGAAAGTTGCTGGATTGAGAGGGTGTCCTAGTCATTTAACAACAACCGTAGTGCCTTACAAGATTGGGGACTGGGGACAGTAAGGGGACTGAGCCACACAAAAGCGGTAAGTTAAAAGCAGGGGATACAGCAACCTAAAAGAACTAAAATACAATAAAGGCTGAATAAAAAGTGCAGCGCACTGGCAGCGCGACCTGCGCTAATGCAGCAAATGATCACAGAGTGAGGTGCAGGAGTCCTCCTTAAATAGGCGTCTCAAAGTGCATCTCGAGCGTGGGGACGCTCCAAGATGGCGCCCGCAGGAAGTAGTACTCACCCAATCCAAAATGGCGCCCACAGAAATCCACCCCGGGACCCGGACTCTATTTTTCTAAATTTACACTTATTACTCTATTTTTCTAAATTTGGATTTTTGTTGGGTTATTGTTTCACTTTATTACTGTTTGTGTGTTGCATAAATACATTACATAGTGCCTCTTAGTTAAGCCTGACTGCTATGTGCCAAGCTACCAGAGGGCCAAACACAGGTTAACTTAGTGACTTTTTATGGTACACCCTGACAATGATTGTGATTTTTCCCTGATTAGGACTTTCACTCCCTCCACCAATATCCCAATTACTTACTGTGTGCTCGAAATGCAATTACACACTTCTGTCTGAAAAAAGACTGTGCATCACTTTGGTTAAGCTGCAACCTGTTATTAGCTTCACTTACGTTCCTATGTTTGTCAACATTCCCTATCTCTTATTTCACTCACTGCTTGTGGAAATCTGCCCATTCCCGTGAAGCAGATTAGAATAGAGGTCAGGACTGGGATAATAGTTAGACCCGTCCCACAGCAGACCATTCAAGCTCGCACAACAATCATGTACGATACTCTTCAGGGAGGTTTGAAAAGGTTCTCCCCCAAAACAAAGCACAATAGGTTAAAAGAAATGCTTTTTAGAGCATGATTTTTTTAACTATACCGTTAAGATATAGAGGTACAGGCAGTACAGAAGAGATACTCGTGAAATGTTCCAATTCGTCATGGCCTAACCTAATAACGCAAATGTTGTTTTCTCCAAGGCAGAACATCCGGCCTATAAATTCTGTGTCAGAACTTGATGTCCACCACTCTTCCTGCACTAGTTAGGATTCAATCCAATGTTTATCCGGCTAATAAAATATTATGCTGCATATGTCACCTTGCCAGGTGGACCTCCTTCTCGGCATGAGGTCTGTGAGGATATCTCAGCGAAGGTCAGAAAGATCAGTGGAGCGGCTTGTGACTGATCACAGCTCCCTGATTCAGTGGTTTCTCAGGGTACCAGGGCTGTTCCACAGGGTCCAATAGAGCTCACGCCTCACACAGTTATTTAAAAACTATGTTAAATGGACTGCAATAATGTTAGTCTTCTCGTTGCCCCAGTATGCAAACCACCAATGCCATGCTGCAAACCTCGCAATGAGCTACGTAAGCACTACTGTAATGCCAGAAACTACATTGCCCTGGTGTACCTATAGCACAATTGTCATGCCAGAATCCACATTGCTGCAGCAGGTAAAGTGTTATTGCAATACAATCATGCACATTGCCCATGTTTGCACAGCATAATTGTCATTCATACCGCAATCACATGTGCCTAGTATGTCAACTACCACATCAGTGTGGGTACCAAGGCACAACGGCATCCGCCTCTACTGCAGTCCCCCACCCGTTATCCTTTACTCGCCCTCGTTTTACAGGGCCCTGACTGCGATATGCATGAGAGGTCGCCAGGATGGGGCTAGAGGCCTGAGGCACTTCTGTTTGTGTGCAGCTGCTAGTGTCCTCAAGCTCTAGTCAGCCACAAACACAACAAACAACCTTCTCCATATACATGTATTCGCTTGTGATGAAGCAAGGATTCGCACGTGAAGCGACTTGCTTGAATTCATGAACCTCGAAATAATATTAATTAACTAATCAACCTGTTTTGTCTTATTAATCTGCCCCTTGTCCGACATTTTGGGTGTCCGTGAGACGCTTGCTTATGTGTCTATTAACATTAATACGCTTGCAACCTAAAATGGCTACTGCTACGCGGGAATTTAGACTGCGCATGCGTCGGTCATACCCATGTGACGTGATGTATTCAATGTCTTGGTGGGAAGCTAGTTGCACTTGTGCAATAGAACTAAAATGGCTGCTCTGTGTTATCATATGTTTGAAGCTTGTTTGAAGCTTGTATTGCTGCTTTTGCTAAACTGTTTGTTCTGCTTAAACCTAATGTTATAGTTTATTATAAAGTAATGGGAGTAGTATAGAGATTCATGGTATACAGTGTAATCATTTATTACTGTGTTCTAAATTGTTTTATCTTGCTTTTCATGTATCGTATTCTTTGGGCCTGGGAGGTGCTTACTACTCCATTTTGGAAGTCCTTACTGCGCAAGTCACGTTGCGGAGGGAAAAGAACTCTGCAGCAGTGGAACCCAGCCAGCTGGCAGCCACAGCCAAGATGCTCCTGGGAACCTGACCTGCGACCTAGCGAGAAGAAGCTGAACTGTACTAGGATTCGATACATTTGTATTCACTGTTATATTCATCATTGTTAACTGAAGGCATATGTCATGAGAACCTGGAATTCAATGGGCGTTAACAGAATTTACATAAATATCTGAGAAAGTCTGAAATATTAGGTGGTGTGATGACCTGTCCTCCTCCTTTGTCCAATCAAAATTGGGGATCCTTACACTTGCAACATTGGGGGGTGGAAAACTGACCCATAAAACAGTGTAACTAGCGTGGGTCTAGCTAGACAAATTGTCCGACTTGTCCGAATAGCTAACCTGTCACTGACCCAATGCTCTATAGGTGACTGAAACAGAGAGCTGCAGAGCACTCTGTTGGAAGGTTCGAGAAACCCATTCGGGGTTTTGGGAAGTGAAAGTGCTGGCGAAGCACTTTGCTGAAAGGTCCAAGAACCCAATCGGGGTTTTGGCAGATTCTTTGCAGAGAGGGAGTAGCGCAGGCGTTGCAACCAAAGCTGCAGGTGTTGGTCGTAACCTTTGGTGAACCGGTCCTGATCCAAATTCTGGGTTATCCTGTCCTGACTGTCCATGAGCTGCACTTGCTCGCCTACTGGCACTTAATTCCTTGGGGTTCTTCCTGTCTTTCCAAACTGACCCGTGGCCAGGGATGGTCTTCACTCTATCCTAGGTAAATATAAAGTCCATGTGGGTGATTGCCTTTCTAAATTTTGCATTTCCTTTCCTAAATTCTCGAATATTGCAAAGCTTAATTGCATATGTTCTTTTTCTTTCTTGTCCCTTGGTAAATGAGATATTCATATATTAATGACCTTAGCATGTTCCACTTTTCAACCCACCTTTAGTTAATGCTAAATCGGTTCTATATAGTATATGTTCCTTTCTTACCCACCCTTTTAGGGAATAAGCAGAATTTAATAGTATGTTCCAAATTTTACCTTCCCTATAGTATTGAGCTAAATTTAAATCTCTAATTGCAATAAGTTTTCTTTAAACTGCCATCTGAATTTGCCAAGTCTTTGGGTTTAGTATGTTCCCCTTCTTTACCCTCCTTTAATCAAAGTTGCGAACGATTGTTATCTAAATATAGCATGTTCCTTGTTCCTACCTTCCCTTTCAGTTTAAAGTTCTTAAATGCTTAGCATACTCTATCTTATTCATAGCTATACGCTGTTTATGATTTTGATTATAGATAGTCTCATTTGTTTTAACCTTATGCTCATGACATATGATGAGGAAGATGATTAGATAAAAATTTGAACCTACCCAGAGTCTGTGGTTATTTTCCTTTTTCAATTGTTATAAATGTTCTTGAGTATCTAGCTTAAAACTCAACTCCCTGATCCAATGTGTTTAGGTTCCTAGTATCTTCATTGCTAGGTTATAGATAGAGGAATTGGAGATTTGAATCACAAATTATACTGATAGTAGAGCGTGAATTACCTAATTAAAGTTAAGGTGTGTAGTTTGAAATTATGGGCCCAGGTGAGTATTAATAACATTTCCTAGCTGGGTGACCTGCGCGCTCTATTAGTATACTTTTTTGGGAGCAGAGCTATGGATAGGGATTAGTTAAAGTTAGGTAGATAGCTAGTCAGTAGGTTAAAATTAATATTTTATTGATCGATCAAATGTGCTATGTTTGAAATGTTTATTTGATGCTGCTATATTGAAGTTTATGTATTAAACAAAATTGTGTGAACCTGTTATATATTTTGTCTGGAATCCCCGGGGGCAGAATATCGGGTGTTAATAGAAGCCACATCGCAGTGAGGTCACTTACTAGAGGAAAATTAGTGCATGCTTGGTGCAGAACCGGAAGCACTAATTAGGGTTTCTGTTCGAATGATTGAATAAATGATAGCAACATGTTCGCTAGCAAAACTTCTAATGTGATATAACCTAGTAAGGGGCAAACGGAGGGAGTAGCAGGTTCGTCGGAGCTTGATTGATAGCAAAAGGGTTCAATGGTGAAACTTTAGACTTAGTATATATATCCCAGAGTGGATGAGTCGAGGGAGTAGGAGGTTCTCTAATGCTTGTGTGATGGGTAGGCAGAAGGGATCTATCCGCAGTATATGAAAAGTAGACAGAAGAGGTTTACTTTCAGTGAAATAAATCTTACCTTTCTAGACACTTGAGTACAGTGGCGAATGTTGTACCTTGTAAATTAAACAAAGCACTTGCACTTTAAAGAAAGAAATTGAATTTCAGTTTCCTTGTGAAGGAGGGAGTTAGTTGCAGAACTGCGCTGACGTCACTCAGTGCCACGCTGGTATTGGTCGAAACAGCGGGCGTGTATTGTAAAGGAGGGATGAGCGCAGGAGCGTGAGAACTTGACTCACGGGGAAAAGCCGCTCATCCATTGGTTGAAAATTACTTGCAACCACAGTGTTGATTGGTTGTCGAGAAAAATAAGACGTGCTAGTATTGGAAGTGATTTTGTAAAGAAATGAAAACTTGTAGAAAGTATATGTGGTATCCAACTTTTCCAGAGATTAGGGGTTTGCAAGAGAACAGGCGATACGAGGTAGACCTCACAAAATGTATGGAAGCAAGAGAAAAAGGACTTTCGTAGACAAAGTTAAGAATTACTTCAAGAAAGACACGCCCATTAAAACTAGACAAGGAGTTATTATTCCCCAACCAAACACTCCCGCATCCTTCATGATGTTTGATAAAGGTTACCATTCTTGTGTATGGTTAGAGAACTGGGTGGAATATACCAAAGATGATGGAATTTTAGCATTCCCTTTAGAAGGTACCTTTAATGGAAGAATTTTGTTCAACTTGAGAACCCGAATGAATGATTTACATCCCAGACCTAGATTGACACAATATGAGGCGTTAGAGGAATGGGAAATAGAAGCTTTTGAGAGGGGCAGACCAAGAATTGACAAAGGGTTAAGTAAGTTTTACCCAAAAGTTAAAAGAGAAACCAAAGAAAAAAGAATGAAAGAATGGAGACAGAATATGCTACTGGAAGGACTTTACCAAGTCCTAACGGTAGAGGAGCCTGTGGGAGGTAAAAGAACTGAGAAAGCAAGACATTTAATGACTAGTGGTGATTCTGATGATGATTACATGGAGGATTTATTAATGAAAAATTCACCACCCTATAATGAAGAAACGAGAATAGTAAATCCAAATAACCCATTCTTTAGGCCTCCCTGTAATGAGGGGTCAATCACATCAAACCCGACTGCCCAGTTATTTAAGCCACGTTTAATTCCGCAAGTGATACATGAGACCTCCATCGAGAGGGTATTACAAGAAAGAGAAAAGGAAGCTTTAAATAAACAGAGAAGTGAATTAATTCAGAAGATTTCCCAATTAAATACAAGTCCTGAGGCTTTGACAATACCAGTAACTATTGGCCCAGTTCTTCCGTATATGGAGATAAACAAGCTAGTCCAAAGGCTCCAGTTATAACTACATCAGTAGTACAGCCAAGAAAAGAACCCCTGATAATAGATGATCTGGCAAGTGAATGTGAATCAGTAATTTCCTTAATGGATTTACCAATACAAGAGCCTGAAAGTGGTTCCATGAGGAAAACAGCTCCTGTACCCGCAAGGGAAGTACAGATAGAAACGTCATCAGGTACGAGAAGTGCCACTGTAGTAACTCCTGAAGAACTCCTGAAGAAATAGACAGATGGACCCGAGAAATAGAGAGACCAAAGATACAGCCCAAGCCATTAGACATATATAAATTAAGAATTGAAATAGAAGAATTGATTAATTGAAATGTGGGATTGGAAAGATTAAATACCGTTAGTGAAGACGAATTGCTGTTTGTCTGTAAAAGCATTACTAGAAATACTAAGGTGTTTCACGAAAAATTAATGGACATGGCAGCTAGCATGGGAATTGGCATTGGCAAATCTAAAGTGTTGCAGAAACCTTATCGAGTAGAATTCTCTGACAAAGATTTAGAAAACATGAATGTGTCAGGGAAAAAGGTTCAGATCAGAGAGCTGATGAATTTGATGCAAAAATGGGGTGAACTAGAGAAATGGAAAGCGAGATGGGCAAATGAAAAGGAGGAAGTGCGATCAAGGCAATTGGCTTCAGAATATGTCTTAAAAGAGGCGGCAAAGGTAGAAAAATTATGTCTCATGCGAGAAGTACCAGGTGGAGGATATGTACAAGTGCCATTGTCCAGACAAGATATTGTATCATTTTCAAATGACTTCCCAAAATTATGAGAAAAACCTGTAGAGTTGTATAGACAGGTCGAGAGATTTGCGAAAGTTTCAAAATGCCTCCTGAAAGATTTAGATGGTTTCTTTGACATTGTAGTTCCCGTAGATCTGTGGACAGAATGTAAAATTGCTGTTGATTGGCAAAATGAGGAATACCCTAGAGACCCAAAGACAGGGGCTCCTTCCGAGGATGTCATGAGAAAGTACAATCAGGTGATGTTGTACCTGAAAGGAAAGGTGCCTGCAAAAGAGACAGACTGGACCCGAATAGATAGAACTAGTCAGAATTGAGATGAAACTGTACATTCACATTATGAGCGTCTGTTGCAAGTGTTCAAGACGTATAGTGGCCTGGACAATATTGAAATGAAAGACATGACCCACTTCATTTATCGATTTGTGTTAGGGTTAAGGCCTGAAAACAGTGGATCAAAGACAAAAAAATCTGTTGGCAGGCTAAACCAATTGATGAAGTCCTTAAAAATGCTAAATACTGTGAAGATGAGCTAGAAAATAAGCGAAAAGAATTAAAGGAAAAAGTCATGTGGGCACAGGTAAAATTAGCAGAGCACCAAGAACAGCAGTTAAGCAAAATGACAAATACTCAGAATCTGTGCCCTGGAAGTGGGGGAAAGCCGAGGGTAAAAATGAGCAGAGAAGAGGCCAGAAAAAAGTTTCCCTGCCATGGGTGCGGAAAGATGGGGCACTGGAGGGACGAGTGTAAGGCTGTGCAGAATGATAATGTACAAATTAATGATTTAAATCCACAGGCGCAGAATGAGGTACCGCGGAAGACCCAGCAACAGGTAAAACAGAATCAGTTGCCTCGTGCACCTAGGCCAAATTATAGGAGCAAAGCACAACAGGGTGAAGACACTGAAATTTGGGAAGGAAGGGAGGATAGGAATGCAGCAACTTCGCAATTTCTGGTAAATTATACATTTTTCTGTGACGAACCGTACTGACGGTGCCTGAGGGGGGAGGAGAGGAGTGCGTGCTTGGCGCCTCCTTACCGGTGGACCAGTCAGGGCCATACATTGAAGGAAAGGTTGAAGGAAATTATGTCACCTTTCTGTTGGACACTGGTGCTACCCGTTCTACTGTGAGAACAAACCTACCCCTCTCGGGAGAAGCGATCCGAGTAATGGGCATTTCTAATAAATTAATTAGTAACCCCGTTACAGAACCCATGGAAATTAAAATAGGGATTTTCAAAGAGATGCATAGATTTGTTGTCTGTGATTCAAGTCCCGTGAACTTACTAGGATGAGATTTGCTGTGCAAAATGAATTGTACCATCTTTTGTACTCCAAATGGCGTCAAAATTCAGACCCAAGATGAAGACGGAATATATAAATTAATGCTGATAAGACCCGACTCAGAAATTAAAAGACTGACAATACAAGACTTACCTGAAAAACTCCAACAGACAGTGAAACCAGAGGTATGGGATTTTACTGGAAAAGATGTAGGATTAATGGCAAACGTTGACCCAATTAAAATAGCCATAAAAGAAGATGCAGTTTACCCGAATACTCAACAGTATAAAATTAGTGCAGAAGTAAAGGCAGGGGTTGCTATTGAAATAAAAAGGTTGTTGGAAGCAGGCATTGTGCAAGAGGTGTTGAGCAGTCCTTGTAATTCGCCCATAATTGGCATAAAGAAACCAAGTGGTAAGTACAGGGTCGTACAGGACCTGTGCAAGGTTTATAAAATCGTTGTTACTTGATGTCTTGTTGTACCAAACCCTGCAGTGATCTTGTACCAAATACCATGGAATGCTGGATGGTTTACTGTCATCGATTTATGCCATGCATTCTTTTCAATTCCATTACATCCAGACAGCAAATTTCTTTTCTCATTTGAATTTGACAGTCATGTTTACGTCTGGAATCGTGTTCCTCAGGGGTACACAAAGAGTCCTTCAATTTTTAATCAAATTTTGAAAAAATGCCTTGAATCTTTGGTATTGCCTGGGGAATCAGTCCTGGTGCAATATATAGACGTCCACTTGGTGGCGTCTAAAAGTAGGAGAGACTGTGTCATTGACACCATTGCCTTACTGAACCATTTAGGTGAAGGAGGACATAAAGTATCGCCAGACAAACTACAGTTCTGTACCTCCTCAGTGAAATATCTGGGGCACCAGATAGAGAGAGGTATCAGGAAGGTTACCACAGAAAGGATTAGAATAATTCGAAACATGGAACTGCCCAATACCCAGAAAGAAATCAGAATGTTTCTTGGAGTTGTAGGATACTGTAGGGAGTGGATTGTGGGATTTGCAGTCCTAGCAAGACCATTAATAAAAATAACAAAGAAAGGAGCAAAGGATCCAGTGGAGTGGGATGATGAAAGCATGTCAGCTTTTGTGAAATTACGGGAATGACTGTGTACAGCTCCCGCATTAGGAATGCCTGACTACTCAAAGGAGTTTGCACTGTTTTGTAACACACGAGACAATTGTGCACTTTCAGTCCTGACCCAAATTCATGGTTTAACTAGACGTCCAGTAGCATATTTTTCCTCTACTTTGGATCCAGTGGCTGCTGGATTACCTGGATGCCTGAAAGCAGTAGCTGCAACCTGCATGAGTCTTGAACAGAGTGAATCCATTATTATGGGACATCCTGTAACTGTGTATGTTCCACATGCAGTTGTATTGACCAGAACCAAAACTCAGTATCTCACACCTAGTCGGCTGACT